>NC_051315.1:34690732-35315732 GCF_015220235.1 Choloepus didactylus
ATCTCAACCATATCAATAGTCAATCTGATTTAATTTCTTCCTAATGTAAGCTAAAATGTAGGTGACTCTCAAACCTCAGCGAGTGTGAGTTATTTTAAGAGTAGCCATGTGACATACAACTGTCAGTAATATATTCATTCCTTGTAGTGAGATACAGTCTTTTGCAGTCCAGTAATCAATTAGAAAAATGGATTCTACCGCTCAGGTTTCTGAACTTCTTAACTTCTAATCTTTTTAAGAGGGCGTTCTTATTTTAGTCTGATAGTTACTGTTACTCAAAACAGACCAAACGTGTCCTATTTTTGTGATATATGTTCTGTTAGTTCTTACTACATTCTATTAAGTATATGTTATTTAAAATAGAGCATCCTTTTGCTTTTCTTACAAATCAGTCTTAGGAAATTAGCCTAGTAGAACTATTACCCAAATATATATAGATATGCATGTATATGTGTGTGTGTGTGTGTGTGTGTGTGTGTGTGTGTGTGTATTTGCAATTAATTCCTCATAGTAATAAAGTATCTTCCAACAATTTGCAAGTGCTATATCCCTTACAGATCTATTCCATTGTCTCCATCTAAAGTTTGCTCCCTAGTCCAGAAAACACTTCATTTATTGGCACTTAAATATTCTTGTGTGTTTCAAAGTCTTTGCTAGTTGTTTCCTTGTAATATTTCAGCTTTTAAACTGCTTCCCTGCCTCACTGAGTTCACATAAGATACATCTGAAAGCTATAGTACAAATTTACTTCGAATAAAGTCTTCAATTCATTTTCATGGCACCAAAAAGACAGCTTTAATAACTGCAATGACAAATAAACTGGAAATCATTCCAGGCCTTTTCACTTAACTGACAAGTAGAACACTCTCATAATGAGCCGCAGGTTTTACGTTTTCTCTTTGACCATAATAGCTTCATTTAAGAGCGTCAGCCCCTGACACTTCATCATTTATCTACATTATTTCTCATCTTCTTTCAAATAAATTATGGAATACTAGACTGAGCGCATAAAAACAAAGTGACTTGTTATCAGTAAACAGCAAGATAAATTGTCCAGAAGTTCCTCATTTAGTTCCTTTTAAATTTAAGGGCAAGTTATTGGGTACACCTTTTTTAACTTCAAATGTTTGCATTTTTACAGCCATCTTATTTCTCTTGCCACTGGCCTCTGTGCGCTCATCCAGATCCTGATGTAAAAAGCATAAAGTAATCCCATTATCCCAAGGTTGGCTGCTAAAGTACAAAGAGGCAGAAGGGGGGAAATCAAATAAACAACTTGGAGAAAGATTTCTCCACATCTGTAAAACTCCCCATCCATAATACATCTTGTCATACTAGGAAATGTGACACTTCCAAAGTAATGAACAGTGCAACTGTAACCAGTTTAGCCCTTGGAAATATAGCACTGATTTTAAATGGATGGGTGAATGCCATCTCTTCTCATCGAATCATTTTTTTTTTTTTAACCATAAGATACTGCAGAAAATCAAATAAAATCACCATTGGATTATATTTCTTTTCAAAGCTGACTTTTGACCAGGTTATGGAAATCCTCACTTCTCTTCTTTTTTATTTATTTATTTGGTATTAGCTTCCAAGACTTCCAGGTTTATATGAAATTAATAAATACAAAAATCAATCTTTACAGAACCACTGGAAGCATCAGTGTGTGTGTGTGAAGAGGTGTTACCTGTTAAACACTTGGCTGTCTGCTGTATTTATAAATGATTGATATATAGCACAGATAGGCATAGATCAATTGTATACTGACAAATTTTCAATTATGAATTATTCTAGAATTGACTCAAAAAAGTATCTGTGTGTGTTCTATCCTGTTGCTTCAATCAACTGAGTAGTAATATCTTCCAAATTTAATAACAATATCAGAATGAGAATTGATCACAGGTGGCTCAACAGTGTTTATAGGTCCCTCTACTCTGTGCAAAATCCTGATACAGGGAAGTATAAAGAAAAAAGATATATGCCACTGTTTTTCCCCAAACATTTCCAGGAAAAGGTCTACTATTTTAATATTTGGGATAACATTTACTTTTGAGAGTCTATAGTGGTGAGAATAATTTGTGGTGAGAACTAATTCATGTGCCTCTATATATATCCTTTTAACGAGTAGTCCAAGTTCTAGTTCCTGAGAAGATGGTGAGATAATATGGTTCCTTTTGCATACTGAAGATGCTTTAGAGGTTGGTGGATCTTTGGGGAAAAAGATGTTTATGGCTATGGGAGTAAGAAGTGGACTGGAGGTAGAGGAGATAGAAGGCAAGAGAACTTGGAGTCCAAGTAATAGTGATTCAGTTAAAATATCCATACATTTTGGTGGAAGTGTGCCCTCCCCCTTCCCCCACTTTGATACTTGTAGGAACAGTGCTGGATAGAGGTGGGTGGGAGGGGAAAAGGTAAAGTAAGGGCATTACTTGAACTCACTCAGTGTGGAGATAGATCTCTTTCAAATGAGCAGTGTCTGGGAAAATGTACAAGCTATAGCACCAGAGGCTCTTTATGTTGTCACATGTTTGCCACATTTCAAAGTCACCAAGAAGGAAAAGGCTAGGATGTGCATTTTTTGCCCTATCCCCAAGTACACAGCACATAAAGGTAATTAATCCCCCAAGGGAATATAACTTGTAAGGAAAAGTTAAGCAACATCTTGAGAGTTTAACATCATAAGAGAAAGACAATCTGTAAACCTAACCTACAGGCTCAAGCTGATTTAACAAATATTTAAAATGAATATGCTAAATGTCTTCAAAGAAGCAAAAGGGGAACAAGCATTAATAAAAAATAATGGCTATAATGACTAGGGACTCTGGTGTGAAAATATCACAGCTAAAATGGAGAACTCAATATATGGTTCAAATAGATACAGCTGAAGAACTAGTCAGTGAAATAGAAAACATGATAAAGGAGCTCTTGCAGAAAGATAAGAAAGGGAGTTTGGTAATAAAAGAATGGAGAGAGAAGTGGAAGGTCAAAGTGCATTTCCTGAAATCCAAAAATAGTTAAGAAGAGAGATGACAGGAAGCATTTAAGGATTTAGTAAACACAGTTTCCCAGAACTAAAAAGAATTGTGAGAACTCATATTAAAGGGATTTGTAGTAAGTCAGATGGGACAAATTATAAAAGAAAAATTGACATCTGAAATGTAGTAAATGTTAAAAACTGCAAACAGAAAGAAAATTCTTAAAGCCAACAGGTAGGGGGGAAAAAAAGCAGATCCTCTACAATAAAGCAGAGAAAGAGATAGCCATTCTACTTCCCAGCAGCTACAAATGATGCAAAAAGAAGACAGTGCAGTAATATAGTCAATGTCTGAAGTAAAAAGAACTTCAAATATAAAATCTTAGATCCAGTTAGACTATAATTTAAAGGTGGATAGTCTGATAAAGATATTCGCAAGCACAATGCCCTCATAAATTTTATTACACAAAAACACTCTTTGAAATCACCTTAGGGTACAGGAAGAGAAATGTATTTAGGTGTACTCTGTGAAATAAAAGAAGAGACAGGCACAGTTTTAACTTATATCTAACAACTCTTTGACTTTGACAATATTATTATCTCCGTTTTTTAGATTAGGCAACTGAAGTATATAGATTTTACACACACAGGAAATAGAAATGCCAGGTAATGAACCCAGGTGTGCTGATTCCAGGCATTGCATTCAAAATTGATACACAAAAGTAAACACACACACACACACACACACACACACACATACAAACATAATCATTAAAAAAAAATAACATTCTAAACTCTAGGGCTTATATTTTGGCCAACTCCAATGAAAAACATTCATACAGAATATTATATTGTAACCCAAGAGACCATCATTCACTTTATACTTTATGTGAAGGTTACTTTCTGGAGTTGTATGATATAATCCCTCTATTTTTCAAATAAAAAGAGCAAAGTGTAAGATTCATGTTTCCACATATGGGTGCATTCTCTGAAAAAGAACAGAATGGGGAGGTAAACAACAGACACATGCATCTGTGGATACTTGGCATGTAATAAAGGTGACACAATAAACCAGTGAGAAAAGTATAGATAATTTAAATGGAAGACATTGGTAAAGTGACTTACTATTTGGAGAAAATTAAGATAGATCCAAGTCTCACACTGTATACAATGTTGAACTGTAGACGGACTAAATACCAAACATAAGCTAAGAAGTACTTGATTAAGACACCAAAATTATAAACAATGAGAGGACTGTATTTTCTGTGTTCAAAAATGGATGCCATGAATAAAGTTAACTTATAGGTTATGAATTCAGAGACAAAATTGAAAAACTGACAAAGAGTTAATATCTACAATGCAAGTACACTTGTAAATCAATTAGAAAAATAGAAATGGAATGGAAAAATGTGCAAAAAACATTGATGGTCAGTTCTTAGAAAGGGATCACTATTAAATATTAAAATCTTTCAGAATCAGATAAAGCGTTTTCCACAGAAATATTTCCTGTGTGAGAAAAAGATCAAAATTCAACATCACTGGTATATTTAATCAGTCTCCTATTATCTGGATTATATTTTGAAAGATATCAACTTGATTCAACTTTACATTAAATTGTTCAACAGGAAGTGATAAATATACATCAAACATTAAAAATAACATTTGTAGTCCACCTAGCTAATATTATATACACATAACTATAACTGATTTATAAGATTCAAGAAAACCAGTGCAGAATGGAAGCAAATTTATATAGAGTAATACTCATGCAACTCAATATATTTAGAGATGAGAGAAAACATTGTTTAAGCAAGGTTAGCAATGCTACTAATCACAGGCTCTGGTCCTTAGTGTTAACTTAAGACAGATGTCTAATTAACTAAATTTTTTCCAAATACTAACATCATAAATAAATCTATGTTATAGTTTAATACCTCAAAAATATTACTTTAACAATACAATTTAATTCCAATAATTATATAAAAAATCCCATTTGGAGGCCAGCTTATTTCTTCTAGGACCTCAAGATCTACAAATGAATAAGATGTGATCCATGATCAAGTAGAACTTATTTCCATAAATAAATAAGTTGAATAAATATGTAATTTCCCCATAAGAAGGTACAGATGAAGATCACTTAACTGAACAGAGGTTAGGTACAAAGTTCAGAAAGTCTTCTTAGACAAGGTAATAACTGAGACACATCTTAAGGGTACATATACCATGTTCATGAATCAGAAGTCTCAATGTAGTTGTCAATATTCCCTAAATAATGCAACCCCAATAAAAATCTCATCATATGTAATGATAGAAAATAGATGAAAGGTCAGAATAGAGATTCTGGGAAATAGACACACACTGTCAATTGTTTGTAAAGAAAGGGCAAAAGTAATAGAGAAAGGAGTCTCCCAAAAAATCATCTCAGAAAAACCAGATAAACATATGGGAAAACATAAACAAACCAAATTTCTGACCCATACCTCATACCATTCCAAAAACTTGAATTTTAAATAGATCATAGACCTAAATATAAATGTAAAAACTATAAAGATTTTGGAATAAAACAGTATAGATTCCATAACAGGAAAAAAAAAGGATAAATGGACTTGACCAAAATTGAAATTGTCTCATCGCAAACAGACACCATTAAGAAAATAAAAATGCAAGCCACAGACTGAGAGAAAATATTTGCAAAATATGCATCTGATAAAAGAGAAATTTTTCATACAGTTTAGGATCTCACAGCTTTATTGAGTGATTCATAAATTGAAGGGGGCTCCACCAAGAGGGTGGAAAGGGGAAGCTTATATTGGGCAAATGCAGAAGCAAGTAAGAAAATGTTCTGAATGACTGACATTAAGTTTCCATTTTACTTAGAGGGGGGTCTAACAAAGTAGGGAGCAGTTAGTTGCTTAGGAATGAAGATGTTAGCTGGCGATGACTGATTGGCTCTATTTAAATTTGGCTTTCTAGGCAAGCTGGGCATTTACAGGAAATAGAAATTATCTTAGTTTTTTGGTTTTGCTGATGTGGGGCTTAGTACGGATGCCTCCATGTTGGGCCTACTAAATTTTATTTATTATATATGAGGAAGGACTAGTATTTAAACTACATAAATAACTCCCCTAATAAGTAATAAAGAGATAAACAACACAGTAAAAATGGTCAAAATCCTTCAGAAGCTTCTAAAAGGAAGATAAATTATTGGCTAATAAGCATGTGAAAAGTGTTCAACATCTTAGTCATCAGGGAAATGTAAATTAAAATGGCAGAGGAACACAAGTACTCTCTATAATGGCTAAACTAAAATGACTGGCAATGCCAAATCTTGGTGAAAATGTGGAGCCACTTGTACTCATAAATTGCTATGGGATTATAAATTTGGGAAACTGAAAGTTTCTTATAAACTTAAACATAAACCTACCTACTCCTAAGTGTTTTTCCAAGATAAATGAAAAAAATATATATACAAGAAAAACTTGTACAAGAATATTTGAGTAGCAGCTTTATACATAATATCCCCAAACTGGAAACAAATCAAATGTCCATCCACAGGAGTATGGATAATCAAATTGTGATATATTAGTATGGTAGGATACTACTCCATCATCATTGTCGTCATAATGATTACTGCTGTAGGCAACATGAATAAATATCAAAAAATTATATTGTGTGAAAGTAGCTAGAAAGAGAAGAGTACATATTGTGTAATTCCATTTATATGATGTTCAAGAACAGAGAGAACTAATCTATGGATAAGGAAATGAGAAGAATGTTCACTTAGAGGGTGAATGAATTGCCTAGAAGTGGAAGGAAAAGAAGTTTCTGAGATAAGGAAATGATCTATATCTTGATTATGTTGTTGGTACCTAGGTGTATACATTTATCAATAGTCATTGAATTGTAAACTCTCTATAGACTCTAACTTAATAATAAATACTAAGAAACGTGTTCCTAGTTTGGTGGTAGGAATCTCATTGGATGGATTTAACATCAGATTGTACTCAGCATAAGAAAAGGATTAGTGAATTCAAAGAGAGGTAAGTAGGAAATACCCAAACTGAAGCACAGAAAGATTAAAATTAAAAAAAAAAAAAAAAAAATCAGAATACATGAGTAATAGATGGGACTTAAGCAAAAAGTGTAACAAACTTTAATTAGACTCTGAGAATGAGAGGAGAAAGAATGACACAGAAACAATATTTGAAGCCCACAGAGTAAACAGGAAGAAAAAAAAACTACTTAGGCAATTCATAGTTAAATTGCTGAAAATAAAATACAATGATAAAACAATACAAGAAGCCGGGGGCAAAAAGTCATATTACTTTAAGTGAAGCAGCAATACTAATGACTGAGTACTAATTAAAGTTTGAGAGCCAGAAGGCAATGGAGTGAAACATTTAAAATGTCAAAAAAAAGCTACTAATCTCAAAATGTATATCCCCTGAAAATATTCTTTAAAAATGAAGATGAAATAAAGATTTCAGACAAAAACATAAAAATCTGAAATAATTTTCACCCTCACATTGTACTCAAGGAATACTAAACAGATTTATTCACAAGGAAGAAACATGAACTCATGTGGAAGTTCAAAGCTTCAAGTTGGAATGAAAATGCACCAGAAATGGTAAATGTATGTGAATGGAAGTGAATATTGATTATTTAAAATTACAGTATGTATCAGTCAGGTTCTGATAAGGAGACAGAAAACAAACCAATAACTTGAACAGAAAAAAGTTAATATTAAGAATTGTCATTTAGTAGAAGATAGTTAACTAAAAGAAGTTGATAATTCTACACAATAAAGGAATGGAAAATGTTGGGAGACCCTCCTACCTCTAAGAATGAGGAAGCAAGTCCAAATAAGAAACAAATTGATAAGACACCCTGCTCCCCCATCACCACCATCAAGCTGAGATTCAGATCTTGTTGGAGAGGGTGTTGGAGGGGTTGAAGAAGTTCACGATGCTGACTGAGCCAGAGCTTGTTCACAGTCAAGTGAGCTGGGTCTGGTGAGCAAGAAGCCACCCAATTTCTAGTGAAACTCTCTGAAACCCGAGAGCCACTGGGCACTATTTCATATCCCATTGGAAACACTGCCATAGAAAGCAAGGAGAAAAGCACATCAAAACCAGAAAGAGAAGCCCCTTCCCTTCTTTGCCCTGCATTCAGCCCCCTGTAATACAAAGCCTAACATTGTGCCAACTGGCGAAGGGGAAATATTTACAAGATCCAGCTCCAGTTTCACCAAACAAGGCAGTGAAGGAAGATTTGGAGCAGAGAGACAAAAGGTTGATAAGTGGCATACAGTATAACAATATCTTGTAGGATATACAAAATATGTAAAAGTAAAATTTTATTACTGTAATAGCTCAAAGGGTGGGAGGAAGGTAAACTGAATTAAATGTATGTGAGGTTCTTGATTTGTTTGGGAAATGGTAAAATTTTAAATTATAGTAGACTGAAATAAGTCATTGATGTCGGTTATCATCCTAAAAAATTACTAAAAGAAGCCATCACTAAATATTTTTTTTAAAAAAGATCAACAGCAAGAATGGGTGCCTCACTATCTATGGAGTGAAAAAAAAAAAAAAAAAACTTGGAAATAATTTGTTTCTAGCAATAAGGAAAATTAATTAGATTTATACGCACCACTAAATATGGTCCAGTAATATCTTTTACAAAGGAGTTATAAATGAATATCTGTTCACAGCAAATGTTCATTATATGCAGTCTAGTGATAAGAGCAGATTTTAACACTGTAAATAGTAGCATATAGTAGCTGCATTATTGAACACATGTGGTATACCAGGCACTCTGCCACGTGATCTCATTTAATCCTACTGGTAGCCTTATGAGGAATTACCTACATTACAGTATGATCCCATTTTCATAAATACATTCACACATATATTGGTAAAAAAATGTTAAATTTATCTCTGATGGGCAATCATTTTTTAAATTAACGTCTTTTGCTTTTGGTGTTTTCTGTTTTCCCCCACAGTGAGCATGTATTAGTATTCTGATAAAATAAAATGAGCGTTTAGAATTAAAACTGTGTGTAATCTGATCACAATTATTTGCCTCAGACAGTGGACAAATTAACTTATAAATTTAAGACATAAGCTTGAAGTTCATGAAATTAAAATACAGTTTATAAACAAGCAGTTAATATAGTTGTTTTGATTCATTTGCGGAAAGAATCAGTGTAGAAGATTTGGCTTTTCTTCATGCCTCCACCATTAACAAGAGTAAATTTCTCTTAACTTGATCTGTTAATTTAGACATGAGGTCCCACAGATGATTCACTCAGTTAGCCCGTGGTGTTAGAACTACAGGCATGTATTATGTCTGAATATCAGAAAAAAATGACACCAATTTTCAACTCACAAAAAAAGTCACCTGTACTTAAACAGCTCAATGTAGTATTAAGCAAAAAGGAGCACAGAGCCTAGTAAGCAACACAAATTAAACTTTTATGTAAGATCTATTTCTCTCTCCTGATCACCTAATACTATCCTTGAAAATCAAGCACCATTGAATGTCTTAATGAAAAAATAAATTTACCCATAAACAACAGATGACTGTAATATTTATAGATATAAAATATGCAGGTGTGCAAGATTTGAAAATGGGAGTACCTCAGAAAAGCCCAATCTCAACAAAAGGGTTCCAACTGGAAAGCTCTAGATTGCTATACTTGGCCTACATTCATCGTTTATTCCACATAAGTTCACAGCTATGTATTATTTATGGATGACTGCCAAGCCAACCACTCCCACTAGATACGAGGATAGAGACAGGACATAACCATCTTTGTTTGCTCTCTTTACACTCCTACCAGTAGTCTAGCTGGCTACTTAGCCAATGGTAGGCATTAAATAAGTATCATAGCTATGGAGGCAATAGGCTGCCCTCTCTGTGGTATATAATATCAGAATACACCAGAACAGGAATCATAACCCCAATATATCAATCCCACATCTAACATGCCAACATTAAAGCTGTTATACCATCTACCTGGCTAACTCATCCTTCAAGTTCCAGCCTAAATATGTGTGTACATAGCAGATTTTCTGACATCTAACTCTAAATTATGTTTCTACACCAATATATTTTAAGTGACTAAAATAAGTGGCTCCACATAAAATAACGACATACATTTTAGAAAACCCTCTATACTTTTATGCTTGACTCAGAACAATCAATAATTTCAATAAGTCTTATACCTTTTGAAATCTTGATAAGGGGAGTCAAGTATTCAGTTTATTATTTCCCTCCTTTTTCATTTTTTGGCTTTATTTGTGTAAAAAATCTTTATTTCAAGTGTATTGCAGAGTATATCTTCAATCTTCACTGGCCTTAAAAATTTGTGGTTGGCTGTTATTTTCCTTTAACGCATTGAAGATGTCCTCTGGTTTCCATTGTTACTGCTTAGAAGTCATCTGTAATTCTTTTTCTTGCTCCATTTGCGTAACTCTCTTTTTTTCTCTGAAGACCTTTAAGATTTTCTCTTTATCTTTTTTTTAAGCAGTTTTCCTATGAATTTCTAAATCTGCATTGTTGTTTAAGATCTTGCTTTGGATTGGCAGGTCTCCTTGAATTTATTGATTGTTTTTTAATACATTTTGGAAAATTCTTAGTTATCATCACTTTGCATATGGACTCCAAATAAATGTATGCTATAACTTATCACTCTACCCACTGTCTTATTATAAATATTTTCTATTTTTTATCTCTCAATTCTCCACTCTTGATATTTTTGCTGACCTCTTTTATACTTCCCTAATTCTATTTTATTCACATTTCATCTACTGTTACATTACAGTAACTATCCATAAACATCTGAATTTTGATTTTTACAATTAACAATTCTAGAATTTATATTTGTTTCTATTTAAGTTTGCTATTTAACTTTTTTTAAACAATTTCTATTTTTGATAGTTCAATAGAGCCTCTACGGCTTTATTCCAACTTTCTCTTTTATTGGTTCTCAACCATATTTCTTTGTTTCCTTGGTTATCTTTGATTTGGTGTTTGACACTGTATTTGATAACTTATTTGCTGATGTAATATCATCTTCCTTTGGTTGTGTTTCTAAGGGAAATTGCTAACAAATTTGTGTAATAAACACTTTTGGGGTACTAAAATGAATACAAGCTGGGCTTAACTCATTATGAGGCGTGATTTGCTGCCAGTTCACCTATACTTTGAGTGGAGCCCTCCTGTGTCCTGACTCAGAGTTTAAGGATATATTTCAGGGTCACTATCCTTGTGAGCCCTGTAATCCAAAGTGTGGCCCCTAGACGTGAAAGGATGCCAAAAGAACTACTCAGTCTTTCAGCCACCCTTTGGGAATTTGCAGCGACCCCTAGGGGAAAAGCATCCCAAATGCCAGGCTCACCTCTGTGGATTTCCATCTCCTTCTGGATTTCGGACTTGGACACACTTCACAACTTCTAGCTGTCTGATGTTTTTCAGCACACTAGAAAAGTATCCCTTACCCAATTCCTACTTTCCTCAGCGAGAGGTTGCTCAGTTATTTTCTAATTTGCCATTTCAGGAAGGGAGGGTCTCCACGCCTAGAAATTTAAGGACTTAGGTATCAGCAGTAGCTCAAAGCAGCAGGAAATGCAACTAAGGACAATAAAGGGTTTATAAACAAAACGAAACAAGGTCAGCAGGAAATGGAACTAATGGGTGAAAGTCATTTGGTTTTTAGTAATAGAATATAAAAAGCAAACATATTAACAAACAAAAACCACTGTTTTTTGTTGTTTGTTGCCTTTGCAGGCTTTCGAGGACTCATTAATTTGCATCAGGTCTGTGAAGCTCTAATATAAGCACCATCTCTTCCTGCCAGGGTAAGAGGCCCTGGTTAGAAAGTGAGTGCTGGCTCATACCACCAAGTCCTCAACACGCAGAACAGCATTTTCAGTCATGCATTGACCTCAACCATTACTTGCTCTCTGAGCAACTTAAAAGACATAAGCTTGCCTTTCATAGAAAAGTATAATTCAGTTGATAA
The DNA here is from genome assembly GCF_015220235.1 of Choloepus didactylus. Lineage (NCBI taxonomy): Eukaryota > Metazoa > Chordata > Mammalia > Pilosa > Megalonychidae > Choloepus > Choloepus didactylus. Next base: position 34,702,738 of record NC_051315.1, read on the forward strand.
AACTTGTTTTGTTTTGGGATTAAAACAAACTTTTAAGAGCACAAACCCTTTTTCCCTCAAATAAACTTATGCTCTAGGAACATTTAGCACTGTTTTGAACAGTTAGCACTGTTTTGATCTTCAGAATTGTTTTATTCTAATTCGGGAAGCAGAGCTCTACCGATTAGCAACTACTGTGTTCTGGGATACGACATACAGTTCTAAGGTTTGAAGCAACCAATTTGTTTAAGGTGAAAAAATTAACCGAATGATTTATCTTTTTGCTATGTCTAAAGCTGGAGTCCAGAAACATTGCCTGGTTTTGCATAGGATGGCATAAAATCACAGCCTTAATATGTAAATGTCTTGGATAAAAATGAAACAAAGATTTTGTTTTATTGTGGATTTTTTTTTTCAGTTTTACTTTACAATTCAATTCCAAACAATACATATTAAAGGCCTAATGGTATAAAGACCATTAGAAGTTAAAAAATAATACGAATTTTAATATGCACCATTTTTTAAATACTCTACTATCCAATGTATAGAAGATTTTGTCCCATTTATACAACTGTAAAACAATTCAGAACATGCATTTTGAGATTACTGAAGAGAGGAGAAAGTATTGAAAGAATAAATGCTTAATTTTATGCCATTCCTATCTCTTAAAAAAAGGAACAAAACCTACATATCACAGAAAACATCAGTATAACATCAGCAAGAAACACATAACTGATTAATGTAGCTTAGTTTTGAATGCTCACTGTGTACCTACATGATGGAAACCTTTATTAAAAAATATTTGCATGCTATTTCTAGAAGGATGAATAATCTATTTATGATTTCAGTTTATGATCAAATATCACTATTAAAAAAAGAGTCTAAACTGTTCATTTTGACTGTTTCTGATCTAGAATGTAGGGCATAAGCATAAATCCTTAAAAGCCTGCCTTAATATGTACCTTTTAAGAAAATTTATCCAGGCATGTAAGATTTTAAAATGAACAGAATAATTTTGTGAAACAAATTGCTAGTTACGTTAAATGAGAGCACTTAGTTATGAATATATTAAATCAATTCACAATTTGTACTCCTTATGACTGAAACTATGTAATATTCAGCTCTGTGTGTGTGTTTTATTTGATTGATACCCAAATGAATGTTACATTGATTATATACTATCCTTCCTAATCCTCTTAAATCTGAAAGTAAAATAACACACATACACATACACTTTCTTTGTCCTAGGAGTACCTTGCAGTGTGTAATACTTTAATTAAATTTGTCAAACAGTGAAACGTTCAAAAACTTCCACTTTATTTTCTGACTTGCTGTGAGTTACCCAGATTAAAATGAGCAGTTAAGAAATAATGTAATCAAGCAATGATGATATGAAAATCTGTGCTTACATTACTTTCCAGAACTGACATTTCTCCTGCCCCTTCTGTTTTTTAAATTGTATAGCAGCCCTGCATTTTCTGTGACAATGAATGGACTATATAAGTCTGTCTTCTGAAGTGATGAGTTAGAGAATGTTGCAAGAGTACTTGCCAAATCATAGTACCATTATTAATTCAAGCATGATGAAATTGTTCATTTTAACTATAATCATGTAATTCATCAAAATACTACTAGTGCATATCATTCTCACTATTACACTGATATAGCACCTTATTGTAAAGCCAAGAAATACAGAAAATTATTTTTGATGTTGGTTACCAGAAAAACTAACTGTTTTGAATTTGTGCAGACCTAGTGTCACATTTTGATAAAAGATAAATATCAACTTGTTTTTATGTACTGATTTGAACACAATGTTTTGCATTTCAATAGCTCCATCTATTAAACATTAAAATATCTCAGAATGTCAGAACTGAAATGTATATTTCTCAAGTGTCAGTTCCTTCATTCTTCTTGACGAATATATTACAAATCATTGTGGTAAGTAAATAAGCATCCATTTAAGTCATAAATCAACAGAATCATACAAAACTACTATCTCATCACCCAACATTTATTCCTTGAAAGTTTCTTATGCTGTCAAGACTATAAACTTTTTCAATATTATGATGGAACTCAGAATGCACTTGATAATAACCCTTTCCTTGGCTATTTATCAAAAACAGGAAATTGAGGCACAATTTCTTAGAAATAAAATCTCAATTACGAAAATTTTTGCAATATATATTTCACTAAGATGCCTAACTTCTTTTTTATTGACCATGGATTTATTTACTTATTACATGAAATAAAACCATTAACTGCTACTCAAACAATATTGCAATGAATAACATTACCAACTTATTTGTATGTCATATTTCAGCATTCAAATATATGTGTGACTATGTCCCTGCTCCCTTTCTGAAGACTGGATTATTTGTACCACAGGGCCATGTATAGAGAACACCCCTGTAAGAAAGGGGAGTTGTTAATATTGGGAGGAGCTGTAGTGATTTTCATGAATCAATCATTTCATTGTCTGTTTCCTTTGTCTTGTTTTTAGGTTTTATGTTTGTAAATTAGTATTCTTTTACCAGTAGATATTACAACCTTGGAAATATTCAGCTTGGTAGGTCTCCAAGGCAGGTGAATTCCACTACTCATCCCTAATTTTGATTCCCAGGGAGAGAGGAACACAGCTAGTGACACTGCCCTTGACTGTCCCCCTCCTCCCCACCATCCCCACATTTGTGGTTTACAAACATTCTCTCCTTAGGCCCAGGACTTCATTGTAAGCATCTTCTATTGTCCAAAACTGTAGTCAAGGTTTTTGGGATAAGAAAATTAGTTTTACCCAAGTAGAAACACTTGGACTAAACTTAAACAGACCAAAGCCATGTCACTCAGCAACAGAGCCCTTGCACATGTCTATGGTTTGCCTGATATTCTATTCTCTTGACTGCCTGCTGACAACTGATCTCCTACCCATCTATCATTACATGTCTCATGCATAATCGCCATGATAAAATGATTATATAAAAGCTTACTCTACCCTGGTTCAAAGGTATCAAGAGGGAAAGTAATATATATCTTTCTTTTAATAATGCAAATTTAAAAGCTATAGCTGGGTACAATAAAAAATTAGGTCTTATTTTAGTTTATCATCTGATAAAACAAATATCATACAATGGGTAGGCTTAGCAACAAGATTTATTAACTGATGGTTTCAGAGGCTAGAAGGTTTGCTTCCTCCTGGGCTCAATCTTTGGGGATCCTTGGCTTTTCCATCACATGGAAAGCAACATTGTGGCATCTTCTTTCTCTTTCAAGTTCCCTTGACTTCCAGTTTCTGGCTGCTCCCGGTGCCTACTCTCTCTTTCTGACTTTCCTTCTGCTTATAAAAGGCCCCAGTAATATGGATTAAAGCCCATTCTGATTCAGTAGCATCTTGCTACTAAAGTAGCATCTTGAAGAAATCTTATTTATAATAAATCTACATCCACCGGAATGTAGACCAAGATCAAGAGCATATCCAAACTGGGGTACACAATTCAACCCAATGCAGTCTACACTAACCAGTTTACCAACGAGTTTTTAAAACATGGCATTGAAATTTTCAAAAATTTTACTGTAAGCGTATTCTTTCAAAGATTTTATTTTAGCCAATTGCCACTATTAGCAAGTAAATTATTATTACTTGCTAAATTATCATTTACTTGTTAATAATCATTTACTTGTGTTCCAAAACTAAGAAACCTTCTCTGTTCTGATTCTGTTAATAACATATCTTCTTATTCTGTCCAAGCCTGTACAACAGGACTTGTATAGAAAACCTTATATATTTATTAGTTTTTTAATTTGTTTATTTATGGTTTTCTAGAATTTAACAAATCACCTGTGAATTTCTAATCAGTGTACCTAAGGAGATGATTAGAGAGGTCCCATTAAAAACATACTCTGAATTCCCAGTTTCCATTCTGGAGCTAAGTTAATTGACTTTGATGTTCTAATTCATTTGCCCTTGAGAAAGATGGTTTAGTTCGGAGAGGGGGGGGGGATGTTCATCATAAAGGATATTAAAAATATTTAAAAAGGATATTAAAAATCAAATGCATATTTTTTAAATGAATAATTTGATCATTTCCATGTAAGATGAGGAACATATGTATTGGCACGCCTTCCTTTTCAATTGAATTCCTAAACAAAAGAAAACATGAAAACTATTTAATAAAATACACAGAAACTCCACTCATGACCTAGCTTATTCTTTCTAATGACATTGTTCCCTGACTTGTCCCTGTAAAAAGGGAAAGTATTTTTGCTAAATCTTTACTAAAAATTTCCCTTTTATCAGATGTCTCCATGACAAGTTAGCTTTCCTGCGTAAAAAAGAACTTATTTCTATGATGAACTTCAGCATCTTAAATGGATCAATATTGCCCTTTTGATTAAGGTTTCTAAATTCTCACCTCAAAGTTTTTGTTGGATTATGATCTTTTTCTCTCTTTTTCCCTCTTTCAATTCATAGGCATGTATTTGGTAAGTTTGAGCTACAAAAAGAGTAATTTGTTAAAAAAATAAAATATATAATCTGTAAACATATTTTAATGAAGATATACATTTTTATTGCTATCTCAGATCAAGATGTAAAAGACCTGATGTCTTCAAATCTTGCAATTAGTCTTTCTTATAAAATTTAGATGTGAGTCTTCTCTTTAATTATTTACCTAATATCTACCATAAAAGTATTATTTATTATAAAATGTAGTCAATTTGCCACCTTCTTTTCTTCTATCACAAAAGGGTTCAATAAAATAGCAATGAAATTTCAAATACATATGAAAAATGTTTTATTAATATAGAGAAGTGTTGCTCTGCTGGGTAATCATCTTTGAGCCAGAATTGGTGCAGTTTCTTAAGCTTTGGTAGACATTTTGCTCCCTTCTACTCAAAAAGCACTTGCTGCATAATAATAAGAAAATGTAAGCACTTTCTAGTATGCTTGCTATACATGAGGAAAGATGTAACAGCTTTCTAATTGCCATTAATGGTTAAAAAATTAGTTTTCCTGTAACTAAATATTCTTTTGGATTCCTAAGTCCTGAAGATGTGGTAGTACTGTAGATAGACAAGGTTCCTGTCATTGAGATATTTACATTCTGTTGGGGAAATAGACAATAATCAAGTAATCAACTAACTAAATAAGATAATTTTCAGAGTCTCCTTCAGTGTGCTGAAGGAAATAAACAGGATAATATGATAAAGAAGCAGTGGGAGAAGACTTTTTTAGCATAGTGTTATCAGGCCAGTAATATGGGATATATGATTTGTGAGCTCAGAGGTGAAAGTTTAGATGCCATTAACTACGTAAGACCTGGTAATCCACAGCCTGACTATTTTCCCCAGGGGACCTGAGGATTCTGCCTTTACCAGGGCAATAAGGAAAGTACCTGTGAGGAGAGGCACTGGCATCTTTAAGAAGTTTAGTAGTTACTATCGTCCATCACCAGTTCAGGAGATACTGCCATGGAAGTGGAATAATAGAATTTCCAAGAGCGGACGTCAGGTGATAGAACTTAAGCAACAGGGAAAAGGTGGATAAAACTATCTTAATGAGTAGCACATCTACAGAGGCAATCTGAGTATTTTGACTACAGGTATCTGTGCCAATGACTAATATATCTTGCTGTTCTGAAGGGCAAAATAGATGGACAGTCAACTAGTATGTGCTTGATTTGTATAATAAGAATAATAGAAGAGCTGGTAAAGGGCAAGCTCATTTCAAAGGGGAAATCATGGTCTTCACATACTTTCCAGATCTAAATCAGTTTTAAGATCCTGAGCCCATGGATCAAAGAGAGGTCAGGATCCCCTTCAGGAGATTTATAGTCCAAGTACAAGGATATACAGTAAACACTGCTCTTTCAGGCTTCCCCAAAGGAATCTGAATTTATTTACTAAGGTAACTGTACATTATAGATGGGGGAACATCTAGACTTTTGAAGGGCTGTTAGATATGGGATCTGAACTGACATTGATACAAGAAGACAGGAAATACCTTCAGGGTCCTCTATCTAACTTATCTATCTATCTATCTATCTATCTATCTATCTATCTATCTATCTATCTATCCAACCATCTATCTACTTATCTATCTATCTATCCATCTGTATTTAGATAGACTACTCAAACGGATTCCCTGGCTAACAAACTTTTAGACATTACTGCATGCAGGGCCAAGTGGAAGCACTGAAAGCCTCTCACAGCTCTAGTCAAAAAAGCAAGCAAGAAGCAATATTTCATCCTGGGAGGAACTGCAAAGATTAGTGTCAATTTCAAAGACTAGAAGAATGTATTCTATCCAGAATAGCTGCCAAATAGAACAGAGTGATCTGTTTAAGACTCAGTCTTCCCTGTTCAAATATCCCTGTTCAAATACCTTTGCCCACACCTCCATCCAAGGGCCCAGTCCATGGTATCATATGCAGCATTTCCTCAAATTAAGGGACACACATTACTGTAAAAGCATATACTGGGACAATAATCATGAAATTCACTGCTCTGATCATGTACACAGCTACTCAGATAATGGCGGAATTGAATGTTGAAGGCTCAGCTAAGGCAGCCAGCTCAAGAACAATGCCTTGCAGGGCTGAGTGGCAGTCCACCAAGGTGAGGTACATGGACCGAATATCCAACAACTGATAGCTGGCTAGAACACATGGGTTAAGGAACCAGGATGGGAAGCATAAATAGCTCTTTCTGATTACCATTCTTAGGAACCCATTTGTAGAATTTATTCTATCACAACCTTAAATTCTATTGGGTTAGAGGTCCGAGTTTCCAGCAGAATGGAGGGAGTAGGGTGTTGTTGAACATATTGAGGCATATTAAAGGTTTCCTCTTGACTGCAAGCTGCAACTGTATGTTTGGAGCTCTTCATGTCATTTGACAAGCAGGAAAATAAAAGAACTACTGTACTGGCCAGGATAATTGTCCCTGATCACCAGGAGGATTTAGAGCTACTGCACAATGCATGTGTGAAGTATGTCTGGAACTCATGTGTTTTGAATTGCCTCCTCTTTACTCCATTGGTGAGGGAGGGATTCCACCCTAGAGTTCTGGGGATGGCTGGACTCTGGACACCTGTCACTGGGTAGATGAGGTCAACAGCAATTTATGAGTCACATTTACTCACAGCCTGGGTGTTTCGGTTTGCTAAAGCTGCTGGAATGCAATATATCAGAAATGGGTTTGCTTTTTCAGTGGGGATTTATTAGGTTACAGATATACAGTTCTAAGTCCCCAAAAGTGTCCAAATTCATCAAGAGTAAGATACCTTCTCTGAGGGAAGGCTGATGGCATCTGGGGTTCCTCTGTCACATGGGAAGGCACATGGTGACATCTGCTGGTCTTTCTTCCCTGGCTTCTGGTTTTAGTAGCTGTCTCCAAATGTCTCTGGGTGTTCCTCTCTCAGCTTCTTTTTGCTGTCTGAGTTTCATCTGTCTTTCCTCCTCCAAAGAGGACTCCAGCAAGACCCACCTCGAATGGGCAGGGTCACATTTCCATGGAAACAACCTAGTCAGAAGGTTCTACCCACAATAGGTCTGCCTCCACAAGAATGGATTAAAAGAACATAGCCTTTTGTGGGGCACATAACAGGTCCAAACCAGCACGCTGGGAAAGGAGGATACTGCACACCATACAGGTCCACACAGGGGCTGTGCTAGGGAGCAGAGCGAACAGAGGCTATGGGAGGCAGATTTTGTAGTAACAAGAGGTGAGGTGACCCCTGGTTCTCATAGACAGATGTGATAGACTTGTTTGAATAATTCTGCAGTCTGGCATGGAACTGAAACCTGCTACTCAGGCATTAGCAGGAACTGTGCTTGCTTCCCATGATAAAGAGGGTTGTTTCACTAGTGGACATCCACCAGAGCAGAATGGGCAGGGGAATTTGTGATTAGGCCCTTGAAGGCCTTCCAGGTTTTCTCTAGATGTCAAGATTGCACAAAATATCAATTGTAGGCCTTATACCACACCAGGGTGTTCATCAGGGCATCTTTGGTATTTCCATGCCAAGTGATAAGTTTGAATGTACAATTGCGAAAAACACAACAGGAAAAAAGCACTTAAGAGCTCAGGGCTCTTAAATGTGAAAATCTGTGGCACTCCACAAGAAAAGCTACCTAGACCAGTGGAATTTCTGTGAGAGAGGAAAGAAATCCAGCAGAAGAAGGAAATTTAGTGGCACGGAGTGCAGCTTGGTTTGCTGCTACCCTGTCTTTTTAGGAGATCACAAATTGCCACCACCTTGAAAGAGTGGTGTTGCAGCTCCATTCTCTACAAGATCCAGATATTGTAAAAGCGTACAAGCAGACCTGAATGACACAAGGGATGGGCTGTTCTAGACCCAGATTATTAAATGGGGGCACAAAATAAAATAAATGTATGGAGTTTGAAATATATTTTTCAGATAAACTCTATGATAGATCTGAGAAGTAAGATAAAGGAAGAATAAAAGATAACTCTAAAGTTTTATTGGCTTGAGCAACTAGTTGGATGATGTTAATTATCTGAATAAAAAAACTAGGAGAGGAACAAGTTTTGGTGGAAGGGTCAGCGTCAAAATGTTTGTCCTAAATGTATCTATTATGCATAACAGAACTCAAGTATAATGTCAAGTAGTCAGTTGTAAATAAAAATCTGGCGCTCAGAGGAGAATTTCAAACTAGAAAAATACATATCTAAGTGGTATATAGGTGCCATTTAAAGCCATAGAAATGGATCAGGCAACTGAAGGTGACAGTCTAAAGAGAGAAGAGGAGAAAGACATGGCCAGGTCCTTGGGAATTCCTAAATTCAGAGGTTGATAGACAATTACAACTAGATTAAGGAACTGAAGGGTATAGCCAACAAGGTAGAAAGTATGCTGCAGTGAGAAGTTATGTAACCAATTGTGCTGAATGCTCAGGAAAGATCAAATAAATTTAGGAATGTCCATTGGATTTGACTACATGAAAGTTTGGGGGGAATTTGTTAGGAGAAATTTCCATACAGCGATGGGTACAGAGATCAGATTGGAGAGGATGAGGTGGTGAACTGGAAGTAAGGGAATGGAGGCTAAGGGTTGGAAGGTGAACAAATAGTTCAACATGTTTTAGCATAAAAGAAGGAAAGAAATTAGGTAGCCGTACATACATGACGTGATATAAAGTGCAAGCAATTGCTTTGCAGAATAATTTTCCCCAGAAAATTTCAAGTTGCTCTAATGTAGTTTTGGAGAAAGTAAGGTTTAAATTGGATTAAATTAGTTGTGGAGAGAGAGGTAAAAATATTTGAGTATACTTCCCAGTAGATGGTGGTAATAATAGGACATAGACTCTGAGCTGAATGAGGCAAGAAATATGGGAGAGGGGGATTGTTGACAGATAGTGAAAGATTGATGTGGGTGAATGGTTTGGAGTTCTTGAAAGTTGCTTTATTGAGAATATTAGATTAATCAAATGGAACAATAAGATTTTGTGATAGGAAAGTAAGATACTTGAAATAAAGATGTTGGTGTTAATGTGGCTATGGGTGATGCCAAACTAGTCTAGAATGTGGATACCTGGAAGTGGACAGCTGAGATGAGTGATTGAAAAAATATTTTAAAATGTAGAAGTACAGGAACTGAGAGCTCAGGCAATTGGTTGGGGCATCCACATAGATGCTGAAGTTATTGAGAATGACAACAAAGTGTAGGATAGAAAGGAAGAATTGTCACAGGAGCCAAGTTTATGATGAGGGAGATTAAAAGGAAAAAGAAATTATGGCAGCCACCAAGAAAGATACAGATGGTAGAAATGACGATATGCACATCAATGAAACTTAAGTTGTTCTTTTTCCATGCCTTAAGGTTTTTGAGAAGGTATTAGGAGACAAAGGCAATGGGAAGTATGGGGGCACATATCTAGGGTTATGTCTATTATCACAGCATAACTATTACCAGCATCCATCTCTATTCTCAAAATAGTTCCAATTTGGACAGTATATTTTTGGTCACTCTACACATACCACATCTGCAGCCCTTCTAGACACACCAAAACATGTGTCTAGATTTATCTTCATATCATGCTCTAAAGAAATCAGAGTTGTTCACAACACACACATTCCCCTGTCCTGGCTATTCTCAACAGGGAAAGGTTTGTGTGGAATTCTCTCACTGACCAAATTAGGAACTGACTGTCCAGTGACTTCCAAGTCTCCATGGGCTGATCGGTATTGGACTGGCCCCTGCCTAGGAATCCCCTGGAGAGAAATCCTGACTCAACAGATGTGAAATAGGAGCTGGGAAGCTTATCTACATTTAAAAAGTCCTGATATGGTCCACAAATACTGCCAGGTTTGGACTGCCCTCAATTCTGACTTTAGCAAACACTTGTGTGTGTTGTGTGTGTGCATATGTGTGTATGTGTTGTGCTGAAAGTTCCAGAAGTTCCCATTTGACCAAATGTCACATCACAGCTGCATTCTTTGAATTCCCTCAGTAAAAGAGCCTAAAATATAATTGTTGGGATTTATAATTTGAAGGGTGTCTTAAAATTTATAAAGCATATTCCAAGACTGGTCTCTTTAAATTCCCTTTGACAGATAAACTCATTTTCCCCAAAGAGATTGCAAACCCTTTGAAGACCTGTGAAATACTGGAAAACATTTTGCTCTGAACCTTGTAGGTAGCATGTGTTTAATATATAGTCAAGTACCTGATTACATTATGTGGAACTGAACCTCCAGTCAGTATTTCCTTAGTTCCTGGTTTCTCCGCAGTGCTCATTGGGCAATCTCTACTGCCGAATAACACCCATCTTCCACCCCTATAGAGTGGGACTAATGATTCTTACTTAGGACTGGAATTTCTTTCCATCTATGACTGCTCAGCCTCTGCAAAACACAGTATACTATCCAGTTAATATTTGAATACTCCCTCTACCTTTTCTATTGGCAATTTATTCAGTAATAAGTAGTTCAATATGTATAAGCATGTCTTTTTTTTTTTAAGAAGCAGGACACAACTTTCTATTAAAAGTCCAAAATAAAACAGTTTTATAAATGTTGTGTATCTCATTTACTTAATAAAAATTCACTAGATATGAAACAAAAATGCACCATCATCCATTTGAACTCTAATTTTGGCTCACATTGTAGATAACACAGTAAATGTAATTTGTCATCATAAACGTATTATTATTTAATCATATGAAAGTTTTGTTTTATCTTGAGCAAACTTTATAGTCGTTTTAATACACAAAAGCCATTTCTGTCAGATATGATGAAATAGATTTATCACTCTTGACAAATTATATTGCAAAATATCCTCTCATGACTGCCCCTCAGTGGAATCTGCATGGCCGTATTGAACAGGAATGTCACCTGTGATTTTTATTTTATAGCCGTATTCATTGGCAATCTAAAACCACTTTTGGGGGGTAACTGTAGAGCACATAGAATATGAGATGGTTATAAGAATAATTGTATGAATGAAAGAAACCTGTAGCCCTTTAAATCATTCTAAGTAGTGTTTTATTAAAGTGCTCAGCAAATCAATCTAAATCCAAGGATAATAAAGCCCTAATCAGGTGGTAGAAAAAATAATAGGTTGTCATGCATGAGAAAAAATAGGTAATCATGGAATGTTTTCTTTAATTAGGTCGTGTAAAGTGGAGGAACTGAGTAGGAACTGGCAAGACATTCATCATGAGCAAGGTGGGAAATTATTTAGATTGCTAAGGAAGGAAAATTGAGTGTGATATACTTAGATTTGACTGGACAGAAAATTAAAGCTCTTTTTTTTTTTCCCACTATATGTACTACTTTGCTGGCAATAACTATTGACAGGTGTGGGATTTTTCAAAGCTGAGTTCAGCCGGTTAGTCATCTAGTTTGCTAAGTCCACATACGTTAATTGTTTTCTAATGATTTTAATTTCATCGGTGCTCTGGGCCACTGGATGTGTTCCTCTGGCATTCTTACTGCAAAACTGCCTCTCGCCTCCAGTGGAATTTAGCTCCTAATAAACTTGAGATTGATTATTAAGCACTTCTCATTTTCTTCTTAAACTGAAAGGGGTAATTAATACTATCTGGGATTGTTAGTACAGTGCTTCGTACAGGGATACTGTTACAAATTACAAACATCAGTAGACAGATTTCTTGTTAGACATTGTTGCCTTCACAGCTAAGACTATTAAATACATCTTTGTTTAAAGCCTTAATTTGGAGATTGTAATGACATGATTTCAAATATTTGCAGTATTGTGATAACCACCTCAGACAAAATTATGTTTACCAAATGAAATTTGAGAACTCAACCTTCACCACCCCAAATAGCATCATCAAACAATAGGAATGTCGTTTGGTCTTTATTTTTCTACTGTGAAAGTCGTTTCTATATGTCCCCAGTGATACTGCTAACTGAAGGCACTACAGTCATGTATCTGACTCTCCCTCATTCCGTTTCATGTTGATCAGCCATGCAAAGAGAACATACAAACCATGGAAAAAAAAACTAGATGAGGTTTAGTTTCCATGAATTTCAATTGTGGGGTTTACAATAAGTTAAAGCATGGCAAATATCAGGGGACACATCTAGGACAACTGTGAACCTATTCCTACCCTCTAAGTCCAGGTTTGGCCTGAGGATAATTTTGGAACAGACTCTTGGTGGCCTGCCCACACTTTCTTGGTCCACCTCAGAGGTCAGCTTGCACTTCTGTGGGCAGTTCCAGCACTTACCAGTGGCTTTCTGCTGCAAGCATCTTTCTCTCTGCTTAAGGAGAGGGAATTCTGTTTGACCAGTGCATGGGGCAGGCCAGAAAGCGCAGGAACAAGCTAGAGAAGCCACCTTCACACTCTGAGTGGCAGTAGTTGGTGTTAGTACCCACATTCCCCACCTTTCAGGGGGTCGTTTCTGATACATGTTCTGCACAATGTTTAAAGGGTCTCCAGAGGGATTGAGCACCAGTTGTTCACAGCAATAACTTACACATTAACATAACCATTATTAGCTTCTTCCCTTCGTTTCCTTCTTCTGCCAAGTAAACTGCTCAACTTTGAGTCTACTTTCTGAGAAAAACTTCTCATCACAGTGCTCTGGGCAGATATTCCAATCACCCAGTTGCATATGAGATGAGACTTCTCTGCCAATCCAGCAGTACATCTTGGCAACATTATACCCTGACTCCTACTTCAGCAGCAGTAAGCCAAATATGTTTTATTTTCTTCCACTCTGTCACAGTCATTTCTCTATAAATAATTACTAGAGCAAATTATTTTGAGGCTTTCCTCTGCTTGGCATGGTCCAAGGTAGTGTACTTATGAATTAGACCAGTGGTTCTTTACTAACAAGTCTTCCTCTGCCTTCTATGGGCAAATCCCTCCTGAAAATACAAAACGGAGGTTAAGTTTTCAGAAGCAGAATTCAAATTTCTCATCAATTTTAATGGTAAAAAAATCCTTAAATTCTACAACTAATATCTAATTTCTGAGAAACAGGAAATCCTATTTAAATGGAGCATTTACCTCAAAAGGTAACATTATTGAATGATATTTTCCCTTAATTAATAACGCTGTTTGCCTGCTTTTATTACTCTTTTATAGCTGTTATGAATTGTACACTTAAGATTATGTTCAAAGCAAAACATGAGTAAGGTATTTTAAAAGCATAGGGATATCAGTAAATCTAAAATCAATCAAATAAAACAATGCATTTTAGGTGACATGATGCCCAAGATAATTATTACGAAGACTAGCAACCCAGAATACTTGGAGAGGAGATTGTAACAAAATGCACACCTACTATAAAATTGTTTAGATGATTGTGTGGTGGTATTCCAAATGAGAAATCCAAGTAGGTTCTTTAAAATGTGAATAAAAGCCTCGTAAGCTGAAGATAGGGCTTAATGAAACTCTTTATACAGTTGAATCATTGTAAACTTTATTTGCTTGTCTTGGAGTATGCCTAAACCCCAAGATGGTAGACTTTCCCTGAAATCCACTAACCCAGTATGTTTTTTTTTTATTTCTGGCACTATCTGGGCCTAATTTTATTTCTGGCACTATCTGGGCCTAATATACTGATTCTTCAAGTTTAGATTCCATCGGTATCACCATGAAACATTGTAGAAATGTAAATCTCTAGCTGCAATTGCAGAAATTCTAAGTAGGTCTGATGGGGCCCAATGGTATGTTTTTCAAGCATGCAGGACACTCTAATATAGACAGTCCACAGACCTTACTTTGAGAAAACTTTACTCAGCTTTTTCAAAGACTCCACTTTAAGAAAGATTTACTCAGTAAATTCTTATTGAATTCAAATTTAAATATTCAAATACATTGAATGAAATACTGCCATCTTGCTTAAGAAGGAAGGCATATTAAATCATATTAAGATGAACATATTACATATTTTCCTTGGCATATACCAATCTATTGGCAGCCAGTGGATGTAAGAACAATTAAACTACTTTCCGAGGAGCAGATTCTCATTAGCCTATCTGAGATTTGCAGGCGATTTAAATTGCCTGGTTTAGTCCCAGGAATGTGTACTGTGTTCCGTTACCTTCGGGTAGTATTAAACTAACTTAATCCTTGTGTAGCTTTTATATTTCCATGTGCTGCCTGGTTGGATGTCAGCCTGAGCTTTGGCACGGTCTGCTTGATTTAGTGGTTCAGCAAGCCCGCCAAAGAGGTCCTATTGCCTCTCCTCCACCACTCATGAAGAACCAACCTACAAATCACTTGTCAACAACTTTGATCTACCTTGTTTCAGGTGGTTTACTCTCTGTCTATTATTTCTGCTAAGAGATCCGTGAAAATTAAATACAGACCCCGCCAATGCTTGACTGACCCGGTGCTCCATCATAATAGCAGTGTAATAGTAATAAATCATTTCAACTTTAATCTATTGTTATTGATGAATGTACAATTATTTGTCATCTAATATGCTGAAAATGATGACCAAAGAAATAGATCAACTTTTTTCTTCTTCCAAGTGCGGCATTGATGGATTGTATCCCTAAGCTGTTATTACACTTATAATGTACTCCTCTGAACTGACAGCACAACTAGTTTTTTAATCATTCCATAGTAATCAACTTAAGACAACATAGCAAGAGTCATAACTCATGTTCTTTTCATTTTTGGCAGTGATGGGAAATGAAAACGTTTTTATTCTTTTGAAATAATTCTTACCTGACTAGGCTTAAGATTGCTTTAAAATTGTAAATAAATGGTTGTTTATTGAGCTGGAACTGAAACGTGACATATTAAAATGTCTCTTTCCAAAGGGAAAAAAATTATTTAGGCCTGAGTGGAGAGAGAGAGAGTGAAAAAAGAGAGAATTTTTTTCCTTTCCTTTTAAGTGGTTCATTGCTAACTGATACCATAGGGGAAAATTTTAGCAAAGCCAAAGTTATGGGAAGAAATGCTATGGGGGAAAATGACAAGGCTAAAATAAGAAATAATAATCTCCCTGCAAGCACTAGTCTACCATCTTCCTGCAGGTGCTTTGCAATCCTTCTCACTTATGCTTTTATTATTAGATCAGGTGGCTGGTAAATTTTGTATGATGAACCACATAGAATCAGAAGGAAAACTAAAGCAGTGATTTAATCAACAACTGACTCAAGGTAAAGCTTCCCTTAATCCAGCAAAATATACATAGCTACATAGAAGATTCAACATCTGTGGACCAAAAATGAATTAACTTTAATCCCTCTCATAACTTGTTCTTGTCTCATGAAAAAAAAAGATCTCTATGCTTGGAAATCCCTGCTGAACTCTAACCTAAATCTTTCTTGCTGCAGCTATTCATAGGAATGATTTTCCCATAACTAATAAAAATATTAAAAGTGTCACTGCTAGGTCTAAGTGAACAAAGGTGTGATTCCCATACATTGGTTCTGCTTTTATGATTTTACTTCCTCAGGGACTGTCTAGAATTGCAGCCACATTCTTTGTTAGATTCAACAACCCACTGAATTTGAATCTATGGGGATGGGGTTCAGAAACTATTTCACAAGGATCCATGTCATTCTGATGCATATGAAATTTGGGAAGTGCTGACTGAATAGGCTTCCTCTCTTCCTATTATTTAGTACCTGTGAAAAGGTCAAAGCACATAGGGCAGGTGGATGCTTCTCCTACAGACTAGCGTAACTAACTAATTCAGAGCATGGCTCTGGAGCTACATTATCTTAACTGCATCTTGGCTTATGTGCACTGTGAAAGTGACACCAGGGAAAGTCACTTACCCTTTCTCTGCCTCAGTTTTCACATCTGTAAATGGGAATAATAATAATACCTACCCAGGTAGATTATTACCCAGAAGATCAGGGTAACAGATTAAAAGGGCTTTGGTAAGCACACAGAAAACACTGAATAAATGCCAGTTATTATTATTACCCTTTCACTCATATTTGGAGAATGTTTTGAAAGCATTGAAAATGCAGAGGAGGGGAAGTTAATTGAGAGGAAGTGGGCAGTTCAATATTAGTTATTGGTATCAAATAATATTTTAAATCTTAAGGTCAATATAAAAATGTTTTATTTCTATTACATGGTCAAGAATAATGAAAAAGCATAACTACAGATTCTCTAATTAAACCCATCAAATTTCCAGTTTTCAAAAACAAAACTGGCATGATTTTTCAGGATCCAGGCCACTAGTACATGCTGATTTATCATGTCATTTAAAAGGCACAGTATTACTGTCTTCACCTAGTAATTTCTTTTCTTTTAACTTTTCTGGTGAGTCCAAAATGCATTCCTCTTCTGGAGCAACATGATCAGGGTTTTAAAATGTAACCTTGACTCTGATAGGGCTTTGTGTTTTGCTGCTATTAATCTACTTTTAGGGCAAAACCCCAGGCATGTTGGGAAATAGTAGAATGGAGGCTCATGAATTATGGGTTCACTTTTCTTCTACTCAGTGAGTGTGCCTGATATGGAGGGAACAGGAACAAGCGAAAACACTGAATATTCTCAGAGGGAGTAGAGAACTCTAAACTATCAAAAAACTGACATGGAAGGCAGTCTGTGTTACAAGCTGTTTTCTCCAAAGGCAGGAGACAATAAAGGACTCTCATAAATAGAGGAGGCTTCACTAGAGACACTAGGTACTAAATAACAGTCTACATACAACTTCTGTTTGTCATACCTGCCCTGTCCTTATTTTACCAGTCCATGATAAATGTATAGTATGGTGTAGAATCAATGAGTTTCTGAAGTTACCTTAATTAATCACTCTGCAATATCAAGTATTCACTTGCTTTATTCTTTAATGGGTCTATCTCTTTAATCATTGTCATTTCCATTACTTTTCTCTATGATATTGTTACATTCAGGGATGGCACAAACTTGTTTTTTGTGCACTCTGTGACAAGATAGGAGATGGGACCATCTTTTGATTCAACAACAAAATCATATTTCTGCTGAAATCCTAATAGATCACTAATGCTACATGTGACTGGATATTTTAACTGCCAAACCATAATGCAGATTTTCAACTAATTTTCTTTGCCCCTTTCAGCTCCCTCTTGGAATTATTTATACTAAGTTTTCTCACAGTCTTAGAATCCTTTACAAATTACAATACTTTGCAAATGGAATCCCTTTGTCATCTTTGTATACTGATTAACATCTTCATTTTGCTTCCTTAGTGTAAGCCACACTATTCAGTTTATTGTAAGTAAATTTCATTCAGACTAGGATCATTTAGAATGAGTCCAAAAGGACCAAATGCTACCCACTGTAGCTGCTTCCTGGCACCACTGTTTTAGGCCAAAATTCTTTAAGTATATAAATAAATATCATGTTTAAAGGTAGAGATTATAGGATGTTTTCTCTTTTTCAATACCATGTATAATTGCACAATGCTTTTGTTTCAAATACAAAAATATCTTAAATTTCACTTTATAATGAAATTATAAATTATAAAAATTAGACAATCTATCTTTTAATAGATTAAAAGAATCTCAAAATTTCTTTTGTCTTTATACTTAAAACATGTCTGACCAATATAAAAAGCCTTCAATAGAAAAAAGATGCCTAAGTAAAATGACTTCTATCCAGGCAAAATCATTAGTTATTTACTTATGGGTTCTCTATACATACTTAAATTTCTTTCTAACATTTTTTCTTTAGTGAACTCAGTGGAAAATGAAAAGTTCTAATTATTAGCAAGTTATAATATATAATATACGTCAATCCATCATTCATGTTATATGACCAAAAACTGACAAAATTGATCCTACAAAGTTACATGTAAAAATCAGTCAATATTCTTTATAACTGTAACTTAATTATATATAATGCATATAAATTGCCAGTTTTCAGAGACTTAGGATAGAGTAAAATGCACATAATACTGGAGCTATATAATTATTTAAACATCTCTTATGGTACAAAAGTCACCTGGGGAACTTGCTCTTATTTGACATTATCACCAAGATAATGATTTATGCCACAGATGCCAAAATGCTAGTTTTTATAAAGTGTGACTTGATATAATATTGGATAAATCAGCCTTTTATATACCAATAGTTAATTTATTATACATATTGAAACCCTGTCTATATTATACTATTTTGACATATTTTTAATAGAGGGTAATTAAGCTGGATTGGAAAATCTGATCAATGACCATATGACCAATTTAAAAATAATCAAGAATTTCAAAAAGTTAAGATAAGATGAATTTTTATGGGCTTTATAGTCTTGACTAAAATATAGATAATGTATTTCCCCTGGAAATATGAAATATAGCTTTAAAAATGCTGTTAGTAACAACAGCACAATAATAAAAGTATTATATTCTGAATAAAGAATGGAATGGTCACCATCACTTTGCCCTGGACATTAAAACTTTGAAGAATTGTACTTGACTACTCACACATTTAAAAAGGACAATAGCAAATTTACTTATGTCCAGAAAATAAAATAATAAAAGATCTTGGAATAGGATTACCAGGTAAAATACAGAATACCCAGATAAAAGTGAACTTCTGATACGTAATTTTTACCATCATATGTCCCATTCAACATATGAGACACACATATACGAAGAAATTATTTAGATTATTTACTGTTCATCTGAAGTTCATGTTTTATTGAGTGTTCTGTTTTTATTTGCTAAATCTGGCAGCCCTATCATGAAATAACATCTTTAAGGTGTGGTTCAACATATATTTAGCATGGAAAAGAGGCAATGAGAAAAATAAAATTTGAGTATCTGTCATGTGGAAGAGGAATTAGCAGAAACAGGGTATAATGAAATAGAATTAAAAGTAACTTTCTAGCAATTACAATGGTCTAATAATGGAAGTTGGGTGATAAATTCCCTATGTCTGAAAGATGTCTGTCCAGGACCATCACACAAGTTGCTCTAGAATTGGAAATGAGGAGAATTAGATTGTCAAGATCCCTTCCAACTCTAACATGTTATGGTTTTAACTTAGTTTGTACCGTAAGTACATAAATATATTAGGAATCCTTTGGTGTCAAGTTAACAGTAACTCAAACTGCTAAAGAGAAATAAGGAAGAGTCTATTGAAGGATATGAATTCTCTAAGACCTTAAAGTTAGGAATACGGTAAAGCCTTAGAAAGACTTGATACATGGGACTCAAAACTGTCAAGACACTATTTCATATCTACTCTTTTCTAGGCATAGGACACCCTTCATCCCTCCTTCCCTCTTTCCCTCTCTCCCTCTCTCCCTCCCTCTTTCTCTCTCTATAAAGAAGCCCCTCTACGACCAGTTCTATCACATAAGGAAACACGGGTGCCTCTCCCCTTGAGCTCTGTATCTTATTACTAGAGATAGACAACTCTGTCTCTTTTGATCTCTAGTCCAAAATCCTATTGGAGGAACTTGTTGGTCCATTGTGGGTCAGTTGCTCACCTCTTAACCATTTTATTCATTGGCTATTATTGATGGTCAATGTTTCTTCAAGCCCCACAATCAACCTGAATCTCATTTCTTTCTCTTTCTTCTTTGTGAAAATGGTGGTCACCATAATTAAGGTAACCCCATGGCTCTGTGAAATGTATGTTGAAAACAACCAGCATAAAATCCCAATTCTATGAATAGGAATATAAAGATCTCCATAATTTGGTTCTCCCCATAACTTACATGACAGACATATTGAATGGCTGGAAATATTTTGTTGTTTTTTCATACCTTTATTCTTTGCTCATGCTTTTATCTCTGCTAGACTCCACCAATCCACATCTTTTCTACATGCATCACCCGAAAAAACTCCTATATATGAATAAGGCGTCAACTTTGAAGCAGTCCCTTACACTTTCAGGTAGATTTGATAGATTAGTTAGGGTAGCATTTTCTCCTGTAACAATTTATCCTCAAATGTCAGTGGAATAATAGAGTTGAAGTTGTTTTTTCTTTTTTTTTGCTCACTAATCAATCCAGTTAAGATGCCTCTGACCAGTTATGTTCAGGGACCCAGTCTTCTTCCATGTTAGGACAGGGGAAGGGAAAAGGAAGAGAAAAGACAGCACATTGATGAAGTCCTGGAAAATGTGGCCCTTTTTTGGGAAGACACCTTGACTGACCACTCTGTGTTAGTGGACAGTTCACTTGCTCTACCTCAATTGCACCTCACTGCCCCTTGTATGTCTCCTTTTTTATAGTATATATTGTATTAAACTTCATTCTTTTTTCCATGTTTTTTTTCCTCCAAATAGACTATAAATTGTTTGTGAGAGCAAATGGTGCTTTGATAATTATATTTTCATATAGCCCAGAATTGCACTTACCACATGGTATGGGCTAAATAAATGTACAGTTCATTTAATTATTAGTTTGAGCAAAAATGTTCTTTTTTGGCTACAATTTACACTTACACTGTCCTTTGATTTCTGGTCTCAAAATCAAATAAGATGTTTTAAAAAAGGAATCTAACCAATTTTTAATACTCTGAATATTTTTCTAGATCTAAGAGATGGTTAGCTAATATTCATAGCTAAGCTTGTTAAGCAGTAGGCCTGAAACCCCTAATCAAATATAACTTTGCCAGTGGCATGTAATTGCTCAAGTGTTCAAGTAATAGAATGCTAAAACATACATTTTTGTATTAGTAAAGTCTGATATTATCCAACTTGGTTATTACTATTTCCAAAGATTTGAAACTCAATAGTGTTTCTAAGGAGTTTATATGATAATGAATTTCTATTTTTTTAATTTATTGCCTAGAATTGTTTGGGCTATAGCTTTCACATTGATCATGGAGTAACAAAAACTCATGTAATATATGGGGCACTAAATAGGAAAAAGGAAAGTCTGAATATACAGCTGCATGGAACCTCCCATATTTAAAATTTATTTTAAAATTTTATTATCAGTTTAGATTTCATTATGTTTACTTCTACATTTTTATTTGTTTCCACATGTGTTAGCTAAAATGAATTGTTGTAATTAGTATAAATTGTTATATAAGAGAAACAAAGAAGTTAAATCTATCTTGAGGCACTAAAGCTCAAAATTCGGTCAGGAAGTCCCAGTTTCTCCTTTCCACATGCTATGGTTGAAGCATTACACACTTAATATACAGGATTTTAAAAGAAACCTAACAGAAAGCCAATAACATTAATTCTGGAGTATAAATCTCATATAAAATTGTATCAAGATAGCATATTGGTTGTCATTAAATAAAAAAAAAAACGAAAGATTTGTATTTGTGAACAATTGTTGAATAAGTTTGAAAAAGAGCTGCCCAAAGTCTCTCCTCTTTGAAAAAACAACAAACAAACAAACAAAACAACAACTCTTCTTTTTATAATGTTCTAAATGTCTTCATCCCAATATAAATTCCACAACCGCACATGCATATATACAAACAAAATGCAGATGTGGATTTTCAAACCTCAACTTCTAGTTGGGAGAAATACAATTTTTATGATGATTTAATCTTTACTTTGAGACCCTTTTTTACTAATAGCAGAAAAATGAAGCTAAATGAGTTGTCAGATAAGCTTGATCACTTAAGTATTTTCTTGGTCATTTCATGTTCAGACTCAGCCTTTAAGATTTCTCCCTTTTCTATTCCTTTGCCATGGGCTGGAGAGCTTAAGTGTCCTGCTTGTATTGAGCATGACTGCAAGAGGAGTCTGGCTATAGGTCAGTCTCTGCCTGTGATGGCCTCTCTGGGTGGTGAATACCCCTCTGCTTCTCAGCTGTCATTGCTCCTCCCCACTGACAACTGCTGCTGTGGACACAGTCCAGCTGACCTCCAATTACTTCATCCAATCTAATATCTTCCAGCGCTCTCCCTGGCCAGCTTGCTCATGCTCATTCTCACTCTCTGCAAATGTATTCTTCTCCAGGTAATGGAGAATTAGAAAATTTCCTTGCCTACTCCTTCCCGGGATTCCATATAGAAAGTGGATCACATGGCCCTTCTATTCTCACAGTTCACAAAACTTACCTGTGGGTTTACTCATACCACTGGAATCCAGCCTTGAGTGCTGAGCCCAGAAACCCTCTCCAGAGACCTCAGTATCATGGAAATATTCATAAATTCTCAGCCAGTCAGTCACCTAGCTCCTAGATTTCATTGCATTCCACCACTGTTGTTATTAATATTAAATGTACTCTTGTTATTATTTATGTGAACCAGAAGTAACATACCTAATGAAAGAATGTATCAAATTGGTCAAATCAAATCGAAGGGGCAATGGGCGTCAAATGAAGATGTCAGCTGGTCAACTTGCAAAGTATAGAGAAAAAGAGCCAGAAAGGGAAAGATTGCCCGGCCCTGGCCAGAGCAATGTGTAGCTGCCAGGCTAACTCAAGAATCTCATCTGCCTCAAATATTGCAGCATAAGGCCATTTACACATTTGGATAATTTAGCTAATTATCCCTGCACTGATATTAGACTCATTAAATAATCCTCTCATAGGACAGTTTCTCACATGGTACAGGGAATGTACTTGTGAACACCCCGATATTCTATTGTATAAGCATGTATAGGCAAAATTTATACACATATTCTCAAGAGATTCACGTAAGTCCACAGCTTCAGTTCTCTCCTCTCTATACCAGGATACTCATCAAAAAAAAGCTTCTTTTTTTCTCCCTGGATCTGCAAGAGTGAAAAAGTAGTGAATTTAGTTAGGCTAGTGACTTCTTATATAGATCCTTTGTCCCGTTGTCCCCTCTTCAAAGTTCTACATTATAAATTTCCAGGTCTGTAGTATTCTACTAATGCCCAGGTTTGAAAAATTTTGAAGTGACCGCTGTAAGCTGAACTGCTTAACACTTTTCTTTCCTAAAAGATCTTGTTAGAGAACCCTGTTGGTAAATGTACTACAGAACTATCTATCAGTGTTTACAAATACTAACTTAAAATTTTTTACTCAGCATATATATATATATATATCTAAAACATTTCATTGTACTTAATTTATATCCATAAGTGGGATTGTCCTTGTTGGGGGGCATAGCTAAATACAAACTGGGCATTTGAGGCTCATGCCACAATGAAGAGGCATTTGGTGACAAGAAAAACGAAAGGGAAGTCTAGCAAGGAGGCAGGGAAAGCCTGGGTGGGTGATCCCATACCTGAGTGAACACTGAGCTCATACCTCAGCTTCAGCTAATGCCAGACAGGAGCCAGTTATTATTGGTTCCATACAACTGAGTCAAATGGTATTCATTCTCCCTGGGACCTGGCCAGAAACAAGGTTTATTAAGCCTCACATCACTTTATCATCAAGGTTAACTCCTTCCTCTAAAGGCCATTAAGAGAGCTTTATTTTTAGTTTGTAATTTTGTGCTTTTTAGTGGAATGACATTATTTTGTCCAAGTGAATAAAATGAAGTATAGTAATTATAATTGCTATTGTCAGACTCTATTACAAGCCTCACAGGGTTTTCCAAAAGTACAATGACAATGCATCATCATCAACCTGTCCACCATCCCACCACAACTATGCCTGGCATATTTTCACTATTCTCCAACAATTCTTGGATGTCCTCTGTAAGATATATGACACGCCAAACTCTAGATTCATTACATTTCTACTTTTTTTTTTTTCCTTCAGTACAAGATAATCCTTCATCAGGGACTCATTTTTAAAGGAATCCTCCAGTTAAAAATATATCAAGATCTTACCACAGAATTCTTGACATTGACTCGTTATTATAGAAAAGAATACGTTCAGGGAAACTAATGGGTAGTATAATGGCCAAGTGACAAAGCACACGCTATACACACAAGATGGATAGCATTGACATAAGATGAGAAACTGGAGTACCTGGATGTTCCTGGTAATTTAAATCATATCCATTCAAGAAAAGTGCAGTTGGGAATTAAGGAGAACCAAAACATTGACAAGAGTCTGAATATAACAAAATGTTAATGCCTTAAGCCTATGTCACCTGATCCCAGTCCTGAAACAATCTCATCACTTGTTGCTTGTCCTCTCACTGCTCCCCTTCTTGTTCATTTGTTTCATATCTGTTTGCAAATACACATACAAAACACATGAATGCACACTTAAATTATAACCACTCAATTCAACCTCTGACAGTTTCTTGACCACTTCATATTCCTGTACATAATTGCAATTTTGTTCTTCTTTTACCCTCCACTTACAACTTCCTGATTTCCCTGACCCCTTGCTCTATAAGCTTTGGCCCAGTGTAGCTTTTGGCTCTTCAGAAATCTTGGTTTGCAATGAAAGAAATGAAACTAGAACGAGCGTAAGCCTAAATATAGATGCCGCATATGATAAGGCTGCTTCTCACTGAACGCAGTATAGTAATATGACTGGGACTCAACAATAACTTGAAAACTTGAACATTCTCAGGACTCTTTTTGTATCTTCTCTCTTTTCTTTTCCACACAGCTGTTTCTCCCTCTCTTTCTTTCTCATGTCCTTCCTCTCTCTCCCTCTTTGGATGAACCTCCTCCAGTTTTCTAATTTATATGCCAGAAACACACCCAGTTGCAGATCCTGAGGTTTATAGTCTACAGTTTCAGCCACATGTGTTAGAAATCATCAAATAATGGGGAAAGGTTTGTGTAGATATAGCTTCAGAGACAGAGATGTTTTCAGTTCATACCTGATCTAGGGTCTCAACCATCCACTGAAGACTCAGTTTTCTTCTGATTCTCCTCTCTACTTTTC
Source organism: Choloepus didactylus (assembly GCF_015220235.1). Lineage (NCBI taxonomy): Eukaryota > Metazoa > Chordata > Mammalia > Pilosa > Megalonychidae > Choloepus > Choloepus didactylus. Next base: position 34,727,847 of record NC_051315.1, read on the forward strand.
ATGCTGTCTGCTTGGGATTCTGAATATGTTTCTCCTCTAAGTTATAAAATGGTTGTCTGAATCTTCTGGCATCCACATCCTTTCTTGTTCACACCCAATAGAAAGAAGAATCTTTTTAGGTATCTTCCATTAAAAAACAGAAACAAACAAACACACCAAAAAACAGATGCTTCCTTCCCATAACTCCTAAGCAAACCATTTCACATTCCATTGTCCTGAATCGGGATGTCCCCGAACCCTTTGATCTAGCCAGGGGAATGAGATATGCAGACTAACTTAAGCCAACCAGGCACACCTTTGGCTGCATGGAGAAGCTATAGATAAGTAATAAAGAATGAGGTTATCATAATAAGAGGAACAGAGAATGGATTATAATGATAAAGCATCCATAGTCTGGATGTCTTAGTTTCAGTGGGTGGAAATACAAAGGAAACCTACTTACAACAAGTACAATGAGTTACAAAACCAGTTTTAAAAAACTTCAAAAACATAATCTAAGTACATACTTATTAATGACACAGCATTATAATTTTTACAGTATTTCCTAAATACCCTGGAAACTCTGGGATAAACGGGAAACTGATAAATGGGAATTTACTATATTCAACATTATTTTCTCCAGTATTTATAGAGTTCCTGGAATTTATTAAGCACATAAGAAATTTTATTTAAATGAATAATTGAACGACTCTTCCCTTTAGAGTTACAAAAGGAAAGAGAGTCCTTTTACTTTTAACCTTCTCAAAGTCAAGGTTATTCATTTTTAAATAATACCAGATATCTTAAGTCATATCTAGACTGATCTTCACCAGGTCCAGTTCAGTTCTGCCTTTAGTTTTTCCTGCAATGTGTTCATGCTCTTCCTAGAACATTCTGGTTTCCAGTACCTGCTCTTCTTAAACAGCTTGAGTAAGAATATATTTCTCCACAAACCACAAATCAGTTCAACGTGAACTCATACTTACAAAAGAAATACTTCTTCAAAGGAAGTAAAGCCTAGGATAACAGTGCCTACCATAGTATCTGCAGTCATTTAACCACAGCTTCTTGTTTTAGTCCCTGATTTACATACAGCTAATTAAATGATCCATTAGAAATTGTTTCAGAATGTAAGGATGGGTAGCACCAAATAGGCATTCAAGTCTCTCCCTCTTAAAACTCAACAATTAGGACACAAAAATAAAATTAATAAAATATGGGCAAAAGATTTGAAAAGACGCTGAATTAAAGAAGATGTATATATGGCAAGGAAGCACATGGAAAGATGTTCATCATCATTAGCCATTAGGGAAATAAATACTAAAAGCACGATATGACACAATTATGTACCTATTTGAATGAATAAATTAAAAATATTGACTATACAAATATTGGTGAGGTTGTGGAGGAAATGGAACTCTCAGATGTTGCTAAGGGAGTTATTCAAGATGAAAAGAAAGGACACTATCGGGTAACTCAAAACCATATGAAAAATAAGTATCTCTGATAAAGATAACAGTCTGATTAAATATAAATGCCAGTCCTTTTGCATTTTTTTGTTTGTAACTCCACTTTTTAGTTCATAAATGATCTAAAATACAAGTGAAAAAGTAATTATAAATGTATGGTGTTGGTCACACAATATATAAAGTTATAATTTGTGACAAGAGCAACTTAATGGGTGATCGTGGAGTGTTCTAGGATCATAGCTTGTGTTTGTTACCAAAGTTGAGTATGTATCAAATCAAATGAGATTGTCATAGGTTTAGGATGCTAAATTTAAAACCCCATGGTAACAACAAACAAAATATCTTAAAAAAATGCACAGAAAGAAATGAGGAGACTCTGAATTGTTCAGTATAAAAGATCAAATGAACTCAGAAGTAGTAAATGAGGGAAGAAAGGAGGGACTAGAAAGGTATAGACTTACAAAAAACAAATAGCACAATGGCAGAAGTAAATCCTGCTTTATCAGTAATTACTTTAATCATAAATGGATTAATCTCCCTAATCAAAAGGCAGAGATTGGTACAATGCATAGAAAAGCATAACCGAATTATATGCTCTTTACAAGAGACTCACCTTAAACTTCAAATGCAGTATGTTGAAAGTGAAAGTATGAAAGAAATAGTCCATCCAAATAATAACCAAGAGAAGTCTGAGTGGTTATATTAAGGTAAGATAAAGTAGACTTTAAATCAAAAACTGTTATGAGGAACAAGGAAGGACACCATGTATTGATAAAAGGGTCAATTCAACAAGAAGATATAATAATCATAAACATTTATGCGCTTAAAAACAGTTCCCAAGTGGAAGAAGCAAACATTGATAGTGTTGAAGAGAGACATAGATGGTTCTAGATTAATAGCAAGAAACTTCAATACACCATTTTCAATCATGAACATCTAGAAAGAAAATCAATAAGGGAATAGAGGATTTGAACAATACTATAAGACAACTATACCTAACAGACATGTAAACATATCACCATATAACAGCAGAACAAATTCTTCTCAAGTACACGTGGATCATTCTCCAGGATAGACAATATGTTAGATTACAAAACAAACCTCAAGTAATTTCTAAAGATTGAAATCATACAAAGTATCTTCACTGACCTCAATAGAATGAGGCAAGAAATCAATAACAGAAGAAAACTAGAAAAGTCACAAGTATATGGAAAATAAACAGTACACTATTTAACAACCAACTGCTCAAATCAGAAGTCAAAAGGGATATTATAAAATATGCTGAGACAGAGTGACTCTCCCAGGCAACGTGGAATATGACTCCCAGGGAGGAATGTCGCTCCAGCATTGTGGGATAGAGAACATCTTCTTGACCAAAAGGGGGAAATGGAAGGAAATGAAATAAGCTTCAGTGGCAGAGAGATTCCAAAAGGAGCCGAGAGGTCACTCTGGTGGGCACTCTTATGCACAATATAGACAAACATTTTTAGGTTCTAATGAATTGGGGTAGCTGGTGGTAGATACCTGAAACTATCAAACTACAACCCAGAACCCATCTTGAAGACGATTGTATAAAAATGTAGCTTATGAGGGATGACAATGGGATTGGGAAAGCCATAAGGATCACAGTCCCTTTTGTCTAGTTTATGGAAGGATGAGTAGAAAAATGGGGGAAGGAAACAAACAAACAAACAAAGGCACCCAGTGGTCTTTTTTATTTTAATTGCTCTTTTTCACTTTAATTATTATTCTTGTTATTTTTGTGTTGGTGGTAATGAAGGTGTCAGGGATTGATTTTGGTGATGAATGCACAACTATGTAATGGTACTGTGAACAATCGAATGTACGATTTGTTTTGTCTGACTGCATGGTATGTGAATATATCTCAATAAAATGAATATTAAAAAAATACACTGAGACAAATGAAAACAAAAAACACAACATGTCAAAACTTATGGGATGCAGCAAGGCAGTGCTGAAAGGGAAATTTATAGCTGCAAACAATTACATTAAAAATAGAAGAAAGATCTTAAATCACTTATCTAAGCTTACAGCTAGAGGAACTAGGAAAAGAAGAGCAAACTAAACCCAAAATGAGTATAAGGAAGGAAATCATAAAGATTAGAATGGAGATAAATGAAATCAAGAATAGAAAAACAATAGGGAATCAATGAAACTAAAAGTTGGTTCTTTATAAACATCTCTAAAATTGATAAATCTTTAGCTAGGCTGGCAAAGGAAAAAGGAAAGGACAAAATGAACTAAAATCAGAAATGAAAGGACGTAATTAACTAAAATCAGAGGACATGACTACTGACTTTTCAGAAATAAAAATATTATTAGGAGTATACTATGCCCAGAGTGGACAATGATGGTGGTTAATTGCATAAAAATAAGAGAGTTCTTACATGAAGTAGCACAAATGTTTGTCACTATCACAAGGTGTTAATAATAGAGTGTTACATGGAAAAATACAATTAATGTGAACTAAAATCCATAGTTAAAAGTAACATTGTAATATTCTTTCATTAATAGTAACAAAGGCACTATACTAAAGCTAAATGTCAAAAATAGGGGGATATAAGAGGTATGGGATTTTTTTTTTCTTTTGAAGAAATGAGAATGTTCTCATATTGACTGTAGTGGTGAATGCATAACTATGTGATTATACCAAGAGCTATGGATTGTACACTTAGGATGGATTACAGGATATGTGAACAAAACTGTTGAGAAAAAGAGGGAGGGAGGGAGGGGGAGAGAGAGGTGCAAGGCAAACACATAAATTATGTCCTACCTGGTAATTATCATAACCCTGTAAATGTGTAAAGGTGGGACAGATCAAAGGACTAAATTTCTGCTAGGGTTGGTGGCTGATGACCCAGTATAATACAATTGTCAAATATTTTTATTTCTGAAAATAGCTTCATTTATAAAATGCTTATAAGAAAAGTAGGGCCTAGATTGTAAGTTCTTACAGCAGTCACATTTATTCCTGAGTTTTAACTTATTTCTAAATTCTGAGATGTTGTGCTCTGTGTATAACCTGGTCTTTCCCTGGAACTTTGGATATCTGTGTGACACCTCAGACTCAGAGTTAGAGTTCTGCAGCTCTGAAAGTCAGCATCACTCCATACAGCAACTGTTAAAGAAGCTCAAAAAGATATAAGATTTCATTTAGAGATATGAAGGAAGGTGATCTGGTTAGGACTAAGGTAAATCAGAATACAGGGTAAAAGATGCCATTATCCATCTTTTAAAACTTCAATTTTTGTGTGAGTCCAAAGGAAAAGATGTTTATTTTGTCCCAAATTTTAATTGTCCATAGCACACTATCTTACTTACAGTTTATTTAAACAACCTGATTATATGGAACCGAGAGTAGAGAATAAGATCTTGTTATTCGGTACAGTTTAATATAATACCCTGATACATTACAGAGTAATTTGGGCAGAAATTTTTAAAAAGTATTTGTAAAATCCCTTGAGGGACTGGAGGAAATATGTAGAATTATTAAACTTCCCCACCTGGGGAATTCCTGAAATTCTCTCAAATATTAGGGACCCACAATTTAATAATCCAAGCCCTTGACCTAGAGGCTTGCCCTTATGTAACTTGTTTCTGTAATGGTGAAGCTAAGCCTACTTATAATTATGCCCAAGAGTCACCCCCAGAGAACTGTTTTTGTTGCTCAGATGTAGCCTCTCTCTCTCTAAGCCAGACTCTGCAAATAAACTCAATACCCTCCTCCCTATGTAGGACATGACTTCCAGGAGTGTAAATCTCCTTGGCAACATGGGACATGAATCCTAGGGATGAGCCTTGCCCTGGCATTGTGGGATTGACAATGCCTTCTTGACCAGAGGGGGAAAAGACATGAAACAAAATAAAGTTTCAGTGGCTAAGAGATTTCAAATAGAGCTGAGAGGTCATTCTGGAGGTTACTGTTAGGCAAGCTTTGCCCAGATATTGCAAATTGCCACAGTGTGCCAAGCCTCAACCAATAGAGTATTAGTATTACTTTAAACCCAAAAGAACACCCTGGGCTCTATCTGAGACTGTACTGGTTTGAATCTGTTATGTACCCCCATGAAAGACTATGTTCTTTTAAGCTACTCTTGTGGGGGCAGGCCTATGGTGGGTGGGATCTTTTGATTAGGTTGTTTCTATGGAGATGTGGCCCACTGAAATGAGGGTGGGACTTCTGATTAGATTACTTCCTTGGAGATGTGACTCCACCCTTTCAAGGTGGGTCTTAATTAGTTTACTGGAGTCCTTAAGAGAGCTCAGAAAGAGAGAGAGATCTCAGAGCTGACACATATACAGATGCTTGGAGATGCAGACAGAAAGACATTTGTAGATGCTAAGCTAAGAGATGAAGCCCAGGGTTTACACTGGAGAAGCTAAGTGAGAACCTACAGATGCTTAAAGAGAAGTCCACTGGAATCAGAAGCTAAAAGCAATGCAACCTGGGAGCAAAGGACCAGTAGATGCCAGTCATGTGCCTTCAGAGCTGACAGAGGTGTTCCAGATGCCATTGGCCTTTCTTCAGTGACGGTATCCTCTTGTTGATGCCTTAGTTTGGATACTTCATGGCCCTAGAACTGTGAATTTGCAACCTAATAAATCCCCATTGAAAAATCCAATCCATTTCTGGTATATCGCATTTTTGCAGCTTTAGCAAACCAGAACAAAGACTGTATTAAAGTTTTACTTACTAAGTTCAGTTTTCAGTAACTTAAAATCTCCAGATGGTTCTTATGACAGACATGCCCTGAAACCCAGAGGTACCAGTCTCTTACAAGAATGTCAACTAGTTTCATTCCTCTACCCCATAAGGTCAACACCCTTTTTCAGCATGAAGAAATTAGAATGGTCATTGCCCAGATATCCCTGAAGATTGACAGAATGATCAAATTAGAGGAAGGAGTTGTAACTAAGAAGTAGGGTTTAACAAATTATTATAACTACTGAATCGTTATATAGACATTTCTTTTTAGTTTCTAGTATATTATAATGGCCAGAAGGAAATACTTCAAATTGTTGAACTGTAACCCAGTAGCCTTGATCTTTGATAATGATTGTATAACCATATAGCTTTTATCTTGTCTTACGACCATGTGATTATAAAAACCTTGTGACTGACAGTGCCTTTATCCAGTATATGAGTAGATGAGTAACAAAATAAAGACATGAATGAGAAAAAAAAGAGTATACAACAAATCAGATGAAATGGACAAAATCCTAGAAATATGCAAATTACCTAAACTGACCAAGAAGAAATAGAAAATCTCAGCAGAACGGTAACAAGTAAAGAAATTGAATCAGTAATAAAAGACATCACAAGAAAGAAAAGCCAGGACTAGACGGTTTCACTGGTGAATTTTATCAAATATTGACAAAGAATTAACTCCAATCCTTTTCAACTCTTCCAAAAAAAAATTGAAGAAGAGGGAGCAAGTCCTAACTTAAGAAGCCAGCATCACCCTAATAGCAAAGCCTAATAAAACATCTGAAGAAAAGAAAATCACAGACCAATATCCCTTATTTGTTTAGATGCAAAATGCCTCAACTACAAACTAGCCAACAAAATCCAACAGCACATTAAAGGAATTATACACCATGACCAATTGGGATATCCCAGGGCAAGAGTGAGTCAGCAAAAGATCAATCAGTGTAATACACTGCATTAATAGAATAAGGAAAAAAAAACCCATACGATCTTCTCAATTTACTCAGAAAATGAATTTGACAAAATTCAGCACTCTTTCTTGTTAAACAAAAACACTCAGAACACTAGGAATAGAAGGGAATTTCCTCAACATAATGAAGGCAATATATGAAAAACTCACAGTTAACATCACACTCAATGGTGAAAGATGGAAAACTTTTCATCTAAAATCAAGAACAAGACAATGATTCCCAGTTTCATCACTGCTATTCAACTTCATACTGGAAGTTCTAGCCAGAGAAATTAGGTAAAAGAAGAAATAGAAAGACATCCAAATTGGAAAGGAAGATGTAAAGCCATCTATATGCACAGATGACATGATCCTGTATTAGAAAAGTCCAAAGAATCCACAGTAAAACTGCTAGAGCTACTAGATGAATTAAGCAAACTTACCAGGTAGAAGAACAATACACAAAAAAATCATTCTGTTTCTACGTATCAGCAATGAACAATGTGAAAAGGAAATCAAGAAAATAATTCCATTTACAATAGGAACCAAAAGAATAAAATCTCTAGGAATAAATGTAACCAAAGATGTAAGAGACTGAAAACTACAAATATTGCTGAAAGAAATTAATAAAGACTTAAATAAATGGCAAGTCATCCTGTACATGGATTGAAAGACGTAATACTGATAAGATGTCAGTATTACCCAAAGTAATAAACAGATTCAACACAATCCTGATGAAACCTTCAGCAGCCTGTTTTGCAGAAATGGAAAAGACAATTATCAAATTCAAACAAAATGGAAAGGAAGCCTGAATAGCCAAAACCATCCTTAAAAAGAAGAAATTTGGAGAACTCATGTGTTCCAATTTCAAAATTTATTACAAGGATATTGCAATCAAAACAATGTGGTATGGGCATAAGGAAAGACAAAAGACCAATGGAATAGATTTGCATGTTCAGAAGTAAACCCACACATCTTTGGCCAATTTCTTTTCATGCAACGTACACTCAATGGGAAAAGAACAGTCTCTTTAACAACCGGTGCCAGGAAAACTGGATATCCACGTGCAAAAAATGACCATTACCTCATACCATAAACAAAATTTAACTCAAAATGGATCAATGACCTAAATATAAGAACTAAAACAATGAAACTCTTAGAAGAAAACATAGGGGAAAATCTTCAGGATTTTGCATGAGGCAATGGATTCTTAAATATAACACCAAAAGTATCAGTGAAAATTATAGCTATATTGGACAGCTTCACAATTAAAAACTTTTCTGCAATATAGGACATTATAAAAAAAAAGTGAAAAGTAAAGCTACAAAATTGGAGAAAATATTTGGAAATAATATATCTGATAATAGTTTAATATCTAGACTATATAAACTACTCCTATAACTCAACAACAAAAAGGCAAACAAGCCAATTAATAAATGAGTAAAGGACTTGAATAAACATTTCTCCAAAAAAGATATACAAATGTCCAATAAGCACATGATAAACGATATTCTACATTATTAGCCAATAAAATGCAAATCTAAACCCCAATGAGATATTTCACACCCACTAGGATGGTTATTAAAAAACAAAACAAACAAACAAACAAAAAATGAGAAATAAGTGCTGATGAGGATGCCAAGAACTAGAAACCCTGGTACATTGCTGATGGGAATGCAAAATGGGGCGCAGCCGCTGTGGAAAATAGTTTGGCAGTTCCCCAGACAGTTAAACATAGAATTACCATATGGGCTGGCAATTCTACCTCTAGAAGTATATCCCAAAGAAATGAAAACAGAGACTCAAAAAGATATTTGTACACCAATCTTCATAGCATTATTCATACTTGTCAAAAGGGGAAGAAACTTAAGTGTCCATCAGGAAGATGAATGGATAAAAAATGTGGTATGAGCTAAAGTGCATACAATGGAACATTATTCAACCTTCAGCAGGAATGGAGTTCTGACACATGCTGCAACATGGATGAACCTTGAAGACATTATGTGAAGTGAAATAAGCCATATTTATTTCCTAGAATAAGAAAATTAATAGAGACAGAAAGTAGATTACAGGTTGCCAGTAACATGAAGGGAAGGAAAATGGGGAGTTATTACTTAATGGGTACAGAATTTCTGTTTGTGGTGAAGGAAAGTTTTGGTAATGGATGGTGGGGTTGGTTGAATAATATGAATGCAATTCATATCAATGAATTGTACACATAAAAGAGGTTAAAATAGGAAATCTTTTGTTGTATATGTTCCCACAATAACATTTTTTTTAAAGTCATTAGCCTGAAATATACATAGATAACTCCTACTGACATTAACCAGAAGTCATACTATCTTGGTCTCTGCTACCAAGCCTGTAAATCATCATGGTATACAGAGGCAAGATGGGTGGAGTGGTGGTATTACACAGCATTTAGAAGGATGACTGGAAGGATGATGGATGGATGGATGGATGGGTGGACTGACAGAAGTATGATAACAGATACATTAGTAGGTAGCTAGATAGATACTGATAGTCACAGAGTATTTACGTAGTCTATCATAAGTAAAATGGTCTAGGACAATTTGAGACTATAAAGCCGTACAACAGTCATATAAACTCCAGATATGTAATCAGAAATAAGAAATACACAAGTTTTTGAGGTCAAGGTAAAGCAGCCGGTCAGTAACCCAGCCAAGCAAGCAAGCAGGTTGGTATGAGGTATCAGGAAACCTCAAAGGGAGGTTTTAGGCTCCTTAAACGGAGCCTGGAAATGAGAAGAGCTTTTGGCCAAGTCAGAACTTTTTGGGTTTCCAAGTAGAGTATAGATGTTTTTTTCTCCAGAAGTTAAGAACTGCCTAGTATGAAGGGTCAAAGAATGTAAAAGTTAATTTTTTTTTGTAGAAGATATGCTTTGTTTGGGACAAGGACTTTGCAGCCAGACTGCTTGGATTCTCATCCTGGGCCGCTTACTGGCTGTAAGACCTTGGGTAGATTACTTAACCTATTTTTGTCTCAGTTATCTCATTTGTGAAATAGGATATTAACTATACCTTCCTAGTAGGGTTGTTGTGATGATTAAATAAGCTAAAAATGTAAATCACTTAGACAAGTGCCTGCCAGGTGATAAACACTCAACAAAGGAGGAAATGGGGAGTGTCTGCCAATGGGTATAGGATTTTGTTTTGGGGTCATGAAATGTTCTAAATAAAGTTGATTGTGGTAATGGTTGCACAATTCTGTGAACATATTAGAAACCTTGGGATTTAATTGCAACTTAAATGGATGAACTGTATGGTTTGTGAATCATATCTCAATAAAGCTGTTAAAAAAGAAGACAAGGTGGGGTGGCATTGGAATAAGTGGCCAGTGACAATCGGTGTTCTGCCACCTTCAATCATCAGGTTAGAACAGAAAGGAGGATACACCCCATAATACAGACCAAAAGGCCTGAATTCTGGTATTCGAACCAGAATATTGCTGACCTATTCAGCAGTAATAGAGCTTGAGCAGGAGGAAGCAGCTTTCAGAGAGGTCATATTCAGGATTTTTAGGTCTCTGTATTAGCAAGGACTTTACTGAAAGAGCTTTGACCCCTCTTAAATCAGGAAGAGGTTTCCCAACTTTCTTAAGTTCAAGAGTGGAAAAGTAAACAACCAATGGGCTTTAATATTGCATAGGTCAATCAAATCATGTAGGAGTAGTTAGGCCACCAGAGATGGAAGATCCCATCCCTGGAAGTGGCCACAAGTAGCTAGTGCTGAAATAAATATCATGGGAAATTTGTGTGTCAATATGAAAGCAAGGCAGATATTTTAAATGGTCTCTCAGCCAGGATCTGTGACATTATTGACTGTGTAGGGAAGGTCATTGGTTGTCATTCAATGATCCTCAGATGATGCTAGTCATTATTATTAAACGCATTTTAAATATGGAGGGCTGGAGATCGAGCTTGCGAGCAATTGGCATATATACATGTGCACAGATGCCAGCTGGACACTAACAGAGACATTTGATAAGCAAAATTCAAAAAAAAATTATCTTCCCTGTAAAGTAATTTATACCATAATGTGCATATATTGTTTTAGATCTGATTCAAAGTTAATAGTTACATATTTTCATTACATCAATTACTTTGGAAGTAAAGGGAATGATTTAAAATATATTATTTACATACACATGCCATCAAGGAAGTATATTGAAATGAGCTAATTAAATGAATACTAAAGGGAACAACTGATTATAAACAGTGAAAAAATTATCAAATAGAGCTTCATCAGGAGAATATACTCAATCTGAAAAGAAAATCTTTCTTTGTTATTAAGCTATTGGCACGCTTTAACCATAGCTGTTCCACAGGGAATCAGTGATAATTGATTATTATTCTCTTACCATTTAAAAGACAACCTGTTTAAACTCAAGATAGACATTCTACCTCATTCAGAGCTGTGTTTACTTAATTATTTGTACTGATTTCCTGGGGGCGGGGGGGGAGGGGACAGGGCAGGGATTTAAGTGGGTTTTTTAGATGTCACTAAATTCACTGAGCCCCAAAAACCGTTACCAGTTTTCTATAATGGTTCTAATTTTTCTTAAAATCATGACCCATTTGATATCTTAAAAACAGCAACATTAATTTTAATTTGTCATATTGTAGGGTATAAATTGACTAAATGTTAATAGCACTCTTCTTGAGTAATCAGTTCTACATGATTAACCTAAAAATTGCCAAAACATTGTTTACTCTTCATTTGTATCTGAAGAAAAAAGGCATGATGAGTCAGAGTTGGATTAATTTACTTTCTGATCTGTATTAAAATTTGCCATGATGATTCATAATCATTTTACTCTATATTTATCTTGACAAAACAACTTAATTTTGAAAGCAGCTCTTTGGAAAATATTTCAGGGCCAAAAAGGTATTCTACTTCATAATTACAATTAAGTTGCGTGGAAAATACCACTCTATTTTTCCTTCTTCTTCTCCATTTAATAATAATTAAAAAAAAGAAAAAGTTCAAATATGACCCCTGAAATCTTGTAAGAATGCGACTTTGAAGACTTTTAAAAAATATATAAAATCAAAGTAAAGTAGCTTGTGGTTTTAACACCATCTAGTGGGCTTATTCTGTGACAGCAAGTGAAAACTAAGGCAGACACAGAAGCAGGACTCTGAAGATATTACAGTCTGTTGGCCATAGTACCTTCACATTTGTAACGATCTAGGATTTTCCTGTGAGGATACACTTCAAGTACGGAGGAGTCCACATTGAAGAAGATACCTGGTTCTGATTTCCAATTCAGAGAGAAAAATTCTCAATTTGGCAATTCTTCTGAAGAACCAGGATACTTAAGAAGTTACTACACAAACACCTCTCTTTCTCTCTCTCTCTTTAAAAATTGTTCTGAAGAGGTAAAGACACTAGTCATCTTTAAAAGTCTAAATTAATAATGTTTCATGAAAAAAATAATTCTAACCAAGGAGTATTTAGCAATACAAGAGAAAAGCTAACACAAATGAAATTCATATAGTGGAATGTTAATATAAAACTTTTTATCTTGTTTCTAAAGAACAAGATTTTAACACAGCTGTTTAAATATTCACATAAAGTTAATAATTTAAAGGGCATACTATAAATAAAAATTGACGGAGCTTAAATTCACTGTAGCAAAATATATGGAATATAGTTGTTCACCAGTCTTGCTTTCAGAACTATCTGACGTTAAGATAAGATGGAAACTTGAGGAACCATAGTCTATATACTCTGTGCTCCTTTTACATTGCCTGTCACTCTTTGCACACACTTTAACAACGCTTATATTCAAACTGGATTTACCATAAATAGGTTCGTCATTTCCAACTAAAAAAATTGAACCCCAGTTAATGTAAACTTTAGAAACCTAATTCAGTTTCCACCATAATTTGCTCAATTATCTATGCTCCTTTGTAATGAAATCGTTTTCTCTCATACTATCAATAAACTTTTCCTGAATACAGAATCCAATTTTTTTTAAAAAAAAAATCTCATTCTTTCTGACTTAAAAATTTTTTAACTTTGAAAATTGCTAAAATTTTAAAACTATTTCTTTCTAGGTTTCTATGAAAATATGCTCTCTCGATGCCTTCTTGATTTCCTCAGTTTTATCCTCTGTCTTTTAAATGTCTTTAAAGCTAGATTAGGTGGCCCTTGAACTTTCTTGCTTCTGTGACTTCAGTTGTCACCTCTACACAAACAATACTCAAATAATTATTTCCTGATCTTGACCAGTTGCCAACTTTCAGTCCTATTTCTCTGTTTGCCTTAAGTGCACACATCTAGCCATCCTTTCAAATTCAACTTGTATAAAACTATGTTCCAACCTAAATATCTACTTTTCTATCATTTGCAACATTATTTGCCTATTTACAGTCAAATTTAATTATCTATACTTAGAATATGGTGTGACATAACATTGTAAGAAAATGCTGCCTTAAGAACATTTCATTCTAAACAAATAGGATCACAAACTCTTTTCCATACAGTCCATTCATTTTCTTATCCCAACATTTGATCATATCATCCCCATTTTTAAAGCTCCTTTCTCTCCTCTCTGTAGTTTAAGGCTCATTTTTCCTTAGAGATCCAACTCCTTTAGCAACCTCTCCCTGGTACTTCAGCTTTAGTGAACACTAGGCCTATAGTTTCCCCATGAGAATAAGCAACATGCACTGTTGGCTCTTTTTTATCTTCATATTCTATTTCTCCAAGTAATTAAAAAATGCCCTTGAGATTAAGTAGCCTGTGAAAAAACTCTATTCAAAGTACATAGCAGAGTGCTATACACATATAGTAGATACCAATAACTATGTTACTGATGCTGATGAAATTAGAGTGATCTTTTTAATAGATTACAATTACCAGGTAGACAAATCAATCATGCAAACACTCACATCTGACTTCAAGATTTAAGAGATGGGCAAAATAGTTATCCTTTTTCATCACCATTGCATTTGGATATCATGCAGCGCGTCTACCTACCCCACATGCATTCATTCAACTTATATTTATTGAGTTCCTTCTGTGTGTTAGGCACTGAGCGTAAAGAAGATAAACTCACTCATACACACTCACACACCCATAGAGGTGTGTTTCCTTCCCTAATTATACTTAAATTCTAACAGGAGAGATGTATATTAAACATATGAATATATAAATAAAAATAGCTAGTATTTTATTAGTTTTTACAGGTTTTTCAACATATACTACACTAATTCTTAAGAGTTTAAACAAATTAACACTTTAAATCCCTACAGTAATTCAATTTGCCTCGTGTATAAATGAAAAAGTAGAGACACCAAGAAGTTAAAGAACTTGCCCAAGATCACGAATTTGGCAATTGTCATTCAGACAGTTGTGCAGAGGCTGCACTTTTAACCATTATGCCATGGGCCTAATCTCAACTTCACACCTTTAAAAAAGAAATTTGTGTTGGTTGTCTATTGTTGGATTAAAACAACAGTAATTATTTGCTCACAATTCTGTAATTTGGGCAAGGCTGAAAGAGGACAGTTTTTTATGTTCATATAGCATCAGCTGGGCAGCTGTACCGGGGCTGGAAGATCCACATCTAATATGGCTTAGTTATGTGCCGATAAGTTGCCATCAGCCAGGAGCTGGGAGCACGGTCCTCCACTTTCACTCCAGCTGGTTCCTCTGGTTCCCTCCATGTGGCCTCTCTGCAAGGTTGTCCTAGGCTTCCTCACAGCATAGTGGTATCAGAGCAGAACTTCTTACATGGCATCTGGCTTCTAAGAGTATAAAATCAAATCAAACCATCTTGGCCTTCTTAAGGCTTAGGTCTGAAACTGGCACAGCACCAGTTTTGCTGTATTCCTTCAGTTAAAGCAGGTTTCAACACCAGCTCACATTCAAGGGGAGGGGTCCATGCACGGGTATGAATTCCAGATGTGATTCATTGAGGACTACCAAAGTCTACACAGCAGGTAAAATTGAAGTGGCAAAGACTATGTGGACTATAGGTGATACTGGAGGACTTTAAGCCGCTGCATTTATTCACGTGACCCACTAGTTAGTATTTATTGAAACCTATGTGGCAGCCTATTGTTTTCATCTGTACTGGGGATTAGGGGAAGCACAAATGTGAGACCTTTCTATTACTCCCACCAGCCTCTAATTCACTAGTGTGTAATTTTTGAAAATGCAATTGTGAAAGAGTTAGAGAATAGTAAATGATAGTATATACAGTAAATACTGTCTTTTTAATAGGTATGGAACAAGTTTTACTCTAGAAGTTCAGATATGACAATTATTAATACAGACCAGAGGGACAGTATTGATGTAGGTACTTGAGAGTTGGATTAGTAGTCTGAAAAATGGGAACATAATTCATTGAGGTTAAAGGTAATATGAGTCAATCATGGAGGTGATAGTAAACATAAGAGATGACAGTGAAAAAGCAGAACAAATTATATCATAGATTTGTTTGGGTGTAAGGTAATAGCCATTAATGAAACTATCTCTGACCCCTGGATAATAGGGTTTGGCTCTATAATGCTCACAAAGTCATTTTAGTGGTTCCAGAACCATTCAGCAGAGCCTGATTTATCTACTTTTGAGAGAAGTCAAATTATTCCCATTTTACAGATGAGAAAAATGAAATGTATATTGAATGAATGAATAAATGAAGCTCTGAGAACTTAATAAGATTATCAAAGTTCTCAAAACAAGAAAGGGGCAGGAATGGAATTCAAACCCAGACTTTCTAAGTCCAAGTCGCATCTGCCTATAACACAACTGCCATTTGTGTGAGCAGAGGGATAATGCCAGAGTGTTTTAGTTTTATAGGAACATCCCCTCAGTCCTTAAGCAAATAAATAATTTCCATGTCAATTACTGCTCTAAAATGCTTTGGCATATAAGATACAGTCCCAGTTCTTCCCCAACTTATAATACAATTTTGAAAAAAGCCAGAAATACCTATAATATAAGGCAGTACATGAAAAATCCCATGAGTATCACAGAATTGTGAGAGAGTATCTTTTATCAAGTGAATGTGCCAGAAAACCCTTGAACAACTCTGCTTCAGCCCATCTAAGGACCTTATTGGCTGTTTGCTATGTGTTAATGTTTCCTTTACTTGTGAACATATGGACTTGCTGTACTGTCACTAGGAGAGCATCATACAGCAAGACCTAGACTGTTTGAATCCTATAAAGTGATTGATGTAATATAAATGAAAGGGAGGACAAAAGCACAAGATATTCTGTACTCTTTATCCCTTATACCATGTTATGAAAGTTTCTCTATTTGGTAATCTCTTTGATAGTAACTAGAGGAAGCCAGCTACTCAAAGCCCCAAATGAGAAAGGATAAGTTGTGGCTAAGTGTTGTCGTTATCAATCATATTGGATGTAATAGAGGAATGCCTCCCCAAGTGGAGGCAAAGTGAGCACAGCAGTCAATTAGTTCTGCTTAGACTTTTGAAATTGTTCCAGGATAAATAAACGACTATCAGAGGGATAAAATAACAGTGTGGGTACTATCTGATTATAATTTAAGATTATCTTGAGTTGGATTTAGGGATTTTTAATATCTTCTGAATAATTATATTTCTTGACACTCTGAACTTTATTTTTATTTTCTGTCCTATACAGAGAGTTAATTAGTTAATATGGGGCCTAAAAAGGAGTTGGATTGGTAGTCTGAAAAATGGGAACATATTCATTGAGGTTAAAGGTAATATGAGCCAATCATGGAGGTGACAGTAAACATAAGAGATGATGGTGAAAAAGCAGAACAAATTGTACCATAGATTTGTTTGTGATGAGATTTGAGGATCTGAATTGTTTGGGTGTAAGGTAATAGCCATTAATGGAACTATCTCTGACCTCTGGATAACAGGGTTTGGCTCTACAATGCTCACAAAGTCATTTTAGTGGTTCCAGGACCATTCAGCAGAGCCTGATTTATCTACTTTTGAGAGAAGTAAAATTATTCCCATTTTACAGATGAGAAAAATGAAATGTATATTGAGTACATGAATAAATGAAGCTCTGAGAGCTTAATAAGATTATCAAAGTTTTCAAAGCAAGAAAGGGGCAGGAATGGAATTCAAACCCAGACTGTCATATGACAGGGAAGACCAGTGAGAGCTAGAATGT
The DNA here is from genome assembly GCF_015220235.1 of Choloepus didactylus. Lineage (NCBI taxonomy): Eukaryota > Metazoa > Chordata > Mammalia > Pilosa > Megalonychidae > Choloepus > Choloepus didactylus. The sequence goes on from NC_051315.1 coordinate 34,745,123, forward strand.
AGAATATCCAGGGACTAGAGGATTTTGAAAATATAGTATAAATTTATTAGTTTCCTGGCTCCTAGTACAAATACCATATAATAGTTCAGCTTAAACAATGGGGATTTATTGGTTCAGGTTTTTGAAGCTAGAAGTCCAAAGTCAAGGCATCAGCAAGGTGATGCTTTCTCCCCAAAGACTGTGGCATTTTGGGGCTGGCTGTGGGCAATCCTTGGTCCTTGGCTTTTCACAGTCATAAGGCAATGTATGTGGCAATGTCTTTTTTCTCCTCTAGGTTCCATTGACTTCCAGCTTCTTCCTGAGGTTTTCTTTTCTCTGTCTAAATTCCTTTCTGCTTATAAAAGACTACAGTAATCTGGATTAAAGCCCAAATTTATTCAGTTGAATCACACCTTCACTCAAGAGATATTTACAGTGGGTCCGTTCTCACCAAAACCCAGACCAAGACCAAGAACATGTCTAAACTGGGGTACACAATTCAATCCAACAAAACAGGTAATGGTCAATCCTTCAATAAGAGAGTGACATGATGGTAGATATATTTTAGAAAAATTGGGGGAAATTTAACTTGGTATGGAATTATTGTGGAAGAGAAGATATTAGATACAGAGAAACCTGTTAGAACCAAAGTGTAGGTGTAATAAACCTGGAGTAAGCTGTTCATAATTAAGAATAGAAAAAATCTTTGAGAATGAAATGATGTATGTGAGAATTAAAAAGCAAAATTAACAGGATAGGCAACTCTTACCAAAAGTGAGGGGTAAAGGAGAAGTAGGAGCAAAAGGGTTTAAGCCAAGAATGAGGGTATAGAAATGAAAATTCTAAAATGAAAGTACATTAACAGATTCTATTTCAGGAGTAAAAGCAGGTCTTGGAGGAAAATTGGATTAAATAATACTCCTTGCGCTTGTGATGCTGTGTTTGAACATGCATTTGGAAATGTCCCTTAGATATTTTGAAATTCAGAACCAGAAGGCAGGAGAAGAATCATAGATAACGAGGTGGTGACTACCCCAAGGGAAAGCAAGTAGAAGAACCTAGGTAAAGAACAAAAAGAGAAAGAAGAGCCAGCAAAGAAAGAGATAATAAAATTAAGACAGGTAGGAAGAAAATCAAAATTGTACCAGTTAGGAGAGGCTCCCTATTCAAGACATGTAATATTCCTCTCAGCAATAGTGTAATTAGATCTTCATGTTCAAAAATTAAAGTTCTCTCTAAAACGGTCAATTGCCTTTCACTGAAAATTACTAGTAAAGGATCATTTTAATAAAATCCAAACCATAGTCGTTGAAGGAAAATGTAGCTTTATTCTAACAGTGCTTTCTTGCCAAAATGAAGTTCCTTAAGAGTCCACTTATTTTAGAGCTAAAAGTAATTTACATATTATAGAAAAAATCTGTACATTGTAACTATCAAAGAAGAAAATAAAGTTTATTTTTTAAGACAGTCGTTATAAGCTACAATTCTACTTTAAAAACAATCTTTGCCTTTGAGATAATTTTAACTTCTATTTTATCTAAAATAAAATTTGGGGGGAAACTTGCAAAAATTTTTGTCACCTTCTTATATTTTGGTAAAGGAAAAATATTTCAGAAACAATAGCTACTCTCAGAGTTTTGAAACATTCTATCAGAGGCATAATATCCCATAAGTACTGTTTATACTACCAGACACATCACAAATACTATTTTAACATAACAATATTATTTAGGTATAATAATTTTCAACTAATTTTGCCTAGCCATCATGAATGATATTAAAATTCCCAATGCCTCCTACATTCACTCATTCAAAAATATTTATTGAACACATGGGACTCATTAGTGAAGAAAACAAACAAAAATTCCTATACTCTGGTTAAACATGGTTTCTGTTCAAGACAATGAAGTGAAACTAAAACTTGACCCTATGAAATGTGGAGTATTTGCTGTGAAATGTATCAGTGTGTTTAAACTTCATATGTGTAAAAATATTTTTTTCCTTTCAGAAAATCTGTGTCTTCAAGTATGAGGCAAGCTAAACGATTTTTACTCTTGCCTATTTTGATAACACTTGGGCTGTTAATTCTCACTAAAATATCCTGTTGGTCCCACTCCTCAAAATCACACATAGTTATTTAACTCAATCATGACAAAAGATAGAGGACAGATCAAATTCCCAACAACTGCTTATTCAGATCCCATGTCTGAAATTTGTCCATCCTGGAGGGACCATAGATTTTGCAACTAATTAAATAGTGACTAAGCAATGGATTAGTGCTCTCAATGATTTTCTGATTTAGTTGATAACTGAAAATTTCCACAAGGTGGAATGTAATTTACTTGTGTGCCCCAGTTAGCAGTGCTAACTGGGGCACAAAATCAGCATAGAATTGGGCCCTGATTTTCTGTCTGTCCCCATTTAGAGAATGGCAAACAGCCTAAAAGACTGATGAAATCTTTAGTGTCCTTCCTTCTCTCATTTGCTAAACCACGCAGTAGTCCAGTGTCAGTTTTGCCACTCTAGACTATTAATGGGGATGTGGCTCATTAGAAAGCCTTTTGGATGGGCAATGGAGGCACTGGGAATTTGTTTCCAGAAGTTTTTGCATGCCAAAGCTGCACATCACCTGAAGCTTCTCTTGTAGATACAAATATGCCAAAATGTTGGGAGTAATACTGAATCTGCCAGCGAATGTTTCCATAGATTATTTGTTTGTTAGGCCCTTAAGCCACATAATGAAATTTCCTATCTATGCTTTACAGGTTTTCTCTGCCATTTTTCATGGTCCTTCAGAGGCCCACAGAGCCACGTTTAAAGAACAAAACGTTGTAACACATTTGTTTGCCATTTGAAAGTCCAACATTTTCTTTAATTTAATATTGTATTTTCCTGCTATTTATTCATTTAATAATAGGTTTCAATACAAACACATAGTAATGTTACCAAAAGGGCAAGTGCAGTAAATAGCCATAAGAAGGAAAGTCTGCCAGCTTTTCATAATGCAAATTGAGAATCTTGTTAAAACATGATTGTGCATAGGACCTTTATAAAATGAAAAGCTCTTCTCCAGAAACCCATCTTGACTTTGCTTAAATTATATTAGAGCAAAAGAACAATTTCAGTTCCTTTATTAGCCTCTACCCTGTACTGCCTCTCTTCTGTGGATTGCTGCAGGCACTGAGCCAGTGCTAATGCAGGTGAGTGTTACTTGTTAATACACAGCCTTAGAAAGAAATGCTGCAACAGGCTTAGGACAACCTCAGTTTAGGAGAGTGCTCATATATGGGTCTGTCACTGACTTCAGAAGATACCAGCCATCTTTCCAACTATAGCACTAACATCCCACCTCCACACCAGTGGAGTGAGAGCTCTGCAGTTCTCCACCAGCCTAGGTATTGACATTCTGTCTTGCAAAATCTTTTACAGAGTTAGGGATATAGTTTGCAATCCTGGACACTTTTGTGTTACAGATAATTACTTCTTTGGCAGTCAATGCTAAGTTGGCTTCCAATCAGCAACATTATTTAAATAATTGTTTATAAAACTGGAAATCTGTCACCTCCAGTATCTATATATCAAAAATATAATCCAGTTCAAGAAGGGAATAGATGAATTCAAAGCCCAAACTTAGCTGATTCCTTATGTTTAGTGCACTACTCTAACAATTGTAGGCAGAGTAATTATCCTTTTCTTCTTGTCAAGAAAATAACCATAGAAACAATGCAAAGATGGAATATAACATTAGACGGACCATTGGGTCATGTATTCAGGCATTTGTATTCGTAAATTATGTGATTTAGACCATATTTTAACTTACTGATGGAAAGAATTCAATCCCAATTTATAGTGTTGGTTCGTGTACAAGAGAGGGAGAGAGAGAGAGAGAGTGAGAGAGAGAGAGAGAGAGAGAAGAGAGTGGGGGATATCTTGGATGTGAAGGAGGCCGGAGGAGAGGTAGAGGGGAAGGCAGAAGAGGAGGAGAAAAAGAAGAAACTCAACCTTGGCTTTATTCTCATCATGGAGTCATTTATATTTAGTCATGCCTGAAAATTCACCCATTCTAAAAACCAAGGATTGCCATTAGATATGCATAAAGCCACCTCTAGTCTATTTCATTGTTCTTATAAGTCTTCGTGATTTTTGTCTACATTTGAGTTTTTAAATCACTTTTGTGTAACTGCTATAAGGTTGAAAATTCCCTTCAACTACTAACTTGCCATTGGTATTTTCAATTTTGTAAAAGCATCTGAATAGCAGTGCAATTGCCAAGACCCACATTAAATACACAAATCTATTAGAAGACACAGCACAAACTTTTCTGAATGTAGAAAGTAGGTGGGACTTTCCCACTCTCCTCAAAGGCAGAACAGACCTGATCCATTACATGAAAATCATTGACTGTGTGAGTTTTACCAATTACATCCATTTCTACCCCAGTTACTATATCCAAATCATCTTGTCATTTAATGGTAATCAGATATGACTGTAGCCTAAAGGTGATGAGCAGTAATTGCTTTCTACTAATTTATTTTTATCTTCAATAATAACCATAGACTTTAAGGCCTTTGTGACACTAAGTTTAGCCATTAACTTATTTCTGTTGTGAGGTGGACATCAGCAGTGTTCTTGTTTTGGTTATTTTGCTGCCAGTTATATGCTTTTAGTTCAGTTTTTAATATTCCTGTGTTTGCCTGAGTAAAAGAAGTCTAGGAATTCTATTAATCAAATATTCTCATTTTGCTGCTTGCTCTTTAGCACTTATAAGATGCTTTATCTATCTATCTATCTATCTATCTATCTATCTATCTATCTATATCTATCTATCTATCTATCTATATATATATATCTGCATGCATGCAGATCACAAAATTTGATCCTTATAAAAATACATGTGAGGAAATCAGGTCACCTGTCATTATACCTACAATAAGTCCTTGTAACAGCTCGGAGTGAAAAGACAAAGAGATAAATTAGTGATCCTTCTTTACCCAATGCATCCTAAAAGCCTTTACTCTCTTTTTTTGTTGTTGTTTTTTTTTGTTTTCGGATTTTTTTTATTGAGATATATTCACATACCAGATAATCATCCAAGTATACAATCAGTGGTTCTTGGAATCATATCGTTGTGCATTTTATCAACACAATAAATTTTTGAAAATTTTCGTCTAACTCCAAAAAAATAAAAATAGAAAAGATCACCCAATACATCCCATACCCCTTATCCTCCCCTATTATTTATTTACTTTGTCTTCATTTTCTTACTCATCTGTCCATATACTGGATAAAGGGAGTGCTAGTCACAGGGTTTTCACAATCGCACAGTCATACCATAACAGCTATATAGTTATACAGTCATCTTCAAGAATCAAGGCTACTAGATTACAGTTCAACAGTTTTAGGAATGTCCTTCTTGCTATTCTAATACACTAAAAACAAAAAAGGGATCTCTATATAATGCATAAGAATAACCTCCAGAATGACCTCTTGACTCTATTTGAAATCTCTCAGCCACTGAAACTAAAAGCCTTTACTCTTAATCCACTTCAATGGTTGAAAACAAAAACTAAAATCTTGTATACAGTGAGCATTAAATGCAGACATGGTATCACAATCATGACATGAAATAATGTGTATTAAGTGATGTCCGTCTGCCTTTAGTGTTACATGTTGCATAGGATTTTGATTCAGAGCTCCTAACTACTAAAAATGTAACAGCACAAGTGTAAGTATGAAGAAATATATATACAAGTTTATGCATGTGAAAATGTACACTATCAGTGTCTCTGAGCTTAATTCTCCACAGGTGGCTGTATCTAAATTATAACTTCCTACATGAAAATCTCAGAATTGAAGCTTTCTCATCCCTTTCTGAGGTGCAATAATATCTATGTCTATTTAACACTGATCATAAAGACCTAGGAAAGGGACCATGTCATCTTACCCACTGAGAATAATGGTAGGAATCCTATCAGCCCTCACAAATAACAGTTAAAAATAATAATAATGGTAATGTGAGAGCCAGTTTAAGCTATAATGATACCCTGGTTGAAGTGAAGATCTGCCATCCTCTCTATCTCTGCACTCAGCCAGCTTGCTAATCAAGCACTGCCAGAATGAACTGGAGTTTAAGTGGCATCATTATTATGATTTAAATATAAGTTCTCATGAAAGACTGACAAACTTGGAAAGTAAAGTCATCCATTTATCCATGAAATAGGCATAGCATTTGCAGGGGCAATGCTTGCTTCCCCTTTACTGACCTGCCAAGAAGTTTGAACACTTTTCCAAAAGACCACATCTGGTGAGAAGAGTGTTAACCATTGGATGCAAATGCCCCATCATCATAACTGAAATAACAGTGCTGGCAAATGGGGATGTAAGACAGACCTGTGTGCTGGGTCCACAAGACTCACAAAACTTTGAAACTGCCACCAGTCTTCAGAAATCAGTACAGTGTTCTTTCTTGGGAAATTTGTATAAGACAGAATCAATTAAACTGAAGATAGGAGATATATTTCAGACTGAGTTCCAACCCCAGATGTTACAGCATAAGAGTTTGTTGAGGATTTTTATACCTGTACAGGCTTCATGGGGAAAAATAAAATTGATTAGACTTTCTCTACTTTCTACCTGTGAGTCTATCTGGCTCTTCCTTTCTTTTACATCTCCAAATTCATGGAGGACACCATGAACAAGTTAAAACATTGATAACCAAATTTTTATTTCACTTTAATTGAGCTTCAACTGACATCCCACAGTTCTGTGGTCACTGCTGACTTCTTCCGAGCTCCCCATGATATTCCATAATTACTATATGGCCTTGCACCTTTTCCCTGAATCAGCAAACTGAGGAATGAGATTCTCTTTTATTGGGACAATTGTCAACTATTTCTTCATCATCATCATCATCATCATCATCATCATCATCTCTTTTTGAGGCTTTATGACAGATTATTCTAGATGCTTTTCTTAAGCTAACTCATTTGATCCTCAAAACCAACTCAAGCTATGGTAATTTCCATTTTACTGATGAGAAAACTGACGTCATTTCACAGAGCTCATAATTGATGGCACCAATATCATAAGATGGGTAGCCATGTTCTTCTTCCTCCTTTGCCAACAATGTAACCAAGTCCACAAGAGGCCCAATACTACATGAATTCTTATGAATTTCCATTTAATTCAAAATTAGAACCAAATGGGACACTCTCCATTTGGATCTTATTACAAGGCTCTCCTAATATGCTTCTTCATCATTATTTCTCCCTTATCTTCACACCTTCTTATCTCCATGCAGTTTAAGACCAAATTTATTTCACTTGAGTATAATCTGTTCCTCAATATTTCTATAGTCAGAGTATCTACTCTGACACTATTTAGCTTCTCTCCAGCCACCTATACATGTTTTTGGTATGTGACTTCTGAGCCAATGACTAAAATCTAGGGCATTTATTCCTCAAGAATCATCATTTTAAAAAGGCAGTTCATACATAGAATTTCAGTTCATTTAGGACAACAGAAACACCTAGGTGGGATAAGTCATAAAGAATCTGCCACAGAAATATGATAGGCTCTCTATACAATTAATAGCTAGTTCCCTATGTCCTAGCCCTTCATAATCTACCTTCACCTTCTTCCAACCAAGCTACCAACTCACAACAAAACAAAATCCATGACGTCAACACCAGACACATACACACACACACATACACACACACACACACACACATACACAGATGCTTACATGCAAATATTGTAGATGATATAAAAGTTAAGTTCTAAGTGGTTCTAATTAATAAGTAGTATCATAGAGGGATCTGAAATACATGGAATGAATGTCATAATTTCTCCCCAGGTTGCTTGTGGCAGGTATTGCTAATTTATTGTATTTGTGTTTCCCACCAAACTCCTATTGACTATTAGAATCCTTTTCAACAAATTTCATGCAGTACCATCTGGACTTAGAATACAAAATTATCTATATCTCCTATTTTTGTTTCATTAAATTCTATCATATATAAATTTCTTGAAAAAGTAAGAATACTATATCAATTGAATAATGAGTAGCAAGGGCATTATTATACAAACCCAACACATAGAAGGAAAAATGACACATGCATTTTATTCTGCTGTGACTCTTTTTCTAAAATCTTTCATCACAATCAACTATCTAGTATTTTGTGATGGGAAGAGGACTCAGCAGGTAACTCACAGAACCCTGTGTCTCATTCATGGAAATGGTTGATTTCAAGTTGGCCATAATGTTGAGCTGACAACCAACCTTTTTAATGGTCTTCTTTATTTTCTTCACATTTATAGGAGAAAATATGTTAAATCCCATTGAATAAATCTGCCAACTTTGTTTCCCAAGGAACAAGATCTCTTCTGGAAATGTGCATTAAAAGGAAATAAAATCTAGGAAGCTGAACATTAGAAATACTTTCTTTGCCTGTACCTGCATTAAAGCAAGGTCTTTTGCTTCTACTGTTGTTCATGATATATAGAAATCTAGAACCAAATCCCTTTTCTGAAAATGCTAGAATTTTCTCTAGTCCCAAAGTCAATTGTCATCCCAATCAGCTGACATTTAAAGGAAATTAAACATCTCAGAGACTTATGCTGCAAACCAGCTCTCCACTTGTAGAGACAAAAATGAACAAGGAAATGTCTGGGGAGGGATCTGCGTGACACTCCCCGCTTCACCTTGTGTTTGGATTCAAGGCATTTTGAAAGATTAGATTCAAAACATTATTTTTTCCGTGGCATATACTGAAAGAATCATACTTGTATAAAAAGCACTCTTGATTAGAAATCAAGAGATCCAATTTTAACCCTCTTCTGCTATGAAATAGCTGTAAGATGATAGCAATATCATTTTATTTTCCATACCTCAATATCCTCAACTTAATAATGAGTGTTAGATGAAGATCAGTGGTTTTCAGACTTTAGTTAGCCAGCAAAACCCTTTATTACGTAATGCCCTTGGTGGCATGATAAGTTGGGATGAGGGCCCCGGAAGCTTCTTTCCTACCCTAGAGTAACTTGCAAGGTCACGTCAGGGAGTCCAAAGTGCCACAGAACACAATTTGACAAACACCAAACTAGGTCTCAAAGCCTTCTCTAGCTCTAAGACACTATGATTGATAAGCCGGGAAACCTAATTCAGTTTTATACCTTTTCTTTGCCTCAACAGAGGATGACTCAATATTATAAAATGGGAAATTTATGTAACTCTGTCACTTAAAGGCAGAAAAATTGTAGCCCGGGCAACGCCACTGAAATGTTTTCGTCTAAACGGAGTTTATCCTCAACAAGGTCACTGAGGTTTTTAACTAGACCCTTTGTACTCAACCATTCTCAAATAAGTTGTCACTATTCATTAACCTTTTTCTTTCTTGTTAAATAGCAGCAGTAGAAATCATCTATAGATGAGCACTCAAACTATACTTCTCTTGTGTATTCTTATTTTTGCCTTGCTTTTTAAGGTCAGCAAACAAGCCAAAAGCCCAGGAAGGCACAAAAGCAACAGGGACATGGCTATATAAAGAAGGCTTTCATTAACCTTGCTGACCCACCATAATTTCAAATGTCAACAGCTAATCAGAGACTCACTGACATCATCAGTGGATAGAGAGGAGAGATATCCTGTGGGATCAATCTTTTCTCTTAGTCTGAAATATATATTTATAACGCCACAGGGTTACTCTTGCTCTGAAGGGATGGTGGGAAAATTTCCCCCTATCATTGAAATGCATGCTCCTAATGCTGAAGTTAATGATTAATTTTGACAGAACAGCAAAAACATTTATTTAAAGGTTGGAAACTGACTACATTATTGGCTTCTATTCTACTAAATTCTCCTATGGCATTTTGACAACATGGACAGCTGTAAACTTTGGCTCACTAATCCTAAAAAGAAAAGGTAAGCTAAACTATATGTCTTTTCTTATAAATGATTTCTCTCCATGACTCATATTTATCTCAACTGGAAAAACACAGAATGAAGTATTCATAATTACTTCAATGCAAGGTTTCTAATACAGTATAATAAAATATCCAATAATTTGTCCATCTGCCAAATGTGTACCCATTTCAGATACGTAACAGAATTTTTAAATGAGTTCAACCAAATTCAAAAGAAATAGGAGGTAATGGTTTAGCTAATAAAGGCAAACATTTGCAATGGGAATTTTATTGATTTCATAGCTTATATAAAACTTGCCTTTAAAAGAAGTTTCATTTCGTTTTGCATAAACATTACTCAGACATAAAATCCTGCTTAGACATTGCTTACCTTTAGTTGTTTTTATCCACACACCAGACTAAACCAGATGTGCCTGTTGTTACTATGGATAATTTAATTAAAAATGAAATAAACTGATAAAATATGGGTGTAAAAATAGTCATCACTAAATACACAAATAAATATACAATGACACCTAGGTTTTCAATATTTGTCTTAAATAACTCCAGGTTTGTACAAATTGTTTTAGATCCTCAACTTACTCTTCAAATAAAGCTGCTTCTTTATCAGAGTAAGAACTACAAAAAATCAAAATTGGAGGCAATAAGGGCGAGAAATTCTATAAACTGATGTTAACCACCAGTACTTACACAGGGACACCAACACTGAAATTTTGTTTTATTAAGATTTGTTCACACACCATACAATCATCCAAAATATACAATCAATTGATCACATTACCATCATATAGTTGTTCATTCCTCACCCTCATCTATTTTTTTAACATCTTCCTTGTACCAGAAAGAGTGATAATAAGAATAAAAAAATAATAGTGGAAAAAGAACACCCAAATCAACACCCTGCCCCCGCCCTATTTTTCCTTTAGTTTTTTGTCCCCATTTTTCTACTCATCCATCTATACACTGGATAAAGGGAGTGCGATCCACAAGGTTTTCACAATCACACTGTCACCCCTTGAAAGATACATTGTCATACAATCGTCTTCAACAATAAGGCCCCTGGGTTGGAGTTTGGTAGTTTCAGGTATTTACTTATAGCTATTCCAATACATTAAAACCTAAGAGGTTTATCTATATAGTGCATAAGAACATCCACCAGAGTGACCTCTCGACTCCATTTGAAATCTCTCAGCCATTGAAACTTTATTTTGTTTCATTCCGCTTCCCCCTTTTGGTCAAGAACATGTTCTCAATCCCACGATGCTGGGTCCAGGCTCATCCCTGGGAGTCATCACCTGCATTTCCAGGGAGATTTGTACCCCTGGGAGTCAGGTCCCACGTAGGGGGGAGGGCAGTGAGATCACTTGCTGAGGTGGCTTAGCTAGAGAGAGAGGGCCACATCTGAGCAACAAAGAGGCACTCAGGGGGAGACTCATAGGCACAATTATAAGCAGGCCTAGCAGCACTGAAATTTTAACATTTAAGAAGAAAAAAAAACTTTTCCTAAATGCATCATGAAAAACATACCTATGACTATTTTTTTCTGTTAGGAGAAAATTCTGTATAGTCACAATCCACTAATACATAAACACTGATAGAATAATCAATACCTTTAGTTTTTGACAGTTTCTTCACAATGAACCAGGAAAGAGTAGGCTGCTAAAGTACCACAAAATTATTGATGTTTTTACTGTTTAAAATTAGAGCATACAACTTGCAAATGGTATAACTTGGCAGTGATTTCTTCTGTATGGTTGCAGAGCAGTGAAATGATTACTCTCTACTTATTTTTGCTTCAACTGATTTGAAAACCCAAGTCATTAATTTATTATGGAAATATGTCTTAAAATAGTAAATGTTCTTGGAGTTTGAGTTCAGACTCTGGCTTTACTCATTTTGTAATCTCATGAGAATCATGTAATCTCCCTGGCACTGTTTTGAAGATCAAAACAATTTCACAGTCTCTCTGAGATTGTTTAGAAGATTAAACAAAATGAAACTTGAGAAATTATTATAATTTCCACTGATCAAATTTAGAATGCTTGCACACTTCTGCTCCAGGCATTGAACCATATATTTACCTTCAGACGTGCTTATACCAGATGTGCCTGTTGTTATCACGGATAATTTAAATAATATGAAATAAATTAATAAAATATGGGTGTAGAATAAGAGTTCTTGTTCACATGAAAATTAACTTTTTCTTGGAAAAAAGTTAATGAAAATTTAATGAAGGGCAATTGCTACAAAAAATGTCTAAATACGTGTGGGAAAGACAAATATAAAAGTTTGGAGAAGAAATCAAGAGAAATTTTCACTCATATTAAAACACAAGTATATTAAAATTGTTGTAGCCTGTCAAGAAAATCAGCCTGTATATCATAAAACATTCAGCATAGCACTTTATGTAAGAAAGTCAATTTGAAACCCAAACCAGCAGGTTCATACTCCAAGAAAAGATTTAGGCCCAATATCAAAAGATTGCTGAGTGAATGTACTCATTTTGAAATGAAATTAAATATTTAAGGTATTAGGTATCATTTTTATGTTTCCTCATTATTCAGCTAAGAAACTGCTTATATGTTCATATAATTCAATGGTGTTAATACATTCATAATTTTTTGCAGCTATCACCACCATCCATTACCAAAGCTTTTCCATCAACCTGAACAGAAACTCCGCACCCATGCAGTATTAACTCCCATTCCCAAGCCCTTCCCTGTCCCCTGGTAAACCTGTACTCTAGTTTCTGACTCTATGAATTTTCATATTCTAATTATTTCATATCAGTGAGATAATACAGTATTTGTCCTTTCTGTGCCTAGCTTATTTTACCCAACATGATGTCTTCATGGTTCATCCATGTTATCTCATGTGACAGAACTTCATTCCTATTTAAGTCTGAATAATATTCCACTAATGGTATCTACCATATTTTGTTTATCCATTCATATGTTAATGAACACTTGGGTTGCTTCCATCTTTTGGAAATTGTGACCAATGCTGTTACAAACACTGGTGTGCACATATCTGTTTGAGTCCCTGCTTTTAATTCTTTTGGGCACATACCTAGAAGTAAGATTGCCAGGTCATAGAATATTTCTCTACATAACTTTCTGAGGAACCACCCAACTATTTTTGAGTGTCTGAACCATTTTACATTCCCATAAACAATGAACAAGCATATTTATCCACATCTTCTCCAACCCTTGTTATTTTGTTTTTTTTTTTAAATAGTAGCCATTCTGATGGGTTTAAGGTGCATTTCCCTAATGGCTAATGATGTTGAACATCTGATCATGTGATTAATAGCCATTTGTATATCTTCTCTGGGGAAATGTCTTGAATAAAAACATTTTTTAATTAGGTCGTTTGACTTTTTGTTGTTGAGTTGTAGGATTTCTTTATATACTCTGGGTATTAAATACTTATCAGATATGTGGTTTCTAAATATTTTCTCCCATTCTGTAAGTTATCTATTTACATTTTTTTAATCACTTAGAAAAGTGCTGAGTGTTCAATATGGAGTGATTATTAATCACAGTAGCTATGAAGACTTGGGTTTGAATAAAGTGCTGTCGTTTTTTTTTCCCAATCTGAGAGGTAAAAAATGGCATCTCAGTGTCTTTTCATTTGCATTTATCTTTTTTTTATCATTTTTAATTGTGGAATATAACATATTTATATAGAAGTGATAGCTTTCCAAGTGCAGTGTAACAAATAGAGAGTAAATTTCAAAGAATGTTATGGGCTACAGTCCCACAATTTCAGTTATTTCCTTATTTTGAAATATAACATATATGTAAAAAGGTGATAACTTTCAAAGTACAATTTAACAAGTAATTATATAGGAAATTTCCAAGACTGTTATGAGTTACAGTGCCATAGTTTCAGCTATTTCCTTATTGTGAAATATAACATATATACGAAATGGTGATGACTTTCAAATTAAAATTTAACAACTAACTATACAGTAAGTTTCAAAGAACGTTATGGGTTACAGTTCCACCATTTCAGTCCTTTCCTTCTGGATATTCTAATACCCTAGCAACTAAGAAAAAGAAAATTTTATAGAGATTCAGTATTCATAATTCTTTGTTAATTTCTATATTGTCTGTTGCTACCCCTTCCTCTAGTTCAATCACTTTTCCGATCTTAAGAGATGTCTAGTGAAGGGGGAATGATAACCTAAATGTTCAGATATGCTAATAAGGGTGAATTTAAAGGCATAGGAATGGGTAGGGGTGGTGACTGTTTGTTAATGGGATTATAAGTATCAGAGTTGCAGTGAAGGCAAACAGGATTGAAAGTCGTTGTTTAAAGGCATGTTATCCCACAGATCAGCACTACAAATATAGATAGATGTTTGCATGGTATGCTTCTAAGGTGACACTGGTATGGAGAGTTGACAACCAGAGGGCTGTATGGGAAAAATCTACCTATTGCAAACTAGGGACTAGAATTAATAGGAATACCATACTAGCACCACACAAATACTAGAGATAAATAATTAAGGGCTGAAAAGAGCTATGGGGTGTTTGGGCTCATGAGGATTGTTTAAAATGGAGAGTAATTAGGATTGTACAATTAAGTGAGGATAATGTGAGATATTGACTGATTATTAGAACATATGCTATGTGAAATTAGAAACCCCCTACTTTATGAGTCAAGCCCTCCTCGATCTTGAGGCTTGCCCTTGTGAAACATATGGTTGTAAAAGGAAGGCTAAGCCCACCTATAATTATGCCTAGGAGTCACCTCCAGAGAACCTTTTTTGTTGTCCATTTACTTTTATGATAAAGTCTTTGATGTACAAAAAGTTTAGTTTTGATACAATCCTATTTATCTATCTTTTCTTTTGTTGCTCATGCCTTTGATGTAAAATCTAAAAAACTATCTGACACAAGGTCCTGAAGATGCTTCCTTATTTTTTTCTTCTAGTAGTTTTATAGTTTTTGTTCTTACATTTAGGTCTTTGATCCTTTTGAGTTAACTTTTTTTACATTGTGTGGAGTAGGGGTCCATCTCCATTCTTTTGCATGTGGATATTCAGTTTACCCCACAACATTTGTTGAAGAGATAATTTTTCCCCATTGCCTAGACTTGGCACCCTGGTGAAAAATCAATTGTCCAACTTCCTAGAAAAGCATAAACAACCAACATTAACTCAAGAAGAAATAGATGACCTCAACAAACCAATAACAAGTAAAGAGATTGAGTCAGTCATCAAAAAGCTCCCAAAAAGGTAAAGCCCAGGACCAGATGGTTTCACATGTGAATTCTACCAAGCATTCAAGAATGAATTAGTACCAATCCTGCTCAAACTCTTCAAAAAAATTGAAGAAGAGGGAAAGCTACCTAACTCTTTCTATGAAGCCAACATCACCCTAATACCAAAACCAGACAAAGATACTACAAAAAAAGAAAATTATAGACCAATTTCGTTAATGAATATAGATGCAAAAATCCTCAACAAAATACTTGCAAATCGAATCCAGCAGCACATTAAAAGAATTATACACCACGACCAGGTGGGATTTATTCCAGGTATGCAAGGCTGGTTCAAAACAAGAAAATCAATTAATGTAATATACCACATCAATAAATCAAAGCAGAAGAACCACATGATCATCTCAATTGATGCAGAAAAGGCATTTGACAAAATTCAACATCCTTTCCGGATGAAAACACTTCAAAGCATAGGAATAGAAGGGAATTTTTTCAATATGATAAAGGCAATATATGAAAAACCCACAGCTAACATCACACTCAATGGGGAGAGACTGAAAGCTTTTCCTCTAAGATCAGGAACAAGGCAGGGATGCCCACTATCACCACTGTTATTCAACATTGTGCTGGAAGTTCTAGCTAGAGCAATTAAGCAAGAAAAAGAAATAAAAGGCATCCAAATTGGAGAGGAAGAAGTAAAACTTTCACTATTTGCAGATGACATGATTCTATATGTAGGAAATCCAGAAAAATCTACAGCAAAGCTACTAGAACTAGTCAATGAATACAGCAAAGTAGCAGGCTACAAGATCAACACACAAAAATCTGTAGTGTTCCTATACACAAGTAATGTGCAACAAGAGGAGGAAATCAAGAAAAAAATCCCATTTACAATAGCAACCAAAAGAATCAAGTATTTAGGAATAAACTTAACCAAGGACACAAAAGACCTTTACATAGAAAACAATAAGAAACTGCTAAAAGAAATTGAACAAGACCTGAAAAAAATGGAAGAACATACCATGTTCATGGATTGGAAGACTAAATATAGTTAAGATGGGAATTTTACCTAAACTGATTTACAGATTCAATGCAATACCAATTCAAATCCCAACAACTTACTTTATGGAAATAGAAAAACCAAGAACTAAGTTTATTTAGAAGGGTAAGGTGCCCCGAATAGCCAAAAATATCTTGAGAAACAGGAATGAAGGGGGAGGTCTCACACTACCTGACTTTGAAGCATATTACAAAGCTACAGTGCTCAAAACAGCATGGCACTGGCATAAGGACAGGTATACTGATCAATGGAATCGAACTGAGTGTTCAGAAGTAGACCCTCACATCTATGGACAACTGATCTTTGATAAGGCAGTGAAGCCGAAGCAACTGGGAAAGAACAGCCTGCTCAATAAATGGTGTTTGGAGAACTGGATATCCATTTCCAAAAGAATGAAAGAGGATGTCCATCTCACACCTTATACCAAAATTAACTCAAAGTGGATCAAAGACCTAAACATTAGCACCAAGACCATAAAACTCTTAGAAGAAAATGTAGGGCAATATCTTAAAGATCTTGTGATAGGAGGTGGTTTCTTAGACCTCACACCCAAGGCACGAGCAACCAAAGAACAAATAGACAAATGGGATCTCCTCAAAATTAAACACTTTTGTACATCAAAGGACTTTGTCAGAAAAGTAAAAAGGCAACCAACACAATGGGAGATGATATTTGGAAACCACACATCAGATAAGGGTTTAATATCCCAAATATATAAAGGAATCCTGCATCTCAATAACAGAAAGACAAACAATCCAATTAAAAAATGGGCAAAAGAAATGAACAGACATTTTTCTGAAGAGGAAATACAAATGGCTCAAAAGCATATGAAAAAATGCTCAACTTCACTGGCTATTAAGGAAATGCAAATCAAAACCACAATGAGATATCATCTCACACCTACCAGAATGGCCATTATCCAAAGAACAGAAAATGACAAGTGCTGGAGAGGATGTGGAGAAAGAGGCACACTTATTCATTGTTGGTGGGAATGTAGAATGGTGCAACCACTCTGGAAGACAGTATGGAGTTTCCTCAGGAAGCTAAATATAGATTTGCCATATGACCCAGCTATTCCATTGCTGGGTATATACTCAGAGGAACTGAAACTTAAGACACAAACAGACATTTGTAAACCGATGTTTATTGCAGCATTATTCACAATTGCCAAGAGATGGAAACAGCCCAAATGTCCATCAAAGGACGAGTGGATAAACAAACTGTGGTATATACACATGATGGAATATTATGCAGCTGTAAGACAGAACAAAGACATGGATCATGTAATAATGTGGATGAACCTTGAGGACATTATGTTGAGTGAAGTTAGCCAGAAACAAAAGGACAGATTCTGTATGGTCTCACTAATACCAACAGACATTAATGAACAAACTTTGGGAGTTAAAAGCTGACAACACAGGTGACCAGGAGATAGAAAGAGGGCAGAGATCAGCCATTTGATGCTGAAGGACTACAGAATGTTTAGGACTGATTGCATAGATCCAGAAATAGATAGCATAATACTGTGTGATGGTAGCACGGTATTGTAAGTACACTGAACAAAGATGTCTGTGAGTAAAGCTGAAAGAGGTGGGATAGGAGAATGTATGACACCAGAGGTAAAGCTAGATGATAAAGACTGGGACTGTATAACCTGGCAAAAACTGGAGTGGCCAATGACTGTTACTAAATATACAAATATAAAAATGTTTTTGCACGTGGGAAAGCAAATGAATTTCAACCATGTAGAGAGTTGAAAAGGGGATGGTATTCAGGAAAAAACATAATCAAAGCAAACTGGAGTCTGTGGTCAACAGTAACATTGTAATATACCTGCATTAAATGTAACAAAGGCAATATGCCAATGCTAAATGTATGAGAGGGGGATATAGGGGAGGAATATGGGATTCTTGGTAGCAGTGTTATTTGCTGTCCTTACTAGTATATTGTATTGTATGACATGTTATTTTTCTTTTTTCATTTTTTTCTTATTGCTAAAAAAAAACAATTTTTCTTGTAGTAATCAGTACGTTCAAGTGCTGATTGTGGTGATAAATGTACAACTTTATGATGATACCATGAACAACTGATTGTACACTGTGGATAAATGTATGGTATGTGAATATAACTCTATAAAATTGTAGGAAAATATATATATAGGAGTAAAAGTGTTGGAGAAAACATGGTGAGAGGGATGATGCCTCACCAATATGGACTAACTACCATGTGTAAACTCAGAATTGAATCTTAGAACATAGCCTAACGTGGACATAATAATTGTAATAGTCCCTAGACTGTAAGCTCTTACAGCAGTTAACTCTATCCCTGAATTGTAATGCCTATCTCTAAACTTTGAGATGCTGATCCCCTAGCATATAAGCTGATTGGTCTCTGGAACAATGCATATCTCTGAGACACCTGAAACTCAGAGCTAGAGCTCGGCAGTTATGAATGTCAGTATTAGTGCATACAGCCACTGTCAAAAAAAAAAAAAAAAAAAAAAAGCTGAAAAAGAGCCCAGACTTCAATTAGTGATATGAATGAAGCAGGTCTGGTTAAGACCAGGGCAAGCCAGACCAAAGGGTAAAGGTTGAAACTGATTGTGTTTTAAAACTTCAACTTCCATATGAGACCAAGGGAATAGATATCTATTTGGTACAGGATCTAAATTTTCTAAACGGTACAACTCTACAGTCGATTTGTTCAAACACCACAATTGCATGGAACTTTGAATAGGAAATGAGATACGGTAGGTTAGTTTAGGCTGGAGTGAAATAGTGACACATCCCAGAGTAATTTGGGCAGATAATAAAAAATATATTTACAGCCTCCCCCTCCCCAGCACTGAGGATCTGGGGGAAGGTGCGGATGTGTTGGACATCCTCACCTGGACTGGTGTTGATGTTGTCACAAACATTGGGACTGGCGGTTTGATGTGCTGAGCCCTCGAGCATGGGACTTGCCCTAATGAAGCTCATTACCACAAAGGAGAGTCTAAACTTGTATGTAATGGTGCCTAAGAGTCTCCCCCTGAGTACCTCTTTGTTGCTCAGATGTGGCCCTCTCTCTCTCTCTAACTGAGCCATCTCAACAGGTGAACTCGCTGCCCTCCCCACTACACGGGACCTGACTCCCAGGGGTGTAAATCTCCCTGGCAATGCAGAATATGACTCCCGGGAATGAATGTGGGCCTGGCATCGTGGGACTGAGAGTATCTTCTTGACCAAAAGGGGGATGCAAAATGAGACGAAATAGTTTCAATGGCTGAGAGATTTCAAATGGAGTTGAGAGGTCACTCTGGTGGACATTCTTATGCACTATATAGATAACACCTCTTAGGTTTTAATGTATTGGAATAGCTAGAAGTAAATACCTGAAACTACCGAACTCCAACCCAGCAGTCTGGACTCCTGAAGACAATTATATAATAATGTAGATTACAAGGGGTGACACTGTGATTGTGAAGACCTTGTGGATCACACCCCCTTTATCTAGTGTATGGATGAGTAGAAAAATGGGGATAAAAACTAAAGGACAAATGGGGTAGGATGGGGGGATGATTTGGGTGTTCTTTTTTCACTTTTATTTTTTATTCTTGTTCTGGTTCTTTCTGATGTAAGGAAAATGTTCAGAGATAGATTGTGGTGATGAACGCATAACTATGTTATCATACTGTTGACAGTGGATTGTATACCATGGATGATTGTATGGTGTGTGAATGTATTTCAATAAAACTGAATTTAATTAAAAAAAATCAATTGTCCATAGATCTGAGGGTTTTTTTCCTGAACTCTCAGTTTGATTCCATTGGCCTATATGTCTGTCCTTGTGCCAATATTACATTCCTTTGATTATTGTGACTTTATAATAAGTTTTAAAATTGGGAAGTTAAAATTCTCCAAATTCACTCTTCTTTCTCAAGAAGGTTTTGGCTCTTCAGGGTCCCTTACCCTTGCATATTAATCTAATTATTTGCTTTTACATTTATTCAAAGAAGGGTGTTGGAATTTTGATTGGAGTTGTGTCAAAACCCATAAATTGCTTTGGATAGAAGTGACATCTTAAAAGTATTTCGTTTACCAATTCATGAACACAGAATGGCCTTCCATTTATTCAGGTCTTCTTTAATTTATTAGCAATGTTTGTAGTTTTCTATGTACAAGTCCTTTACATCCTTGGCTAAGTTTATGCCTAGATATTTGATTCTTTTCTATTGTTAATAGATTTTTTTCCCTTGATTTCTTCTTTTGATTGTTCATTATTAGTCTATACAAATGCTACTAGTTTGTGTACATTCGTCATGAATGTGATTACTTTGCTGAATTGTTTATAAGGACTAGTAGCTTTGTTGTGTATTTTTCAGAATTTTCTATACATAGGATCATGTCTGCTGCAAATAGGGAAGTTTTATTTCATTTCCAATTTGGATGCCTTTTATTTCTTTTATTTCTTGTTTAACTTCTCTAGCTAGAACTTCTAGAACAATGTTGAATAACAGTGGTGACAGTGGGCATTCTTGTCTTGTTCCAGATCTTAGAGGGAAAGCTTCCAGTCTTGCACCATTGTGTACAATGTTACCTGTGTATTTTCAACATATGCCCTTTATTCTGGTGAGGAAGTTTTCTTCTATTCCTAGTTTTCTGAGTGTTTTATCAAGAATGGGTGCTGGATTTTGTCAAATACCTTTTCTGTGTTAATTGAGATTATCATGGATTTTTCCTCCTTTTGTGCTAGTTTGAAGCTGTTATGTACCACTGAAAAGGCCATGTGCTTTTAATCCATTCCTGTAGGAATGGATTGTGGGTGGGACCTTTGGTTAGGCTATTTCAATTGAGATGTGACCCACCCTATTCAACGTAGGTCTTAATCCTTTAAATGGGAATCCTTTATGAGAGGATAAAGGACAGAGGAAGCTGAGAGAGCTTAGAGAGAAAAGCCCCAGTGATGCTAGGAAAGGACACACAGAAGCTCAGAAAGGAGGCCATTGGAACCAGCAGCTGAAGGCAACGAAACCTGTGAGCAAAGGATCAGCAGATGCTGGCCACGTGCCTTGCAATCTGACAGAGGAACCCCGGATGCCAGCAGCCTTATCGTCCTGGGACATTTCCATGGCCTCAGAACTGTGAATTTGTAAACTAGTAAATTTCCAATGTAAAAGCCCAACTCATTTCTGGTATATTTCATTCCGGCAGCTTTAGCAAACCAAAACACCTTTGTTCTAGTAACCTGGCGTATTCCATTAGTTGATATTCTTATGTTAAACCACTTTGAATAACTGGGATAAATTCCTTTTGATCATAGTATATAATTCCTTTAATGTGCTGGATTCAGTTTGCTAGTTGTTTCCATCTTTTTGCAGTTGTGAATAATGCCTCTATGAACATCAGTATGCAAATGTCCATTCATATTCTTGCTTTCAGTTCTTTTGTGTATATACCTAGTACCAGGATTGTTAAAGATTTTTGCATCTATACTCATAAGGGAAATTGGTCTTCAATTTTCCTTTCTTGCAGTATTTTTATCTGGTTGTGGTATTAGGGTGACGTGCACATCCTAGAACATTTAAGTGTTCCCTTCATTTTTTTTTTTTTTTTTTTTTGAGCAGGATTGGTGTTAATTCTTCTTCTAATATTTGGTAAAATTTACCAGTTAAGCCATCTAGTCCTGGGCTTTTCTTTGTTTGGAGCTTTTTGATGACTGTTCAATCTCATCACTTCTTATTGGTCTATTGAGATCTATTTCTTCTTGAATCAGTGTCGATAGTTTATGTTTTTCTAGAAATTTATCCTTTCCATCTAGGTTATCTAATTTATTGGCATACAATTTTTCATAATATTCTCTTATAATCCTTCTTGTTTCTGTGGGATCAGTGTTAATGTGCTTCTTCTTATTTTGATTTTAGTTATTTGCATCCTCTCTCTTTTTTTCCCAGTCAGTCTAGTTAAAGTTTTGTTGATATTATCGATCTTTAAAAGAACAAACTTTTGGTTTGGTTGGTTCTCTCTATTGTTTTTCCATTCTCTATTTCATTTTTTTCATGGAAACTTGTACTGTTGATTTTCTATTTTTATAAAAGCAGTTTTTTTCACACATCATACAATCCACCCAACGTGTACAAGCAATGACTCGGTATAATCACAGAATTGTGCTTCCATCACCATAATCCATTTTAGGACATTTTCATTGCTACCAAAAGAAAAACCCCATACCCATTATATCCCCCTATTATTGACACTTAGCATTAGTGTGGTACCTTTGTTATAATTGATGGAAGAATATTATAATATTACTGCTAACCATAGTCCATAGTTTGCATTAGGTGTATTTTTCCCATATACCACCCTATTATTAACACCGTGTAATAGTGACATACATTTGTTCTAGCTCATGGAGGACATTCTTATATTTGCACTATTAACCACCTTTATCTTCCACAACAGCGTTCACTCTGTTTTACAATCCCATGTTTCATTCTCTAGCTGACGGTCTAGTGACATACACGACCCTAAACTTCCTCTTTCAACCACAATCACACATATGATTCAGCACTGCGAATTACGCTCACAATGTTGTACTACCATTACCTCTGTCCATTTCAAAACATTTTAAATCAAAGTTATTGAGAATTCTGTACAAATTAAGCCTTGGCTCCCCATTCTCTACCCTCATTCTGTCTTCTGGTAACTATATTCTAGATATTAACTCCATGAGTTTGCACATTATATTTCATTCATATTAGTGAGAAATTATAATATTTGTCCTTTTGATTTTGGCATATTTCACTCAACATAATATCAAGGTTCATCCATGTTACCACATGCATCAGGACTTCATTTTTTCTTACAGCTGAATAGTATTCCATCATATGTATATACCACATTTTGTTTATCCATTCATCAATTGATGGGCACTTGGGTTGTTTCCATCTTTTTGCAGTTGTGAATAATGCCTCTATGAACATCAGTATGCAAATGTCCATTCATATTCCTGCTTTCAGTTCTTTTGTGTATATACCTAGTACCAGGAATGCTGGATGATATGGTACTTCTATATTTAGCTTCCTGAGGAAACACCAAACTGTCTACCACACTGGCTATACCACTTTACATTCCCACAAACAGTGAAGAAGTGTTTCCTATTTCTCCACATCCTCTCCAACATTTGTAGTTTTCTGTTTGTTTAATGGTGCCCATTTCAGTTGTGAAATATCTCATTGTAGTTTTAATTTGCATTTCCCTAGTAACTAGTGATGTTGAGCATGTTTTCATGTGCTTTTCAGCCATTTTGTATTTCCTCTTTGGAAAAATGTCTGTTCAAGTCTTTTGCTCATTTTTTAATTGGGTTGTCTTTTTATTGTTGAGTTGTACGATTTCTTTATGTAAGCATTAAACCCATATTGGGTATGTGGTTTCAAACTATTTTTTTCCATTGAGTGGGCTACCTTTTAACCCTTTCGACAAAGTACTTTGAAGAATACAACCCATCAATTTTGAGGTGCTGCCATTTATCTATTTCTTCTTTCATGGTTTGTACTTTGCATGTAAGGTCTAAGAACCCATTGCCTGCCACAAGATTTTGAAGATGCTCTCATTCATTTTCTTCTAGGAGTTTTATGGGCCTGATTCTTATATTTAGGTCTTAACTCCAGTTTGAGTTAATTTTTGTATAAGATGTGAGATAGGGGTCCTCTTTTACTCTTTTGGATGTGTATATCCAGTTCTCCCAGCATCATTTAATGAAGAGACTGTTCTGTCCTGGTTGACTGGATTTGACAACCTTGTCAAAACTCAATTGACCAAAAATGTATGGGTCTATTTCTGAACTCCCAATTTGATTCCCTTGATCAAATATGTTTATGTTTATGCCAGTACCATACTGTTTTAACCACTGAAGCTTTGTAATGTTATTTAAAATCGGGAACTCAGGGTCCTCCAACTTTTGTTTTTCTTTTTCAAGATATTTTTGGTTATTTGAAGCCTGTTACCCTTCCAAATAAATTTCATGATTGGCTTTTCCATTTCTGCAAAGTAGGCTGTTGGAATTTTGATTGGGATTGTTTTGATTGATTCTGTAAATCAATTTGGGTACAGCTGATATCTTAACAATATTCAGTCTTCCAATCCATGAACCCAGAACATCCTTCCTTTTATATGTCTTCTTCGATTTCTCTTAGCAGTGTTTTGTAGTTTCCAAAAATAGGTCTTTTCATCCTTAGTTAAATATATTCCTAGATATTTGATTCTTTTAGATGCTATTGTAAATGAAATTTTTTTCTTTATTTCCTCCTCAGATTGCTCATTATTTGTTCATAGAAACGCTCCTGATTTATGTATGATGATCTTCTATCCTGCCAATATACTGAACTCATTTATTAGCTCTGGTAGCTTTGTTGTAGACTTTTTGGGACTTTCTAAATATAGGATCATGTCATCTGCAAAGAGTGAAAGTTTTACCTCTTTCTTTCTGATTTAAATGCCTTTTGTTTCTTTTTCTTACCTAATTTCTCTAGCTAGAACGACTACGTTGAATAACAGTGGTGAAAGTGGGCATCCTTGTCTTGTTCCAGATCTTAGAAGGAAAGCTTTCAGTCTTTCACTACTGAGTGCAATGTTAGATGTGGTTTTCTCATTTATGCCCTTTATCATGTTGAGAAAGTTTCCTTCTACTCCTATCTTTCAAGGTGCTTTTATCAAGAAAGTATGCTGGATTTTATCAAATGCTTTTTGCATCAATTAATATGATTATGTGGTTTTCTTCCCCTTCAATTTGTTAATGTAGGTATTACAGTAATCAATTTACTTATATTAAATCACCCTTGCATATGTGAAATAATACCCACTTGATTATGGTGTAGAATTCCTTTAATGTACTGTTGGATTTGATTTGCAAATATTGTGTTGAGGATTTCTGCACCATATTCATTAGAGAGATTGTTTTTTTTTTCATTTATTTATTTATTTATTTATTTTTATCTTCATTTTATTGAGATATATTCACATACCACGCAGTCATACAAAACAAATCGTACATTCGATTGTTCACAGTACCATTACATAGTTGTACATTCATCACCTAAATCAATCCCTGACACCTTCATTAGCAAACACACAAAAATAATAAGAATAATAATTAAAGTGAAAAGGAGCAATTGAAGTAAAAAAGAACACTGGGTACCTTTGT
The DNA here is from genome assembly GCF_015220235.1 of Choloepus didactylus. Taxonomy (NCBI): domain Eukaryota; kingdom Metazoa; phylum Chordata; class Mammalia; order Pilosa; family Megalonychidae; genus Choloepus; species Choloepus didactylus. The sequence continues at coordinate 34,770,498 of NC_051315.1, forward strand.
CTGTTTGTTTGTTTGTTTTCTTCCCCTATTTTTCTACTCATCCATCCATAAACTAGACAAAGTGGAGTGTGGTCCTTATGGTTTTCCCAATCCCCTTGTCACCCCTCATAAGCTACATTTTTATACAACTGTCTTCGAGATTCATGGGTTCTGGGTTGTAGTTTGATAGTTTCAGGTATCCACCACCAGCTACCCCAATTCTTTAGAACCTAAAAAGGGTTGTCTAAATTGTGCATAAGAGTGCCCACCAGAGTGAACTCTCGGCTCCTTTTGGAATCTCTCTGCCACTGAAGCTTATTTCATTTCCTTTCACATCCCCCTTTTGGTCAAGAAGATGTTCTCCATCCCACAATGCCAGGTCTACATTCCTCCCCAGGAGTCATATTCCACGTTGCCAGGGAGATTCACTCCCCTGGGTGTCTGATCCCATGTAGGGGGGAGGGCAGTGATTTCATCTTTCAAGTTGGCTTAGCTAGAGAGAGAGGGCCACATCTGAGCAACAAAGAGGCATTCGGGAGGAGGCTCTTAGGCACAATTATAGGGAGGCCTAGCCTCTCCTTTGCAGCAACCATCTTCCCAAGGGTAAAACCTACGGTAGAGGGCTCAACCCATCAAACCACCAGTTCCCTATGTCTGTGGTCATGTTAGCAACCATCAAGGTGGGGTAGGCCAATACCCCTGCATGAGAGATTGTTTTTTATTTTCTTTTCTTGTAATATCTTTATCAGGGCAAGCCAGAGATGAATTTCCTGTTTCTGAGTTTTAGGCTGCCATCTGATAAGTTGGCACCAACATGCTGGCACCCCTATGTGAGTAGAGGTAACTCTGCTCTCTCTGGAACAGGGATGGGAATCTACAGTGAGAGCACAGGTTGGTGCCACACTGTACCAGGGAGTTGGGGGTGGGTGGGCAGCAAGGGCACCACAAGCATCTCCTAGTCCTTTTTAAATGCAATTTTATTGGGATATATTCTCAATCTATACTATCCAAAGTCTACAATTTATGGTTCATAGTATCATCATATACTTGTGCATTCATCATCATCAATCAATTTTTGAACATTTTCGTTATTCCAGGAAGTAAAGCAAAAAAAAAAAAAAAAAAAAAAAAGAAGAAGAAGAAGAAGAAGAAGAAAAGAGAAAATTCAAAATATGCTGTACCTTTTATCCTCCTATCATTGATCCCTAGCATTGGTATGGTACATTTACTGCTGATGAAAGAATATTAAGATATTACTGTTTACTATAATCTATAGTTTGCATTAGGTGAGTTTTTTCTTATATACTACTCTATTATTAACTCATTGTAGTAGTTTTGTACATTTCTAGTGTGCATGTTCTAGTTCATGGAGGAAATTTTTTATGTTTATACTGTTAATCACAGCCATCATTCACCACAAGATTTAATGAGTTATACAGTCCCATGTTTTAACCACTGGATTTCCTTCTCTTGACATATATGCCTCTGTACTTTTCCTATTAACCACACTCACACACAATGCAACAATGTTAATTATACTCACAATAACATGTTAGCATCACTTCCATCCATTTCTACTCATTAAATTCAACCTACTTAAAAATTCTGTGCATCTTAAGCAACTGCTCCCCATTCTTTAGCCTCCTCCAATATCCCAGTAATCTATATTCTAGATTCTATGTCCATGAGTTTACATAGTATAATTAGTCCATATGAGTGAGATAATATAGTATTTGTCCTTTTGTGTCTGACTTATTTCACTCAATGTAATGTCCTCAAGGTTCATCCTTGCTGTCACATGCTTCAAGACTTCATTCATTCATTCTTACTGCTGAATAATATTCCATTATGTGTGTGTATGGAATATTATACATACTACATTTTGTTTATGCATTCATCAGTTGATGGACACTTGGATCATTTCCCTCTTTTGGCAATTGTAAATAATGCCACTAGGACCATCAGCATGCAAATGTCTGTTCACATCCTGCTTTCAGTTCTCCTGGGTATATACCAAGCAGTGGGATTGCCAGATCTTAGGGCAACTTTATACTTAGCTTTCTGAGGAACTCCCAAACTCTCTTCCACAGCAACTATACCATTTTACATTCCCAACAGCAGTGAATAAGTGTCCCTATTTCTTCACATCCTCACCAACACTTGTAATTTCTTTTCTGTTTAATAATAGCTGTTCTAATGGGTGTGAAATTATATCTCATTGTGGTTCTGATTTTCATTTCCCTAATAGCTAGTGATGTTGAGCATCTTTTCATGTGCTTTTTAGCCATTTGTATTTCCTCATTGGAAAAATGATTGTTCATATATTTTGCCTATTTTTAATTGGGTTATTTGTCTTTGTATTGTTGAGTTGTAGGATCTCTTGGTATATTCTGGATATGAAATCCTTATTGGATATGTAGAGTCCAAATATTTTCTCCCATTGACTAGGCTGCCTTTTCCCCTTTTTTGGCAAAGTCCTTTGAAACACAGAAATATTCAGTTTTGAGGAGGTCCCATTTATCTTTTCTTTCATTACTTGTGCTTTGGGTGTAAGGTTCAGGAAGCTACCACCTATCACTAGATCTTGAAGATGTTTTCTTGCATTTCTTTCTAGGAGTTTTATGGGCCTGGCTCTTATATTTAGGTCTTTGGTCCATTCTGAGTTAATTTTTGTATAAGGAGTGAGATAGGGGTCCTCTTTCTTTCTTTTGGATATGGATATATAGTTCTTCCAGCACCATTTATTGGAGACACTGTTCTGTCCCAGTTGAGTAGACTTGGGAGACTTGTCCAAAATCAATTAACCAGAGAGCTGAGAGTCTACTTCTGGACTCCCAATACCATTCCATTGATCAATATGTCTATCTTTATGCTGGTACCATGCTGTTTTGACCCCTGTACTTTATAATATGCTTTAAAGTCAGAAAGCATGAGTCCTCCCACTTCATTCTTCTTTTTCAAGGTGCTTTTGGCTATGTGAGACTGCTTTCCCTTCCAAATTAATTTTATAATTAGCTTTCCCACTTGAGAAAATTAGGTTGTTGAAATTTTGATTGGTATTGCATTGAATATGTAGATTAATTTGGGCAGAATTGACATCTTAACGACATTTAACTTTCTGATCCAAGAACATGGAATGTCTTTCCATTGGTTTGAGTCCTCTTTGATTTCTTTTAGCAATGCTTTGTAGTTTTCTGAATATAGGCCCTTTACATCTTCAACCGTTTATTCCTTGATATTTTATTCTTTTAGTTGCTATGTGAATGGATTTTTTTCTTGATTATCTCCTTGGATAGTGAATTACTAGTGTATGGAAACACTACTGATTTTTGCCTATTGGTCATATATCCTGCCACTTTGCTGACCTCATTTATTAGCTACAGCATCTTTGCTCTAATTTTTCTGGGCTTTCTAAATATAGGATCATGCCATCTGCAAATAGAAAGTTTTACTTCTTCCTTTCTGATTTGGATGCATTTTATTTATTTTACTTGCCTAATTGCTCTAGCTAGAATTCCTAGCCCGATGTTGAATAACAGTGGTGACAGTGGGCATCCTTGTCTGGTTCCCAATCTTAGTGGGAAAGCTTTCAGTTTCTCACCATATGGTACAATTTTAGCTGTGGGTTTTTTCATATATGCCCTTTATCATATTGAGGAAGTTTCCTTTTATACCTTTCGAAGTACTTTTATCAAGAAAGTATACTAGATTTTGTCAAATGCCTTTTCTTTATCAATCAAGGTGATCATGCAGTTTTTCCCTTTTGATTTGTTAATGCAGTGTATTACGTTAATTGATTTTCTTGTGTTGAAGCACCCTTGCACACCTGGGATAAAACCCACTTGGTCCTGGTGTATAATTCTTTTAATGAGCTGTTAGATTCCATTTGCAAGTATTTTGTTGAGGATTCTTACATCTATATTCTCTATAGATATCGGTCTGTAGTTTTCTATTCTTTTAGTATCTTTACCAGGCTTTGGTATTAGGGTGATGTTGGTGTCATAGAATTAGTTGGGTAGTGTTCCCTCCTCTTCAGTTTTCTTGGAAGATTTTGAGCAAAGTTGGTATTAATTATTCTTGAAAAGCTTGGCAAAATTCACCTGTGAAGCCATCTGGTCCTAGGCTTTTCTTTGTTGGAGGTTTTTGATGACTGATTCAATCACTTTAGATGTGATTGGTTTGGTGAGGTCTTCTAGTTCTTCTCAAGTCAGTGAAGGTTGTTCACATATTTCTAGGAAATCATTCATCTCATCTGAGTTGTCTAGTTTGTCAGCATACAGTTGTTCATTATATCCACTTATGATCTCTTTTATTTCTGTGGGGTCACTGGTAATGACCTTCCTCTTATTTCTTATTTTATTTATTTGCATCTTCTCTCTTTTTGTCTTTGTCAGTCTAGCTAAAGGTTTGCCAATTTTACTGACCTTTTTAAGGAATCAACTTTTGGTTTTCTTGATTCTCTCTATTTTTGTTGTTGTTCTTCTCTGTTTCATTTATTTCTGCTTCTTTCCTTCTTTTTAATGTTGGCGTATAGGGCTATAAATTTCCCTCTCAGCACTGCCTTCACTGCATCTGATTAATTTTGATATGTTGTGTTCATGTTTTCATTCATTTCAAGATATTTACTGATTTCTCTTGCAATTTCTTCTTTGATCCACTGATAAAGAGCGTGTTGTTTAATTTCCATATATTTGTGAATTTTCTAGTTCTTCAGCTGTTATTGACTTCCAGCTTCATTCCATTATTATCAGAGAAAGTGCTTTGTATAATTTCAAACTTTTTAAATTTATTAAGACCTGTTTTGTGCCCCAGTATGTGGTGTATCTTGGAGAATGTTCCATGAACACTTGAGAAAAATGTATATCCTGCTTTTGGGGAGTGCATGTTATATATAGGTTTGTTAGTTCTATTTCATTTATCTTATTATGTAGGCTCTCTGTTTCCTTATTTGTCCTCTGTTTAGTTGTTCTATCTTTTGAAGTAGTGGTGTGTTTAAGTCTCCTACTATTATTGTAGAGATGTCTGTTACTTCTTTGGTTTTGCCAGTGTTTGCCTCATGTACTTTGGGGTACCTTGAGTAGGTGCATAAACCACTATGATTATTTCTTCTTGGTAAATTGCCCCCTGTATTAATATATAGTGTCCTTTGTTTCATATAATATTTTTGCATTTAAAGTCTATTTTGTCTATATTAGTATAGCTACCCCAGCTTTTTTTTTTTTTTGTTACTGCTTGCATGGAGTATCTTTTTCCATCCTTTCACTTTCAACCTACTTTTACCTTTGGGTCTAAAATGAGTCTCTTGTGAACAGCATATAATTGGATCATATTTATTTTTTCCATTCTGCTAATCCATTTCTTTTGATTGGAGAGTTTAATACATTAACATTCAATGTTATTTTTGTAAAAGCAATTGTTACTTCTACCATTTTATCTTTGGGCTTTTATTTATCACATCTATTTTTTTCTCTTTTTATTCTTTTAGTTACACTTACTGATAATCTTCATTTCTATACTCTCCTTCAAGACTGACTCTCTCTCTCTCTCTCTCTCTCTCTCTCTCTCTCTCTCTCTCTCGTGTGTGTGTGTGTGTGTGTGTGTGTGTGTGTGTGTGTGTGTTTCCAGCCGGCAGAACTCCCTTTAGTATTTCTTACAGAGCAGGTCTCTTGTTAGCACTCTCAGCTTCTCAGTTTCTCTGTGGAACAATGGCATTGTGGGTACTCCAGACTCCTCCCTGTAAAGGACAAGGCTGAAGGGCCCAGAGGGTCAATTTTGCATCCAACAGTTGGATCAGTACTGTGCCACAACCCCAAGGCTACTGGACACAGGGTGGGAAGGTGGGTGCCATGAGCCGCAGTGGAGCTCAGTCACTTGCCACAGTTTCTCTGCATGTGGAAATAACGGAGTCATGAATGCCATAGGCTCTTGTGTGTAAAGGTTCAAGGCTACAGGCCCCTGAGGGTCACCTCCACCAGCCAACACTTGGATCAGTACTGTGCCATGTCCTCCTCTTTGCCTGGGGTAGGGCCTCCCTGGCTCTTCCAGACTGCAGCAGCCAGCTGGGTGAGAAGCAAGTAGACCCCAAACTGACAGCCTTGGTGGTGAGGGATGGGAGCCAGCAGCCACAGTGGACTTCATTCACTCACTGCAGTTTCATTGTTTATAGAAATAATAGAGCCTGTGAGCACCCTAGGCTTCCATGTGTGAAAGTTCAAGGATGTGGGCCCCTCATGGTCACCTTCACTTGCCAACAGTTAGATCAGGACTGTGCCCTGGTCTCACCAGCCGGGTGAGAACCAGGCCGACCCCAAGCCACCAGCCTTGGGGGTGGAGGATGGGCACCAGGGGCCTCGATTGAGTGTACTCACTGCAGTTTCTCAGTCATAGTTTCTCTTTTTCTTCATCCAGCCCTTCCTTGTATGTTGCAATGGTCCTTCCCTCTTCTCCCGAGTCCCAGAATTTCTGCTTTGGACAGTTGCTGCCTGTTCTCTAGGGGTTTTTTGTTTGTTTGTTTGTTTGTTTGTTTGTTTGCTTTGGTGAGGGAATTCTGCCTCTCCTTATTCTACCATCTTCCCAGAAGTCTACAATATTATCTCTCCTACTGCTTTTTAAAGTTGCATTTTCTTGTTTCAGCACCTGCCCAGTTACTGCAACCCTTTAATTCTTTTCTGGGGTTTTGATGATGATGGCTCTGAAAGTTGTTGATGAGTTTTCAAAGATTCTGTGGGGGAATAGCCCCTGAAAGTGTCTAATGCCACCGTCTTGGTGGACCAAGAATCTCTGCATTAGATATTTTTATACCACATTTTAATATTCTTTTAGTATTTACCTTGGAGATTAAAAGATATCCTTATTTCCATCTACTGTATATCAGGACAATTACCACTTCCCAAATAATGTGAAACCTTATACCTGTTTGGCTGCCTTTACCCAACTCCTAAATATTGTGATACTAATATATATTTAGTTTTATATTTTATAAACTCCAACAAGAATTTAATTTTACTTTAGCTTTGTACTCTTAGTATTTGGTTTGATTTAACAAAGCATTTCTTATACTCTTAATTCCTTCCCAAAGTTCCATAATTCCATCTGAATTCGTTTTCTTTCAGCCTGAAGAACTCCTATCAGTATTTCTTCAAGTTCAAGCCCGCTGTTGAAATACTTTTCCAGAGTGTGTGTATTTGCATATCTGAAAAGTCCTTTATTTGACTTCCTTTTGACAAATATTTTTGTTCACTATCTTATGTACCTATATGGTTTCTTTGTATTTATATTGCCTAGGGTTTTATGACTTTATTAGATCATTCGTGCGATGGATAATTTATGTGTCAGTTTGGCTTGGTTATAGTGTCCAATTGTTTATTTGTACATTGGCCTAACTGTTGTTGTGAAGATACTTTGTAAATAGGATTAGCATCTACAATCAAGTGAGTTTAAGTAAAGGAGGTTAACCTTGAAAACGTGGGTAGGCCTCATGCAATCAATTGGAAGCCTTAAAAGCAAAGTAGTGAGTATTCCAGGAAGAATTCTGCCTCAAGACTACATTATCTACTCCTCTTTGAGTTTTCAGCAAGCTGGCCTCCCATACAGATTTCAGACTAAAACTACAATAGCATCCTTACCAGAATTTCCAGTCTGCTGGCTTGCCTAACATATCTCATACTTGCCAACCCCCACAATCACATTACTTAAAATAAATGTCTTTACGTATGTAGATGTGCATGTATGTGTGCATATTTATGTATGCATATGCATGTGTATGTATGTATGTGTGTGTGTACTATCTCCCTATATATCTATATATGTATCCTGTTCATTCTGTTTCTTTAAAGAATCTTGAATGTATATATGGGTGATAATTGATGACTTGCATCAGATTTGGAAATCATTGGTCATTATTTCATCAAATGTTAAATTGTGTTTTTCTCTCTCAGCTCTTTTTCTGGACTTAAATTACATGTATATTAGAACTTTTGATTGAGTCCCACATCTCTCCCACTGACTTCTCTTTATGTTCACTAGTCCTATCCCCAACAATTTCAGGTCCCTTGCTAAACCCATCCAATAAATATTTATAAATATGTTTTTTTTCCAATTCTAGAAAGCTCATTCAATTTTTAAAACTACATTCTACTTCTCTGCTGAATGTTCCATCAGTTCCCTCCTGTTTCTAGCTTCCCTTGTCATCTTTAACATATTATTTACAACTATTTTGAAGGTCATTTATACCAACGACATTACACAAACTACCTTGCTTCAGCATCTATTAATGTTGTGTCTTTTTAAGATCAGTCATATTTTCCTGTTTATATATATATATATATATGCACACACACACACACATACATGCATACATATACATATGCATATATACATCTACAAATATACAAATACATACCTAAATATTAGTGTAAGTAGGATATGCTATCAAGATTATTGTATTCTAGATCTTGTTATAATCCTCAAAAGATTCTTAAGGGTTGTTCTTGAAAGCATGTAAATTACTTCAAATCACCTTCATTCTTTTAAAAAATAGACATATTTTAGAGCAATTTTACCTTTACAGAGAAGAGAGCAGGTCGTACCAAGAGTTCTCATATTACCCCCTGCTTCTCCCATCATTCTCACAGTTCCCCTGCTTATTAACATCTTGCATTAGTGGGGTACTTCTGTTAAAATTGATGAACAAATATTTACAATTTATCATTAAATGAAGTCCATTGATCCATCAGGATTCACTCTGTGTTGTAGAGTTCTATAAGTTTTGAAAAATGCACAATATCATGTATTTACCATTTTAGTATCATACTGCCCTAAAATTCCCCTGTGATCCAGTTACTCATCACTCCCCCTTACTCCACCAAACTCCTGGCAACCACTGACTTTTTTGTTGTTTCTAATTTTGCATTTTTCCAAAATTTCATATAGTTAGGATTATGAAGTATGCAGCTTTTTCAGACTGGCTTATTTCATTCAGAGATATTCATTCAAGTTCCTCCAAGTCTTTTCTGTTCTAATAGCTCATTGTTTTTGTTGCTAAATAACACTCTATTGTATGGGCATCCCGCAGTTTGCTTATCCATTCATCTGTTGAAAGACATATTTTTTGCTATTTTGGCAATTAGGAATAAAAATTCCATAAATATTTGTGTGCAGGTTTTTGTGTGGATAGTAAATTGATTTAGGTAAATACCTAGGAGCACAATTGTTGAACCTTATACTAAGCCTATGTTTACCTTTCTAAGAAACACCTAAACTGTCCTCCAAAATGGCTGTACTATTTTGCATTCCCACCAACAATGAATGAGGGTCCTGTTTCTGTACATCCTCTCTATAATCCATTTTGAGTTCATTTTTGTGAAGGATGTAAGGTGTGGGTCTAGGTTCATTATTTTTTGTTTCTTTGTTTTTGCTTGTGGAAGTCCAGTTTTTCCAGCCCCAAAAACTAACCTTTCTCCATTGGATTGCTTTTGTTACTTTGTCAAAGATCAGTTTACTGTATTTGTGTGGGTCTATTTCTGGGATCTCAGTTCTTTCCCATTAACCTGTTTGTCTATTCTTTCACTAAGACTTTGTTCTCTTGATTACTGTACTGTTCTAGTTTGCTAATGCTGCCAGAATGCAAATCACCAGAAATGGATTGGCTTTTATAAAAGGGGGTTTATTTGGTTACACAGTTACAGTCTTAAGGCCATAAAGTGTCAAGGGTAATGCATCAGCAATTGTGTACCTTCACTGGAGGATGGCCAGTGGTGTCCAGAAAACCTCTGTTAGCTGGGAAGGCATGTGGCTGGCATCTGCTCCAGAGTTCTGGTTCCGAAATAGCTTTCTCCCAGGATGTTCCTCTCTAGGCTTCAGCTTCTCTCCAAAATGTCACTCTCAGTTGCTCTTGGGGCATTTGTCCTCTCTTTGCTTCTCCAGAGCAAAAGTCTGCTTTCAAAGGCCATCTCCAAAATGTCTCTGTAAACTGCAGTTCCTCTCTCAGCTCCTGTGCATTCTTCACAGTGTCCCTCTTGGCTGTAGCAAGCTCACTCCTGTCTGAGCTTATATAGTGCTCCAGTAAACTAATCAAGGCCCATGCTGAATGGGCAGGGCCACACCTCCATGGAAACTATCCAATCAGAGTCATCACCCACAGGAGGGTGGGTCACATCTCCATGGAAACACTCAAAGAATTACAGTCTAATCAACACTGATATGTCTGCCCGCACAAGATTACATCAAAGATAATGGCGTTTTGGGGAACATAATACATTCAAACTTGATAGTAAGTCTTGGAAATTTGGAAGTGTCACTACAATGACTGTGTTCTTATTCAATGTTTCTTTGGCTGTTCTTATTCTTTTGCTTTTCCATATAAACTTTAGCATCATTTTGTCAACATCCATAAAATAACTTGCTGGGATTTTTAAATGGTGTTGAACTGAATATATAGATCAAGTTGGAAAGAATTGATAATATCTTAATATTAATTCTTCTTATCCATGAGCATGGAATATCAGTCCATTTAGTTAGACGTTCTTTGGTTTCTCTCTTCAAGGTTTGAGGTTTTATTCATATTGATAGCCTCCCCCATTTTCCTTTCTATACATGCCTATTATTTCTTTTTTGAAGCTAATGTAAATGGTGTTCTGTTTTTTTGATTTTAAATTCCAATTTTTCATTGCATGTATATGGGAAAGAAATTAAATTTTTTATATTAAACTTGTATGCTGAAGCTTCGCTATAATCACTGGTTAGATCTAGGAGATGTTTTGTTGATTCTTGGGGATTTTATACATAGACTGTCATATCATCTGTGGACAAAGTTTTATTTCTTCCTTCCAAATATGTATACCATTTTAATGCCATTTTATTGAGATATATTCACATAACATGGCAGTCATCCAAAGTATCATCACATAGTTGTGCATTTATCACCACAATCAATTTTTGAACATTTTCATTACTCCAAAAGAAAAAATGAAAATAAGAATAAAAATAAAAGTAAAAAAAGAACACCCAAAATATCCCATACCCGCTATTATTCATTTGCTTTTTTTCCCCATTTATTACTCATCTGTCCATACACTGGATAAAGGGAGTGTGAGCCACAAAGTTTTCACAATCACACTGTCAAACTGTATAAGCTATATATTTATACAATCATCTTCAAGAATCAAGGCTACTGGGTTGCAGTCCAACAGTTTCAGGTATTTCCTTGTAGCTATTCTAATACACTAAAAACTAAAAAAGGGATATCTATGTAATGCATAAGAATAACCTCCAGAATGACCTCTCAACTCCATTTGAAATCTCTCAGCTACTGAAAATTTGTTTCATTTTTCTTCTCCTTTTTGGTCAAGAAGACTTTCTCAACCCCATGATGTAGGGTTCAGGTTTATTCCCAGGAGTCATGTCCCATGTTGCCAGGGAAATTTATACCTCTGGGAGTTGTGACCAATGTAGCAGAGAGGGCAGGAAGTCCACCTGCCAAGGTGGCTTAGAGAGAGAGAGGCCACATCTGACCAACAAAGGAGGTTCTCTGGGGGTGACTCTTAGGCACAATTATAAGTAGGCTTAGCTTCTCCTTGCAGTAACAAGCTTCGTAAGGGCAAGCCTCAAGATCGAGGGCTCAGCCTTCTAAATTGGTAGTCCCCAATGCTTGTGAGAATATCAGGAATACCCCAGGTGGAGAAGTTTAATATTTCCACATTTTTCTCTAGTCCCTCAAGGGAACTGTGCTGTTTTGAGTCTATTGTGTCCCCCACAAAGCCATGTTCTTTAATGCAATCTTGTGGGGGCAGACTTATTAGAATGTTGATTAAGGTGGAACCATTGATTTGCTTGGAGGTGTGTACCTTACCTATTCAGGGTGGGTCTTGATTGTTAGGGCTCAGGAGCCAACACAGGCACTGATGCTGTTACTTGGGAACTGACAGAGTTGCTTAGAGATGCTTGGAGATGTTTGGAGATGCTAGCCCAGAGAATTTGCTCCAGAGAAGCTAAGAGACAACCCCCAGATGCTTAGAGAGAAATGCCTTGGGAGAACAAGCAAGAATGCACAGTTGCTGAGAGAGAGAAGGTAAGAGAGGACCCCGAGATGCTTAGATGCACAGGAGCTGAAGAAGCTAAGAGATGAGTCCAGAGGCATTTAAGAGAAAGCTGTTTTGAAACCAGAACCCAGGAGCAAAGGAACGGCAGACTCCAGACATGTGCCTTCTCAGCTAACAGAGGTGTTGTGGGTGCCACTGGCCTTTCTTCAGTAAAGGTGTCCTCTTGTTGATGTCTTAGTTTAGACACTTTTATGGCCACAGATCTGTAAATTTGTAACCTTATAAATCCCCTTTATAAAAGTCAATCCATTTCTCATATTTTGCATAACTGCAGCTCTAGCAAACTGGAGCAGCAGCTTTGCAAATACTTTCTTATTCTTTGCTCAAATTAGTCTGAGAAGTATTGGGGCTTCATACTAACCTGTACAAATCAACCGTATCTCACTCCTTATGCAAGGTTCCATGTAATTATGGTGTTTGAATAAATTGACCATACAAGTTAAATTATGTAGTGTGCTATAGAACATATAGCTTTTGCACCAAGTAAACATCTCTTCCTTTGGTCTCACAAAGAAGTTGGAATTTTAAAACAGTCAATATCATCCTTTACCCTTTGGTTTGATTTACCTTAGTCCTAACCAAGTCCATTCCATTCATAACTCTAATTGAAGTCTGTTCTCTTTTTCAGCTTCTTTAATACTGGCCATATGGTGTAATGCTGACATTCGTAGCTGCCAAACTCTGGCTCTGAGTCTCAGGTGTCACACAGATACTCAAAGTTCTAGGGACTGACCAGGTTGTACACAAAGAGTTCAGCATCTCTAAATTTAGAAATAACAATTACAACTCAGGAATAGATGTGACTGCTATAGGACCTTTACAATCTAGGAACATTTACAGTAAGTCTTCCCCTGATAAGCTGTGCTCTCAAGTTCAATTCTCAGAGTTTGCAAATTATACTTAGTCCATATTAGTGAGGCATTATAATGTTTGTCTTTTAATTTCTGGCTTATTTCACTCAGTATACTGTCCTCAAGGTCCATTCACCTAGCTGCATGTCTCACAACTTTCTTCTTGAAGCTGCCCAATATTCTATTGTATGCATACACCAAAGTTCACCATTCCTGTTCTGGTTTGCAAATGCTGCCATTATGCAAAATGCCAGAACTGGATTGGCTTTTAACAGGGATTTATTAGGTAACAAATAACCTAAGCTCTAAGGCCACAGAAGTGTCCAAACCAAGGCATCAACAAGAGGACATCTTCACTGAAGAAAGGCCAGTGGCATCCAGAACACCTCTTTCAGCTGGGAAGGCATGTGGCACATGTCTGCTGATCCTTTGCTGCCACATTGCATTTCAAAATAGCTTTCTCCAAAATGTCTCTGGGCTTCTCTCTTAGCTCCTCTGTCTCTCAGCCACTGAGTATCCTTGCTTCTTCTCCCTGGATGTTTCTCTCTAAGCATCTGGAGGGTCCTCTCTTAGCTTCTCTGGGGCAAACTCTGGGCTTCATCTCTTAGCTTAGCATCTCCAAACATTCTTCTGTCTGCATCTCCCAGCATCTCAAAGCATCTGCATCTGTGTTGGCTCTTTGCTTCTTTCCAAAATGTCTCTTAGCTTCTCTTGGGGCATGTTGTCCCCTCTGTTCTCTCTGTGAGCTCTCTTTAAAGGACTCCAATGATCTAATTAAGACGTACCCTGAATGGGTGGGGCCACACATTCATGGAAGTAATGTAATCAGAGTTCTCACCAACAGCTGAGTGCATCACATCTCCATGGAAACATTCAATCAAAATGTCACACCCTAATAAAAAAGATTAATAAGTCTGCCCCACAAGATTGCATTAAAGAACATGACTTTTCAGAGGGGCATAATATATACAAACTGGCACTTTCCACCCCCTGGACCCCAAAAAGACATGTTCTTTTCCAATGTTAAAATACATTCATTCCATCACAAGATAGATAAGTACAAAGCCCTAACATTGTCTTCTGGCTGTGGACCTGTGAAACTCAGAACAAGTTGTCTGCTGCTAATATACAAAGGAGAGACAATCATAGGATAACATTCCCATTGCCATAGGGAGAAAACAAAAAGGAAAACAGGGTTCATGGGACAGAAACTGTTCCTAAAACCCGCAGGGCAAACTCCATTAGATTTGGAAGTCTGAGAGTCATTTATAGAATGATGTTTTATCCTCGAGGCTTGAGAGAGCAGTAATCCAACCCTTTCCAAGGGCCTTTACAGCAGCCCTTTTCTCTCCAACACTGGGGTGAGTATTCCAACATATCCACACATTGGGGAGACCACATTCTTCTCAGCCTCACCCTCCTCAAACACGGGGCAGCACCTGGACTCATTTCCATCTCTGGGGCACATGCTCAACCCCTTTAGAACAGTGGGGTGGTGGACAAACTCTCTGCCTCCATGGAATGTGCTCCACCCTTTCTGAGGCCTAGGGTGGCAGCACTCTTTCTGAGCATCAAGGCAGAAGGCCCATCCTCTGCCTCCAGGGCAAACTCACCCTTTCCACGTCCCTGGGTATGTCCAGTCTCCCGGGCTGAGATTTCTTGGCTCCAGACCTTAGCTTCCATGGTTCTGCTTTTGAAGTCACCCTTCTCTCAATTTGTCCCTTCTCCATTCCCTGCAGTCTAGAATGGCAGTGATTCTGTCTATATAGATCTCTCAAAAATTTTTTTGGCTCGGCATGCAGCTTATAGGGGTCAAAACTGTCAGACAATAGGACTTTCCACAAATCCTTTCTGGAAAACTCCATCTCTAATCCTGGCTTATACTGAAATGGGTGGCTGGTTGTTAAGTCTTCACATGGGGTACTATCCTCTGGCATCTCACTTTCTGGAAATCCAGGATTTTCCAGACCATCAATTTCTGATTTGTTTTCTAATATTTCAGTTCTCAGCTTATCTCCTTCCTCTTGCATTTTACTGTAAGCTGCAAGGAGAAGCCAGGCTGCATTTTCCACAGTTAATTTGGAGATCTCTTCAGCTAAGTATACCAGCTTGTCACTTTCAAATTCTGCCTTCCATCTGATACCAGGAGTCAATTTTGCCAAATTCTCCACCACTTTAAAAAAAGGATCTCTTTCTTCCAGGTTGCCATGACACATTCAACATTTCTGTCTAAGATCCCATTAGAAGTATCTTTAGAGTCCATATTTCTACCAACAGTTTCTTCAAAGCAATCTAGGCCTTTCCTTTCAAACATCTTACAGTTCTTCCAGAATCTTCCCCTTATCCATTTAAAAAGCCATTCCAACATGTTTGGTATTTGCAAGCTCAGCAGCACCACACTTTTCTAGTACCAAAGTCTATTCCGGTTTGCTAATGCTTTAGTGATACAAAATACCAGAAATGGATTAGCTTTTATAAAGGGGGATTTATTAGGTTGAAAATAATCTAAGTTCTAAGGCCACAGAAGTGTCCAAACTAAGGCTTCAACAAGAGGATATTTTCACTGAAAAAAGGCCAATATGGCATCCAAATACCACTTTCAGCTGGGAAGGCATGTGGCATGTGTCTGATGGTCCTTTGTTCCCATGTTGCATTTCAAAATGGCTTTCTCCAAAATGTCTCTGGGCTTCTGTCTTAGCTCCTCTGTCTCTCAGCCTCTGAGTATCCTTGCTTGTTCTCCCAGGATGTTTCTCTCTAAGCATCTAAGGGTCCTCTCTTGGCTTCTCTTGGGCAAAGTCTGGGCTTCATCTCTTAGCTTAGCATCTCCAAACATTCTTCTGTCTGCATCTCCCAGCATCTCAAAGCATCTGCATGTGTGTTGGCTCTTTGCTTCTCTCCAATATGTCTCTGTCAGTTTCTCTTGGGGCATTTTGTCCCCTCCGTTCTTTCTGTGAGCTCTCTTTAAAGGACTCCAATGATCTAATTAAGACCTACTCTGAATGGGTGGAGCCATACATCCATGGAAATAATATAATCAGAGTTCACTGATAGTTGAGTGGGTCACGTCTCCATGGAAACAGTCAATCAAAATGTCACACCATAATAATAAAGATTAATAAGTCTGCCCCACAAGATTGCATTAAGGAGCATAGATTTTTGAGGGGATGTAATATATTCAAATTGGCACAATTCCATTCATCAGTTGATGTAGCCTTAGTCCACCTCCGTCCGTTGCAACTCGTGAATACTGCCGCTGTAAACACCAGTGTGCAATTGTCCATTTGTGCTCCTGATATCAGTTCTTCCAAGTATATACCCAATAATGGAGTTGCATGACCATATGGAAACCCTATACTTAGCTTCCTGTGGAGCCATCATGCTCACACTGCCTTCCAGATTGGCTGCCCCATTCTACTTCCCCACCAACAGAGAAGTTACATCCTTCTCTCTAAATTTTCTTCAGCACTTGCATCCCTCTGTTTACATTTAAACAGTTTTATTCACACACAATATAATGCATTCTAATTAAACAATAGTTCCTGGTATAATCACATAGTTATGCATTCACCACCAAAATCTATATTAGGACATTTCCATTTCTTCCACAAAGAATGAGGAAGAGAAGAAAAAGTAAATGAAGTATTAAAAAATAAAAAATATATATTTATATATGTGTGTGTGTGTGTGTCAGGCAATTATAACAACACCAAGAATCCCATACCCCTTCCTAATATCACCCTCTTATTGACATTTAGCTTTGGTATATTGCCTTTGTTACAATTAATGGAAGCATATTACACTGTTACTGTTAACTATAGTCTTGAGTTTGCATTGATTGTATTTTTCCCCTATAGCACCCCATTTTCAACACCTTGCATTATTGACATTTCATTTGTTCTCCCACATGTAAAAACATTCTTATATTTGTATATTTAGTCATCATTGACCACTGTAGATTACACTAAGTTATACAGTCCCAGTCTTTATCTTCTTTCTGTCTTTCTGATGTCATACATGCCCCTAACATTCCTGTTTCAACTGTACTCACACTCATCCTTGTTCATTGTACTTACAATATTGTGCTACCATCACACAGTATTGTGCTTTCCATTTCTGGATATATGTAATCAATCCTGTTGAACATTCTGCACTCCTTCAGCATCAAATGCCTGATCTCTACCCTCTTTCTATTTCCTGATAACCTGTGTTCTTAACTTTAACTCTCAAAATTTGCTCATTAGTGCTAGTTCATATTAGTGAAACCATAAAGTATTTGTCCTTTTGTTTCTGGCTAATTTCACTAAACCTAATGTCCTCAAGCTTCATCCACATTGTTACATGTTTCATGACTATATTCTGTCTTACCACTGCATAATATTCCATCATTTGTATATACCACAGTTTGTTTATCCACTAATCCATTGATGGACATTTGGCCTCTTTTCATCTTTTGGCAGTTATGAATAATACCATTATAAATACTGGTGTGCAAATATCCACTTGTGTCCCTTCCTGCAGTTCCTCCAAATATATTCCTAGTAATGGGATTGCCAGATCATGTGGCAATTCTATACTTAGCTTCCTGAGGAACTGCCACACTGCCTTTCAGAATTGTACCATTTTACATTCCCACCAACAGTGAATAAGTGTGCCTCTTTCTCCATATCCTCTCCAGCACTTGTAATTTTCTGTTTTTTGTTTTTTTTTTTTTTTATGATGACCATTCTAGTAGGCATGAGATCATTTTGGTTTGATTTTCATTTGCCTAATAGCCAGTGAAGTTGAGAATCTTTTCATGTTTTTGAGCTATTTGTATTTCATCTTCAGAAAACGATCTGTTCATGTCTTTTGCCCATTTTTTAATTGGGTTGTTTGTCTTTTTGTTGTTGAGTTTAGCATCTCTTTATATATTCTGTATATTAAACCTTTATCTAGTATGTTGTTTTACTTCTTCCTTTCCAGTATGGATGCCTTTTATTTCTTTTTCTTGTCTAATTGCTCTAGCTAGAACTTCCAGCACAATATTGAATAACAGTGATGACAGTGGGCATCCTTGTCTTGTTCCTGGTCTTTGAAGGAAAACTTTTAGTCTTCCCCATTGAGTATGATGTTAGCTGTGGGTTTTTCATATATTGCCTTTATCATATTGAGGAAGGTCCCTTCTATTCCTATCCTTTTGAGTGTTTTCATCAAGAAAGGATGTTGAGTTTTACCAAATGCCTTTTCTGCATCAATCAAGATAATTGTGTGTTTTTTCTGTGTTGATTTATTGATGTGGTGTATTACATTAATTTATTTTCTTGTGTTGAATCAGCCATGCCTACCTGGAATACATCTCACTTGGTCATGGTGTATATTTCTTTTGATGTGCTATTGGATTTGATTTGTGAGTATTTTGTTGAGGGTTTTTGCATCTATATTCATTAAAGAGATTGTTCTATAATTTTCTTTTCTTGTATATTTTGCTTTAGTATTAGGATGATGTTGGCTTCATAGAATGAGTTAGATAGTTTCCTTTCTCTTCAGTTTTTTGATGAGTTTGAACAGGATTAGTAATAATTCTTTCTTGAGTGCTTGGTAGAATTCATATGTGAAGCCATCTGGTCCTGGACTTTTTTTTTTTTTTTTTGAACTTCTTGATGACTGAATCAATCTCTTTATTTGTGATTGGTTTATTGGGGTCATCTATTTCTTCTCAAGACAGTGCTGATTGTTCATGCTTTTCTTTTAAGTGGTCCCTTTCATCTAAGTTTTCTACTTTATTGGCTTATAGTTGCTGATAGTATCAGTTCATTATCTCCTTTATTTCTGCAGGGTCAGTGGTTATATCTCCTTTCATATTTCTAATTTTATTTATTTGCAACATTTCTGTTTTTTTTGGTTGTTGTTGTTAGTCTAGCTAAGGTTCCATTGATTTTATTGATTTTCTCAAAGAACCAACTTCTGGTTTTATTGATTCTCTTTATTGTTTTCCTGTTCTCAATTTCATTTATTTCTGCTTTAATTTTTTTTATTTATTTCCTTCTGTTTGCTTTGGGATTAGTTTGCTGTTCTTTCTCTAGTTCCTCCAGGTGAACATTTAATACCTCAACTTTTGTTCTTCTTTTTTTAATATGGGCATTAAGGGCAATAAACTTCCCTCTCAGCACTGCCTTTGCTATACCCCATAAGTTTTGCTGTGTTGTGTTTTCATTTTCATTTGCCTCAAGATATTTACTAATTTCTCGTTTAATTTCTTTCTTGACCCACTGGTTATTTAAGAGTGTATTTTCTAGCCTCTATATATTTGTGAATTTTCCAGACTTCTGCCTGTTATTGATTTCCAAGTTCATTCTATTATGATCTAAGAAAGTGTTTTGTGTAATATCAATATTGTTAAATGTATTGAGACTTGCTTTGTGACCTAACATGTGGTCTATCATGTAGGTTGATCCATGAGTACTTGAGAAAAAGTGTAAACTGCTGTTGTGGGGTATAGTGTTCTATAAATGTCTGTCAAGTGTTTTTATGGCCCAGAATGTGGTCTGTCTTGTGGTTGACTCCATGTGAAACATTGTTTCCTTATTAATCCTCTGTCTAGATGTTCTGTCCCATGATGACAGCTGTATATTGAAGTCTCCCTCTATTATTGTAGAGGTGTCCACTTCTCCGTTCAGTGTTGTCAGTGTGTGCCTCGTGTATTTTGGGGCACTCTGGCTCAGTGCATAGATATTTATAATTGTTATCATTGGCTGAGCTACCTTTCTTTGTTCCCAACAGAGACTACTTAAAGATATGCCCTTTAGAGAATTATCTCTTTCACCTGTCTAGTTACTGTCAGACATACCTTGATTGTTGAGTCTGCCTTGCCTGGGGCAGTACTGAAACCTGAGAATGCCCACAGCTCTAATGGGCTATTAAAAAGTAAAACCAACCAAACAAAAAACCTTTTCAGAGCTAGGCCCTTGTCCCCCAGTCAAGAGCCAGAGTTGGTACCCAGTTCCATATGCCCCTTTTTCTTGGTGCCTAGCCCTTTTCCAGTATTCTGAGCTCCTCCAACTCTAAAAGCCTCTGTTTCCTTTGTTTTTGTTTGTTTGTTTGTTTGTTTTTGTTTTTGTTTTTGTTTGTTAGCCCAGCCTCCTCTATGCCAGCGCAAAAATTTCTGGTTCCTTTTGTGCTTGCTCTTGTTTTATCTGTGCTTGGAGCTTTTACTCAGCAGTCTGAATGTGTTGATTAATGATGCAATTGGAGCCTGGATAAGTCACTCTCCTTGCTCCCAGCAGAGACTGCTTCTTTTTTTGCTAAGGGAGCCAGCTCCAAGACAGCCTGCCATGCCAGTGGGGGAGGGGCACCAGCCCCTTGAGCAGGGAAACTTACAGTTCTTCATTCTGATTTCAGCCATTCCACTTATTCAAGACTGGTGTAGGATGTGTGTCCGGACACAGAAGTCCCCCAAAGAGCTGTTTCAGACAATTCCCATCTATTTACCAGCTTCCTTAGAAGAGTAACTAATTTCCACACCTCATTACTCTGTCATTTTGCCCCACCCCCTTCTGTATACCTTTTAATTCCATTTTTTGTCTTATTGAAATTGCTGGGACTTCCAGTACTATGTTGAATAAGAGTGGCAAGAGGGGTCATCTTTGTCATGTTTCTGATCTTAGAGAGATGTCATCTAGTTTCTCATCAAGTACAATCCTGGCAGTAGGCTTTTGTAGCTCTCCTTTAGCAAGTTAGGAAGTTCCCCTTCATTCTTAGATTGTCAAGAGTTTTTAATCATGGATGGATGTTTGATTTTGTCAAATTCATTTTCTTCCCATATTTATATAGTCATATTATTTTTTCTTTTCCTTTATCCTGTTGACATGATGATTTACATTAATTTATTTTCAGATGTCAGACCAGACTTGCAGTCTTGCCTATCAACAATAAAACCAATTCGGTTATGGGGTCTAATTCTTTTTACATATTGGTGGATTTGATTTGGTAATATTGTGTTGATTTTTACATCTATGTTAAAGAGAGATATTTGTTTATAATTTTCCTTCCTAAATGTCTTCATCTGGTTTTTGTGTTAGAGCAATGTTGGCCTCTTAGAATGACTTAGGAAATGTCCCCACTGCTTCTATTTTCTGGAAGAGATTGTAGAGAAGTGGTATTTATTCTTTAAATATTTGATAGAGTTCACCAACAAAATCATCTTGGACAGGTGCTTTCTGTTTGGGAAGATTGTTAATTATTGATTCAGTTCCTTTAATAGATATAGGCCTATTCAGATTATCTGTTTCTCCTTGTTATATGGTATCTTTCAAGGAATTGGTCCATATCATCTATATTATCAAACTTGTGGGTATAGAGTTATCCACAAAATTCCTTTATCATTCTTTAAAAATTCATGGGAATGGTAGAGATGGTTCCTCTTCATTTATGATATTAATAATTTGTGTCTTCTTTCTTAGTTTCTTGGTTAGCCTGCTAGAGGTTTATCAATTTAATTTATCTTTTCAAAAAATCATCTTTTTAGATTGCGAAGGCCTTGTGGATCACACTCCCTTTGTCTAGTGTGCAGATGGATGGGTAGAAAAGTGGGGACAAAAACTAAATGACAAATAGGATGGGATGGGGGGGTGGTTTGGTTTTTCTTTTTTTACTTTTATTTTTTATTCTTATTCTGATTCTTTCTGATGTAAGGAAAATGTTCATAAATAGATTGTGGTGATGAATGCACAACTATATGATCCTACTGTGAATAGTTGATTTTATACCATGGATGATTGTATGGTATGTGAGTATATTTCAATAAAACTGAATTAAAAAAAAATCATCTTTTGCTTTGATTGATTCTCTCTATTGAATTCCTGTCTTCAATTTCATTGATTTCTGCCCTGATTTTTAGTATTTATTTTGTTCAGCTTATTTTGCATTTAATTTGTCCTTTTTTTTCTCTAGTTTTCTAAAGTGGAAGCTTAGATTATTGATTTTATATCTTTCTTCTTTTCTAATATATGCTATAAATTTCCCCATGATCAAGGCCTTCACACAAATTTCCATTAAATTTTGAAGAGTTGTATTTTTAGCTTCATTTAGCTCAAAATACTTTTTAAATTTCTCTTGAGACTTCTTCTTTGACCCATGTATTATTAAAAAATATGTTGTTTAATCTCCAAGTATTTTGGTATTTCTCAGCTATCTTTATGTTACTGTTTTCTAGTTTAATACTGTTGTGGTCTGACAGCATACTTTGTTTGATTTCTATTCTTTTCAATTTGTTAGGTGTTTTTATGGCCCAGAATGTGGTCTGTCTTGTGATAGACTCCATGTGAGCTTGAGAACAATGTACATTCTGCTGTTAGATTCTGTTGTTAGATGAAGTATTCTATCCATATTAGTGATATCCAATTGACTTATGGTGCCATTCAATCAAATATATCCTTACTGATTTTCTGACTATGGGGTCTGCTAAATATTGATGGGGGTTGTTGAGGTCTCCAAGTATAAGAGTGGATTTGTCTGTTACTCCTTGCAGTGCTATCAGATTTTGACTTAGGTATTTTGACTTTCTGTTTTGAGAGGCATATACATTCAGGATTGTTATGTCTTCTTGGAGAGTTGATCCTTTTATAATTATGTGATGCCCCTTGTTATTCCTGATAATTTTTCATGCTCTAAAACCAGCTTTTTCTAAAATTATTATAGCTACTCCACCATTCTTTTGATTAGTGTTGGCAAGTTATATCATTCTCCATCCATTTACTTTTTTGTGTGTCCTTATATTTATTAGATCAGGTTTCTTATAGACAACATATAGTTGCATCTTGTTTGTTTTCACTCAGATAATCTCTGCCTTTTGCTTGGTGTAACTAAAAAATTCACATTTAAAGTGATTATTTTTATACTTGGATTAATATCTCCCATATTTGTAACTGTTTTCTATTTGTTACCCTTGTTATTTGTTTCTTTTTTTGTCTTCCACTCTGTTTTTTTTTTCTCCTTTTCTCTGGTTTTAACATGTGTTTTGTATGATTCCATCTTGTCTGCTCTTTCATCCTATTAATTGTTTTTCTGTTAATTCTTTTAGTGGTCACCCTAGACTTTTCAATATACAGTTACAATAATCTAAGTCCACTTTCATACACTATACTCTTTCATGAGTAGTGCAGTGGCCTCATAACAGTCTTCCCTGTTTCTCCCTCCTGTACCTTGTAACATGGCTGGCATGCTTTTCCTTTATCTGTAAGCTAAAATCACCCAATGAGTTGTTGTCATGTTATTTTAAACAAATTGCTATTTTTAGTTAATTTAACAATGAGAAAAATAAAGATACTTTGTTACCTTCTTTAACTACTTCTCAAATGTTCTTCCTTTATGTTGATTTAAATTTCTGACCTATATAATTTTCCTTCTTTCTGAAGTACTTTTTGTAACTTTTCTTACATGTCAGGTCTACTGACAACAAATTTCCTCAGTTTTTGTTTGTCTGAGAAAATCTTTTCTTTTCCTCTTTCACTTTTGAAGGATAATTTTGCTGGATACGAAATTCTTGGTTGGTGTTTTATTTCTTTCAACTCTAAATATGTCACTACACTTAATTCTTGCATACATAGTTTCTGAAGAAAGGCCCAGTGTAATTCATATTCTTGTTCCTCTGTAGGAAAAAGTTTTCTTACCTCTGATTTCTTTCAAGATTTGCTCTCTGTCTTTGGTTTTATGCAATTTTAGTATGGAGATTTTTAAACTATTTACCCTGCTTTCTGTTCTCTGAGCTCACTAGATCTATTGACTGCTGTGTATCAACAATTATGAAAAATCCTTAGTCATCATTACCTCCAGTATTTCTTTTGCTCTTTTCTCTCTTTTTTCTCCATCTGGTATTCTCATTACATGTTTGTTCCATGGTTCTTGAATATTCTGTTCCATTTTTTCAGTCTTTTTCTTTTTGCTTTTCAGTTTGGGAACTTGCTATTGGCAATATCTTCAAGCTCATTGATTCTTTCCTCAACCACGTCTACTCTGCTGATAAGACCCTAAAAGGTGTTCTTTATTTTTGATTCAATGTTTTGATTTCCTGCATTCCCCTTTCTTTCTTTCTTGGAGTTTCCATCCTTCTGCTTACATTATCCATCTGTTCTTGCATGTTGTCCACTTTTAACATTAGAGCTCTTAGCAAATTAATTGTAGTTATTTTAAATTCTAGATCTGTTAATTACCAATATCTGCCATATCATATTGTAATACTGATGCTTGCCCTTCTTCTTCTGTCCCTGTTTTTGCTTTATAGCATGACTTTCAATTGTTTGTGAAAGCTGGGCATGATCTGAGGTAAATAGGCTTTTAATGTGAGGTTTTATGTTCATCTGGCTGGTAGTTAGTCTATGTTTGCTGTAGATGTCAGAGGCTTAAATTCCTTCTGGTGTCCTCCTTTTTATCTCCCTGTAGTTTTGGGATTTTCTTAGGGTCTTCCTATATACGGTATGACTCTTGATACTGGTTTGAATATATTATGTCCCCCAGAAAAGCCAAGTTGTTTAATGTAATCTTGTGGAAGCAGATTTATTAGTCTTTTGATTATGGTGGAACCTTTGGATTGAATGTTTCCATGGAGACATGAGCTACCCAGTTGTGGGTAAGACCTTTTGATTAGATCACTTCCATGGATGTGTGGCACCACCCATTCAAGGTGGGACATAATTAGATCACTGGAGTACTTTAAGAGAGCTCACAGACAGAAGAAGCTCAGAGAAGCTGAGAGAGACATTTAGAGAGAAGCTAAGAGATGTAATCCAAAGTTTGCACCTGGGAGAAGCTAAGAGCCAACACAGACCCAGACACTTGGAGACAATGGGAGATGCAGATAGAAGGATGTTTGGAGATGCTAAGCTAAGAGATCAAGTCCAGAGTTCACCCCAGAGAAGTTAAGAGAGGACTCCCAGATGCTTAGAGAAAAAATGTTGCAGGAGAACCAATCAGAGAGCTGAGAGAAACTAAGAGAGACAGAAGCTAAGAGAGACAGACATCCCAGGAGCAAAGGACTGGCAGACACCAGCCATGTACCTTCTCAGTTAACAGATGTGTTCCGGGCGCCATTGGCCTTTCCTCAGTGAAGGTATCCTCTTGTTAATGCCTTAGTTTGGACACTTTTATGGCCTTAGAACTGTAAATTTGTAATTTAATAAACCTCCTTTATAAAAGCCAATCCATTTCTGATATTTTGCATAATGGAAGCTTTAGCAAACTGAAAGAGTCTTACAGTTCTTTTCAGCTGTAATCATTTTTATTTTTCAGGTGTCATACTGATGTTGTGGTGAGATGGGGAGGGGAAGGGAAATCATTCTATAATGGATTGATTAGGTCTCAGTTTTTCCGTGAGTTTAGACCTGGGCTGTAACCTTCTCAGATGCTACTCATCTTTTAATTTTTAGTGCCTAGGTGAGACAGAAAGGCTAAATAGGGTTAGAGTTGCATATTTTCCTTCATGTGGCCACATTGGTAAAGGTGTGGTAAAAACCTATGTTGATTAGGCTCTGGTAAAATGGTTTCCCTCGAAGGAAGGAATTTTTAAAATGTAATTATATTGAAATATATTCATACAACATACAGTCCTTCAAAGTGCCCAATCAGTTGTTCATAGTTGGGCATTGATCACCACAATCAATCTCTGAACATTTTCATTACTTCAAAAATAAAATAAAAATTAGAACAAAAAAGAACATCCAAAACATTCCATTCCCCTCTTCCCCCATTGTTGACCTACTTTTTTTCACACTCATTGTTTTTTTTTAACTTTATCTAAAAATTTAAAAACAAACAATAAAAAGCAACCTTTCAAACAAAACCAAAACAAAGGAATAAGAAAAAACAAATAACCTAAAATAACTACATTGCTTCCAACATGTACCTACCCTACCCCAAGAAAATAAACACATTATAACCCAACAAAGGAATAAGAAAAACAAATAACCTAAAATAACTAAATTTCTGTGAACTTGTTCCTACTATACCCCTCAGAAATTGACAAACCATAGTCATTCCTGAACATTCACAGAACATTTAGTTTACCCTCCATAACTTATTTTTCTTATTAGATTATCATTCCCCCTTCACTATTTGCTGTCTATCACTAGGCTGCCTACATTCTACAATATAAACTGATTATTTTACATTTTTCACAGTGTTCACATTAGTGGTAACATACAATATTTCTCTTTTTGTGCCTGGCTTATTTTGCTCAGCATTATGTCTTCAAGGTTCATCCATGTTGTCATATGTTTCACAACATCCTTCCTTCTTACTGCCACATAGTATTCCATTGTGTGTATACACCACATTTTGTTTATCCACTCATTTGTTGAAAGGTTGTTTCCATTTTTTGGCAATTGTGAATATTGCTGCTATGAACATTAACATGCAGATATCTGTTTCTGTCACTGCCTTCAGATCTTCCAGATATATACTGGGAAGTGCAATTGCTGGATCAAAGGTTAACTCTATATCTAGTTTTCTAAGAAACCACCAGACTGTCTTCCAGAGTGGCTGTACCATTATACAGTCCCACCAACAATGAATAAGAGATCCAGTTTCTCCACATGCTTTCCAGCATTTGTAGATTCCTCTGTTTGTTTAATGGCAGCCATTCTAATTGTGTGAGATGATAGCTCATTGTGGTCTTAATTTGCATCTCCCTAATAGCTAGTGAAGCTGAACATTTTTTTCATGTGTTTTTTTGGCCATTTGTATTTCCTCTTCAGAGAACTGTCTTTCCATATTTTTGCCCATTTTATAATTAGGCTCCCTGTACTATTGTCATTGAGTCATAAGATTTCTTTATATATGCAAGATACCAGTCTTTTGTCAGACACATGGTTTCCAAATATTTTTTCCTATTGAGTTGGCTGCCTCTACCTTTTTGACAAATTCCTTTGAAGTACAGAAGCTCTTAAGTTTGAGGAGTTCCCATTTATCTATTTTTTTCTTTTGTTACTTCTGCTTTGGATGTAATGCTAGGAAGTGACCTCCTAAAACAAGGTCTTGAAGATGTTTCCCTATATTATCTTCTAGGAGTTTTATGGTACTATCTCTTATATTGAGGTCTTTAATCCATTTTGAATTAATTTTTGTGTAGGGTGTGAGATAGGGGTTCTCTTTCATTCTTTTGGATATGGATATCCAGGTCTCCCAGCCCCATTTGTTGAATAGACTGTTGTGTCCCATTTCAGTGGTTTTCGGGGCCTTATCAAAGATCAGTCAATCATAGATATGGGGGTCTATCTTGGAATTCTCAACTTGATTCCATTGATCAATATGTCTATCTTTGTGCCAGTACCATGCTGTTTTGAGTACTGTGGCTTTACAATAAGCGTCAAAGTCAGGGAATGTAAGTCCTCCTGCTTCATTTTTTTTTTTTTTAGAATGTTTTTAGCAATTTGAGGCATCTTCCCCTTCCAAATAAATTTGATAACTAGCTTTTCCAAGTCTGAAAAGTAGGTTGTTGGAATTTTCATGGGAATTGCATTGAATGTGTAGATGAGTTTCGGTATAATTGACATCTTAATGACATTTAGCCTTCCTATCTATGAAAACGGAATATTTTTTCCATCTGTTTAGGTCCCCTTCTATTTCGGTAAGTAAAATTATGTAGTTTTCTATGTATAGGTCTTTTACATCTTTGGTTAAGTTTATTCCTAGGTACTTGATTTATTTAGTTGCTACTGAGAATGGTATGTTTTTCTTGAGTGTCTCTTCAGTTAGGTCATTTCTAGTGTGTAGAAACATTACTGATGTGCAGTAATCTTGTATCCTGCTACTTTGCTAAATTTGTGTATTAGCTCAAGTAGCTGTGTCATTGATTTCTTAGGGTTTTCCAGATATAAGATCATATCATCTGCAAATGATGACAGTTTTACTTCTTCCTTTTGAATTTGGATGCCTTTTATTTCTTTGTCTTGCCAGATTGCTCTAGCTAGCACTTCTAGCAGAATGTTGAATAACAGTGGTGACAGCAGGCATCCTTGTCTTATTCCTTATCTTAGAGGGAAGGCTTTCAGTTTCTTGCCATTGAGTACTATGCTGGCTGTGGGTTTTTCATATATGCCCTTTATCATATTGAGGAAGTTTCCTTCAATTCCTATCCTTTGAAATGTTTTATCAAAAAAGGATGCTGGATTTTGTCAAATGCTTTTTTAGCATCTATTCAGATGATTATTTGATTTTTCCCTTTTGATTTGTTAATGTGTTGTATTACATTGACTTGCTGATGTTGAACCATCCTTGCATGCCTGGAATGAACCCCACTTGGTCATGTTATATGATTTTTCTAATGTGTCTTTGGATTTGATTTGCAAATTTTTGTTGAGAAGTTTTGCATCTATATTTGTGAGGGAGATTGGCCTGTAGTTTTCCTTGCTTGTAGCATCTTTGCCTGGTTTTGGTATTAGATTGATATTAGCATCATAAAACGAGTTAGGTAGTGTTCCATTTTCTTCAGTGTTTCAATTTGAGTAAGATTGGTGTCAGTTCTTTTTGGAAAGTTTGGTACAATTCCCCTATGAAGCCATCTGGCCCTGGGCATTTATTTGTGAGAAGCTTTTTGATGACTGATTGGATCTCTTTGCTTGTGATTGGTTAGTTGAGGTCTTCCATTTCTTCTCTGGTCAGTCTAGGTTGTTCATGTGTTTCCATGACATTGTCCATTTCCTCTACATTATCCAGTTTGTTGGCATACATTGTTTCATATTATCCCTTTAATTTTTTTTTTTTAAATTTCTTCAGGATCTGCAGTAATGTCGTCTCTCTCATTTAGTATTTTGTTTATTTTGGTCTTCCCTCTTTTTGATTTTGTCAGTCTAGCTAGGGGCTAATCAATCTTGTTGATCTTCTCAAATAATCAACTTTTGGTTTCATTTATTCTATTATTTTTTTTCTCTGTCATTTATTTCTGCTTTAATACTTGTTATTTCTTTTCTTCTACTTGGTTTAGGATTAGTTTGGTGTTCATTTTCTAGCTTCTTCAGCTGTTCCATTAGTTCTTTGATTTTAGCCCTTTCTTCCTTTTTAATGTATGCATTTAGAGCTATAAATTTCCCCCTCAATACTTCCTTTGCTGCATACCATAGTTTTAATATATTGTGGTCTTATTTTCATTTTTCTCTCTATATTTAGCAATTTCTCTTGCTATTTCTTCTTTAACCCACTGATTGTTTAGGAGTGTGTTGTTTAACCTCCAGATATTTGTGAATTTTCTAAGTCTGTGAGGGTTATTGATTTCTAAATTGTATTCCATTGTGGTCATAGACAGTGCTTTGAATAATTTCAGTCTTTTAAAATTTATTGAGGCTTGTTTTATGGCCCAGTATATGATCTATTCTGCAGAAAGTTCTGTGAGCACTAGAGAAGAATGTGTATCCTGGTGATTTAGAATGTAATGTTCTATATATGTATGTTAATCCAAATTCATTTATCAGATTGTTTAGGTTTTCAATTTGCTATTGGTCCTCTGTCTGGTTGATCTATCTATAGGAGAGAGTGATGTATTGAAGTCTCCCACAATCATTGTGGAAACATCTATTGCTTCCTTCAGTCTTGCCAGTGTTTGTGTCATGTATTTTGGGGCACCTTGATTGGGTGCATAGACATTTATGATTGTTATTTCTTCTTGTTGAATTGTCCCTTTTATTAGTGTATAGTGACTTTCTTTGTCTCTTATAACATCCTTGCATTTAAAGTCTATCTTATCTGTGAGTAATATTGCTACACCTGCCTTCTTTTGGCTTTAGCTTGAATGGAATTTTTTTTTCCATGCTCTCACTTTCAATTTCTTTGTGTCTCTGCATCTAAGATGAGTCTCTTGTAAGCAATATATTGCTGGTTCATATTTTTAAATCCATTATGCCAAAATGTATCTTTTAATTGGGGAGTTTAATCTATTCAAATTCAGTGTTATTACTGTGAAGGCATTCCTTGAATCAGCCATCCTATCCTTTGGTTTTTGTTTGTCAGATACATTTTTTTCCCTCTCTCTCTTTATTTCCTTTAATGTACCATACTAAATCTCTTTAGTTCTGAACCCTTCTCCATACCTCTCTCTCCTTTTTTTGTTTCTTTGCCAGTAGGTCTCCTTTTAGTATCTCTTGTAGGGCAGGTCTCTTGTTAGCAAATTCTCTCAGCATTTGTTTGTCTGTTAAGATTTTAAGCTCTCCCTCAACTTCGAAGTAGAGCTTTGATGGATAAAGAACTCTTGGTTGGCAATTTTTCTCTTTTGGATTTTTAAATATATCATACCACTGCCTTCCTGCCTCCATGGTGGCCACTGTGTAGTCACTGCTTAGTCTTATGCTGTCTTCCTTGTATGTAGTGAATTGCTTATCTCTTGCTGCTTTCAGAACTTGCTCCTTCTCTTCAGCATTTGACAATCTGATCAGAATATCTCAGAGTGGGTTTATTTGGATTTATTCTGTTTGGAGTTTCTTGGGCATCTATGATTCACATATTTAAGTTATTTAGGAGGGCTGGGAAGTTTTCCCCAACAATTTCTTTGAATATTTTTCCTAGACCTTTACCCTTCTCTTCCCCTTCTGGAACACCCATGATTCTTATATTTGTGCAGTTTATGTTGTCCATGATATCCCTGAGATCCGTTTCATATTCTTTTATTTTTTTCTACATTCTTTCTTTTTTAATTTCACTCTCAAGGCTGCACTCTTCCAGTTTGTGTATTCTTTCTTCAGCTTCCTCTAATCTAGTACTGTGTATATCCAGAATCTTTTTCATTTGATTAGCGGTTTCTTTTATTTCCATAAGATCATCTAATTTTTATTTACTCATGGAAATTCTTCTTTATGCTCTTCTAGGGTCTCTTCATATACTTTTTATCCTGTGTCATTTTCTTGTTTGTGGTTACTTCTTTGATTAGTTGCTCTAAGTACTGTGTCTCCTCTGATTTTTTGATTTGGGTGTTTAGGTTTGAGCTACCTATTACTCTCATGCCAGTTCTCC
Organism: Choloepus didactylus; assembly: GCF_015220235.1. Classification (NCBI taxonomy): domain Eukaryota; kingdom Metazoa; phylum Chordata; class Mammalia; order Pilosa; family Megalonychidae; genus Choloepus; species Choloepus didactylus. The sequence continues at coordinate 34,801,393 of NC_051315.1, forward strand.
CCAACTTTGTTTATGCAGCAAGTGGGGGTCCAAATCTTGGGGGGGTCTAATCAGTGCACCAGATTTCCGTGTGTAGTTGGTGCAGCTAACCTTGAAGTTGTGGGGTGTGCCCTGTGCAGTTAGGGAGGGAAGGCAGTTTTAAGACTCAAATCTCCCAGCCATTCCTGGAGACTTAAAGCTGTTGCACGAGTCCAACTCTTTGGGTCAGACTCTCCACAGTCTCACTCTGCCACAGGCCCCTCGGATTGGTGTAGGGCCCTTGGGACTTCTGTGGGACCCCACTTCCAAGCTGTGCACTCTGTGGGCCTCCACAGAGGGAATACTGTGCAACATCACAGGTGAGCAGAATTCCCAAGGGAAGCTTCGGCCGTGGTACCATGCAGGGGTGTTCCCAGCTCGCTGAAAAGATGGCTGTATGGGGCATGGTAATTTCTCGCTTCTGCAGACCTCCAACATCTTAGCTCCAGGACAATTAGCTGTGAGTATGCAAAAGGCTATCATCCACACCAGATACTGTGGTGGGTGCCCAGGACATGGAATGCACTCCCCACTATGCTCGACTATGCAGCTCTCACTACCGGTTTTAAAAACTAATCTGTCTCCAAATGCTGGCCCCAGGTTTTTCCTCACCTTGGCATGGCTGCCATTTCCCTAGCAGCCTCACTCACTCATTTCTGAATGCAGACTCTCAGTTTCACCAAGTGCACAGTCACTGTGGATGTAGCAGACCTTGTCCAGCTGGTACAATGCTGGAACTGGTATTCTGTCTTTTTTCTAGTGTTTTTCTTGGAGAAGTATTTAGCTCTGTCTCTCCTAATCTGCTATCTTTGATCCCTCAAGTCCTGGACTTGGAAGCATTTTTAAAGAGAATGGAATACTCTGGACATATTTGCAAATGGTTATATCACCCCCCCCCACACACACACACAACGATTGGAATCTGCGGGGTGTTTTCCTCCAGTCTTCACAATTTGAACCCAGTGGGGCTCCTGGAGGTAAATTCTGACAGTGTGGAGGTTTTCCTAAATTTGGTTCTCCTGGAATTTTTATCTCTTGAATTAGTTCCCCACTCAATCTTCAGCAATTAATCAATTATCACTTAAATATCCTCGCAATTTTCAGACTCTAGCTTAGGTTTCTGATCCAAGTAAGCTGCGATTCTCTGTATCTGCCTATTTCTCTGGTCTTTAGAGTGATACTTGGCCCTGTGACCTTAATCTTTTGATGGATCTAAGTAAAGTGGTTGATTGTCAGTTTAACAGGATTTTTCCTGTCATCAAAATGGTAGTGATATCTTCCAAGCTCAATATGTGTCAGACCAGAAACTGGAAGTCCAGTCTATTAATACTTATGAAGCTTGATTGGAGACTTGTAAGGGTAGATATTTAAATTTTCATATATTCTTGGGGGTGATCTTACTTCAAGGATATGACCTCTGTGGGATCTCAACTGAAAGTCTGGTGTGTTTCCCAAGGACTTTGTCCTCTGCCTAGAACTGAACTCCAATATCTCCTCATTTCTGTGTTTGTCTGAAATCTCAGCTGTGCTCTTCAGGCCCTAGCATCAGTTATTTATATGCTAGGCCTTCCAGAGTCTCACCCTGTGAGTGAATACCTTTGGAGGTGGCCAAGATCTGAAGTGGAATGTTACACAGATTTTTGTGGCTCCCCTTCTATCTGGTGCCCTGTCTCCCAAACCCCAGATCCCCCACCCAATGAGAATGCCACTCTCCGCATGGACTGTTTCCCTGCGGATTAGTTTCTAAAGAGTCTACATAGAGAAAACCAAGTTGACTCTATTAAGGCTCACATCATGTGCTTCTTTCTTCCAAGGAATGTAGCAGTGTGATGGCTGCTTTCTGATGTGTGAAATCAGTTGTTTTCTAAATTTTGTAAAGTTTTTGTGGCTGTTTTTTCTTAATGGTGGTAGAAGGGAGGGGTTTGGGTAAAGCTCATTTTTGACTAAGGGGAATAAGAGTTGGAGACTCAGATTGCTATCTCCCCAACTCCCCCTACTACTCCACTTAGAGATTCCTAATATAGATCTGGAGAAATCCTAGGGAAAAGGGGTAGGAAACATGGCCACCTAAACATTAATCCTCCCATCTTTGATTTAATTTTCTGGAACTCTGTCACCTTTTCCTAACCTCAATTTGCAAAAGCACAGACTTCTCTCACAGTAAAATAAACAATGAATTTCTAAGTCTTGGTACATTGTCCTTCAACAAGATATAAAATAAAACAGTACAGTCTGTGACTTATAGATATCTGGGGTAAACATTCAATACCAAACCTACTTAAATTTTTATATTGGAGATTTACAAAACTTAATAAATAGTTACAAAGTTCCTTCCAACTAAAAAATGTCACACAGACAAAATGACAAGGATGACAGAAGTGATGATCATTATTAATTACTTAAGTTGATTTTAAATTTAACTTAATTGTAGCTATGTACACTCTCTTAGGTAGAGATAAAATTACCAAAATTACCACCTTTTTTTGTGTGTAGTTTTGCACTAGTTTGATAAAAAGTAAAGATGTGTGATCTGAAAATTATAACTATTCTTTTTCGAATGACTGCTTAACTTCTGTTTACAAAAGATTATGGTAAAGGGATTTCATTAGTTTTTTTTTTCCCCCCAAGGAAGCATTAAACAATAATAGAAAATTATTTTTGAGCAGACATAAAATTTGTGGGTAGAAAACATTAATGTTCAAAGTCATGCTAAATGCAGAATGGTGAGCTTTAAAATGCAGATTTTTTTTGTAGAGTTAAAGGAAATGGAATATTAATTTAAAGAACAATATGATCCTGAAAAAAAACACAAATAGCACACAGTATATTTGGGCTTTCTTTACTTTTATTCAAATATAGATAATAGGAGAATAAGGCATTCAGATTTTCAGATCCTTTCTCACTTAATGTACCTTGTTTATTTATTTGTTTGTTTGTTTCTGAATGAAGGAATTGTGTTCCCTTTAACATGAAAATAGGTTGCATTTTGAAATATCCATTTTTTAAGATCAATACATAATCTAAGTGGAATATATAATACATAATATTTAATAAATGTCAGTATAGTTTTTTCCTCATGATATAAAAACTTTACTGTTAAATCATATCCCCTGAGACCTAACTGTTATATACAGTAAACATTTCTCTTCTCCTCCCACATAAATGCCACCAATAAAATTGTTTTGTAAAGCCCTGAGGTAATATTTAAATGACATACATAATCTATGTACTCTTCACAGTTTTAAATAAGTGGTTTTTCATTGTAAAAGATTAGTTTTAAAACAAATGACTATGATGGAAGATCACGTTTCATCTTATGTTCATTCATGCCATTGTGTAATAGCAGCTAGCTTTGTTCTATTTATTGTCTTTTGTTATGAAGAACACAACTTTTATTCCTTTTTAACTGTATACCTAATATGCATTCAATAAATTAAAATACCTGTATAAAAAAATACATATATATATAATTTAGAATCCACTTTAAAATCATTTCTATTATCTCCAAGAAGTTTCTTCTACTAATATTACATACTATTGAAACCCTATGTAATAAAGTGAGACAAAACACTATGTACTTAATATAAACATTTATAATATATAATATAAAAATTTTATATCTATTAATCTGATACCCTTATGGACTTCTTGAAGGGAAATACCTTGTCATTTGCGTTTTTGTAAACTTCTATGACACTTAGCCCAATGTTGAGAGTAAAATATGAAAATATGTGTTCAGGAAAATCAGGAATTTGTTTTTAGTTATTTTAAATCACTTTTAAGACCTCGTCTACCTTATTTGGTTGAAAAGAAAACTAAATACCTTATTTAAATGCTTACTGGTACTTAAAACAGATAACATGAGAAATAAGTTGGCAACCAAATTGTGAACTGAGTATCATATTATTTCTCTTTTTCATCAAATGAGAATAGAAATAAAAACAAATAATTATCAGCATTTTTACTGCTTAACTGAATCATCACACTGTTTCTAGGTTGGCTCTATTTTAACTTCTAGGCTTTGAGATAAATAAAAGTCTCAAAGTGTTAGTCTCTGCCTGATGCTTTTTGAGAGGACAGTCTATCAATATTTAATTTGATCAGCCAGAGAAAAGTTAGCATAACATAAAATAATTTATGAGACAGGCTCAATCTTGGATTTCTTGATTAAATGTAGTTAAAATATATCAACAAGAGTATTATGTGTACATGTTTGTTATCTTAAATTAGAAATAAATTTGGGTAACTGTTAAAAATATGTAACTATTTCTATTTTTCATTACTGTAGTTCTCACCTACCAACAGAGACATGAATAAAATAAGTTTATGAGAAATTAAACTACATATAGGGTAACTAATTGGAAAAGAGAAAATTCACCAACAAATATGTCTATATATTAATGCTGGAAAAGAACCCAACATGCCAGAAAAAGCTATATAAAATGGTGAGAATCATTTCAAATATTACACATATTCACACTCATGAATCACACACACATATGTGTGCGTGATTCTTTTACAGAATGTTTCCTTATTATTGCTAATTACTAAGATGTGTGTCTGCAAGAATATTGTTTCCCTTGATAATAGGTCTCCTCATTTCGGTGCTTAATTTATATCAGTCTCACTACAGTGGGGATGAATTTTGAAGATACATACACTGAACTCTAAGCCATATAAATGACTCATTAACTTCAAGTTCTGTCAGTCTCATATAACAATGTGGTGCTACATATTGATCAGTTGTTTGTGTCACAAAAGCCTATATTGTGATGAACTTTTTTGTAATTGTTGGACTGACAAATTTTGAAAATATTTTCCTGGAGATGTCATGTATGGACCGTTTGCTATAATCAATGATAAGGAATATAATGGGCTAAAAGTAAAACAGAGAGAGATTATTATGTGACTCTGGGGAGAGAACAAATACTTGGTTGCCACATCTATGCTCTAGAGGAGACATTATCTCTGTTAGACTGGACAGTGAGTGTGCTGTACATTGCTCAAAGAAAGATACTATACATTCCAAGGTTATAAGCAAAAAGATCTTTTGCTCCAAAGGAAGGTACTATTTCAGTCTTCTGAGCCCATTTGATATACAGACACCCTTGAAAAGGTAGTCTGGAACAAAGGAAGATAGTGTCTCTGCTTGCAAGACATGCAACAATGCAAGATACCTAGAGAGAATTGTCTTCCAACCATATTCGCTCTTGATTTCTATGTTTTCTTGGCTTCTGGAATATTTCCTCATGAATATACTACATCACTGGTCCCTCTGATAGAGTCTGGGACTAAGTTTGTTCTATTTGTCTCATATAACATTTAATTGCTTATTCTCAAGAAGCTAACCTGCCTTTTATTCCAGAGGGAGACACTATCTCTATCCTATAAGTGTATTTCACACATAAACATCCTTGGAATGGTAGCCTGGAACAAAGGCAGTGTGTGTCGTTGTCTGCAAGATGTGCAGAAATGCCAGTGACTCACAGAGAATTGTCTCCTAAACTATCCACTAAAAGACTAAAAATAGAATGGATAACTTTTCAATCAGTAGGTGAAAAAAAGGAGGTAAAAAGAATTTGTTTCAATCCAGTAGAACGTAAGAAGGGAGGGAAAAAAGAATTTTTAGAAGTGTGATGAGTAGGAAGCAGGAAATAAAATCATAGAATGAAAATTCAAATGTATAATTAAAAGAAAGTATGACCAGATTAAATTCTTTTCTGAAAATCAGATACTTTCAAACTGGAAAAATAAAATACAGCTGAATTCTCTTTGCAAGACAAAAACCTAGATCTCTCGTTCCTTCCTTATTTTTCTATTCCTTAGTTTCATTTATTTAACAAGCACATAGTACTTACTACTTCACTAACACAGTTCAGGGTGTTTTACAAATATAAACTTAACTAATTCTTATTCCAATCAAAGAAGGTTGTACTGGTATTATTTCCCCTTTTCCAGTACAGGAAAATGAAACATGATGAGGTTAAAAGAATTTCCCAAGACCTTCTGTTAGTAATTGGTCAAGAGAAGGTTGAAACCCTGGTATTCTGGCTCCAGTATCTGCTCTCCTCTGTTGCCTGTTTAATTCTTTTAAAGATATTGCTCTTTAAACTCAGTTTCCCTGGAATAATTCTATTACCACAAAGACTTGGGCTGTTAATGTCACCAGAAAAGCTGAAATTTGAAGAAGTGGGACAATTTTACCTGGGAGTATTCATCACAAAAAACCTAGAGAAGCTTAGTACATACCAGATAAAATAGATTTGAAAGCAAATCAAAGCAGACTAGAACAATCTTTCAGCACTAAGACAAATAAATAATTCTCCAATAGAATATATGCTTTCCAGATCTATATTCAAAGTAATAACACATCCCCCAAAAATATAGCAAAACCTGAGCAAATTACTTGGATAAACAGGCAAATCTATAAACCAACTTGGAAGATGTTAACAAACTTGGGTTGAGAAATTGATGAATATGACATCAAAATTTAGTAAGCTCACCTGAGTTCCTCTATGATGCAGTAAAAGATTCAGGATTAACCCTCCCAACATAAAACGAACAATAAAAAATAAATATCTCAAAACTGAGAGAATTAGATAAAGAAATTGTTTACAATTTCAGGTGGGGGCAACAGGTGCACAGTCCTGCCCTTCCTGAGAGACAGGAAACTCACAAGGTGAACCTTGTGACATCCAGCTCTCTGCCTGGGGAAGTTTTCCAGACTCCCAGAAAGCTGCTTTCCCAGCACAGCATTGCAATACTGCTGAATGAAGGAGATAGCATCAGAGGTAAGGACAGCTGAGGCATGTATAGTCAAATGGCCTAACATTTGTGTACCTGGAGACCCAACAGGATAAGACAGTGAGATTAGGGCAGAAAAAATTTATTTGAAAAATGTAATGCCCCCAAACTTCCCAAATGTGATGAAAAAACATTGACTTGCAGATCCAAGTGACACAGCAAATCCAAGCAGGATAAATAAGATATATAAGTAAACAAACTATATGTAGGCACATACTAGTCAAGTTGCTGAAAATCAAACTTACAGAAAAAATCTTGTAAACAGCCAAAAAATAAAAAAATGTGTTGTGTGTAAGAATCAAGGATAAGAATGACCATAGACTTTTCACTGGAAACAATGGCTGTATTCAAGAACTATCATTTGCAAGAAAGTTTAGATTCATTCACTATTGATACAAATAATAGATTTAGGGCAAATGTATCAGCTCTTTGCTTTAACCTGTATTTTGCGTCACCTAAATCTAGGGTCTGTTCTTGGCACCAGTAATACAACATCAAATAACAAAGGTGAATTTTCTGTCCTCATGGACATGAGGCATGAAAGGGAGAATAAAAAGTAAATGTATAAGCAAACAAGCAAAAAAGGTAAAAAATCAGACAGTGACAAGCAATATGCAGAGGAATGAAATAGGGTACTAGGGCAATCAATTCAGGGGTCAGGACTTCTTTTGCCTGTAACACTAGCAGGGATACCTCAAACTCACAGTCATGATATGATCAGAATAAAGAACTTTCTTCCTTCTGAACAGCTTGTGAAAACTCTGAAGGAGCTTGATGTTTTTGAGAAATGAAAATAAAGGGCAGTTGTGGCAAAGGAATCTTTGATGAGGAAGCTATTTGTATAAGAAAAGGTTAGAGAGACGGGTGTCAGGTTATGCATTTCTAAGTCAAACTGTCAATTCCAGTTGCCGCCAATGTTTTGTTTTCTTTTTTCACTCACATCTAAAGTCTGTCTCCTAGTTAGACTGAAAGTGTGTAATTTTCTTATCTCTGCTTATTAATCTGTATGCTTTTTAGGAGAATATTTGGAAACACATTTATGCAATCACTATTTTCCTATAGGGATCCAAAAATCCCTATTTAAACTTTTTAATAGATAATTATGACTATTCTATGTTATGGGAAATAGTTCTGAAGAGCATAGAAACAGGTTTGGAAAGGATGGACACTAAGCCACATTTAATCTTACCTTCATATAAATCTGCAGCAAATGGAGGATTTTATTCACCATAATTCCAGTGTTAGGGCTCCTGATGAGAACAAGAGTCGGAAAGGAAGTTGGCGGAGACTTCTCAGGGGCCATCCACAGAGGGAAAAATATATATAGAGAGAGGATCCATATTTTTGAAAGAAGTTTGTAGTCAAGTGTTGGATATTTGGGAAAGAAGAGAAGAAGAATATAATGTAGAGATGAAGGGAAAGAGTGGTAGGAAGAGAGGGAGAAATTTTATCATATCTAAGGAGTGTAGGACATGGGAGAAAGGTTAAAATTTTACAAAGTTGTATTATGAGATACAGTGTGGAAACCACTGCATATCATTCAAGCAAACCTATAGTAGAGAATTACATTTTTTTTTTTAACAGGTTTTGGTCAAATTTGTGTCTAATGGCAATATTTCACTGCACAGAGACTAAACATGGGGGATTTCAGCTATATATATAAATAGATTAAATAAGAAATTGTTTTTTTTATTCAATTCTCCCCAAACATGGAAGAGGGTGTTTCATGAGCTCATGAACTATGCAAAAATGAAATGTTTTGGTTTGGGGTAGGTAGCTGAATATGATTCCTATTCCAGACCCTTCCAATTATTAAAAATCTTATTTTTTATGGTATATAATATTTCTTTCCCCTTTCTCAGTTCAAAGATGAGTAAAAGAAATAAGATTGTTGTTCTTAAGCACATAAATTATCAACAGAAAGTTGGAGACATTGACAGAAGCTGCATGAGTTCTAAAATGACATTAAACACCTGAATAAATGCAAATTCTGAGAAAATCTTTTGAGAATAAAATTGTTGGAAATAGTGTGAGGAGTAATAGGAACTCTGAATATCAGTAATATTCCAAAAAATATTTATTAACATTTAAGCTTTTCCAGGCTTTGCACAAGATGCAATTAAACAAAACAGACCTAAATATATGGTCCTTTGAAAAATATTTAGTGTCTTATTGAAGAAGTACAGAGTCAGTGTTATACTGGTGATGTTGAATTTTTAGTTTAGAAGAATGTAGCAGTGTAAGAACTATTCAGATCCATAACCTCCTCCTTTTATTCTCACCCTTTTATAATGTCTAAACAAAGTATGTCTACAAGATAAGTGAAGGAGCTAAGGTTGCTTAAGTCAAGAATCAAGGTAATGCTATATGGCTCTAACGGGATCTTAAACTGCTTATATTCTAACCCAGTGCACTCAAATATGTCGAGGGCACATCGAAGTGGTGTGCAAAAGGATCCCATGGAGTATGGAAAGAAACTACCAGAAATTCTATTTATATGTATTTCAGTACAAAAGAAACAGATTTATGATTTATAGAATACAACATGGCAATATTCTGTTATGAATATTATACATATACATATTATGTTATGAATATTATGAAAAATATACATATATAAGCATGCATGCACAAATGCATTTTTAGTAATGAGATGATCCTTTATAGACTGTTTGGGGTCCATTAGGGCGAGGAACTTGAAGAGGGAAATCACTCTTTCATTTTCATTTTTAGTTTGATTTATTAAGACGAGTTGTGCTGGAGCCATACGGAGTGGAGTACTGTTTATAATTCAGATAATAAGATAGAATCTACTATTCTATAGTAGGGAGAATATAAATCTGGATAATAAATCAAGACTCAGTGGAAATATTGTTGCAAAGGTGATGCATGTTCCATTCCATACCCCACTCTGCTCTCTGCAAAGAAAGATTTTTAAATGTCAGTTGCATTTTGATTACCTTCTTTTTATTAAGCCACCAACTTTTTTTTTTCTCTTAGAGATCAAGTCTCTTTGGGTTTAAAGGACATGTTGATTTAGATGCGGTAGCTATGCTGAGCAATCATACTACTGCCATTGTCATTTGAAGGTTTCCTCTACAACTTTGCTTTGAACACACTGTCCCTAGGAGTAAAAGAGCTAACCTAAAAACTGAGGTCTCACAGCTCATTTCCAACAGATATCATGTAGGGATAATGTAAGGTGAGTTCCATTTTCCAAAGAAAATAGCAACTCCAAGCTGTAGAGTATATACCATGCTATATCTGTTGCTCCTGTCTACACATTCTATATTTCTGGAAAATACAATTATTTTTTTCTTTGGTTGGTTGTTTTCTTAATCATCTGTTTATGTATATTTAGGTGATATATAGAATGCATACTGTGCCAGTTTGTATATATTACGTTCCCCAGAAAGTCATATTCTTTAATGCAGTCTTGTGGGGGCAGATTGATTAATCTTTTTAATTAGGGTGTAACCTCTTGATTGGATATTTCCATGGAGATTTGACCCCACCCATTCAGGGTAGGTCTTGATTAGTTACTGTAGTCTTTTAAAGGGAGCTTGCTCAGCGAGCAAAGAGATGTAAATTTCCCAGGATATGCTAAGCCAAGACCCCGATGCTTGCTGACAGTTAGAGATGTTTGGAGATGTGGACAGAAGGAAATTTGGAGATGCTTAGCAGAGAGAGGACAAGATGCCCGAGAGATACTGAGAGATGCTTGAGGACTTTTGGAGATGCTAGCCCAGAGTTTGCTCTGGAGAAGCTAAGAGAGGACCCCCAGATGCTTAGATGCACAGGAGCTGAAGAAGCTAAGAGAGAGAAGCCCAGAGTTCACCCCAGAGAAGCTAAGAGAAACCCAGAGACATTTTGGAGGAAGCCATTTTGAAATACATCCCGGGAGCAAAGGAACAGCAGATGCCAGCCACATGCCTTCCCAGCAAAATGTTGCTCTTGGGGAGTTTTGTCCTCTTAGCTTCTCTGGAGCAAACACTGGGCTAGTATCCCTAAATTGTCAGCAAAAGTCTGCTTTCAGCAGCCATCTCAAAAATGTCTCTCTGAGCTGCTCTCCAAAATGTCCCTCTCAGCTGCTCTTAGGTCCTTCTTTTTGTGAGCTCTTTTAGAGGACTCCAGTGATTAAATTAAGACCCATGCTGAATAGGCAGGGCCACACCTCCATGGAAATAATTTAATCAAAGGTATTACCCACAGCTGGGTGGGTCACATCTCCATGGAACAACCTAATCCAAAGATTCCAACCTAATTAATGCTAATACATCTGCCCCCACAAGATTTCCTTAAAGAACATGGCATTTTGGGAGACACAATACATTCAAAACAGCATAGCTGTTCTTCAGTGAAGGTATCCTCTTGTTGAAGCCCTTCTTTGGACACCTTTATGGCCTCAGAACTGTAAATTTGTAACCAATATAAACCCCCTTTATAAAATCGAATCTGTTTCTGTTTTTTTGCATAATGGCAGCATTAGCAAACCAGAACACATACTTTAAGAATGGTATTTTGAGGTAGACAGTTTGTCCCCTAGGTTCTTTACATTTTTCCTTTCTCTAAATGTATTTAGGGTGCATGATAAACTTTAAGTTATAGAAAAAAATAAAAGATATATAAAACTTGTTTGCTTTTAAGATCTAATTCTACTTGTCTTAGTGTATTATGTGGCAATATTGCAATACAGGAAGATTACAAGCTGATGGTTAAATGTTAATAACACTAACACAAAACATTAAGGCAAGTGACATTTACATAAGTAACTTGATCTTAATACATGTAATTTACATATGAAAATTTAATCACCATAGAGATAAACAGCTGCAATGTTTAATTAAACTCTCCACACAAGATCAGCCTGCAAGAAGTAGTTTGTCACTGCTAATTCATCACAATTCTCTTAAGTATTCTGTAAAATAAAAATGCAAATAAATGACTCATTGATAATTTAACTTCTGGTTACTTTGTATTTTAATTGTTTCGTCAAAGCCTGTTGAGAACAAGATAGAGTCTAGGCTCATTTTCACTCCATTTTGAAGGCAAAGCATAAACATATAGAGAACAAATGTATTTGTTTATAAACTTATAAGGGTCATCAGGACCATAACACTAGAGGATAATTTAAGGAATCTTAATGCCAATATAAGTTCTGGGTAATGAAGGGATGTAAGAGTCATTTTCAATGGAGTTTTTAAAGAAAGAAGGAATTATACACAAAAATTAATGTTAACATTAAAAAGAAAGAGAAACCACTGTAGCTTAGAATAGATAAAACTAAAAAAACCTAATTGAATTTTAACATTGCAGAAACGGTAACAAACAGAAAAGAGAATAGTTAGTACATAAATGCTGGAGGAAGTCATCTTTGGGGAAAACAACACTTGATATTTTTAAGTTTTGTTTCTGTTCATCTTATTTGTATAAAAAATATAAATATTTATTAATTTAAAAATAAGCACCTATTATGCCAGGCATAATAGTATATACTAGCATAATCTAGAAGTATCATTGTACCATTTATATTGGTTAAAGCCATTTATATATAGACATAAATTCAAAATATATAAATAAGACACATTCAATACGTCCAAGGTAAAGCAAAGAGCTTCTAGTAATGAGGACTAAGCCTCTCAAATGGTACAATTTTTAGCCTCTCATATTTTGCACGTGAGTTCACACAGGTGGACAGTATTACAAATACAAGGTATAAAACACATTCAAGTCAAGACTAAACTAAATTAGACTTTGGATAGTGGGTAATGTTCATGAATTGGTCCCTAGGGTATTTTTTTAATTTTAAAGGCATCCAAGTTCTATCCCAAAATGTTTCTCCAAATCAGCAAATATAACACAATTGTCTAAAAGAAGTAAAAGTTATCATTTCCAGGGATACCAATAATATACCATAAATTATATTATGAATTTCAATAATTTTGGTTTCATTCAACCACCCTTTGTACCTGTAAACCAAAGCATGCCAGAATTTCTGGTTGACCAAGATAGCAGCTTAAGATGCTCCAGAGTTCCAATCCCCCACTGAATCTTTCAACAATTAGCAAAACCCAGCAGAGCCATCTTCCTAAAAACTCTGAAAACCAGTTAATGGGGTTTTAGTAATTGGGCAAGTGATGAAACAAGAAAATACCAATTTAAAAAGTAGTTGGAGAAGCTCATGGTGCCTTTGCTGGCCCCACCCCCAACCACTTCCCAGAATGGTGTGGAGGCAGCCTGTGCTCCCATTGTGAGTCCTTGGCCCTGTTGTGGAGGGAGAACGGTAACCCGTATGTGCATACTAGAATCCCTGTATGTCAGTACCAATCTATCAGGTGGTAGCCTGAAACACTGATGTAGGGCTCTTATCTCTGGCTCACCCTCCCAGAACTTGCCTGCAGACAGAAGCAGCTGGTGGATAGCTAAAGCAGTTTAAGAAACAATTCAGTGTCAGATCTGAGGCACAAGATTACCAGTTTTAACGCAAACAATAGAGCATGTATGAAAGTAGAAAAGTCTATATCATAGGAAGTAGAGGATCATTGGAATTCCTATACAGGTGGGAATTCCTAAGGCCAGGAGCTCAAGCCCAGAACCATTTGCAATGTCAAAAAAGACAAGAACCTCATACTTTTGCCTCAGATCAGTCTTCTTGATAAGAGGGCTAAACCCTGAAGAGAACACTAGCCATTGCAGAGCAAGTTTACAAAGAATGTGAAAGGTCTTTTTCCTTTTTTCTTTTTCTTCTTCTTCTTCTTTTTTTTTTTTTTTTTTTGGCATTGACTAATTTGCTTTTATTACTTCCTGACATTCAGAGTAATCTCTGTCATATCACTAGCCTGTCATCCCAAATATAAGGAACAGACAATTCAGGGACAAAATACCAAAGTTAACACTTTAAAATTTTTAAATGTACTGTGTACAACAAAAAATTATAAGATGAACAAAGAGAAAGGAAATGATTGCTCATCAAAAGAATAAGATAAAAATTCAGAAACCATCAACAAAGAAGACCAAGATTTGGATGTACCAGACAAAGACTTAAAAAAAAAAAAGGAACCCCAGTATACTCAAGAAGATAAAGGAAGAAACAGACAAAGAACTGAAGGAATCAGGAGAACAATAAATGAACAATATGAGAATCTCAATAAAGAGATAGAAACTAACTAACTAAATAAATAAATGCACAGAAATGCTGAAGATCACAACACTGAACTGTAAAAATCTCTACAGAATTTTAACAGTGATTAGAGTTGGCAAAATTAAGAAGCAGTGAGTTTGAAGATAAGACAATGAAATGATTGAATTTGAGGAGCAGAAGGAAATAAGTATGAAGAAAAAAAGTGAACAGAGACTACGAGACCTATCAGATATTATCAAGTATACAAAGATGTGCATTAAGGGAGTCCCAGAAGGAGAAGAAAGAGAGAAAGGGACAGAAGGAATATTCAAAGAAATCATGGCAGAAAACTTCCCAAATTTAATGACAGACACAAATATGCACATTCAGGAATTCCAACAAACCCCAAACAAGATAAACTTGAAGAGAACCACACCAAGACACATAGTAATCAGTCAAATTCCAAGGACAAGGAGAGAGTTCTAAGAGCCACAAGGAAAAAGCAATGGGTTATGTACAAGGGAGCCCCCAAAAGATTAAGTACTGATATCTCATCAGAAATTATGGAGGTAAGAAGGCAGTGGGATGAAATATTTCAAGTGCTAAAAGAAAACAATTGTCAGCCAAGAATTTTATATCTGGTAAGACCCCTTCAAAAATGAGGGAGAGGTTAAGACATTCCCAGATAAACAAAAGCTGAGGGAATTTGATGACTAGACTTGTGCTACAAGCAGTGCTGAAAGGGAGTTCTTCAGGCTAAAAGGAAAGGATGCTGGACAGCGGATCCAGGAGGCATAAAGAAATAAAGACCTCCAGTAAATGTAACCATAGGGAAATTATGAATTCCATTACTACTGTATTATATTTTTTGGTATGTAATTCCACATTTTACTTCTTACAGTTTCTAAAATGCAAATACCTAAAAAGTGCTGATAAGTCTTTGGTTTAGGAACTAAAATGCAAAAAGGTATAATTTGTAAAAGACACAACAAAAAGGTGGGGGAAAAGGTGAGCATAGGAATAATGTATATGCATTCTAGTGAGGTTAAGGTGTATTGAACCAAATGAAGTTGTTATACATTTAGTATGTAAAATTTAAGCTCTGTGGTAATGACAAAGAAAATACCCCAAAAATATATACAGAAGGAAATGAAAAAGAATTCAAAATAGTATGATATAAAACATCAATTAAATATGAAAGTAGACATTAATGGGAGAATTGAGGTGCATAAAAAGTATGTCTTATGAAATCAATAGCAGAAGAAATTTCCAGTTATTAATAGTCACTTTAAATGTAAATGGATTAAACTTTCCACACAAAAACAGAGAGTCATAGAATGGGGGGGGGAGCATTAACCAACTATATGCTGTTTAGAAGAGACTCACCTTAAATCCAAAGACACAAGTAGGTTAAAAGTGAAAAAAATTTGAACAATCATAAGAACATGGCATGATTATCTGTAATATCACTCTATATCCAACAACTGAGGAATACATATTTTTCAATACCACATGACACATTTACCAAAATAGAACATACCCTGGCCCACAAAGCAAGTGTCAATAAATATCAAAGGACAAATCATATAAAGTATATTCTCTGACAACCATGGAGTTAAAGTAGAACTCAACAACAACAACAAAAAACACAACTAAGAAATCTTGAAATGTTTAATAGAAATTTAACAACACACTTCTAAATACTTTTTGGGCCAAAGAAAAATATAACAATGAGAATTAGAAAATATTTGAGTTGAAATTGATGAAAATACAACATAGCACATGTTGTGACATGCAGTTAAATCAGTGCTTAGAGGAAAATTCAGTTTTACATGAACAAAAGTAGAAATGAAGAAAAGTAGTAAATTAATAATTTAAACTGACAACTCAGCAAGCCAGAAAGACCTCTTTACTCCATTTGAAATCTTCCAGCCACTGAAACTTTATTTTGTTTCATTTATCTTCCCCCTTTTGGTCAAAGAAGGCTTTCTCAATCCCGCAATGCCAGGTCCAGGTTCATCCCCAGGAGATATGTTCCACATTGCCGGTGAGATTTACACCCCGGGGAGTCATGTCCCAGGTAGGGTAGAGGGCAGTGAGTTTACCTGCTAAATGGGTTTAGAGAGAGAGGTCACATCTGAGCAACAACAGAGGTTCTCTGGGGGTGACTCTTAGGCAAAATTTTAAGTAGGCTTAGCCTCTCCTTTGCAGCAACAAACTTCATAAGGGCAAGCCCTAAAATTGAGGGCTTGACCATCTAAATTGGTAGCCCCCAATGCTTGTGAGAATATCATTAATTCCCCATGTAGGAAAATTTAATATTTCCAGATTTTCCCTCAGTCCCTCAAGAGGACTTTACAAATAAATATTTATTCTCTGCCCAAATTACTCTGGGATGCATTGGGGCTTCACACTAACTTGTACAAACCAACTAGATTTCACCACCTATTCAACATTCCATGTAATTATGTTGTTTGAGTAAACTGATCACACAAGTTAAATTATATACTGTGTTACAAAAAAAACATAGATTTTGTACCTAATAAACATCTCTTCCTTTGGTCTCACACAGAAGTTGGAGTTTTAAAAATACCATCAATATTGTCCTTTGTCCTTTAGTCTGATTTACCTTAGTCCTAACCAAGTCCATTTTGTTCATATCTCTAATTGAAGTCTGGCCTCTCTTTTCAGACTCCTTAATATTTGCTGTATGGGGTAATGCTGACATTCATAGCTGCTGGACTCTGGCTCTGAGTCTCAGGTGTCACACAGATTCCCAAAGTTCCAGGGACCAACCGAGTTATACACAAAGAGCTCAGCATCTCATAATTTATAAATAACCATTACAACTCAGGAATAGATGTAACTGCTGTAAGAGCTTACAATCTAGGAACCTTTATAATAAGCCTTCCCCTGATAACCTATGCTCTCAGACTCAATTCTGAGAGTTTGCACATTATAGTTAGTCCATATTAGTGAGGCATTATAATGTTTTTCTTTTCATTTCAGTTTATTTCACTCAATATACTGTCCTCAATGTCCATTCACCTCAAAACTTCACTCCTTCCTGTAGCAGCTCAATATTCCATTGTATGTATACACCGCAGTTTGCCAGTTCTTTCATCAGTTGATGCACCCTTAGGCCACCTCCATCCACTGAAAACTGTGAATACTTGCGCTATATACTGCACTGTGAAAATGTCCATTCATGTCCATCTTTTCAGTTCTTCCATTATGCCTAGTTTCCTGTGGAACCACCCTCTGCCCTCCAGATGGGCTGCACCAATTGTGATTTAGGTACATACCTTTCTCCATATTTTCTCCAACACTTGTATCCCTCTGTCTATTTTTTAGATGGTTTTATTCACACACTATACATTCCATCCTAAGTAAACAATCAATGGTTCTCTGTATAATCACAGTTATGCATTCCCCACCACTATGTATATAAGGACATTTCCATTTCTTCCACAAAGAAGAAGAGGCAAAAAAAAAAAAAAAAATTTAAAAAGAAAGAAAGGGAAAAATGACAACTAAAAAGCAACAAGTGAAAAAAAAATTAAAATAAAATACAATTAAAAAATCAGACACCAACACCAATGCCAAGAATCCCAAACCCCTCCTTTATATCCCCTCCTGTAGACATTTAGCTTTGGTCTATTGCTTTTGTTACAACTAATGGAATCATATTACAGTGTTACTGTTAGCTATAGTCTTTAGTTTGCATTGATTGTATTTTTCTCCAATACCACCTTATTTTTAAAACCTTGCAAAATTGACATTCATTTGTTCTCCCTCATGTAAAAACATATTTATACATTGAATCACAATCATTGACACCTCTAGGATTCACTATGTTATACAGTCCCAGTCTTTATCTTCCATCTTTCCTTCTGGTGTCCAACATGCCCCTAACCTTCCTCTTTTAACTGCACTCACAGTCATCTTTGTTCAGTGTACTTATTTTATTGTGCTACCATTACCCAAAATTGTGCTCCAAACTTCTCTCTTTTCTTTTCCTATCTGCCTGTAGTGCTCCCTTTAGTATTTCCTGTAGAGCAGGTATCTTGTTCACAAACTTGCTCAGTATCAGTTTGTCTGAAAATATTTTAAACTATCCCTCATTTTTGAAGGACAGTTTTGCCAGATATAGGATTCTTAGTTGGCAGATTTTCTCTTTCAATATCTTAAATATATCATACACTGCCTTCTCATCTCTGTGGTTTCTACTGAGAAATCTGCACAGTCTTATTGAGCTTCCCTTGTATGTGATGGATCACTTTTCTCTTGCTGCTTTCAGAATCTTCAGAATTTCCTTTTTGTCTTTGACATTTAAACATCTGATTATTAATTGTCTTGGCATAGGTCTATTCAGATCTTTTCTGTTTGGAGTATGGTGTTACTTCTTGGATCTGTAATTCTGTTTTTCATAAGAGATGGGAAATTTTCAGTAATTATTTTCTCCATTATTGTTTCTGCCCCCTTTTCCTTCTCCTCCTTCTGGGACACCCATAACATGTACATTCATGTGCTTCATATTCATAAGTCTTTTAGGGAATTATTGTCTATACTTGAATTCCTCCTTTGTGTCTCTGACTCTGTTAACTCCATTCTTGCCTGGGTTAGCACTGACAACTGAAAATGCCTGAGGCTTTCTCTAATGAGCTACTTAGAATGAGAGAATTCATTCAATTCCCCAAGAAGTTGCTCATATTTTTCCATTCTCTTCCCTATCTGTTCTTTTGTGTGTAGGATTTCAGATTTCCTGTCCTCCAGTTCATGAATCTTTTCTTCTGCCTCTGCAAATCTGCTGTTGTATGTCTCCATTGTGTTTTTCATCTCTTGTATTGTGCCTTTTATTCCCATAAGTTCTGCCAATTTTTTCAAATTTTTGAGTTCTTCTTTATGTTCACCCAATGTCTTCTTTATATACTTCATCTCTTTTGCCATATCTTCCCTCAAATAGTTGATTTGATTTTTGAATTGATTTAGGAGATTTGATTAATAATTAGTTGTATCTCAGCTGAAGTGTAAGTTTGTTCCTTTGGGCCATATCTTCATTTTTCCTAGTGTGATTTGTAATTTTTTTCATCTGGGCATCTGGTTTCCTTGATTACCCCAATCAGATTTTCCTGGACCAGATGAACCCAGGTCTCAGGAGGAGGCTGTATTCAGTATCAGGTTTCCCTGAGAGTGAGACCCAGCAGATTTTCCTGTGAGGCTTCTAGACTCTGTGCTTTTCCTATCCCGCCCAGCAGGTGGCTCTTGTCAGCTCACAGCTCCCCACTGGTGTAAAGAGGTGTGGTTCCTTTAATTCTCAGCAGACCCTGTCTTGGATAGGGGCTGAGGGTGTCAGAAACCAAGCTTATTTTTTTTCTGGTTTTGCTCCACCACCCCAGGCCCTGGGTCTGAATTCTATGTGGGAGGGCAGCCACTTGAGCTGGGCCTTGCCCCCCTTTTCTTAGGGAAGATACGCCCTTTAGGGATTTACCTTCTATACTTGAATTCCTCCTTTGTGTCTATGACCCTGTTAACTTCACCTTTGCCTGGGTCAGGGCTGACAATTAAAAAGGCCTGAGGCTTTCTCTAATGAACTACTTAGAATAAGAGGAAAAAAAAAATGAAAAAGAGAAAGTCCCTTTTCAGAGCCAGTCCCAGCATCCACCACCCTCTGTTTTGCCAGTCAACCAGTGTTGGTCCCCGGTTCTCTGTGCCCCCTTTTTTGGGACACAGCTGTTTTCCAGTATTCTGAGCTCAGCCACCTCCAAAAGCCTCCTTTGTTATTTATTTATGTATTTTTTTTTTGTCAGCCCTGCTTCCTCTCTGCCAGGAGGAACCTCAGGTTCCTTTCCTGCTTGCTTGGGTTTATCTGTGTTTGTAGTTTGTATTCAATCATCTATATTTGTTAATTAAAACTACAGTTGGAGCTTGTTTGAGTTACTTTCCCTCGCTCCAAGTAACCTGCTTTTTTTTTCCCCCTCAGGGAAGTGTTTCGGTTCAGTCTGCCATGCTGGTGGGGGGAGGCACCAGCTCCACAGTTTGGGGGGCCTTACTTATGGTTCTGATGCTCTGATGTCAGCCATTCCACCCATTCCAGGCTGGTGTATGATGTGTGTCCAGTCATGGATTTATTCTCAACATTTGTTCCTGGTTATTTACTAGTTGCTTTAGAGGACTAACGAAATTCCACAACTCTCTATACCACCATCTTGCCCCACCTCCTCAGGCTATACAGTTTTAACATTGGGAACAAATATTTTACGTGTACAAAAATAAAATTATATAAAAAGTAAAAATAATCATTAAATTGAATATATTTAGATTAATTTAATCATACTTTAAAGAAAGGAATCATTTCATGTAACATTAAAACACAGTATTTTGAGTGTACATATTAGGGGAATATAGAACCTAAGCAAATGCAGAGCTATGAAAAAATCTTAAATTTTACCCTCTAGTCTAAGTGTTAGTATTATTATTTGTACTATTATTTTGAAAATTTTTATAATATTGTAGGATAATGGAAATAAATAATTGGATGTATCTAAGGCATCATTTCCTGACTCTGAAAAATGGCAAGTAAAATTAAATAATTAAATATTTAACTAACATTTTTCTTTTACAAACTCTATTTTAAGGTAATTAATAACATCTATTTGAAGAGAGGAAGTTTTTAACCAAAGAATTCTAACATATATATGTATGTATATATATGGAGAGAGAGAAATTTACAGAATAAAGAAATCGATGATTTGCCACTCTAATAAAATAATTAATTCAAGTAATGATTATCAACAGATAAAACAGATAAAAAGTCAGGGAAATTTATAATAGGGAAATTAGTCTTAAATAGTTGAACCTGAAGCTTATCAAGTCTCTGGCACTAACTTCGATTTACAGAGACTGCTGGGACAGGAAAACAAATTCAGTGACACCAAGGAAATAAACAGATAAATCCAGAATGTAAAACTTCTATAGAGCAACTATCTCTTCTTTAATATGTCAATAGCAAGATAAAAAATAAAGAAAGAGGTTACTGTTCTAGAGTAAAAGAGACTCAAGAAACCTAGCAACCAAGTATTATATGTGAACTTTGTTTCGATTGTGAATCAAAAAAACTAAATGTGAAAAGACATTTTTGAGATAATTGGGGCAATCCGATCTTTACTAAATATTAAGTGACATAAAAGTTTTTTTAAAAAATGTTCTTGTCACAGTGGTTATATAAAATGTCCATATTACTTTTGAAAACACTACTAAAGGATGTGGGAATTAAATAATATGATTCTGGGATTAGTTCTAAATTATGTTAACAAGGAGAAAAGATAGATGAAGCAAATGAAGCAAAATCTTTATAAATGTTGACTCTGGATGATAACTATATTTACGTTCACTGTACTATCTTTACTACTTTGATTTATAAGTGCAAATGTTCATAATAAACTAGAAAAGAATATTTTTAAGGAATAGTTAATCACTTGGGAAATGGTCATTTGCATAACCAAGAAGTTATTATATTATATAAGTCCAATCTTATTATTTTCTCTGGATGATAACATTATAACTGATTTTTTTCTTTAAACATGTCTTTATAATTTTGTAATTTCTAATAAGAACAAATTATAATCATAAAAGGCAAATAATATAAAAAGAAAATATTCTTAAAACTATGTATAAGCCCTGTTCTAAGCTGACACAACTTTTATATCTATGTCTGCTGTGCCACACCTTTGATTATTTTAGCTAAGATTAACTTGTCACCTTCCCATTAACAGAGCTGTCAGAAATTTCACCTTTGATATTATCTACTCTAGTATTTTAACATGTGTGATTATCATCATTATTAATCATTATAATTCTGTAGAATCTGATAATTTTATGTCACAATACTATTCATTCAGCAAACATTTACTCTGTGCCTGGTATTTGCCAGGCACTGTCCTAGGCCCTGCAGCATAAAACAGAAAAAGAAAAACCTCAAATGCAGGAGACCTCAGGATCTCCTGCTACTGAAGAAACAAGGGAATGACAGAACCTCAGAGTTTTCTGGTAAATTATTTAGAAATGCCATCTCCTGAAACAAGACCAAATGGTGACACTTGTAGTCCTACAATATATCCAGTTACATGGTCAATTCATATGAGATGGCAGTATTCAACAATTTGACATAGAAAGGAGTAATTTCATGTTTCAACCTAATAATTTTCACATACTATATATAGAGTTGAAACAGACTTGAGATCATATTTGTTTAATTTCCTGAGGAAACTGTGGACAAAAAAAAACAGATGACTTGCTCAAAGTCATAAAGGTATTGAATCAGTAGAAGGAGTAGAAAATAGATCTTCTTATATAAACCCAATTATAGGCCCCCTTTCTTCAATTATCAATAGTATAGAGGAAGAGCTAGATTTAGAAAACCAACCATAAATCTTATATTTGCCATAATTTACAAAACCCATTCATTTCCCAAAATTTTCCATGAAGACAGTATAAACTAACTTTTAAATCTGCCATCCAGAACCAAGGTGGGGGAATTGAACAATAGTCAAACATATGATGTTTGTGCATGTGTGTGCAGAGGGTTTGGGGAGGAAAGGGCACTTGTGTGCAAGATTTATTAGGAAGCTGTAGGTGAGTGGTATTTAACCACAGGAACTGTAGCTGGGGAGGAGTAGCAGGGAGAGGGAAGAGGGTGGCACTTGATTCTGCCACGTAGAAGCAATATTAGCCAAGAGATTTGAAGCAATTTGGAGTAAAAAGCTGTAAGGATTAGGGGAGGCACATTCAGATCATGTTAAAATTGTTCTTTTTCCTGCTCTAAGTTGGGAGAGACTATCAAATCACGGCAGTAAAGTCAAGCAGTTATCCCTATCCTCCTTGCCTCCCACCCTATCCCCACTGCCACCACTGAAAGGCTACTGGAGAAGATATTTTGCCAATGCTATGAGTGTGACTCTCCTCTATTTTCTAATGGTTGACATCAGTTGCATATAGAAAGCCCATATCAAAAGTCCTAGGCATACAATCAATGAAGCTGATAGTTTAAATGCTATTCTTTGAGTAGTTGCATGCACAATAAATCAGAACTCTGAAATGTAAAATGTATATATAAATTCAGATGCAAAGGTTTAGCCAGTCTATATGAAACATTCTGCTGCTGGATGGTAAATACCAGCTTATATGTCTGGGAGGAAAGAGAAATTGTTTGGTGAACAGCTAGCCAAACTCTGTCACTCTTTGAGAGAAAGGGTGGGTAGCTAAGTATAGTCCCACATTATAGTTATATCTGCTTATTATTTTTAAACTTTTAAAAAAACATGTTTATGCCTAAGTTAAATGTTTCATAATACTCACATAATTAATTTTAAGGAGTAGGTTTGATTTTTCTCAGAAATTCCTCTTACCTTTAGAAAATTCTAAGTAAAGACCCTCCCCTGTTTGAAAGTTTTAAGCTCACTGGTTTTAAGATAGGTAGATGCTAATGCCCAATTGAAAAGGCTTACTTCATTCTTCTTTGAAGTATCCCACAGTGATAAGTGTATTTAATGGCAACCCATTTTACAAAAAAAAAAGAAATTTGTGTGTGTTCTCAGTTTTTTTAACTTTATCAAAAAAATTTTAAAAAATGAAGAAACAACAACAACAAAAAAACCCCACAACATTTCATACCAAACAAAGCAAAGGAGGAAGGAAAACAATTACCCTAAAATAACTACGTTGCTTTCAATATGTTCCTACCATACTCTAAGAAAATTAACAAACCATAACCAAACAATGGAATAAGAAAAACAAATATTCTAAAATAACTGTATTGCTTCCAACATGTTCCTACCATATCCCAAGAAAATTAACAAACCATATTCAAGAAAAACCAAATAACCTAAAAGAACTACATTGAAGCTAATTTTTTTAAATGCAATAGCTTTTTTGATCAAAAAATTAAAAAAATTCAAACAAAACAAAGGAATAAGAAAAACAAATAACCTAAAATAACTGCATTGCTTCCAACATGTTCCTACCATACCCAAGAAAATTTGCAAACCATAATCATTCCTGAGCATTCTCATAACATTGAGATTATCCTCAATAGCTTATCTGTTCTTACTAGATTATCATTCCCTCTTCACGGTTGCTGTCTATCTCTGGGTCCCCTACATTCTACAAAATAAAACATTTATTTTATATTTTTCACAGAGTTCACATTAGTGATAAGATACAATATCTCTCTTTTTGTGCCTGGCTTATTTCACTCAGCATTATGTACTCAGGGTTCATCCATGATGGCATTATGTTTCACCACCTCGTTCCTTCTTACTGCAGTATAGTTTTTCATCATGTGTATATACCACATTTTGTTTATCCACTTATCTGTTGAAGGACATTTGGATTGTTTCCCTCTCTTGGCAATTGTGAATAATGCCACTATGAACATCGGGATGTAAATATCTGTTCATGTCACTGCTTTCGGGTCTTCTGGGTATATGCTGAGAAATGAAATTGCTGGATAGAAGAGTAACTCAATATCTAGTTTTCTAAGGAAATGCCAGATTGTCCTCCAGAGTTTCTGTAACATTATACAATGCTACCAGCAATGAATAAGAGTTCAAATTTCTCCACATCTTCTCCAGCATTAGAAGTTTCCTGTTTGTCTAATGGCAACCAACTAATTGGTGTGAGATGATACCTCATTGCGGTCTTAAATTGCATCTCCCTAATAGCTAGTGAAGATGAACATTTTTTTCATGTGATTTTTAGCCATTTGTATTTCCTCTTCAGAGAAATGTCTTCATATCTTTTGCCCATTTTATAATTGGGCTATTTGTACTATTGTTGTTGAGTTGTATGATTTCTTTATATATGCAAGATATCAGTCTTTTGTCAGATACATGGTTTCCAAAATTTTTTTCCCATTAAGTTGGCTGCCTCTTTGCCTTTTTGACAAACTCCTTTGAGGTATAGAAGCTTTTAACTTTGAGGAGTTTCCATTTATCTATTTTTTTTCTTTCATTGCTTGTGCTTTTTGTGTAAGGTCTAAGAAGCGACCTCCTAATACTAGATCTTGAAGATGTTTCCCTACATTATCTTCTAGGAGTTTTATGGTATTGGCTCTTATATTGGAGGTCTTTGATCCACTTTGAGCTAATTTTTGTGTAGGGTGTGAGGTAGGGGTCCTCTTACATTCTTTTGGATATGGCTATCCAGTTCTCCCAGCCCCATTTGTTGAAGAGACTGTTATGTCCCAGTTCAGTGGATTTGAGGGACTTATCAAAGATCAGTCAACCATAGATCTGGGGGTCTATTTCCAAATACTCAGTTTGATTCCATTGATCAATATGTCTATTTTTGTACCAATACAATGCTGTTTTGACTACTGTGGCTTTATAGTAAGCTTCAAAGTCAGGAAGTGTGAGTCCTCCAACATTTTTCTTTTTTAGAATGTTTTTAGCAATTTGAGACATCTTCCCCTTCCAAATAAATTTGATTACTAGCTTTTCCAAGTCTACAAAGTAGGTTGTTGGAATTTTGATTGGAAATGCATTGAATCTGTAGATGAGTTTGGGTAGAATAGACACCTTAATGACATTTAGCCTCTCCTTTCCATGAAAATGGTATATTTTTCCATGTGTTTAGGTCCCCTTCTATTTCTTTTGGTAAAGATGTAATTTTCTATGTATAGGTCTTTTACAAACTTGGTTAAGTTTATTCCTAGGTACTTGATTTATTTAGTTGCTATTGAGAATGGAATCTTTTTCTTGAGGTCACTTCTAGTGTATAGGAACGTTACTGAGTTATATGCATTAATCTTGTATCCTGCTACTTTCCTAAATTTATTAGCTCAAGTAGCTGTGTTATTGATTTCTCAGGGTTTTCCAAATATAAGGTCATATCGTCTGCAAATAATGAGTTTTACTTCTTCCCTTCCAATTTGGATCCCTTTTATTTCTTTTTCTTGCCAGATTGCTCTGACTAGCACTTCTAGCACAATGTTGAATACCTGGTGAGAGCAGGTATCCTTGACTCATTCCTGATCTTAGAGGGAAGGCTTTCAGTCTCTTGCCATTGAGTACTATGCTGGCTGTGGATTTTTCTTATTTGCCTTTTATCATATTGAGGAAGTTTCCTTCAATTCCTATCTTTTGAGGGTTTTTTTTATCAAAAAAGGATGCTGAATTTTGTCAAATGCTTTTTCAGCATCCATTGAGATGATCACTTGATTTTTCCCTTTTGATTTGTTAATGTGTTTTATTACATTGATTGACTTTCTTATGGTGAACCATCCTTGCATGCCTGGGATGAACCCCACTTGGTCATGATGTATGATTTTTTTAATGTGTCTTTGGATTTGATTTGCAAGTATTTTGTTGAGAATTTTTGCATCTATATTCATGAGGAAGATGGGCCTGTAGTTTTCCTTTCTTGTAGCATCTTTACCTGGTTTTGGTATTAGAGTGATATTACCTCCATAAAATGAGTTAAGTAGTGTCCCATTTTCCTCAATTTTTTGAAAGAGTTCAAGTAAGATTGGTGTCAGTTCTTTTGGGAAAGTTTGTTAGAATTCCCCTGTGAAGGCATCTGGCCCTGGGCATTTATTTGTGGGAAGCTTTTTGATGACTGATTGGATCTCTTTGCTTGTGATTGGTTGGTTGAGGTCTTCTGTTTCTTCTCTGGTCAGTCTACGTTGTTCATATGTTTCCAGGAAATTGTCCATTTCCTCTACATTATCCAGTTTGTTGGCATACAGTTGTTCATAATATCCTCTTATAATTTTTTTAATTTCTTCAGGATCTGTAGTAATGTCGCCTACCTCATTTATTATTTTGTTTATTTGGGTCTTCTCTCTACTTGAATTTGTCAGTCTGCTAGGGGCTTGCCAATCTTGATTTTCTCAAAGAACTTACCTTTGTATTATTTATTCTCTCTATTGTTTGTTTGTTCTCTATGTCATTTATTTCTGCTTTAATCCTTGTTATTTCTTTTCTTCTACTTGGTTTAGGATTAGTTTGCTGTTCATTTTCTAGCCTCTTCAGCTCTTCTATTAGTTCTTTGATTTTAGCTCTTTCTTCCTTTTTAATGTACACATTTAGAGCTATAAATTTCCCCCTCAATACCAGCTTTGCTGCATCGCCTAAGTTTTGATATGTTTTGCTCTCCTTTTCATTCATCTCTAGATACTTAACAAGCTGTCTTGCTATTTATTCTTTAACCCACTGATTTTTTAGGAGTGTGTTGTTTAACCTCAAGATATTTGTAAATGTTCTAAATCTATGACAGTTTTTGACCTAATTGTATTCCATTGTGATCAGAGAATGTGCTTTGAATAATTTCAATCTTTTTGAATTTACTGAGGCTTGTTTTATGGCCCAGCATATGATCTATTCTGGAGAAAGTTTAATGAACACTAGAGAAGAATGTGCATCCTGGTGGTTTGGGATGTGATGCTCTATATATGTCTGTTAAGTCAAATTCATTTATTACATTATTTAGGTTTTCAATTTCCTTATTGGTTCTCTGTCTGGTTGATCTATCTATAGGAGAGAGTGATGAATTGATGTCTCCCGTGATTATTGCATAAGCATCCATTGCTTCTTTCAGTTTTTCCAATGTTTGTCTCATGTACTTTGGTGCAACTTGATTGGATGCACAGACATTTATGATTGTTATTTCTTCTTGTTGAATTGTCCCTTTTATTAGTATATAGTGACCTTCTTTGTCTCTTATGACATCTTTTCCATTTAAAGTCTATTTTATCTGAGATTAATATTGCTACTTCTGCTTTCTTTTGACTGTAGCTTGCATGAAATATATCCTTTCACTCTCAATTTTTTTTTGTCTCTGGGTCTGAGATGAGTCTCTTGCAAGCAACATATTGATGGATCATATTTTTAAATCCATTCTGTCAATCTATATCTTTTAATTGGAGAGTTTAATCCATTCACATTCAGTGTTATTACTGTGGAGGCATTTCTTGAATCAGCCATCATATCCTTTGGTTTTATTTATCAGATATATTTTTCCCTCTCTCTCTTTATTTCCTTTAATGTACCCTTACTACAACTCTTTATTCTGAGCCCCTGTCCATACCTCTCTCCTTTCTTTTTTTCTCTACCGGTAGGGCTCCCTTTAGTATTTCTTGTAGGGCAGGTCTCTTATTAGCAAATTCTCTCAGCATTTGTTTGTCTGTGAAGATTTTAAGCTCTCCCTCAAATTTGAAGGAGAGCTTTGCTGAATAAAGGATTCTTGGTTGGCAATTTGTCTCTTTCAGATTTTTAAATATGTCATACCACTGCCTTCTCACCTCCATGGTGGCCACTGAGTAGTCACTGCTTAGTCTTATGTTGTTCCCCTTGTATGTGGTAAATTGCTTCTCTCTTGCTGCTTTCATAACTTGCTCCTTCTCTTCAGTATTTGATAAACTGATCAGAATAGGTCTTAGAGTCGGTTTATTTGGATTCATTCTATTTGGAGTTCATTGGGCATCTATGATTTGTGTATTTATGTCACTTAGAAGGGTTGGGAAGTTTTCCCCAACAATTTCTTTGAATACTCTTCCTATACCTTTACCCTTCTCTTCCCCTTCTGGAACACCTGTGATTCTTATATTTGCGTCCTTCATGTTGTCCGTCATACCCCTGAGATCCATTTCAGATTTTTGATTTCTTTCTCCATTCATTCTTTTGTGCTTTCACTCTCCAAACCATTTTCTTCAAGTTCACTTATTCTTTCCTCTACTTCATCTAATCTGCTGCTATGTATTTCCAGAATCTTTTTAATTTGATCAACAGTTTCTTTTATTTCCATAAGCTCCTCTATTTTTTAATTTACTCTTGTAAATTCTTCTTTATGCTCTCCAGGGTCTTCTTGATTTCCTTTATATCCTGAGGCATGATATTGCTGTTTGTGATTACTTCTTTAATTGCTCCAAGTACTGTGATCCTCTGGCTTTTTGATTTGGGTGTTTGGGTTATCCATATCTTCTAGTTTCTTCATATGCTTTAAAATTTTCTGTTGTTTTTGGCCTCTTGGCATTGGCTTATCTTGATAGGGTTCTTTAAGATATGCATGTTATTTAAAAATTATCTATGATTTGACAGAGCTACAGCTTGGTGGAGTGTACTTTCCCTGACCTACCAGCAGGTGGTGCTCCTGAGCCAGTTCTCTTACCCTCAAGCCAGTTCTCCCCAACTTCATCTATGCAGCAAGTGGGGGTCCAAACCTTGTGGAGGTCCAATCAGTGCACTGATTTTCCATGTGCAGGGGACCACCAGCCCTGTAGGTGGAGGGAGGGGGGATGCCCTGTGCAGTTTGGCAGGGAAGATGGCTTTAAGACCCAGTACTCCCAGTCATTTCTGGGGCTACGGCTGGAATGCCTTGGGGCTGTAGCACGTGTCTAACCCTTATGCTGTGAGTCCACAAATCCCTGGGATTGGTTTAGGGCTCTTGGCACTTTCATGCGACCCCCTTGCCTCTAGGCTGTGCCCTCCATGGGCTTCTGCAGAGGAGGATTGTACGCTGACATAGGCAAGCAGAATCCCTACCAGAAAAAAAAAATTTTTTTAAAGAGCAGGAAGCTTAATTTAGCAGAAAAGAGGCATGTTAGAACTGAGTTCACAGCCTAATTAATTAATCAGTTTATCATGTGGGTTTTTGCCTTTCATTTTCTTTCCATGTTCTTGTATTTTTCTGATTTTCACATTAAGTATTTTTTTAATAATTCAATTTTATTGAGATATATTCACATACCATACAGTCATACAAAGTGTACAGTCATTCATAGTAATACCATATAGTTGTGCATCCATCACCAAAATTAATTTTTGAACATTTTCATTACCACACACACAAAAGTAATAAGAATAAAAATTAAAGTGAAAAAGAACAATTAAAGTAAAAAAAGATCACTGGGGTGTTTCCCCCCACCCCATTTTTTCTACTCATCCATCCATACACTGGACAAAGGGGAGTGTGGTCCATATGGCTTTCCCAATCACATTGTCACCCCTCATAAGCCACATTTTTATACAATCATCTTCAAGATTCAAGGGTTCTGGGTTGTACTTTGACAGTTTCAGGTATTTATTGCTAGCTATTCCAATTTATTAGAACCTAAAAAGTGTTGTCTATATTGTGCATAAGGGTGCCCACCAGAGTGACCTCTTGGTTCCTTTTGGAATCTCTCTGCCACTGAAGCTTATTTCATTTCATTTCACACCCCCCTTTTGGTCAAGAAGATGTTCTCCGTCCCACAATGCCTGGTCTAGATTCCTCCCTGGGAGTCATATTCCACTTTGCCAGGGGTATTTACACCCCTGGGTGTCAGATCCCACATTGGGGGGAGGGCAGTGATTTCATCTGCCAAGTTGGCTTAGCTAGTACATTAAGTATTAAAATACATTAAGGATTAAAAGAATTTGAAAATGATATAAAGAAGTCTCTTTTCTAAATATCAGAAAACATACCATAAAATTAGAAAATGAAAGGCTTGTGATGTACTGGAAAGAACCTCAAATTTTATTAATTAGAAGGCCAGGGTTCTAGACTAGTTAAAAATACCAAACTTATTCAAGTCTACAAAAGTTTCTAAATGCCAGTCTCCTAACATATAAAAGAGACAACAAAAAACCTGGATAAGGTTGAAAGCCCAGTCTTATAGCTAAAATGCTTTGTAAAGTTACAATTTTCATATATGATTATAAATTTAATATGAATTTGAGTATGCTTCTTATGGACTGCATATAGTTGTATGCTTTAACTCATGTTGAAATTATATTTTCTTTTAATTTGTAAGCTCATCCTTTTTGCATTTTTGTTATAATATATAGGTATGATTTTATTATTGTTTTAGTTCATGTTTTCTGTTGCTCCCATATTGATTTTTTTTTGGGGGGGTGATATTGTCAGTTTTTTATGTGTTCATTTTAAACATAATTTTGTATTATAAGTGAATGTAAAGACACCCCCAATTCCCAACAATGTTGTCATTTAAAGTTTATTTCCGTTTTTCTCTCATTTGACCGAGTTAGGTCTTCAAGTAAAATTTTCAGGAAGGATGATTAGGTTGTATAATTCCTGAACCTTGCATATTTGAAAACATCTTTCCCTTGCTTTGTTATATCAGTGATATGCTGTGTGATTAAATAATTCTCAATTTACTATCTTTCTTCCTATTGACTCTGTAGATATCCTTGTGCTTGTCTTTGGTCATTATTAATTTTGTATTCTTGGAGACATCAATCTTTGTATTATGGATTCAAATCCTTAATGCATCTTTTCTGTGATTCAAATCTTTAGTGCTTCTTTTCTGTTATTATCTTCACTACTATGGTTTTCTTAGACATGATTTTTTTATTTGCCACCTATAGCATTGATTAGGATTTCCAAAGTGTTTCTGCACTTTGCTATTCTAAATATACTTTAAAATTCTGCTATGTCATTATTTTTCTCCTAAATTTATTTCTTTACTTCTAGCTTTTTTCTACAACGTTGTATTATTAGCTTCTTCTGTTTTCTATTGTATATATCCTTTAAGGTTACTATGATTCAAAAACTTGCTATTTAAAATTGATTTAATTTCATATTACTAATTTACTAAATAGTGTAAATTAGTCTCTTTTACTACTTTTAGCACACTATGTTGTTGCCATTTTTATATTTTCCTATAACATTTTTCCATGGAGTCCACGCTTTTCTTTAGTATTACTATTGTCACCTCTACTACTACTACTTTATTCCTCTTGTTAAAGGATGTTTTTGTTTCCTAGCTGCCCAAATTCCATGCAGTGAGCTAGCTTAAACAAAGGGAATGTGTTGGCTCAGGGTTTTAAGGTTAGCAGAAGTCCAAAATCAAGATGTCATCAAGGCAGTGCTGCTGCCCAGAAGACTGTGGCATTCTGGGGCTGGTGGCTGGTGATCCTTGGTCCTTGGCTTTTCTGTCATGTGGCAATGTACTTGGAGTCCTCTCCTGGCTTCTCTTCTCTCATCCAGGTTCCACTGACTTTCAGCTTTGGGCTGCTCCCTCTGGCTTTCCTCTGGCTTTCTCTCTCTCTGTGGCCTTCCTGATAAGACCTTTAGTAATAGGATTAAGACCCATCCCGATTCAGCTGGGCCACAGCTTAACTGAAGTAACTTCATTTAAAGGTCCCAGTTACAAGAGTTCTTGCCCATAGGAGTAGAATAAATTTAAGAACATGTTTTTCTG
The DNA here is from genome assembly GCF_015220235.1 of Choloepus didactylus. Lineage (NCBI taxonomy): Eukaryota > Metazoa > Chordata > Mammalia > Pilosa > Megalonychidae > Choloepus > Choloepus didactylus. The sequence goes on from NC_051315.1 coordinate 34,833,534, forward strand.
TGATACATAACTCCAAGCCACCAGTTTACCTGCTGGACTCCCAAAACACATGCTATTTCCACATGCAAAATACATTCATTTCATCAGAACATCCCAAAAGTCTGAGGTCATTTCAATAACAATGCTAAGTACAAAGGCTCATCAAAATTGGTTATTAGTGTGGACTGTCCAGGGGCAAAATTCTCCTCTGTCTGTAAACCTGTGAAACCTAGAAAACAGGTTATCTGCTTCCAACATACAATGGAGGAACAGCATAGGATAGACATTCCCATTCCAGAAAGGAGAAGTTAGAAGGAAAACAGGGGTCATGGGACCTAAACCATTCCAAAACCCAGCAGGGCAAACTCCATGAGGTTTCCAGGTCTGAGAGTTATCTATGGATTGATGATGGAGCAGCAGCCCCACCCCTTCCAAATGCTTATCCAGGGACCAGGCTCTCCTTGAAACTGGGGTGAAGGTACCACCTTCTCCAAGCACTGAGATGGCAGTCTCTCCACAAACGCTGACATGCAGGCCCCACCCTCTTTGAGCATTAGGATAATGGTCAGATGCACTCCCACCACCCCTCTTTTCTTCCAGACCTATAACTAAACTGAAGTCCCAACAGGCCCCCAAAGAAGTGTAAAGTGAGACTCATGAGGAGGTGTGCTACCCTCCAAAAAGAATGGTGTGATTTTTCCAATTTATATAGAGAGATATCAGTGGAATATGTGTGGGAATGGATGTTAAAAGCATGGGATACTGGTGAAAAGAACATAAAGTTGAATCAGGCTGAAATTCTTGATGTGGGCACACTAAGCAGTGGTTCTGGATTCAGTGTTTAAGTTCACCGGTCTTATCATGTACCCCATCATCCTGATGCATCTGGATTGATAGAATGGTGGAATGGCCTTTGAAAGACTCAATTACAATGCCAACTGGGAAGTAGTATCTTGAAGGACTGGAGCAATATTCTCCAGGAGGCTGTATATGATCTAAATCAGCATCCACTCTATGGTGCTGTTTCTCCCATAGCCAGGATTCATGGATCCAGAAATCAAGGCATGGAAATGATAGTGTTCCCATTCACGGTTACCCCTAATGATCCACTAGAAAAATTTTTGCTTCCTGTCCCTCAAGCCTTACACTCTGCTGGCCTACAGGTCTTAGTTCCAAAAGGAGGAGTGATCCCACCTGGAGATACGATTCCATTGCACTGGAAGTTAAGCCTTCCACCTGGCCACTTTGGGCTCTTCACACCTCTGAATCAACAGGCAAAGCAGGGAATTATTGTACTGGCTGCAGTGATTGGATCCTTATTATCCTTTATTATCAAGGGGAAATAGGAGGTAAAAAAGAGTTTGCCTGGAATACAGGAGATCCCTTGGGGTGTCTCTTAGTACTACCATGCCCTGTAATAAAAGTCCATAGAAAACTGCAACAATCCAACCCAGGCCATCCACACACTCATGTGAGCCGATTCCTGTAATAAATCTTATAACTAATACAGAGGGGATACCAATTGATGCAATTTTTCTAGAGGGCAAATGCCAATATGTAATTGCAATTTTAGAATTATTCAGAAATTTTACCTAAAAATGTTTAAACATGCACAAAAAACATCTGGAACAATGATAGTCATTGTGGTATTAAAAATAATATTAAAGCATTGGAAACACTCCCAAATAGAGGAATACCAAAGCACTTATATCATGGAATATAAACACTTGATTACACAGAAAAATTATCATGGTCTAAGATTGAAGTATATAAAGCTACATATAAAATATGATCACAAATATAAACCTTTTAAACTTTGAATATAAAACATTCAAATGTAAAATGTAAAAACATTGAAATGCATAATCATTTTAAGTGACTACACCCCTTATATAATAATCATAGCCAATTATGGCATTGGATTGGCAGACTTTTTATTTTAAATTATTACAATTTCATTTTAAACATTCAAAATTATTCTATTACATTCTAATATGTTCTAATGAAGTTACTATTTTGACTCGAATATCCTTTGTTTTCTGGGGTTAAGGTTATTTTCTTAGCTGCAGCTATTGCTTTTGTTTATTAGAAGGTCTGGCATTTCCCAAATACAATAGCAAAGTGACCTATAAAGCCTGGATATCGGTTTTCTACAGAAATGTTTCTTATCTGAAGGACTTTGTGCTTCAACTCAGGAACAGTTTCATTTATGTAAAACATTAGTACTATTATTTTAATTATTGTTTTTGAGCCACTTAGTAGTATTTATTCAAAAATTTCCCTAGCCCATCAAATATTTTTGATATTTTATTTATGACTTTTATGCAGGGTTGAATTATACCCATGGTCCAGGTAAACCACTGAACTAATAACAAATTCCTGTGCTGATTAACCTATGTCCCCAGCAGCTTAATTTCATGCAATCACTTATTATGAGTTAACAGAAGTACCTGGATGGGTTTGCTGAATCAATAAAGGAAGCCACAGTTGTTGGAAAATGCAAATATAATGTGAAAATTTAACACTTTTTACAAGATAATGTCTTCCTCTTTAGGCCTCAAAAAAAACACAATAAAACCCCAACAATCCAATGGATGGATGGTGCAGTTACCAGCAGCTCTTGCTTCCTTGTGGTTGCCAAAGAAATAAAATCTCAGAGTAATTTTTAGCATCATATTACCACATGAGGGTGCTCTCTCCTCAAAAATATGTTTGCTAAATGAACAGGCCTCAGCCAAGGAAGAAAGTTGTTTTGTTACTTCTGTCTACATTTCCAAAGACATGAAAAGATTTGCTAGAACAAATGTGAGTAGGAAAAAATTAAAAACAAAGCCTACACTGAAATACAAATGACCCTATGTCTATGTCCATACCTATAGAATATGAGCAGAAAGACATCTTTAATTTAAAAATACGAACCTAAATAAAGGTTTATACAGTGGTAGGCGAAGTAGGGTCTATGAGCCACCTGTACCACGCTGGTAGAGGAAGCGGCAGTGTGTGTGTTTGTTAAATAAGAATATCCCAGTGCCTCACCCTTACCTACTAAATCAAAGCATCTGGGGGTCTGGCCCAGGGATCTGCATTTATATTCAGCACCTCAGATAATTCTATGCACTTTAAAGTTTGAGAGGTGCTGGTATGGAGTCCTTTTAAAGTTTTATTCTTGTAAACACTGACACACACATGAATGTTGATATCTAAAATGATTTGTTGACAACTATGTCATCAATGTTTGGAAGTAGTTCATTCATAAGGGACACTTATCTGGAAGGCAACTGAAAATTCTCACCCAAATTCTCACAACCTTTGCAGAGATAATAACCATAACATCTTCTCTGTTGAGACAATGAAGAATCTGAACTTTACTCATCTTGTCAGTTTGGTTTTTTCTCTTTTCTTTTGACCTAGCTCAGTAAGTAAAAGAGAACCTGTTTCTATATGTAAACCTCACATTCATAAGATTAATTGATGTTTGTCATTTCCAGAAAATAGTCTGAATATGAAAAACTTTAATAATTAAGTTATGAGCCCTAATACTACCCAAAAAAAAGTCCTGTAAAATAGAACTGTTATTATAATTGTTTTTCTAAAGAAAACAAATTTATATTGGAGGAAATGTGGAACTTAGACTTAGCAGTAAGTAACTGTTTTAGAAATGCTCATCAGCACATAGCCAGCTCCTGTTCTTAAAGATCCAAAGATCTGCTACTCATCCAAAGTCCTTGATTTTGTGCATGGGATTTTGTGTCCCTGTAGAGGAGAAAATAACGGAAAGGAACAGCCTGTAGTTTCTAAACTCCAAGCCCAGGCACAGATTGATGCCATAAGTTTTGCATGCAATGAGCCATGTCTAGAATTGAACTAATATACAGAAAAATGAAACATATATTTATGTGATGTGTATATACAATCACATATATGCATGCACATATGTTTATTCATGTAGCCAATTTTGCATGTAGATATATGTTTATTAATAGACGTAGGAAATAATTTCTAGAAGATTAGAATTCAAATGGGCTTTGTGATCTACAAGCTTCAGCTCCCATTCAGTGCACAACTCATTCTATAATTTTCTAGACAGTTAACCATCTGCCTGTACTTGAGTACTCCCTGAGAAAAGAAGCTTCCTGCTGACCATTAGAGACCATATCATTTTATATAGGAATTATATAGACTTTCTATATAAAGTGTTTTGATATACATTTGTATATATACATAGATGAGTATATATACATGTATGCACTCATATCTCTGAACCCTAAATTATTTTTAAAACATTTTCTTCAGAATCTTCTTGGTATACTGATGCCTGTCAAGTGCCCCCTTCAAAAGCATCAATGTAAAATAAAATTTGTGCTGGTGCAGAAAACAGTGGGTTTTGTGTTTCTTAATGTGGACCCATTCCTATGAGCTGGGATATTTTTCTTTCTTAGATGTCCCATCACTGCTGAACATCTAACTTGGATATGTAATGACCTACATATTCTTACCTAGATTTATTTGTTCATATTTTAGTTCATTCACACATGCATACATTTATTCAGAAATAATGATTGAACACCTACCAAATGCCAACATTATTCTAGGAGAAAGGGATAAAACAGTGAATAAAACAGGCAGAAGTTCTTGCCATCATGGAATTTACATTTTAGGGGGGAAAAATAGTTAATAAAAAAAAATACATACCATTTGTATTGTGGTTTAAATGGTGACACATGACTTGGAGGAAAATAAAGTGGGGAAGCATGCTTTTAGATTGGGGGCATTGAATTTTTAAATAGAGCAATTGGTACAATTTCACCAAGAAAGTAATATCTAATTAAAAGATTGATGGATATGAGGCAGTGAGTCACACCCATACCTTGGAGAAAAGCATTATAGGCAGAGTGCTAATTCCTTGAGGTGACAGCAGGTCTATTGTGTTAAAAGAACAGAAAGGGGTCAAATGTGAACAGAAATTAGGTCAGAAAGGTAGTGGACAGGGTAACTAAAAAGTGGGCCCCTTTGTTGGATTTTGAGCTAAGAAGTGACATGATTGTATTTAGATGGATATTCTGACTAGAGTTCAAAGTATAGTAAATGTGACAAGAATAGAAACAGGAAGAGGTTTAGGAGATTATTGCAATATCCAGGAAAGAAATGATCATAGTTTGATTAAGGTGTCAGTATTGGAGGTATTAATAACCTGGAAATTCTGGAAATATTTGGCAGAATTTGCTGGCAGATTGGACTAGGGGATGAGAAAAAGTGAAGAGTTAAAAGATGTCTCCAAGATTTTTGTCCCAAACTGCAAGAACATTGTAAATAGCATTAATTGAAATGGGGAAAACTAAAAGGGGTGCAAGTTTAGAAGAGAAAATTAGGAATTAGGTTAGGTTATGTATGAGTAATCTAATAAAATTCACGTGGAGAATGTCTATCCAAGTAGAGTGCTGGATATACTAGTATTGAGTTCAGAGACAGATCGAGACTTGAGATTTATGATCAGAGTAGTTCCCACACATAAGGCAATCAGTGCCTCTCAGTCAGTGTGTCAGTGTTCCAGTCTACTAAGCTGCCGCAATGCAAAATACCAGAAATGGATTGGCTTTTATACAAGGGGTTTATTAGGTTACAAATTTACAGTTCTCAGGCCATAAAAGTATCCAAATTAAGGCATCAAAAAAAGGATACCGTCACTGAAGAAAGGCCAGTGGCATCTGGGGTTCCTCTGTCACATGGGAGGGCACATGGCAACATCCGCCGGTAGCTTCTCTCCCGGGCTCTGGTTTCAAAATGGTTTTCTCCAAAATGTCTCTGGGCATTTTCTCTCCAAACATTTCTTTCTCTCTTCAGAATGTGGCTGCCTTTTATCTTCTCTCAGAGGGCACCAGTAAACTAAGACCTACCTTAATGGATGGGGTCACATCTCCCTGGAAACAACCTAATCAAAAGCCCCACCCACAATAAGTCTGAACCCACAAGTCTGGATTAAAAGAACATGTCTTTTGTGGGGTACATAATAGATTCAAACCAGCACAGTCAGTAATAGCTCACTAAAGGAATGAGAGGATATAGAAAAGGAGGTACAAGAGCTAGGACTCTCCAATGTTGAGAGTTAGGTAAGATGATGAGGAACCAGTAAAGAAGACTGAGAACGAGTGGTCTGCAAAGTAGGAAGAAAACCAGGAAAATGCTATTTCCTGAAGCCAGGTGAAGAAGTAGGCATATAAGCATAGCTAGTTTTATTTTAGGCTGAATAGAAAGGGATCACTGTCAATCACCTTGCTCAATTCAACCCAGAATTCTAGGCTGTCAAGTTCTTTTGAATATTGAGTCTGCAGTTCACAATTTCTCAAGAAACACAAGTTCATGCCCTTTAAAAAATTCCATTAAACATCTTATTAAAAAAAATCCCTGTTAACTCTTATCTTGTTAATTTTGAGCCAAAAAAATGTGTTCAAATTTTAATTCAAAAATTGCATACATTAGCTTTTCCTCCCAGGTTTGAGTTACTTGATAATTTGATAAGCTTGCCTTCTATGAATTAGTTTATTCAAGTCATTCATAAAAATATGACGAAGCTTAACATATAATCTTCTAATTTTTGGTATGACACAAGCGATCCCTCCCCAAATTACCATCCATTTAGTGATTATATTATAACTGCTTAGCTATAAATCCATCTAAGTGTTCAGAATCTTACAATCAAGGGTATTCTTCTTTCAGTAGTACAATCATAGTATTCTGGAACTTCAAGAGACCTTGAAGGTCACCTAAAAAAATCACTCATCAGGGAGGACAATAAAATGCCTTGAAGTTCTTCATTATATCCTTTAAATATAGGGGCCTAATCAATAGGTAGTTTGCCATTATTTGTTCTACTTATATGCTGACTCATTATGCAACCCCTTTTCTTAAGTGTTCATAAGCTGTCATATTTTGGATCCATTATATAATTATTCCCATCTGATAATTAATAAGTACTCTCATCTATAGAGTCTAGAATTCTTATTTTCTTTGGTTCTTTTTTCAGACAATCCACCTATTTTCCATAACATAAATTGTTTCCAGAAGTGGTTTTGACTATTCCATGTACAAATACTCTCCTTTACCTTGAATGAAATCTGTTTGGGCCAGTGCACTTAAATAGAATTAAAGAGATTTTGATTAGTATTTAAACACTTCATCCTTTTTGTGCTTCAGCTCTATGGGTGCTGGTTGTTTACTGATTTGTGTTTTAACATTTCAATTTGAAGTCTGTCATCCTTGGGCTTTCCAATCATTGTCATCTGTAAAGATTATAAGATTTTACCAACTTTGTTCAATACTACTTCCTGTGATGAAGGAAATGTTCTCTGTGAGGAATTATAGTTTGAGATATGGCAAGGAATTGAATTTTTATTTTTATTTAATTTTAAATAATTTAAATTTAAATAGCCACATACATCTGGTGACCACCATATTGTTATACCATCTTGTTATTGCTTTGAATGTAGCTCAATAAATATCTTTCTTGGTTCTAGTAATTTCCAAGGGGACAGATGTTTGTGGGTTTGAGACAAGAGCGAAAAGCCAAAAGGGCTAGACAGATCACATAAATGAGTGAAGGAGCCCAGTGGTGAATATGGTGGACTACAAACTCATGAACATTCTATAATGACAGTACCCACCACATCAAAAGGGGTCAGGTGATCCAGCCTATTGTAGACATTATAAGATGCAAAACCAGAATTATTAGACTTTGATGTTAAATTCAAATGTTTATCCAATATGGTGCAGGTGAAATAAGACATGCTTACAGGGTACTTTTTTGTCATATTTTGTTTAAGACATCTTTACACTCCCCTAACCAGTACAATTTTCTTCTGTACCCATTCTGAACATGTGACCCTTTGCTACACCACTAAAAATAGGATTAGCTAATCTAAGATTCCCGCACCACAATTTTGTTTCAGAAGCCTCCTATTTTATCACTTAATAACAGTTTTGGTCACTGTGCTAGTTTGAATCTGTTATGTACCCCAGAAAAGCCATGTCCTTTTAATTCAATCTTCTGGGAGAGACCTACTGTTGGGTGGGGTCTTTTGATTAGGTTGTTTCCATGGAGGTGTAACCTGGTCCATTCAAGATGGATGTGCCAGTTTGTATATTTTCCCCACAAAAGCCATGTTCTTTAATGCAATCTTGTGGGAGCAGACTGATTAGTCTGTTGATTAGGGTGGAACGGCTGCTTGAATTATTTCCATGGAGGTGTGGCCCCACCCATTCAGGATGGGTCTTGATAAATTCACTGGAGTATTTGAGAGAAATTAAGAGCTGACATGGACCCAGATATTTGCTGACACTGACACTTGGGAGCTGACAGAGATGCTTAGAGATGCTTGGAGATGTAGACAGAAGGAAATTTGGAAATGCTAAGCTAAGAAATGATGCCCAAAGTTTGCCCCAGAGAAGCTAAGAGAGGACCCCCAAATGCTTAGAGAGAGACATCCTGGGAGAAAGAAGCAGGGACACACAGGACCTGTGAGAGAGGAGCTAAAGAAAGCCCAGAGACATTTTGGTGAAAGCCAATTTGAAACACAACCCAGGAGCAAAGGACCATCAGATGCCAGCCACTTACCTTTCCAGCTGACAGAGGTGTTCTGGATGCCAATGGCTGTTCTTCAGTGAAGGTAAACCCTTGTTGATGCCTTAGTCTGGATACTACTATGGCCTTAGAACTGTAACTTTTTAAATCCCTTTTATAAAAGCCAATCCATTTCTGGTATTTTGCATAACAGCAGCATTAGCAAACTGGAACAGTGGGTCTTAATCCCCTTGCTGGAGTCCTCTATGAGAGAATAAAAGACAGATGAAACAGAGAGAGCTCAGAGATGCTTAGAAAGAAAACACCCCAGGAGAAAACCATGTGGAAACCAAAACCCAGGAGAAGGACCAGAAGATGTCACCACTGCCTTCCCATGTGACAGAGGAACCCTGGATGCCACTGGCCTTTCATCAGAGAAGGTATCTACCTCTTGATGCCTTAATTTGGACATCTTCATGGACTTAGAACTGTAAATTTGCAAGCTAATGAATCCCCATTGAAAAAGCCAACCCATTCCTGGTACACTGCATTCTGGCAGCTTTAGCAAATGGAAACAGTCAGTATCTTATAAGAACTATTTCAATTACACATGAAAATGTAAAAATGTGCAAAAGCCCTCAATCCTGATCAATTTCTCTTTGACCTACTGAAGCTTGGAGTGTCAGGTGCCATGACAGTTTAAAGCTTGCAACTCTCTCATATCTAAGTTCTAGGATCACCTCAAAATTGAATTTTGAACAGTGTAATCCCAGGGAGCAAGCATAAAAACATTCTTTTCCTGCAATGCACAAGGCAAAAATACCTGCAAACTTGTGTTGTGCATTTCTAGGGAACATGATCTGCAAAGAAAATTAAATGGAGAAGGGAAGAATTAAAACTAAACTTAGGGCATGTATGATTTCACCTGCTTAATTACTATTTGCTTAATAACCCACTTCATGCATGAGCTCTTTCAAGCTTAATCCCATAATGACTTAACAAACAATCATTTGTTAAAACAACTGTGTTCATAGCACTGCACCAGGTGCTAAGGAGGAGTGTTGGAAATAAAAAACATGGTCCCTGATTTCTAAAAGCTTAAGATGTTGGGAGAGGAATGCAGCATGAAAGCACCAAGGAGTGTATCAGCAAGCACAAAATGATGTTGCACACAGAGTACACACCAGCTAAGGGGTTTTGTGTTTCATTTTATTTCTTATTTAATAAAATGGATGAGACTTCCTTCTGATAAAGTATTGGCCAAATTTGTCCCTCCAAAAGACAAAGAAGCCATCTCACAGTGGAAATGCTTAAGACATGAACACTCTGTGGTGAAACTTTTGAATATCCCTATAGCAATTAAGGTAAAGCAGTTTTCAGTTACTGTTATAATATGTACTGTGAGTTTCTCTTCTAAGGATGTGCTTACAGGTAGATGATCTCAAAACTCCATTGTCCTAGTTTGCTAATGCTGCAGAATGCAAAACACCAGAGATGGATTGGCTTTTATAAAACGGGGATTTATTTCGCTACACAGTTACAGTCTTAAGGCCACAAAGCGTCCAAGGCAACACATCAGCAATCGGGTACCCTCACCGGAGGATGGCCAATGGCCTCCGGAAAACCTCTGTTAGCTAGGAAGGCAGCTGGCATCTGCTCCAAAGCTCCGGCCTCAAAACGGCTTTCTCCCAGGACGTTCCTCTCTAGCAAGCTTGCTCCTCTTCAAAACATCACTCCCAGCTGCACTCTCTTCCTCCCCCCGAGTCAGCTCATTTATGTAACTCCACCGATCAAGGCCCACCCCGAATGGGTGGGGCCAAGCCTCCATGGGAACATCTCATCAAAATTATTTCCCACAGCTGGGTGGGGCACACTCCAAGCAAATCTAACCAACACCAAAACTTCTGCCCCACACAAGACCACAAAGATAATGGCATTTGGGGGACACAATACACTCAAACCGGCACATTCCACCCCCTGGAACCCAAAATGGCATTATCTTTCCAAATACAAAATACATTCATTTATCACAAAAACTTAAATCATTTCAGTAACAAAAGTTAAGTACAAAATCCCATCAAAATAAGTTTAGGCGTGGTCAGTCCTAAGGCATAATTTTCCTTTAGCTGTGGATCTGTGAACCTAGAACAAGTTATGTGCTTCCAATATACAAAGGAGAGACATTCATAGGATAAACATTTCCATTGCCATAAGGAGAAACAGTAAGGAAAACAGGGTTAACAGGAGCAAAACAGTTCCTAAAACCCACAGGACAAAGTCCATTAGATTTCAAAGTCCGAGAGTCATTTACAGAACAATGTTGCATCCTTGGGGCTTGAGAGAGTGGGAGCCTAACCCTTCCCAAGGGCCTTTTCTGCAGCCCGTTCCTCTCCAAACACTTAGGTGAGTGCTCCAACATTTCCACACATTGGGGAGACCACCTTCTCGGCTCCACCCTCCTCAAACCTCGGGGCAGCTCCCGGATTCCCTTCCATCTCCGGGGCACATGCTCAACCCCTTCAGAACAGTGTGGTGGCAGCCAGGCTCTCCCCAATTCCCTGGAAATGTGCTCCAACCTCTTTGGGACCTGAGGTGGCAAAACTCTTCCAGAGCATCGAGGCGGAAAGCCCGCCCTCGACCTCCAGGGCAAACTCACCCTTTCCATGCATGTGGGCTGCTCCGCTCTCCCAGCCCGAGACCTCCTGACTCCAGACCTCAACCTCCATGGCTCTGTCTTTGAAGAGATTTTTCCTTTAATTTTTTCTTTGTCTGTCTCCTCCAGTCCAGACCGGCAATGGCTCTGTCTATAAAGATCTCGCAAAAATTCTGTTGGCTTTGCATGAAGCATGCAGGGGTCAAAGCCATCAGACAATAGGACTTTCCACAAATCCTTTCTGCTTAACTCCTTTTCCAATCTTGGCTTGTACTGAAATGGCGGCTGGCTTCCATGTTTGGTTATGTCCTCACGTTGGGCTGTAGCTTCTGGGATTCCACCCCCTGGAAGCTCATAATTTTCTAAGCCATCAGCTTCTGGTTTCTTTGAACCCAAGAGTTCAGTTCTAAGTTTATCTCTCTCCACTCGCATTTTACTATAAGCTGTAAGGAGAAGCCAGGGTATATCCTCCACAGATAGTCTGGAGATCTCCTCAGCTAAGTATTCCAGGTTGTCACTTTTAAATTCTTCCTTCCATCTGACACCAGGACTCACTTTTGCCAAATTTTGTGCCACTTTAAAACAAGGATCACCTTTCTTCCAGTTTGCAACAACACATTCATCATTTCTACTCAAGTCCTCATCAGAAGTATCTTTAGAGTCCATATTTCCACAAACAGTCTCTTTAAAGCAGTTTTGGCCTTTTCTATCAAGCTCCTCACAATTCTTCCAGAATCTTCCCCTTATCCACTTAAAAAGCCGTTCCAACATGTTTGGTATTTGCAGACTCAGCAGCAAAAGCACCCCACTTCTCTGGTACCAAAATCTGTCCTAGTTTGCTAATGCTGCAGAATGCAAAACACCAGAGATGGATTGGCTTTTATAAAACGGGGATTTATTTCGCTACACAGTTACAGTCTTAAGGCCACAAAGCGTCCAAGGCAACACATCAGCAATCGGGTACCCTCACCGGAGGATGGCCAATGGCCTCCGGAAAACCTCTGTTAGCTAGGAAGGCAGCTGGCATCTGCTCCAAAGCTCCGGCCTCAAAACGGCTTTCTCCCAGGACGTTCCTCTCTAGCAAGCTTGCTCCTCTTCAAAACATCACTCCCAGCTGCACTCTCTTCCTCCCCCCGAGTCAGCTCATTTATGTAACTCCACCGATCAAGGCCCACCCCGAATGGGTGGGGCCAAGCCTCCATGGGAACATCTCATCAAAATTATTTCCCACAGCTGGGTGGGGCACACTCCAAGCAAATCTAACCAACACCAAAACTTCTGCCCCACACAAGACCACAAAGATAATGGCATTTGGGGGACACAATACACTCAAACCGGCACATCCATCATGGTGATAGGAATAGCAATGGGATTTTTTTTTTTTAATCATCATTTTATTGAGATATATTAACATACCACGCAGTCATACAAAACAAATTGTACTTTCGATTGTTTACAGTACCATTACATAGTTGTACATTCATCACCTAAATCAATCCCTGACATCTTCATTAGCACACACACAAAAATAACAAGAATAATAATTAGAGTGAAAAAGAGCAATTGAAGTAAAAAAGAACACTGGGTACCTTTGTCTGTTTGTTTCCTTCCCCTAATTTTCTACACATCCATCCATAAACTAGACAAAGGGGAGTTTGGTCCTTATGGCTTTCCCAATCCCATTGTCACCCCTCATAAGCTACATTTTTATACAACTGTATTCGAGATTCATGGGTTCTGGGTTGTAGTTTGATAGTTTCAGGTATCCACCACCAGCTACCCCAATTCTTTAGAACCTAAAAAGGGTTGTCCAAAGTGTGCGTAAGAGTGCCCACCAGAGTGATCTCTCCGCTCGTTTTGGAATCTCTCTGCCACTGAAGCTTATTTCATTTCCTTTCACATCCCCTTTTTGGTCAAGAAGATGTTCTCCGTCCCACGATGCCGGGTCTACATTCCTCCCCGGGAGTCATATTCCAGGTTGCCAGGGAGATTCACTCCCCTGGGTGTCTGATCCCACGTAGCGGGGAAGGCAGTGATTTCACCTTTCAAGTTGGCTTAGCCAGAGAGAGAGGGCCACATCTGAGCAACAAAGAGGCATTCGGGAGGAGGCTCTTAGGCACAAATAGAGGGAGGCCTAGCCTCTCCTTTGCAGCAACTGTCTTCCCAAGGGTAAAATTTATGGTAGAGGGCTCAACCCATCAAACCACCAGTCCCCTATGTCTGTGGTCATGTTAGCAACCATGGAGGTGGGACAGGTGAATACCCCTGCATTCTCCACAGGCTCCTCAAGGAGGCACTACATCTTTTTTTTTTCCTTGTTTTTCTTTTTTTTCTTTTTTTTTTTTTTAACTTTCCCTTCTTTTTTAAATCAACTGTATGAAAAAAAAGTTAAAAAGAAAACAAACATACAATAAAAGAACATTTCAAAGAGACCATAACAAGGGAGTAAGAAAAAGACAACTAACATAAGATAACTGCTTAACTTCCAACATGTTCCTACTTTACCCCAAGAAAGTTACATAATATAGCAACATTTTTGTGAACTTGTTCCTACTATATCCATCAGAAATTAACAGACCATAGTCATTTCTGGGCATCCCCAGAACGTTAAATAGCTTATCTGTTCTTCTTGGATTATTGTTCCCCCTTCCTTAATTGCTCTCTACTGCCAGTTCCCCTACATTCTACATTATAAACCATTTGTTTTACATTTTTCAAAGTTCACATTAGTGGTAGCATATAATATTTCTCTTTTTGTGCCTGGCTTATTTCGCTCAGCATTATGTCTTCAAGGTTCATCCATGTTGTCATATGTTTCACGAGATCGTTCCTTCTTACTGCCGCGTAGTATTCCATCGTGTGTATATACCACATTTTATTTATCCACTCATCTGTTGAAGGACATTTGGGTTGTTTCCATCTCTTGGCAATTGTGAATAATGCTGCTATGAACATTGGCGTGCAGATATCTGTTCGTGTCACTGCTTTCCGATCTTCCGGGTATATACCGAGAAGTGCAATCGCTGGATCGAATGGTAACTCTATATCTAGTTTTCTAAGGAACTGCCAGACTGACTTCCAGAGTGGCTGAACCATTATACAGTCCCACCAACAATGAATAAGAGTTCCAATTTCTCCACATCCCCTCCAGCATTTGTAGTTTCCTGTTTGTTTAATGGCAGCCATTCTAACCGGTGTTAGATGGTATCTCATTGTGGTCTTAATTTGCATCTCTCTAATAGCTAGTGAAGCTGAACATTTTTTCATGTGTTTCTTGGCCATTTGTATTTCCTCTTCAGAGAACTGCCTTTTCATATCTTTTGCCCATTTTATAATTGGGCTGCGTGTGCTATTGTCATTGAGTTGTAGGATTTCTTTGATTTTGCAAGATATCAGTCTTTTGTCAGATACATGGTTTCCAAAAATTTTTTCCCATTGAGTTGGCTGCCTCTTTACCTTTTTGAGAAATTCCTTTGAGGTGCAGAAACTTCTAAGCTTGAGGAGTTCCCATTTATCTATTTTCTCTTTTGTTGCTTGTGCTTTGGGTGTAAAGTCTAGGAAGTGGCCGCCTAATACAAGGTCTTGAAGATGTTTTCCTACATTATCTTCTAGGAGTTTTATGGTACTTTCTTTTATATTGAGATCTTTGGTCCATTTTGAGTTAATTTTTGTGTAGGGGGTGAGGTGAGGTCCTCTTTCATTCTTTTGGATATGGATATCCAACTCTCTCAGCCCCATTTGTTGAAAAGACCATTATGGCTCAGTTCAGTGACTTTGGGGGCCTTATCAAAGATCAGTCGGCCATAGATCTGAGGGTCTATCTCTGAATTCTCAATTCGATTCCATTGATCTATATGTCTATCTTTGTGCCAGTACCATGCTGTTTTGGCAACTGTGGCTTTATAATAAGCTTCAAAGTCAGGGAGTGTAAGTCCTCCCACTTCGTTTTTCTTTTTTAGAGTGTCTTTAGCAATTCGAGGCATCTTCCCTTTCCAAATAAATTTGATAACTAGCTTTTCCAAGTCTGCAAAGTAGGTTGTTGGAATTTTGATTGGGATTGCATTGAATCTGTAGATGAGTTTGGGTAGAATTGACATCTTAATGACATTTAGCCTTCCTATCCATGAACATGGAATATTTTTCCATCTTTTAAGGTCCCCTTCTATTTCTTTTAGTAGAGTTATGTAGTTTTCTTTGTATAGGTCTTTTACATCTTTGGTTAAGTTGATTCCTAGGTACTTGATTTTTTTAGTTGCTATTGAAAATGGTATCTTTTTCTTGAGTGTCTCTTCAGTTTGTTCATTTCTAGCATATAGAAACATTACTGACTTATGTGCATTAATCTTGTATCCCGCTACTTTGCTAAATTTGTTTATTAGCTCTAGTAGCTGTATCGTCGATTTCTCAGGGTTCTCTAGATATAAGATCATATCATCTGCAAACAATGACAGTTTTACTTCTTCTTTTCCAATTTGGATGCCTTTTATTTCTTTGTCTTGCCGGATTGCCCTGGCTAGCACTTCCAGCACAATGTTGAATAACAGTGGTGACAGCCGGCATGCTTGTCTTGTTCCTGATCTTAGAGGGAAGGCTTTCAGTCTCTCACCATTGAGTACTATGCTGGCTGTGGGTTTTTCATATATGCTCTTTATCATGTTGAGGAAGTTTCCTTCAATTCCTACCTTTTGAAGTGTTTTTATCAAAAATGGATGTTGGATTTTGTCAAATGCTTTTTCAGCATCTATTGAGATGATCAATTGATTTTTCCCTTTTGAGTTTTTAATGTGTTGTAATACATTGATTGTTTTTCTTATGTTGAACCATCCTTGCATGCCTGGAATGAACCCCACTTGGTCATGGTGAATGATTTTTTTAATGTGTCTTTGGATTCGATTTGCAAGTATTTTCTTGAGGATTTTTGCATCTATATTCATTAGGGAGATTGGCCAGTAGTTTTCCTTTTTTGTAGCATCTTTGCCTGGTTTTGGTATTAGATTGATCTTAGCTTCATAAAATGAGTTAGGTAGTGTTCCATTTTTTTCAATGTTTTGAAAGAGTTTGAGTAAGATTGGTGTCAGTTCTTTCTGGAAAGTTTGGTAGAATTCCCCTGTGAAGCCATCTGGCCCTGGGCATTTATTTGTGGGAAGATTTTTGATAACTGATTGGATCTCTTTGCTTGTGATGGGTTGGTTGAGGTCTTTTATTTATTCTCTGGTCAGTCTAGGTTGTTCATATGTTTCCAGGAAATTGTCCATTTCCTCTACATTATCCAGTTTGTTGCCATACGGTTGTTCATAGTATCCTCTTATAATTTTTTTAATTTCTTCAGGATCTGCAGTTATGTCACCTTTTTCATTCATTATTTTGTTTATATGGGTCTTCTCTCTTTTTGATTTTGTCAGTCTAGCTAGGGGCTTGTCAATCTTGTTGATCTTCTCAAAGAACCAACTTTTGGTGATATTTATCCTCTCTATTGTTTTTTTTGTTCTCTATGTCATTTATTTCTGCTTTAATCCTTGTTATTTCTTTTCTTCTACTTGGTTTAGGATTGGTTTGCTGTTCATTTTCTAGCTTCTTCAGTTGATCCATTAGTTCTTTGATTTTGGCTCTTTCTTCCTTTTTAATATATGCGTTTAGTGCTATAAATTTCCCCCTTAGCACTGCTTTTGCTGCATCCCATAGGTTTTGGTATGTTGTGTTCTCATTTTCATTCGTCTCTATATATTTAGCAATTTCTCTTGCTATTTCTTCTTTAACCCACTGATTGTTTAGGAGTGTGTTGTTTAACCTCCAGGTATTTGTGAATTTTCTAAGTCTCTGATGGTTATTGACTTCTAATTGTATTCCATTGTGGTCAGAGAATGTGCTTTGAATAATTTCAATCTTTTTAAATTTATTGAGGCTTGTTTTATGTCCCAGCATATGATCTATTCTGGAGAAAGTTCCATGAGCACTAGAAAAGTATGTGTATCCTGGTGATTTGGGATGTAATGTCCTGTATATGTCTGTTAAATCTAATTCATTTATCAGATTGTTTAGGTTTTCAGTTTCCTTATTGGTCTTCTGTCTGGTTGATCTATCTATAGGAGAGAGTGATGTGTTGAAGTCTCCCACAATTATTGTGGAAACATCAATTGCTTCCTTTAGTTTTGCCAGTGTTTCTCTCATGTATTTTGTGGCACCTTGATTGGGTGCATAGACATTTACGATTGTTATTTCTTCTTGCTGAATTGCCCCTTTTATTAGTATGTAGTGGCCTTCTTTGTCTCTCAAAACATCCCTGAATTTGAAGTCTATTTTATCTGAGATTAATATTGCTACACCTGCTTTCTTTTGACTGTAGCTTGCATGAAATGTTTTTTTCCATCCTTTCACTTTCAGTTTCTTTGTGTCCCTGTGTCTAAGATGAGTCTCTTGTATGCAACATATTGATGGTTCATTTTTTTTGATCCATTCTGCGAATCTATATCTTTTAATTGGGGAGTTTAATCCATTTACATTCAATGTTATAACCGTGAAGGCATTTCTTGAATCGGCCATCTTATCCTTTGGTTTATGTTTGCCATATTTTCCCCTCTGTCTATTAATATCCTTTATTGTACCCATACCGAATCTCTTTAGTACTGAACCTTTCTCCAAGTCTCTCTGTCCTGTCTTTGTTTCTCTGTCTGTAGGGCTCCCTTTAGTATCTCCAGTAGGGCAGGTCTCTTGTTAGCAAATTCTCTCAGCATTTGTTTGTCTGTGAAAAATTTAAGCTCTCCCTCAAATATGAAGGAGAGCTTTGCTGGATAAAGTATTCTTGGCTGGAAATTTTTCTCACTCAGAACTTTAAATATATCGTGCCACTGCCTTTTTGCCTCCATGGTGGCTGCTGAGTAGTCACTACTTAGTCTTATGCTGTTTTCTTTGTATGTGGTGAATTGCTTTTCTCTTGCTGCTTTCAGAACTTGCTCCTTCTCTTCTGTGTTTGACAGTGTGATCAGTATATGTCTCGGAGTGGGTTTATTTGGATTTATTCTATTTGGAGTTCGCTGAGCATTTATGATTTGTGTATTTATGTTGTTTTGAAGATTTGGGAAGTTTTCCCCAACAATTTCTTTGAATACTCTTCCTAGACCTTTACCCTTTTCTTCCCCTTCTGGGACACCAATGAGTCTTATATTTGGACGTTTCATATTATCTATCATATCCCTAAGGTCCATTTCGATTTTTTCAATTTTTTTCCCCATTCTTTCTTTTATGCTTTCATTTTCCATTCTGTCATCTTCCAGGTCACTGATTCGTTGTTCAACTTCCTCTAGTCTTGTACTATGAGTGTCCAGAATCTTTTTAATGTGGTCAACAGTTTCTTTAATTTCCATAAGATCATCCATTTTTTTATTTAGTCTTGCAATGTCTTCTTTATGCTCTTCTAGAGTCTTCTTGATTTCCTTCATATCCCGTACTATGGTCTCATTGTTCATCTTTAGTTCTTTGAGTAGCTGCTCTAGGTGCTGTGTCTCTTCTGGTCTTTTGATTTGGGTGCTTGGGCTTGGGTTATCCATATCGTCTGGTTTTTTCATATGCTTTAGAATTTTCTGTTGTTTTTGGCCTCGAGGCATTTGCTGAACTTGATAGGGTTCTTTTAGGGTTTGTAGACCTATTGAAGTCCTTATCTCTAATTTATCAGATCTACAGCTTCGTGGAGTACACTTTCTCTAACTAACCAGCAGGTGGCGTCCGCGAGCCACCTGTTCTCCACAAGCCAGTTCTCCCCTGCTTAGCCTTTTTGGTGAGTGGGGGAGTGAGTCTTGTGGGGCCCAATTGGTGTACCAAGCTTGCGTGTGTAGTTGGTGTTGCCTGCCCTGTATGTGGGGCGTGTTTCTGGGCAGTCGGGGAGGGGGGGTGGCCCTAACAATCAAATCTCCCTGATGATCCTAGAGTTTTAAAGCTGCTGCAATAGTCTAATCCTTCAGTTCAGTCCTGCCACAGTTTGTCTCTGCCACTGACCCACAAGTCTTTGGTATTGGCGTATGGCTCCTGAGACTTGCAAGTGGGCCCCTCTTCCAGGCTGTGCACCCCGGGTCCTCTGTTGAGGGATGACTGTGCTATGTCACAGGTGAGTGCCGTCCCCCCAGGGCAGTTCTGGGCTGCTGGGCTGTGTAGGGAGGCTCCCAGTCTGCTCAAATGATGGCTGAATGGGGCTGTGTTAATTCACACTGCTCCACCTTCCCAGCTCTGGGACAATCAGCTGAGGTTGCAGGGAAGGCTAATGTCCACGCCCAGTTTTGTGGTGTGTGCCTGTTATTTGAAGCACTTCCGTCACACTGGGTTGTCTGGGGCAGCTCTGGGCTATGGGGCTGGCAATGGGCAGGAGTGCTTCCTGTCCACCAGGATGGTGGCTGTGAGTGGACATCCCCCTTTTCTTGGGAAGTTGTGGTGTTTAGTGAATTTTCTCAGCCACTGGATTATTGCCTTTTGTCTCAGAGCTCTCTTAGTTCTGCTCTTGACTTGACGTGCCCAAATTGCAATTCTTTGAAGCTTTCTGTATTGGGCTTCTTGGAGTAATTGTTTTAGAAAAAGAAAAAAGGATTAAAAAAACAAAAAAAAAACAAAAACAAAAAAAAAAAACGGGCCCTCCTCAGAGATCTAATGGGTTATTGAAATGCTAATAGACAAAGCAACCAGGGCCATTAAGGAAAGGTCCACAGGGCAGAGAGATCAGATTTTCTTCTTGATTTGCATATGCGCCTCAAGGCCTGAACTCTGCCCTTCCCCTTTCTGTGTTCACCAGAACTCCAAAAATCCTCTGCTTTTATTTTGGAGTTTTTCGTGTTATTTTTTTTTTTTCTATGCCTGTCTCCTCTCAGCTGGGCTGGCAGCTCTCAGATTCTCTGGTGTCTGGTCGCAGTCTATCTATGGTTGGAGTATGGATCAGTAGAATGAGTTTCCGAGAAGGGCTACCACTGCAGTTCTCCCTTCTCCTTCCCGGAGCTGGCAGCCCCTCCTCCCACGGGACCGAGCCTGGCAGGGAGGGGCGCGGGTCCCCTGGCCGCAAAAACTCACAGATTTCGCTGATCTCAGCAGTTCGACATTTTCATGAGTGTTGTATGAAGTATGCCCAAAGACAGATTGCTCTGTGGTGTCCAGTCCACGCAGTTCCTGGCTTTTTACCTACTTTCCTGGAGGAGTAACTAAAACTTACAGCTCACCAGTCTGCCATCTTGCCCCGCCTCCTCTAGCAATGGGATTTTGATCCCAAGAAAGCATTTTGTTGCCTGAAATTTTACGTTAAAAATAAACTCCAGAGCATTTAATAAAAAAATAATTACGCGGTTCTCCTGAGATGGCTCCTGAGTTGTCTTGACATAAGAGTTCCAGTGACTCAATGACCTATTTAAATGTGCACTTGAATTTTGAGTATAGGACACACAATGAGGGAATCAGGAACATCATGAGCATACTTGGATATACACAAAAAGAGACATCAATAAACAGAATCTGTGAAGCAACAAAAAACTATGGAACTCTATAAACCATAACTAAACAAGTCTTGAATAAAGAGATATCAAGACTTAGGAGAAGAAAGAAAATAATCAGTTTGTAGGACAAGAGCTGTTGAAGCTGAGAATGGAAGTTACTTGAGTCACTATAAAGGAGGCATATGACAGTAGTGAAGAATGCCATCTGCTGAGGTCATTCCCCAAGATGCTTTCTATCTAAAAGTTTCATTTCTCAAAAGGATGACTATATGATTTGTTATAAACTGTATGCCAATATGTCAAGGGGCCTGCTAAGAGTGATTTATTTTTTTATTCTGCATCCATCCATCCATCCAATCACCTGATATCACTTGAGTGGGTCTCTATTCTTTGCCCCTTTCTGTATTCTTATATTTCTCCTCCATCCACATGCTTGTTCTTTTTTGTGAAGTGACTTCTTTGTAATTTACACTTTATTACTGTCATGATTGTTGTTTCTGGTATTTGTGTGTGCATTAATCACTACAAATGGGAGGCTAATTGTTTAGTTTAGTTGTAACAACATTGGTAAATCTCTCAAATCATTCAAATCCATCAAAATGAGTTTTTCTTTGATAATTCTTAGAATGATTTTTCTCTCACTATAGATTATTGATTTAACTACTACTAAGTTGCAGTACTTGCATAATGAAGGTAAGCTTCAACTGCAATATCACACCTGGATTTGCTTTCAAGAAAACATTGGCACATAAACTGATACATAATAATGGAAATATGAAACTCACTGTTCCTTTTCAAGATTTATTTTTCACTCATTCATTTGCTCAATGAATCAAACTTTTCAAATTTTCAGTAAACAGACACAGAAAAACTTTAATTCAGTTTAGATTCCCCTACTATGAATTTTTTCTGCTAATATTTATATCTTTTAAGTAAACATTAGTTCATTCATTTACTTTCTCATTCATTTATTCTTTTCAAAAAGATTTTTATGAGTGATGTTGTAGGTTTACAGAAAAGTCATGCATAAAATACAGGGTTCCCATATACCACCACTTTTAGTATGTTAGGCTGCTGAAAGCAGATACCATAAAATGGGTTGGCTTTATACAATGGAAATGTATTAGCTTACAAGCTCATTGTTTTAAGGCTGTGAAAATGTCCAAATCAAGGCATCATCAAGCAAATGCTGTCTCCCTGCAAACCTGCTGCCAGGGAACCTGGATTCCTCTGTCATGTGGCAAGGCACATGGCAGCATCTGCTAGTCTCTCTCTTCTCTTCTTAGTTTCATTGCTTTCAGCTTGTTGCTTTCTTGGCTTTCTCTCTGTTTGAATTTCATTCTCTTATAAACGACTCCAGTAAGAGGATTAAGACCCCACCATGAATGAAGTGGATCTCATCTTAAGATCCTATTCACCAAAAGATCCTACTTACAGTGGGTCCACACCCCATGAATGTATTAATGTTAAGAACATACTTTTCTGGAGCACATATAGCTTCAAACCACCACACCACCCTATTATTAACACTATGCATGAGTGTGCTATGTTTGTTAAAATTTGTGAAAGAACATTTTTATAATTGTACTATCAACTACAATCCATCATTTAAAATAGGGTAACTGTTTGTGTTATATAGTTCTATGTTGTGTTTTTTATATTTTTATTATAGTAACACATACACAACCTAAAATTTCCCCTTTTAACCACAATCACATTCAGTGATTACTTAATTCAGTGCTATTAAGTATGCTTACAATGTTCTCCTGCCATAAACCATCATTCATTACCAAAATTTGATTACCAACCAAAAAGGAAACTCTCTACAATTTAAGCATTAACTCCTCGTTCTCTATACCTACCCTGTACCCTGGTAAGCTATATTCTAGATTCTGACTCTATGAGTTTGCTATTCCAATAATTTAATATTAGTGAGGTCATACAATTGTCATTTTTGTCTGGCTTATTTCACTCAACATGATGTCTTCAAGGTCCATCCATGGTAGCACATGTATCAGAACTTCATTCCTTTTTATGGCTGAATAATATCTAATTCTTTTAATACTGCATTTTATTTATCCATTCATTGGTTGATGGACACTGGATTGCTTCCATCTTTTGGCAATTGTGAATAATGTTGCTATGAACAGTGGTGTGCAAATATCTGTTTGAGTTCCTGCTTTGGGGTATATACCTAGAAGTGGTATTGCTGGGTCATATGGTCATTCTGTATTTGACTTTCTGAGGAATACCCAAACTATCTTCCACAGTGGCTATACCATTTTACATTTCTACCAACAATGAATGAGTGTTCCTATTTCTCTGCATCCTCTTCAATACTTTTTTTTTTAATAGTAGCCATTCTAGTGAGCATGAAATGGTATCTCATTGTGGTTTTGATTTGCATTCCCCTAATAGCTGATGATGTTACATATCTTTTCCTGTGCTTTTTGGCCATTTTCATGTCTTTGGAGAAATGTCTATTCAATTCTTTTGTCCATTTTTAAAATGGGCTATCTTTTTTTTGTTGAGTTGATATTTGGCTCTCAAACATTTTCTCCCATTGAGTGGGTTGTGTTTTTACTTTCATGATAAAGTCCTTTAATGTGTAAACGTTTTTAATTTTGATAAGTTCCCAACTCTAAGAAACCATGACATAACACTTGGTCCTCAAGATGCTTCCCTATGTTTTCTTCTAGGAGTTCTATAGTTCTACTTCTTATATTTAGGTCTGTGATCCACTTTGAATTGATTTTTGTACAAGGTGTAAGGTAGGGATCCTCCTTCATTCTTTTGCACATGGAGATCTAGTTTTTCCCACACCATTTTTTTGAGGGTATTCTTTCCCCAATGAATGGACTCCACACCCTTGCCAAAAATCAGTTGAAGATAAATGTGAGGATTGGATTCTGAGCTCTCAATTAGATTCCATTGGTCTATATATCTGTCCTTGTGCCAGTGCCATGCTGTTTTGATTATAATTTCTTTGTAATAAGTTTTAAGATCAGGAAATGTGAGTCTTCCATCTTCATTCATCTTTTTGAAGATGACTTTGCCTATTTGGGACCCCTTGCTGTTCCATATAAATTTGATGATTGGCTTTTTCATTTCTGCAAAGAAGGCTGTTATAATTTTGATTAGGATTTCACTGAATGTGTAAATCACTTTGGGTAGAACTGATATCTTAACAGTATTTAGTCTTCAAATCCATGGCCATGGAATATTCTTCCATTCGTTCAGGTTTTCTTTGATTTCTCTTAGCAGTGTTTTGTAGTTTTTTGTATATAAGTCCTTTATATCCTTGGTTAGACTTATTCCTAGATGTTTGATTCTTTTAGTTTCTATTGTAAATGGAATTTTTTTCTTGCTTTCTTCTTCCAACAGATCATTGCTTGTTTATATAAACACTGGTTTTGGGGTGTTGATTTTGTGCTCCTCCACTTTGCTGAATTAATTTATTAGTTCTGGAAGCTTTGTTGTGGATTTTCCAGGATTCTCTCTGTATAGGATCATGTCATCTGACCACTGCCTTCTTGCCTCCAGGGACTCTGATGAGAAATAGGTACTTAGTTTTATTGGATTCCCTGGTACATAACATAATACATTGCCTTTTTTTTTGCAGCTTTCAGAACTCTCTCTTTGTCCTTGGCATTAGACAAGGTAAATACTATGTATGCGGGCATGGTTCTGTTTGTATTTTCCCCATTTGGGGTTCATCAGGTTATTCCATGTTCCTATTCATGTCTTTTGTTAAATTTGGGAAGCTTTTTGCCTTTAATTCTTTGAATATACCTTCTGCCCCTTTATCTCTTTCTTCTTCTGGAACTCCCATAATGCATATATTGGTACACTTGATCAAGTTCCACAGGTCTCTTAGGTGTTATTCATTCTTTTTTATTCTTTTATCTTGCTGATCTTCAGCCTGAATCATTTCAGTAGTCTTGCCTTCAAGTTCACTGATTCTTTCTTCTGCACCTCTAATCTACTGTTGACTCTATGAAATTTTTCATTTCAGTTTTGTTCTTCAGTTTCAGCATTTCTATGAATAGATTCCCATATTGTTCATTCATTGTTTTCCTCATATCCTTTAGTTCCTTCTCCAAGTTTTCCTTTATCACCTTGAGCATATTTTAAAGACTCTGTCCAGTAAGTTGAAAGTTTGGTTCTCTTCATTGATGGATTTTTATCTAGTTCCTTTGGATGTGCCATCATTACCTATTTCTTTGTATGTCTTGTAATCTTTGGTTGCACACTGTACATTTTAATATTTTAAAGTGTTAACTCTGGGATTGAGTCTTTGGGTTTTCCCTTAAATTTGTATCCAGCTAGTGATATGACAAATTTTCTTGAATGCCAGGAGCTAACCAAAAGAAACAAACCAAGGCAAAAAGTATCTTTCAAAGCAGAGCAATTTGGCTCTGCTTTGTCTTTTGGTCTCTTTCAGAGCTTAGCCCTCTTATCATGCAGATCAGCCAAAGGCAAATGGGAGGTGCCAAGTCCTCTCTGTGTTATCTGAGCCTGAGTGGAGCCAGAGCCAGGGAACATGCTTCTTCCCTTTGGCTTGTGATTGTCAGAGGCTCCAGGAAGTCCTGTTTACACTTCACAGAAGACTGAGTGAATGCCCTTCCTATACACTGTGGAATAGAACTCTCCCCCTTTTGGGTACTCTTTGGAGTGACTTAGTACTGATAGCCTATGCCCTAAGCCATTTCAACTTAATTGTTTCTCACACCATCCCAGCTGCCTGCAAGCAGTTTCTCTGCCTTCAGGATAAACTCTAGGAGAGGAGCCTGAGAACTGACTCAGTCTCTCAGACTTCCACCCTATAGCTAAGAACTGACATACATGCACACAGGGACCACTCTGCTCCCTCTGGAACAGGGCCAGGGACCCAAAATGGGAGTGCAAGCTGGTTCTACCTTGTGTTGTGGAGGGTGTGAGGGAGGGACCAGCAAGAGTGCTAGGAGCCTCTTCTATGGTTTTTGAAGCTATGTTTTCTTAATTCAGCACTTGCCTGGTGAAGACAGCCCTTTAAATGTTTTTCTGAAGTTTTAAGGAAGGTTACTGCTTTTAAGATTCCTCTGCTATCTCTGCCCCAGGGGTTTAGAACAGTGGCCACCCTCAGAGCTGGCCCCCAGAGACCTGAAGTACCTCACCAATGACAGAGATCTGGGATCAGACTACAAATCCCCTTCATTTGGAGGACTAGCTCTTTATGTACCAACCTGGCACCAGCAACTAAGCCAGGAGCCAGAACTCAGGTCCCTCCTGCTGCCAGCCAGGAAGCTGGGGGAAGAGGGATGGTAGTTGTTTTAGGAAGGGTAAAACTCATTGGTCTTTATCACAAATTACCAGCTTCTTCTTCCCGTTCTTCCCTGGATGCTGCACAATGTTCCCCTCGAGTCCAGAGTTGATTCATTTGATTCAGACAGTTCCTGCCAGTTCAGTAGTTGTTTTGGTGGAGGGTCTGACTCCCAGAGCTTCCTACTCAGCCATCTTTCCACCCATTTATTTTTTCAACATTTAAAAAATGCATACTATATACAAGGTGTTGAGACAGGTGAAGAAAAAGAATTTTCCATTAACTTTTTGTTCTCTGATTGTGGTTCCTTTGTGTTTTATTACTGCAAAGGCACCGATACAAAATTTAGGTGTTCTGACATATCCAGCACGGTGGAATAAAGTTATCTCAGCCTACGTGTGCCTGATTCATAACCTAAATGTAGGGGCAAGAGGAGGAAAAGGAAATAGAATAGCTGCTCTCACCTATTCTAACAGTCTCCAATCTCCTGACCTTACTCCATGCCTCTACCCCAGCCCCACCTAGAAATTTGAAATTTGGAAAATAGGGAGATAATTAAATAGGAAAAGGGTTGAAAAGAGAAGAACATAATAAAGGGAGGAGATTTATTCAAATAGTATTTACGCACATTAATATCAGAAAGCAGAATGTGAACCTGAAAAACAAAAAACAAAAAACCTAAAGCTTAATTGTCTATTCCCTCTCCCTGTTTCTTCCAGCTCTTTCTCACCATCAGATAGACTGTTCAACATCACTGGCAATCAAAGCAATGAAAATATAAACAACACAGAGATTCCATTTTCAGCCAATGAAATTGGCAGTGATCAATAACATGTGGCATTAGCAAGGGGTTTGGCATTCTAATATGCTGGTGATGGGGTGAAAATTGTCACTGCTCCTTTATCAGAAGTCTTAAACATGTCTGCTCTTTGGCCCAATAATTCCATTTCTAGGAATTTTTCTTAATGATTTGCCTTTTCAATAAAATATCTAGGTTCTAGAAGCTGAAGTGAGGTAGATATATGGCTGCAAATTTTGCCTACATTTTTGAAGTGTGAATTCTGTGGATAAACAGTTTTAACTGGTGAGCATGCTTTGGTATAATGAAATTTGTTTTCTGTGATTATGTACAATAGCTTCATGATTTGCAGTCTTAGAGATCCTAATCTTTGTTTTCATTCTTTGTGAGCATTTAACCCTGTAATGCTTGGAAAGGATCTCAACAAGGAGTGTCACTAATACTAATGGCACTAATACTAGGAGGGATAAGATGAGGAACCCTGTCCTCCATACTGGCTAGTAATGATAACCACCACCACTGAACCAAGGAACTTGTGGAAGTTTTTAGCAGCATCATTTTGAAAAGCCCCAAATAGAAAGCACCATAAATTTCCATCAACTGTAAAATGGACGAGTAAATTGTGGTATAGTCACACAATATTGTGGTACAAAAATGGAAATAAACTACAGGGACATACAACAACATGGATGAATCTCCCAAGAATCACTGTGATCAAAAGAAGTCAGAAAAACATGTAAATACATACTCTATGAAATATCTAAAATTACAAAAATGGACAAAATTATACTGGTGTTGAAGTCAAGGCAGTGGTTATCTTTGTGCAGGAGAGAGGAGTAGTACTTGAAGGGGGCATGACAAAGGTTTCTGAAGTTCTGGTAATTTTCCTTTTCTGTACTTTTGTCCCAAACATCATGTGCTGGTTTGGGATGTATCATGTCCCCCAAAATGCCATGTTCTTTAATGCAGTCTTGTGGGGGCCGACATATTAGCATTGATTAGGTTGGAATTTTTGGATTAGTTTGTTTCCATGGAGATGTGACCTGTGAGCAGCCACCTTCCGGATTTGGCCTAGTAGACAAGCTGCAGCCTGCCCTTGAGTTCCCCCCGCCCATCGAGTGGTGCCAAGATGGCGCCCACATCCTGCTTCCGGCTTCTGATGTATGTAACCACCCGCTGTATTCACCAATCATGCTTGTGTGCGTGGCGTTAGCCCATTGGATACACGCAAGGTTTATAAGAAAGTTCCCGGGCAAAGCTCGGAGAGACAGCCCACAAGGAGCCGTACCTGACGGCCGCATCGAGGTTGTTCTCCCCCGAGGTGTCTCGCCCCGGGTGGAACCTGTAAAGATGATGATTGCCTAGTCCCATTAAAAGTTTATCTGCTTTACCACCGCGAGTCCTGAGTGATCACAAGTGCTCCGGGTAAGACGTTGTCCGCACCCTCTCTCCCCTTATCTCTCTGGTCCCCATCGCCGGCCGACCGAGGACTCGAGGCGGGGCGGAGAAGCGCCGGACAGTGACCCACCCTACTGTGGGTAGTACCTTTGATTAGATTATTTCCATGGAGGTGTGGCCCCGCCCATTCAGTGTGGGTCTTAATTAAATCACTGGAGCCCTGTCAGTGCTCAGACAGAAGAAGCTCACTGCTGCAGCTTAGAGAGACATTTTGGAGATTGCCACTAAAAGCAGACTTTTGCTGATGCTTTGGAAATGCTAGCCCAGAGTTTGCTCCAGAGAAGCTAAGAGAAGACAAAACACCCCAAGAGCAACAATTTGAAGAATGCACAGGAGTTGAAGGAGGAGCTGGAATGCAAGCTGGGAACAACAAATGCTGGCCACGTGCCTTCCCAGCTAACAGGTTTTGTGGACGCCATTGGCCTTCCTTTGGTAAAGGTATACTTGGGTTGATGCCTTAATTTAGACATTTTCATGGCCTTCAGACTGTAAATTGGTAACCAAATAAACCCCCTTTATAAAAGCCAGTCCATTTCTGGTATTTTGCATAAGGTAGCATTAGCAAACTGAACACATGAGTATGTTCACTTTTTGAAAATGTATTGAGCTGTAAACTTAAGATATGTTACACTTATTCTGTACTTCAATAAAAAGTTTTAAAATATCTAGACTAAAGCATCTTTCTTCATAATCTGTAGTCCAAGAATAAACCTATTCTTCAGTCTAAATCTTAAGCAGATCTTTATAAAATCTCTCATGAGAAAACTTCTGGCTTAGCCCCTAAGGATTTCTGTAATCTGTTACCTTGCAGAAATTGAAGAGAAGATCTTTATGTTTGTCTTATAATATCTCAACTTATCTCCATGTACTACTGGTATCTGAAACATATGGTTATTATATTTTTAAACAAAAGACATAAAACTTTTACAGTTAGAAACCCACCAGAGAAATTCAGCCTCAACATCCAGATCATTCCAAAGCAAATCAGTATGTTAAACACTTGAATTGCAGTCTTATACACATACCCAGTGGTTTGTATACCTCTGAGTGTACACGAAAACTTTCCTAGTGAACTCAGGTGCTTATAGTCAATGGAGATACTCTTCTTTAAAACTACCTTGCTAAGAAAGAAACTGCAAAAGGAACATCACATAGGCATTCATTTCTCACCTCACCAAAGAGAATCAGAGTTCTGAATCATCTCAAGTCTCAGTATTGTGCAATGCCTTAGAATAAAAAATATACAAGGCATTAAAAAAGGAGAAATTCAACTATTGTTATCAGGGAAGTCTCCTGAACCATGGCACTGTGAAACCATAGTTTTTACATATTTTTTATGATAAAACATAATATTAGAATGAAATAGTATACAGAAAAAAGAGAATGAATTGTAGCCACATATAGCAATATGGATGACTCATGCAAATATAATTTGAGCATTGTTCTGAATGAAGATATATTTTTGAGTGGAGTGGTAAAAATGATAACTATTATTTAATAACTTCACCTTTGCTATTCCTTGACTATCATTAAAGAATCCATTGCTTCAAAGGAGCATCAAGAATAAAGCTAACAGCATCAGTAAGAAACAATGAAGTTGGTGGAACTTTATTTCATCCAAATGATATGCTCATCTAAACCTCTATTTATCAATCTGTCTAAAAATTAGAAAGTTTTAAGTTTGAAAAGCCTTGCTGGAAATAACAATCTGCTATGAAGCATACCCTCTCTACAATCCCACCATTCTCAGTAATGAGAAAAAGTTTGGGAAGAATATTCTCATGGATTATGTCTGTGTCTCAGCAATTTTTCTGGCATTGGTTTATGAGAGACTAACATTATGCCTTTGAGTAAAAGAATAATATAGGGGAGACAAGATAATGTATATTTTCTCCAACATTTATTCAGGTTCATAGGTAAAACATTTTTATGAATTATCAAATAATCACTGGAGTCTAAAATCTCATATTCTATATTTTTTTTTAACGTAGGCAGAATTCTGAAAACTTATTCATTCCTACCATGTGCTTATTAGATTGAGAACATCCAAATAGGATATTATTCCAGCAATAAGTAACATTAATCCATGAATACATCAACTAATTGAAAATATTCTCACTCATTGCCAATATAAACTATTTTCATGTTAATACTTACCTGTCAAAAGTTGTTATGTATGTTCTGAAAATTTATATACAAACAATATTAACAATGATAAGCAATCCAAAAGAAATTTCTTAAAACCGTGCTTCCAATGATAGAAGAAATAAAATAGCTAGATGATAATAGATACATAAATTGATGCTAATAGATAGATACATGCTGCCAAGACTTAAGAAAAGGTAATTAAAAAGAAGCTTGCAAGATAAAAATGTAAATATAAGTACAGGAGAATGTACTTCTGAGTTTGGGCAGAAAGTAAAATTTTTGATGGAATTAGAAGAGTTGTTCATATATTTTTAAATGAATTTTGGTAGATACTAAATTACTACAGTAATTAGATTCTATTGGATATATTTTTAAAAATGAAATAGTTCTATTTTAAATATTAATAATTACAAGATATCAGAGATTGCATTCAACTATTTAAACATAAGAAACAAATAAGATGCCAATTTAAATGTACAAGGGAATTTTAAAAATTCTTTCAGGGAGTAGATAAGCAAAATTTATAAAACTAACTGATCCATACTCTCTATGATCTATTAATAAATTCAGAAGGAATTCAGATTTGTCAGGAATGTTAATAACACTTATTTCCTTTAGAATTTCCTTCAAAAATTCGTTTTTATTATGTCTTCAGCTTAGGTTTTGTAAGACATTGTAGAAACAGAATTTCTACATAATCTGAAAAAAAATTTACAGGATACACATTCCCTTTATGATGAAACCTCTTCTTATAGAATGCTAGAGATAGCTTCTTAATGCAAATAAATTCTAAGTTCTCTTTGATCAGGCTAGAAGAACTATCTTACCTTATTTTCCTTATGATTTGCCTGGTAGCAAACTCAGAGCTAAATTTAGCGCTTAACTATTCAATAATTTCCCCTTTCATTCACTTCATGACTTTGGATTTCCCAAATTTTATCTTAATGGTCTTTTTGTATCTCTCTTATTTTAACCTAATTTAAATCCTTTTCAGAAGTTTATGGCGGTATTGCATAGACGTAAGAGCCTACATTTTGGCGTCAGACTGGCTCTGTCCAAATCCCAGCTTCACCACTTAGTGGTGATGTGATCTCAGGCATTTACTTAAGATCCCTTTGCTTCAGTTTACTCTTTGTTAAAATGGGAATGATAGTACCTGCCTCATAGACCTGTTATGAGAATTAAATGCATTATTAGTTATAAAGCCCATACGATAGCACCTGACGTGATATTTAACTGTTTGTCAAATAAATATTCTATAAGCAATAAATCAAAGAAGCATTTAAATCCTCCTTCTGAAGTTCTGAAGATCAGCCATCATATTTCATATTTTATATTTTATCATGAACTGAGTGCCTATTATTTAAGCAATCTTTTATTCTGAAAGTCCCATAACATGGAAAAGGCATAAATCCTGCAATAGACAAGTTTGTAATGAGGATTAGGCGTATCAATGTAGCAGCATGAAAACTTGAATAAAGATAAGTAGTCAGTACCAAACAATAGAAATTCCTGTCTCTATCCAATTATCAAAACAGTGAACACCTTAATAACTCTTATAACCAAAGAGATAGGAAAGTTGCAGGATCTGCTTGAGGTGCTATTGAAGGACAGGCAGGGGAGATTCAATAGATCTTGCTTAGAAGCAGAGTAAGGAGAAAAATAGGGGTATTTCCTGCTTGTATTTGCTTTGAATTCAGCCTAATTAACTTCTCATGTAGAAAAAGTTAAGTAACTTGTATCTCCAAGGCCAAGAATAACCCACCCTCCCTGGGCAGTTCTTCACAGTTTATGATATGAAAAGGGAGAAAAAAGATGGCTTCAATTTATACCCTGTAAACCAGCAAAACCTGTAATCTGAGTCATTTATTCATTAGGATTTGTCTAGCAATAAAACCGTCTACCCACACAATTCCCCATTAACAATTAAACATTCTGTAATAATTCCTCCGCCCACCCTCCACCCAGTTTTGCAAAGTGAGAAAAGTAATCTTACATTAATATGCATGTACATTTCTATTGATTCAAAATCTTCTGCCATCAGTTGTGTCAGTCATGAAAAACAATCTTTTCCTGATAAAAAATAATGTAATCACTTTATTCAGATTCTCAATTTAAGTAAGCTGTAAAGTGAGTTTGGTTTTTAGTCCTTTGTCCATTCTTTCTATTTTCTGAAGTTGTGTTCTTCATTAAAATCAAGATTTGTTGTTTTTTAAAATTATTGTTTTTTTCTAAAGATTTCTCTACTTCAACAACCCACCCACATAGACACACATCTGTCTTTATCAGTATTCAATACTTCTCTATTTCTAAGACCCAAACTCCAAAATCCCCTTCTCACTTCTCATTCAGTCCCTACTACTGCCACTAAATTTGGTCTTGGTTCTCATTACAGACTCAACTTTTCCTTTTCACTTGTGCCCAAGTTCATCTCATCTTTTATCATTTACCTTGCTTTTTTTTTTAATTCATTTTATTGAGATATATTCCCATACCATGCAGTCATACAAAATAAATTGTACATTCGATTGTTCGAACTACCATTACATAGTTGTGCATTCATCACCAAAATCAATCCCTGACACCTTTATTACTGCACGCACAAAAATAACAAGAATAATAATTGAAGTGAAAAAGAACAATTAAAGTAAAAAAAGAACACTGGGTGCCTTTGTTTGTTTGTTTGTTTGTTTCCTTCCCCCATTTTTCTACTCATCCATCCATAAACTAGACAAAGTGGAGTGTGGTTCATATGGCTTTCCCAATGACATTGTCAACCCTCATAAGCTATATTTTTATACAATCGTCTTCAAGATTCATGGGTTCTGGGTTGTAGTTTGATAGTTTCAGGTATCTACTGCCAGCTACCCCAATTCATTAGAACCTAAAAAGAGTTGTCTATATTGTGTGTAAGAGTGCCCACCAGAGTGACCTCTTGGCTCCTTTTGGAATCTCTCTGCCACTGAAGCTTATTTCATTTCCCAATTTTGGTCAAGAAGATGTTCTCCATCCCACGATGCCAGGTCTACATTCCTCCCTGGGAGTCATATTCCATGTTGCCAGGGATATTCACTCCCCTGGGTGTCTGATCCCACATGGGGGGAAGGACAGTGATTTCACCTGCCAAGTTGGCTTAGCTAGAGAGAGAGGACCACATCTGAGCAACAAAGAGGTGTTCGGGAGGAGGCTCTTACACACAATTATAGGGAGGCCTAGCCTCTCCTTTGCAGCAACAGTCCTCCCAAGGGCAAGTCCTGTGGTAGAGGGCTCAACCCATCAAACCACCAGTCCCCTATGTCTGTGAGCACATTAGCAACCATCGAGGTGGGGAAGTCCAATACCCCTGTATTCTCCACCAGCTCCTCAAGAGGGCTCTGCATATTTTTTTCCTTGTTTTTTTTTTAAACAACTATATAAAAAATAAAAAAAAAAATTTAAAAAAACATACAATAAAAAAACATTTCAAAGACACCATAGCAAGGGAGTAAGAAAAAGACAACTAACCTAAGATAACTACTTTACTTCCAACATGTTCCTACTATACCCCAAGAAAGTACCCTAATATAGCAACCTTTCTATGAACTTGTTCCTACTATATCCATCAGAAATTAACAGACCATAGTCATTCCTGGGCATTCCTAGAACATTAGATTTACCCACAATAGCTTGTCTTTTCTTATTGGATTATCGTTCCCCCTGCCTTAATTGCTCACTATCACTAGTTCCCCTACATTCTACATTATAAACCATTTGTTTTACATTTTTCAAAGTTCACATTAGTGGTAGCATATAATATTTGTCTTTTTGTGCCTGGCTTATTTCGCTCAGCATTATGTCTTCCAGGTTCATCCATGTTGTCATATGTTTCACGACATCATTCCTTCTTACTGCTGCGTAGTATTCCATCCTGTGTATGTACCACCTTTTCTTTATCCACTCATCTGTTGAAGGACATTTGGGTTGTTTCCGTCCCTTGGCAATTGTGAATAATGCTGCTATGAACATTGGCTTGCAGATATCTGTTCATGTCACTGCTTTCAGATCTTCCAGGTATACACCAAGAAGTGCAATCACTGTATCGAAGCATAACTCTATATCTAGTTTTCTAAGGAACTGCCAGACTGTCTTCCAGAGTGGCTGAACCATTATACAGTCCCACCAACAATGAATAAGAGTTCCAGCTTCTCCACATCCTCTCCAGCATTTGTAATTTCCTGTTTGTTTAATGGCAGCCATTCTAATCGGTGTGAGATGGTATCTCATTGTGGTCTTAATTTGCATCTCTCTAATAGCTAGTTAAGCTGAACATTTTTCATGTGTTTATTGGCCATTTGTATTTCTTCTTCAGAGAACTGTCTTTTCATATCTTTTGCCCATTTTATAATTGGGCTGTCTGTACTATTGTCATTGAGTTGTAGGATTTCTTTATATATGCAAGATATCAGTCTTTTGTCAGATACATGGTTTCCAAAAATTTTTTCCCATTGAGTTGGCTGCCTCTTTACCTTTTTGAGAAATTCCTTTCAGGTGCAGAAACTTCTAAGCTTGAGGAGTTCCCATTTATCTATTTTTTCTTTTGTTGCTTGTGCTTTGGGTGTCAAGTCTAGGAAGTGGCCGCCTAATACAAGGTCTTGAAGATGTTTCCCTACATTATCTTCTAGGAGTTTTATGGTACTTTCTTTTATATTGCGATCTTTGATCCATTTTGAGTTAGTTTTTGTGTAGGGTGTGAGGTAGGGGTCCTCTTTCATTCTTTTGGATATGCATATCCAACTCTCCCAGACCCATTTGTTGAAAAGACCATTATGACCCAGTTCAGAGACTTTGGGGGCCTTATCAAAGATCACTCAGCTGTAGATCTGGGGGTCTATCTCCGAATTTTCAATTCGATTCCATTGATGTATATGTCTATCTTTGTGCCAGTACCATGCTGTTTTGACAGCTGTAGGTTTATAATAAGCTTCAAAGTCCTCCACTTCATTTTTCTTTTTTACAGTGTCCTTAGCACTTTGAGGCATCTTCCCTTTCCAAATAAATTTGATAACTAGCTTTTCCAAGTCTGCAAAGTAGGTTGTTGGAATTTTGATTGGGATTGCATTGAATCTGTAGATGAGTTTGGGTAGAATTGACATCTTAATGACATTTAGCCTTCCTATCCATGAACATGGAATATTTTTCCATCTTTTAAGGTCCCCTTCGATTTCTTTTAGTAGAGTTATATAGTTTTCTTTGTATAGGTCTTTTATATCTTTGGTTAAGTTTATTCCTAGGTACTTGATTTTTTAGTTGCTATTGAAAATGGCATCTTTTTCTTGAGTGTCTCTTCAGTTTGTTCATTTGTAGCATATAGAAACATTACTGACTTATGTGCATTAATCTTGTATCCCGCTACTTTGCTAAATTTGTTTGTTAGTTCTAGTAGCTATATCATCAATTTCTCAGGGTTTTCCAGATATAAGATCATATCTGCAAACAATGACAGTTTTACTTCTTCTTTTCCAATTTGGATGCCTTTTATTTCTTTGTCTTGCCAGATTGCCCTGGCTAGCACTTCCAGTACAATGTTGAGTAACAGTGGTGATAGTGGGCATCCTTGTCTTGTTCCTGATCTTAGAGTGAAGGCTTTCTGTCTCTCACCATTGAGTACTATGCTGGCTTTGGGTTTTTCATATATGCTCTTTATCATGTTGAGGAAGTTTCCTTCAATTCCTATCTTTTGAAGTGTTTTTATCAAAAAGGGATGTTGGATTTTGTCGAATGCTTTTTCAGCATTCATTGAGATGATCGTTTGATTTTTCTCTTTTGATTTGTTAATGTGTTGTAATACATTGACTGATTTTCTTATGTTGAACCATCCATGAATGCCTGGAATGAACCCCACTTGGTCATGGTGTATGATTTTTTTAATGTGTCTTTGGGTTTGATTTGCAAGTATTTTTTTGAGAATTTTTGCATCTATATTCATTAGGGAGATAGGCCTGTAGTTTTCCTTTTTTGTAGCATCTTTGCCTGGTTTTGGTATTAGATTGATGATAGCTTCATAAAATGAGTTATGTAGTGTTCCATTTTCTTCGATGTTTTGAAAGAGTTTAAGTAAGATTGGTGTCAGTTCTTTTTGGAAACTTGGTAGAATTCCCCTGTGAAGGCATCTGGCCCTGGGCATTTATTTGTGGGAAGCTTTTAGATGACTGATTGGATCTGTTTGCTTGTGATTGGTTGGTTGAGGTCTTCTGTTTCTTCTCTGGTCAGTCTAGGTTGTTCATATGTTTCCATGAAATTGTCCATTTCCTCTACATTATCCAGTTTGTTGGCATACAGTTTTTCATAGTATCCTCTTATAATTTTTTAAATTTCTTTGGGATCCACAGTAATGTCACCTTTCTCATTCATTATTTTGTTTATATGTATCTTCTCTCTTTTTGATTTTGTCAGTCTATCTAGGGGCTTGTCAATCTTGTTGATCTTCTCAAAGAACCAACTTTTGGTGTTATTTATCCTCTCTCTTGTTTTTTTTTGTTCTCTATGTCATTTATTTCTGCTTTAATCCTTGTTATTTCTTTTTCTACTACTTGGTTTAGGATTGGTTTGCTGTTCATTTTCTAGCTTCTTCAGTTGATCCATTAGTTCTTTGATTTTGGCTCTTTCTTCTTTTTATATATGCATTTAGTGCTATAAATTTCCCCCTCATTACTGCTTTTACTGCATCCCATAGGTTTTGGTTTGTTCTGTTCTCATTTTCATTCATCTCTATATATTTAGCAGTTTCTTTTGCTATTTGTTCTTTAACCCACTGATGGTTTAGGAGCGTGTTCTTTAACCTCCAGGTATTTGTGAATTTTCTAAGTCTCTGATGGTTATTGACTTCTAATTGTATTCCATTGTGGTCAGAGAATGTGCTTTGAATAATTTCAATTTTTTTAAAATTTATTGAGGCTTGTTTTATGTCCGAGCATGTGAGCTATTCTGGAGAAAGTTCTGTGAGCACTAGAGAAGAATGTGAATCCTGGTGATTTGGGATGTAATGTTCTATATATGTCTGTTAAATCCAATTCATTTATCAGATTGTTTAGGTTTTCAATTTCCTTATTGGTCGTTTGGTTGATCTATCTATAGGAGAGAGTGATGTGTTGAAGTCTCCAACAATTATTACAGAAACATCAATTGCTTCCTTTAGCTTTGCCAGTGCTTCTCTTCTGTATTTCGTGGCACCTTGATTGGGTGCGTAAACATTTATGTTTGTTATTTCTTCTTGTTGAATTGCCCCTTTTATTAGTATGTAGTGGCCTTCTTTGTCTCTCATAACATCCTTGCATTTAAAGTCTATTTTATCTGAGATTAATATTGCTACACCTGCTTTCTTTTGGCTGTAGCTTGCATGAAATATTTTTTTCCATCCGTTCACTTTCAGTTTCTTTGTGTCCCTGTGTCTAAGATGAGTCTCTTGCATGCAACATATTGATGGTTCATTTTTTTTTTTTGATCCATTCTGTGAATCCATATCTTTTAATTGGGGAGTTTCATCCATTTACATTCAACATTATAACTGTGAAGGCATTTCTTGAATCAGCCATCTTATCCTTTGGTTTAAGTTTGTCATGTATATTTTTTCCCTCCGTCTATTAATGTCCTTTAACATACCCATACTGAATCTCTTTAGTACTGATCCTTTCTCCATGTCTCTCTCTCCTTTCTTTGTTTCTCTGTCAGTAGGGCTCCCTTTAGTATCTCCAGTAGGGCAGATCTCTTGTTAGCAAATTCTCTCAGCATTTGTTTGTCTGTGAAAAATTTAAGCTCTCCCTCAAGTTTGAAGGAGAGCTTTGCTGGAAAAAGAATTTTTGGTTGGCAGTTTTTCTCTTTCAGAATTTTGAAAATGTCATGGCACTGCCTTCTCACCTCCATGGTGGCTGCTGAGTAGTCAGTACATAGTCTCATGGTGTTTCCTTTGTATGTGGTGAATTGCTTTTCTCTTGTTGCTTTCAGAACTTGCTCCTTCTCTTCTGTATTTGGTAGTGTGATCAGAATATGTCTTGGAGTTGGTATTTGGATTTATTTTATTTGGAGTTCACTGGGCATTTATGATTTGTGTATCTATGGTGTTTAGAAGATTTGGGAAGTTTTCCCCAACAATTTCTTTGAATAGTCTTCCTAGACCTTTACCCTTCTCTTCCCCTTCTGGAACACCAATCAGTCTTATATTTTGACATTTTATATTATCTATCGTATCCCTGAGGTCTGTTTTGATTTTTTTTAATTCTTTTCCCCATTCTTTCTTTTGTTCTTTCATTTTCTGTTCTGTCATCTTCCAGGTCACTGATTCGTTGTTCAACTTCCTCTAGTCTCGTACTATGAGTATCCAGATTCTTTTTAATTTGTTCAACAGTTTCTTTAATTTCCGTAAGTTCTATTTTTTTATTTACTCTTGCAATTTCTTCTTTATGCTCTTCTAGGGTCTTCTTGATGTCCTTTATATCCTGTGCCATGCTCTTCTTCATGTCCTTTATATCCTGTGCCATGGTCTCATTGTTCACCTTTAGTTCTTTGATTAATTGCTCCAAGTACTGTGTCTCCTCTGATCTTTTGATTTGGATGCTTGGCCTTGAGTTATCCATATTGTCTGTTTTTTTCATATGCTTTAAAATTTTCCAATGTTTTTGGCCTCTTGGCATTTGCTTAACTTGATAGAGTTCTTTTAGGATTTGTAGACCAAT
Source organism: Choloepus didactylus (assembly GCF_015220235.1). NCBI lineage: Eukaryota > Metazoa > Chordata > Mammalia > Pilosa > Megalonychidae > Choloepus > Choloepus didactylus. The sequence goes on from NC_051315.1 coordinate 34,872,596, forward strand.
TAAAACCTTTATTTCTAATTTGTTAGATCTACAGATTCATGGAGTCCACTTTCTCTAACTAAGCAGCAGGTGGCATCCACAAGCCACCTATTCCCCTCAAGCCAGTTCTCCCCTGCTTTGTCTCTGTGGTGAGTGGCACTGTGAGTTTTGTGGGGTCCAATTGGTGTACCAAGCTTGTGTGTGTAGTTGGTATTGCCTATCCTGTATATGGGGTGTGTGTCTGGGCAGTCAGGGAAGGGGAGGCAGCCCTAACAATCAAATCTCCCAAGTGTTCCTGGAGATTTAAAGCTGTTGCAATAGTCTAATCCTGCAGTTCAGTCTTGCCACAGTTTGTCTCCACCACTGACCCACAAGTCCTTGGTATTGGCATATGACCTCTGAGACTTGCAATTGGGTCCCTCTTCCAGGCCATGCACCCCCAGGTCCTCTGTTGAGGGATGACTGTGCTATGTCACAGGTGAGCTCTGTACCCCCAGGGTGGTTCTGGGCTGCAGGGCTGTGTAGGGAGGCTCCCAGGCTGCTGAAAGGATGGCTGAATGGGGTGTGTTAATTCACACTGCTCCACCTTCCCAACTCTGGGACAACCAGCTAAAGGTGCAGGGAAGGCTAATGTCCCCGCCCAATTTTGTGGTGTGTGAGTGTGTTACTGGAAGCACTTCCTATCACACTGGGTTGTCTGGGGCAGCTCTGGGCTGTGGGGCCAGCGACAGGCAGGAATGTTCCCTGTCCACTGGGAAGATGGCTGTGAGAAGACGCCCCCCTTTTCTTGGGAAGTTGTGATGTTTAGTGAATTTTCTCAGCCACTGGACTTATTGCCTTGTGTCTCAGAGCTCTCTTAGTTGTGCTGTTGACTTGACTTGCCCAAATTGCAAGTCTTTGAGACTTTCTGTATTGGGCTTCTTAGAGTAATTGTTTTAGAAAAAGAAAAAAAGATTTAAAAAAAAAAAAAAGGGAAAGGCCCTCCTTGCAGATCTAATGGGTTATTGATATGCTAAGAGACAAGGCAATTAGGGCCATTAAGGAAAGGTCCAGGGGGCAGAGAAACCAGTTTTTCTTCTGGATTTGCATATGAACCTGACTCTGCCTGAGCTCTGCCCTTCCCCATTCTATGTTCTCCAGAACTCCAAAAGGCCTCTGTTTTTATTTTTGGGTTTCTCTTGCTGTTTTTGCTATCCCAATCTCCTCTCCACCAGGCTGGCTGCTCCCGGATTCTCCGTGACTGGTCTCAGTCTATGATTGGAGTTTGGATCAGTAGAATGAGTTTCTGATAAGAGCCACAACTGCAGTTCTCCCTCCTCATTCCCAGCACTGATGGCCCCTCCTCCCACAGGACTGAGCCTGGCAGGGAGGGGCATGGGTCCCCTGGCTGGGAAAACTTACAGATTTCACTGATCTCAGCGGTTCCACATGTTCATGAATGTTGTATGAAGTATGCCCAAAGTCAGATTGCTCTGCGGTGTCCGGTCCACGCAGTACCTGGCTTTCTATCTACTGTCCTGGAGGAGTAACTAAAACGTACACCTCACCACTCTGCCATCTTGCCCCACCTCTCTTCCCTTGCTTTTTTAACAAACTCTGACATCAGTGCATTTTCAAAAATATTATTGTGTACTTAGTTCTACTGAATAATTTTTGCCGTCTCCAAATTTCTCTCTTGTCAATTCCCATGTCTCCTGCAGTCTGCATCCTCTGTTTCATCTCTGGGGCCACTGAGCATTAAGGAAAATCATATAATTATGCTAATGAGAATCACTATAAATCCATGCCCCTAATCTCAGCCTGATGTGGTTGCCTTTGCTGAGTCGCATATATCTGTCTGTCTATCTATCTATCTATCTATCTATCTATCTATCTATTCATATATATATATATATATATATATATAATTTCTGCTGTTGGTGCCAAAAAATTTATGAAGATGTCTGTTCCAGACTTTTTCCACTAGCCTTAAGTCTTATACACAATCTTTTCTGTCTTATTATAAGTACATGACATCATATGCAACTTTTCCAAGAAATTCTGAAACCATTGTGAAATATGCTTGCAACTTTATAGGATTCCTTTTCTTTTTTTTTTTTTTGTCTTTTACCTCTGACCACATTTCCTCCCTCCACCTGTTACACTGATTGCTTCTCTTCTTACTTCTTACTTTAAATCTGAGCCCTTGCTCTAACTTGTTCTCTTGTACTACTTCAGTTTCTTCTTTTCTATAAGGATTTTGACTCTCCTTAAATGAATACTAGCTCTAGGATCACCTCAAGCTACTTTGTTCTTTTTCCTTTTTTTCACTACTTTGAATTTCTTCACAGATTGTTCTACCTTAACAGCTTCTGAATATCCTTCGAGCTTGCACTACACCCTAGAAGTCTGGTTCCCAAATAAACCAATATAATTTAAATTAGTTCTTCAGAGTTTATCAATGACAACTTAATCTCTGCATCCCTTGCTCCTCCCAGCTCTTCTGCTCTGTACTCTTCTGTAGCAGTCCATCCTAGGAACCACCCTGCTTTGGATGTCTCTTCTCCCTTGTTTTTTCAAAGGTGTGATAACATTCTGATCCTCCTAACTCAACTAACCTATTCCCTTCCTTTCAAATCTTGAGGTGTCAGCTCTTCCTTTATCATTTCCTACTCTGAAATTTTTCACCCTCAAAACATCTGCTTTGTAAAATATTAGCCTTATGTTATTACCCATATCAAATTATTTCTTACTCATAGCATTTCCCCATAATTCTAGCCAAAAATTACCATGTTTTCCTTCATACCTATAAAATATTTTCATTTTTGTCTCTTCATTTTCATTTTGCATTTCTTCTCTGATTATAGCTATATTTTATTACTTATTCTAAACTATGGGTTAGAAAACCTTTTTTTTTTTTTTTAAAGGAACAGATAGTAAATATTTTAGGCTTTTGAAACCATGAAGTCACTGTCCCAACCACTCAACTCTGCTATTGTAGTACGAAAGCAGCCACAGATAAAACGTAAACGAAAGGGCATGCTATGTGCCAGGAGAACTTTATTTAGAAAAAGCAGGCAGTGGACCTGCAGGTTGTAGTTTACCAAGCCCTATTTTTAATTGTATATATCTTGAATGAAGAAGTTATTTCTTAGTTCTTTATGTCAGCTTTTCAGAACTTCTAGCACTTTACTTTCCATATTCTCTATGATCCATAAAGATATATTAAATAAAACCTACACTTAAATATTCCCATGTACTTCCCACTTTCCCTTCTCTGCATTTTAGTATCTAAACGTTTAAGAACAAGATGCGTAAGGTAATGCAAAACCAAGCAGGTTTATTTAAACTGGAACCATGACTAAAGGTCTTCAAGGATATTCCATACTATTTAAAGGATCAAATGTCCCTCTCTCCCTAAAATATGCCAGTCTATAATAAAGGAGCTTACATTATGGTTTGAGTATAGGGGAAGTTTCTTAAACTATGACCATATTAGCATTAGCTAATATACAAGTGCTATAATTGCTGTAAGGATCAAGTAAATGCTGAAGTACATAGTGATCAAGGAAATTATTATAGCAAATATCAGTTATCTATTATTTCATTTATTGTTATTTATTGTTCTGTAGCAAACCACCCCAAACCTTAGTGACTTAAAGCAACAATTTATTTTTTCTCATGATTCTGTGGATTGGCTGTGTGGTTCCTCTTCAGGTTGCACCTGAGCTCACAGATGAGGCTGCTTTCAGATGGAGGAGGGCTGAACAGGAAGAACGAAGCAACTCGTGCTTGGTTCTCCTCTTCATGGCCTCAAATACTCTAGTAGGATAGATGGGCTTCTTCACAGCATGGCATTCTCAGCATTACAAAAGGGCAAGTAATATTGCAAGGCCTCTTTAGGGATAGGCTACAGGATTCTCACAAATTCATTTCTGTCACCTTCAACTGGTCAAGGCAATTCACAAGGCCAGCCCTGATTCCAGGGTGAACAGACAGACTCCACCTCGATGTAAGGAGGGTCAAGGTCGTATCACAAAGGAGTATGGGTGCAGGGAGGTATGATTCCTTGGGGCCGTAACTATAATACCTCAACCTGATCCTTAAAGGGAGGCACATTTAACAGTCGTTTGGAGATTGCAGAGAAGAGCAAAGGGAGACAAGACAGGAAAATCAGATCAAGATGAAATGACAGAATTTGTCTGATGCCAAGCTTGGATTTCAAATTTCTCCTTTGTCAATGAGAAGTCAGTGAACATTTTTGAGGAGAGAAGTCTAACTACCCCCCACCCCAAATAATTCTCAGTCTCAAAAGAGGTCATTCACAATTTCAGAATGAGGATGGTGTTTCCATTTTTCTGGGGAGTGAGGTGGGAGGGGCAACATGATGATGACTGGCATCACAGAGAAGGAACTGGCCTTAAACTGTGGTGTGGAGTAAGAACCGCCTAGTTGAGAGAATATCCTGATGATGAGCACACAAGCCTCACAGTTACGGAAAGATGTTGAAAGACCATCTTGAACTTAATCAAAAACACGATCTTTTCATCTATCTGTGAAGCTTTCATTTCATCACAAACCACAGGAGCTTGGGTCCAGCATTTGGGAGAAAGAGAACTAATGGGTTTTATAACTTTTGAGATCTTTCTGCTGTGAGATTTTCAGTCTTCCTTTCATGCCCTTTCTATTCATATGACCTTCCATCTGGAAGCTGAAGAAAACAACAGGAACAAAATCTTTTTCCTTCACTTTATATTGTGGACCAAAATTCTCAGGATATATTTAATTCAAATTATCTGATTTAGTTATTAGAAAACTCATAGGTAATAGTTTTGTCCTAGGCAACTCATAAATAATAAACTGGATTAGAGAATGTAGTATGAAGATGAAGAATTCCTGTTTAAGGTAAAATCAACAGCATACTGTCAATCAATCATTTTCGGCCTACTCTTTTAAATTTTTAACTAATTTTACACAAAAGCAATTTGTTTAGTTATATTGCCTAATATGGAAAAAATTCCAAAATTGTATAATTTAGTGGCTGCTATTTTAAAAAGGTCTGCCTATTTGTACTTCATGTGAATATGTGGAGTGCTTTAAGACAGGAAAGGACCTGAAATGTTTTTTTTAAATCTTATTGAAAGTAAATGTCTAGAATTCAGATATCCTTTTCAAATGGTGTTTCAGTTTGCTAATGTTGCCGTTATACAAAATACCAGAAATGGATTGGTTTTTATAAAGGGAGGGATTTATTAGGTTACAAATTTACAGTTCTAAGGCCATAAAGTATCCAGACTAAGGCACCAACAAGAGGATACCTTCACTGAAGGAAGGCTGATGGCGTCCGGAGCTGACATCTGCCAGTTCTTTGTACCCTCCCCGGTTGTGTTTCAAAATGGCTTTGTCCAAAATGTGTCTCAGCTTCTCTCTCTCAGCCTCTGTGCATCCCTGCTTGTTCTCCCAGGGTGTTTCTCTCTAAGCGTGTGCGGCTTCTCTCTTAGCTTCTCCGGGGCAAACTGTGGGCTTTATCTCTTAGCTTAGCATCTCCAAACATCCTTCTGTCTGCATCTCCAAGCGTCTCCAAGCTTCTGCATCTCCAAGCTTCTGCGTCTGTCGGCTATTCTAATCAAGACCCACCCAGAATGCTTGGGGTCCACACCTCCATGGAAATAATTTAATGAAAAGTCTCACCCACAGTTGAGTGAGTCACATCTCCTTGGAAACCCTCAATCAAAAGGTTCTACCCTAATCAAATAATAAGTCTGCCTCTACAAGATTGCATTAAAGAACATGGTTTTTGTGGGGACATAATAGATTCAAACCAGCACAAATGGTCTTGCCAGATTATATACATAAGCTCATGTACATAACCCCAGACTTGCTAAAGTACAGTATTTTGAGTGGCTAACAGTGGCAATAGTGAAAGGAGTTGTTGACATTCCTTGCTGGTTGCTACAGGGATAAAACCAAATTGAAATCTTCAATATAAAAGTCCATGGATGTCTACACTCAAACTCCTCAGTCTGAATTCAGGACAGATGTAATTCTATAACCTTCCAGGTGTTTTCAATATGTCTGAATCCTAATGTACTTAACACAAAATATGTCTGCACATAGGAATTAGAAAGTTAACACTGCAGTAATAAAATGAGGCTGTAACTTCCCATAGATTCAGATAATATACGTATATTTTTTGGTTTAGTCTTCATGTGGATATGACATGAAGCTTGTTTGCAAAGATTATGAATGCTTTGTGCAGTGTGTGTGTGTGTGTCTGTGTACATTTTGGGTGCATGGTTTAGCAGAATTTAACAGGGAAATATATCCTGCTCTTTTCTCTTTTTATTTTTCTAACATATCACAATGGTAAAAAGGAAAAATGTTTACCTTAGTTCACTGCACAGTATGATGCCTTAGAGGCCAAACCATCTGAAGCTCATATTAGGCTTCTCATTTTTAGAAGCTATGTAATGAAATTGGATATTATCTGGCTTCTCAGATAACTCAACAGTGCTGAACAATGGAATCATGATATTTAAATAATGCTGAAATTTAGGAAGGAACAGTGAGATAAAAGTAATGGCCATGCAATTATATGATCTTATATCCACTAAGTATTAAAATAAAACTAAAACTTAAGAAAAGTTTAATGAGTTTACTCTTCTTTTCAGGCAAAGTACATTGTAATGTGTAAGTTATATAAGGCCTTAATTAATTTTACTTCAGATAGCATGCTTAAAAAACAGATGTCATTAATCACACATTTTTAATTCCCTTAAACTTGCGTCTAAATCAATCTTTTCTTATAAACTTCAGTATCTTGAATGTCATAGAAAAGTCAAGTGACAGATTGCTCTGTTTCATTCAAAAGAGTCAATCTATGAAGCTGAATGTGAGGATTTGAGGATTGTGTTGGCTGATGATGTACAAGCTCTTATTTATAAGCATCTTTAGAGTCACATAACTTTTATGTGGCACACAAAGCTGCAAAGCTAAGCTAATTTAAGGACTTTACCAGGACATACCCTCAGAGAGTTTAAAGTAACCATGACAACAAGTTACCAACCTTTAACAACCTCAAGGATGAATATTTACTCATCCCACCAGACACCCACTATACCTTCATTGTTACTAGGACAGATAGTTGCTGTTTACAGGTTACATCATCCTTGCTGCTATTTATTCAGTTTCTCACAGCTCCATGTTCTTCCCCCATCATCCAAGGTATCTCTTTTCCTTACCAAACACTTAAAACACTCCACTTATTTTCTCATTTCTAGTTTCTGTGCTAAATTACTCCATGGATTAACTACTCTTACTCCTATCCATGCGTCAAGAATAAATTTGTAGTTTATTAAAATATTGTAATAGTTACCATTTATTGAGTGTTTACCTTGTGTTGTATACAGTAGTTATTTATTTCCGTAAGACATCTTGTTTAATTTTTTTAATAAACTTGTGAAACTAAGACTAGCTCTTATGTTAAATAATTTGTCCATAATATTGGACAAATTACTTAACCACTCTATGCTTCAATTTTGCCTTCTGAAAATGAGGGTCATATACCTACTCCATGAGGTTGTGGAGAATTAAATGTGTATATGTGTGTATGTATATCACTTAGAAGAGTATATCTGGCACATAATAATAGCTGGCATATATAGATGGCATCGTATTATCTCCAGTATATATGAGGAAATGCTTTGGGATACATCAGATAATTTGCCAAGATTATATCACTAGAAAAGGGTGGTGCTAAGATTCAAATACTGGTCTGTGTCTTCAAATTTGGTGCCTCCTAAACTCTGATGCCTTTCTTCCCTGGGTGAGTCTTATATTGTGAGCACATTTTTATGGTAATTTATAGTTCACAAAGCTCTTATACAGTTTGTCTCATTTGTTCTTCATGACTCAGGAAAAAAACTCCTGCCCTAAATAGTATACTGAAAAAAAAAATTAGTAAAGAAATTGATGCTTAGACACATGATTTACACCAGTTCTCACACAGGGAGAAGTCAGATCTCAAAGAGAGAGAAGTGAGTCCTGGCTTGGGATTCAACATTTCTGATTCTGAAACTAGTAATATTTCTATCTGAAAACATTAGAGCCAAGTAGAAATAATTGTATCAATTAGTTAACTTCATTAACCTATCTGTGTCTCAGTTTCCTATAATAGGGGTCACATATCTACTCTATAGGATTACTGTGATACTTAAATAAATTAATCTGTGTAAAGTTCTCAGAACAATGCCTGGCACATATAGTAAAAGCTAATTAATTATAGGTATTAAGCAGAGGAAGGAAGAGGAGAAGGTGATTTTTTAGAAAAGAAGTGTCTTCTGACATTCTCAAATAGTTTCGATGGCTAATGAAGGAATGAGCTTTATTCCTTTATCTTTCACAATTAGGTATGCAATCCGTATGGAATTTGTGCATGTGATCAGTAGGGATAAAAATTTACATTTTTCCATATGGCCACCCACATGATCTAACACCATTTACTGACAGCACCATCCCTTCCCCACTGCTCTGCAATGAAATCTTTGTCATCAGTCTAGTGACCATACATTTGTGGGTCTATTCCTGGAACTCTGTTTTTTGTTCCAACGTTATTTGTCTATTGTTTGTCGAATACCCCACTGTCTTACTTAATGTAGATTTATAAAAGTCTCTGAAGTCTGATAAAGTCCTCTGATTTTGTTTTCCTATTCAAGATTGTCTTGAATATTGTTTATAACATTTTTATAATATTTTTAAGTAGCTCATTGAATTTGGGGAAACTGACATCTCTACCATATTGAGTCTTTCAATCCATGAAAAGTGCATAATAAGAAATAGTATACTATTGCATTTAAGTCCTCTTCAATTTCTTGGAAAATTTATTGTTTTCTTTGTAAATTTTTCATTACATGTATTGATAGATATTTTATGTTTTGTTCATAGTATTGCATATTAAAATGTTATCTATTTATTGACAGCATATAAAATATAATTGAATTTTGTATATTGACTTGTGTCCAGCATAATTACTAAATTTACATTTTAAAGTTATTCATTTAGAAGTTATTAACATAGAATTTTCTACACAGGATCATATCATCTCTTAATAATGACAACCTTTTATTTTTTCTTTCTCTTTTTTGACTCTTTCCAAATTGTAGTAGGAAAGTTTTCAGTTTCACCATTGAGTAGAATGTTTGCTATAGGGTTTTTATAGCTACAATTATCAGATTTTATTCCTAATTTGCTAAATTTTATCATGAAGGGGTAGTATTTTGTCAAGTAATTGCCCTGCTTCTGTTGAGATGGTAATTTTTCTTTTTTGTCATAGTATATAGTGAATTTCATTAGGAGACTTTTGAAATTGTAACTACCCTTACATGTCTGAAATATTTCCTACTTGGTGATGAGATGACATTATTTATTATTTATAAGGGTCTTTACATCTATTTTCATCAGAAATATTGTGAAATTTTCCTTTTTTTTTTTTGGTAATATCTTTGACAAAGTTTGGAAATAGATTATGCCAATATAAAGAGTCAAAAATTATACTTTATTTTCAGGTAGAGATTGAAAAATTTGTGTTACAGTTTTCTTTAAATGTTTAAATGAATTTACTGGTGAAGCCTTCTGGATCTGAGGTTTTCTTTGTGAAAAGGAATTAAAGAAGGGATTCAATTTCTTTAACAGATATTAGACCATTCAGATACTTAATGTCTTCTTTTGTCAGATTTTCTAAGTTCCATCCTTTCATGGAACTTGTCTATTCCTTCCAAATTATGACCTTTTCTTCATAATATCTTAGCGCTGTTTTTTTTGCATCAGTGGGATCCGTTGATATTAAAAATTTTTTTATTCCTAATACTGGTAATTTGTGCCTTTTCTATTTTTTTCTTGATCATTGTTGTTGAAGTTTATTCTTTTTAGCAATCTTTTTAAAGAACAAACTCTGGAAAGTTTATTTTCCATTTCACTAAACTGTGCTCTTATCTTTATATTTCTTTCTTTTCTTAGGTTTAATTTGCTCTATTGTTGTATTGTGTTGTTTGTTTTAGATTTCTAAGATATAAGGTCATGTCATTGAGTTTTTAGCCTTTCTTCTTTTCTCATATATGCATTTAAGGTCATATTTCTGTTTATGGATTTTATTTAATGCAGTCCATAATTAGCATTCAGTTTAAAATATTATCTAATTTCCAATTTAGCTTTTTTGATCCATGGATTATTTTGAAATATATTGTTTGATTTCTATACAGTTGTATTTTCTCTATTTATCTGTTTGCTATTGATTTCTAGCTTAATTCAATTTCGATCAAAGAATATTCATTAAATGATATATATTTGGAAATATAGGAGGCTTCCTTTATTGGACAGCATATGGTCAATTTTACTAAAAAGCTCATGCCTGATGACGAGAATGTAAATTCTTCCATTGTTGGAAGCAATGTTATATCACTGTCAATTGCATATGATATGTTTTGTCTTTATCTTTAGATCTTCCATATACTTACTAGATTTTTGTCTTTTTATATCAGCTGTTTAAAAAGTTTAGTTAATGTCTCCCATTATGATTGTGCATCTGTCTATTTCTCCTTTTAATTCTATAAGTTTGTTTCATATATTTTAAAGCTATGTAATTGGATGTGAATGTATTTATCACTTATGGCTATGATAACTTTCCAGTGTAATGAAGCCTTAATCATTACAAAATGTCTCTTTTTCTCTAGTAATAAGTTTGTTTTAAAGTCTACTTTCTTTGACTGCTAGTATATCTAAACCTGCCTTCTTTTGGTTAGTTTATGAATATTATAGCCTTTCCTTCTCTTTACTTCTAGTAAGTGTTAAGTCTATGTTTATTACAGTTTCTGATGTAGTTTTAGCCATCATATCATTTGTTTTATGTTTTTTTTTTTATATTGCATTTTCATTTTTCCTCCATTATAGCCTTCTTTGGGTTTAGTCAAATATTTTTAACAGCTTTATTGAGGAATAATTGCCATACGATAGGCTGCGCATATTTAAAGTGTGCAATTTGATAAATTTTCACATATGCATTCACCTGTGAAACCCTCACTACAATCAAGATAATGAACTTAACCATCACCTCCAAAATGTTTTTGTGCCTTTTCGTAATCTTCACTCTTACCCCTTCCTGCCTCCTCCCCAACTGTCTCAGGCGACCACTCATCTGCCTTCTGTAACAACACATTAGCTTACATTTCTAGAATTTTATGTAAAGAGAATAGCACAATATATATTCTTTTTTTGTCTTGTTTCCTTCACTCAACATAATTATTTTGAGGTTCATGCATGTTATTGTATGTATCAATAATCCACACCTTTTTATTGCTGAGTAGTATTCCATTGTATGAATATACCATACATTGCTTATCCATTCATTTGTTGATGGAGATGCAGATTTTTTTCCAATTTGGCTATTTAGAAATAAACTTGTTATGGACAGTTGTTTACAAGTTTTTGCATGCATATATCCTTCTTTTCTCTCGGGTAAATGCTTAGGAATATAAGGTGGAATATATGGTAGCTGTATGTATAGCATTTAAAATATTTAAGAAACTATGAAATTATTTTCCTAAGAGATTATCACATTTTACATTCTTAACAGCAGTGTAAGAGAGTTCTAATTCCTCCACATCCTTGCCAAAATATGGTATGTTCAATCTTTTCTATTTTAGACATCCTAGTAAGTATATAGTTTTTCACTGTGGTTTTAATTTGTATTTTCCTAATGTTTAATAATGTTTAACATATTTCTCATGTGCTTATTTGACATCTCTGCAGCTTCTTTGGTGAAGTTTCTGTCCAATTTTTCCCCTTTTTTATTGAGCTGTTTATTTTCATATTATTGACTTTTGAGAGGTTATATATAATTCAGACATGCTATTTTCAGATATATACTTTTAAATAGTTTCTCTTACTCTGTGACTTGGCTTTTAATTCTATTAACATGCCTTTTGATGATTTCCATTTATCAATTTGTTCTTTTATGGATTTTGCTTTTGGTGCCATAATTAAAATTTCTTTGCCTAATTCAGGTTCACAAAAATTTTTTCCTATTTTTTTTTCCTAAAAGTTGTATAGTATAGTTTTAGGTTTTTCATGAAGGTCTGTGATTCATTTTGACTTAATTTTTGCATACATTGTGAGGTGACATATGGATCAAAGTCCTCTCCCTTTCTCTCTCTCTCTCTTCTTTTTTTCTTTCCACATATGGGTATCAAATGATCCCAGGACTATTTGTAGAAAAGATTATCCTTTCCCCTTTACACATCTGTCCATATATGTGTAGGACTATTTTTGGACTTCCTATTGTGTTCTATTGATTTATATATCTATTCACATGCAAATACTATATTAGGTTGATTACTATAGCTTAACAGGAAGTCTTCAAAACAAGTAAAATAAACTTTCCAACTTTGTTTTTCTTTTGCAAATTTTGTAGGCTTTTCTAGTTCTTTTAAATAAATTTTGGAATGGATTTGTCATTTTCTAAAAACACTAGCAGGGATTTTTATTGGGATTTTATGGGATCTATAAATCAGTTTGTGGAGAACTGCCATTGTAACAATATTGAATCTTCCAATCCATGAATATGGTATCTCTTCTCATATAGTTAGAGTTCCTACAATTTCTCTCAAAAAATATTGGACTATTTAGGGTATAGGTTTGGTAAACATTCTTAAAATTCATTCCTAAGTATTTTATATTTGCATGAAATAGTGTTGCTTTTACAATTTTATATTGTACTGCTAGTATAAAGAATCATAATTAATTCTTCTATATTGACCTTTAAATTCAACTTATTTCCTGAAACATTTTTGTAGATTCTTTAGAATTGTAGACAATCCTGTCATCTGCAAATAACAACAGTTTTACTTTTTTTGCATCTAAGCTTAGATATTTCTTGATGGGAAAACTTTAGACTATGAATTAAATCTCTTCAGTAGAATTCCTGAGGAACTTCTACTTGTGCAAAAATGATCTGTCTCCTCAACTCCTTGAGACTGTTGGTTTCTGTTTGAAACTCCCCACCCAGCCCATTCAGTGAGACCTGGAAACTTCCTCCAGGCATAAATTTTGCAATCCTGTTTTCCTTCTTTTAGGATTCATAGTCCTGTGTTGCCTAATGTTCAATATGTGAAAGCCATTATAATTCTAATCTTTGCTACTCCATCTTGAGACCAAGCAGAAGTAGCAAGCACTCATATCACATAAAGCCCTCTGATCAAAAGAATATTTTCACCATTTGTTCTCACTTTCAAAGCCACAACTTTACACTAATTTTTAAAATCCATTAAAATTATTTATTTTCAAACCAAATTCATATAAGGTGTCATCTTCCCCTCTAACATCATATAATTCTATCATGTCACTGTAAATGACTTTACCATAAGAATGAGTCCATGGTACTACCATGTGGTACCCTGGTGAACAAGAATGTTAGGTAATTTTTTGGAGCTTTGTATACATACAAAATCTGGTATTCATGTTCAGTTTCTAAGCCTATTATCCCCTCTGCATTTCAGGCATCAGTGTAAGTAAAAGCTATCTCTAAAAATACAAGCTTTGCCATTGTTTGGGAGTAATTGACTGAAATCAGGGAAAAGTTATTATTCTGTCAAGACATTGATATTTCACTGGATGAAAAATATTTCATCAGTCTTCTATTCTTATCTGATATTCAGTGAAGACAGATATCAAGTTCTCATCAAAAAGATTTTTAAAGTCAATAATTAGCAAGAGTAGAAGAAACCTCTCTGTTCTCAGTTAATATCACCAGTCCTTAGAACCAAAATACACCATAGTTAAGAAAAAAAATTCATCTTGGCCTCCTAAAAATATTACAAATACTAATGCAGTTAACTGTGATATACATATATGTGTATATATATATGTATGTATATGTAGGCTACAGTGCATGAATCAAGGATATAGTGAGTTTGGGAGAGCAAAGCTGTTTCAGAAGGCAAAAAATCACAGTTCCTGACCTAACTGTAATTTGAACAGGTTGTATGACATTGAATACATTAAAACCTCTATTAAACTTAGTGACTCTATCTATAAAAGAGGAAAAGTCTGTTTTGTCAAATAATTGATTGATTTTTAAAAGACCTCTGAAAAAATTTTGAAGATAGATAAATAGCAAAAGCTAAATTCAACACAGAAACTTAATACTGCTGACCGTAATCTGTAATCCAAATTATGGTCCTGTTTTTACCCACTTTATATCACAGATGTGAGAATGAGATAAATATTATATAATCATCACAAGCAGATAAATTAAATGTGTTGCATTTCAGAACAAATGGGCTTGAATACTATGTACCTTTTAGAATGCCTCAACCTCATTAATGACTTTGAATGATGAAATATATGAGAAAAATTCAGGTTTGTCTTTGATTCCTGCCCAAACATATTTGATGCTTCCTAAGCAAGCTAAAAATAGAATAATTTGAAGTATGTGGAATATGTAGCAACTACCATTCCTTCTCATTCAAAATTAGCTGAAGTAAACATCAGATAAAAATGCTTGGAATTCTTTACAAGTAAGTAAAACTTCCAGATGATGAAAACACATTTTTCATACTACCCTTTACAGCTTTAAAACCATACTTTTTCCATTTTATAAACACTTACTTGAACAAAAGAATCCTATTCTTCAGGAAACATGCTGTCAGTGGAGGAAAGAGAACACTAAAATGGGATCAGAAGGCAAAATTCAGGTCCCAGTCCAGTTCCAAGTCCTCTCATCTATTATCCAAAAGAGACTTCCTCGGTAACGCCAACAAACAAGTCAAGTCATATCACAGATTATCTTTCCCTCAATATGCAACAAAATTGAAAAACAAGTTAGGTCCTTACTAGACTCACAGGGAGTACTGAACAAAGAAGGGAGCACAACCTCATGGCGTATTCTTTGACAGGCAGCGGCCAAAGGGAATATATGGAGATGCTGGTGAAGTTAGGCAGAATTAGCTGTGTTCTCTCCTACTGTCAGCAGTGGTAGGGAAAATAGAAAGATGAATTGACAAAAATACTGAGCGTTTTTAATGACTCTGATTTTGAGACAAGAAAATAAAAGGAATAGGAAGGTAATTTGGGGAAACTATCTTTTGAGCCCAAGGAATAACCCTGAGAGTAAAAACCCCTACTATGACCACAACATTTCAAAGGATGTGGGAGTATCCACAGAGCTCATCATTTTTGTCTTTATGAACTAGAAGAAAACTAGAAGGATGATCATAAACATCTAAAGCTAATTATTGTCAGGGTATGGTGGCTTTAGAACACACCCATGAATTCTTGGATATTTCTTCCATTAGCGTAACTTAGTTCCCCCCTCCTATGCTTGGGGTGTGTTGGGGCAGATGATTTTTCTTGTTAATTCATGGGTGTTCAAACTAAGAGTAGGTATATTTGAAAAGCTTTAATTAAACAACTGCACCCAAGGAGCCTCATCAATACCTGGAATTTATTCAGTTGTCAACATCCTGGATTTTTTGCTGAGACTGTAAAGGATGAAAATTTGGGGGTCTTGGATGGGGGTGAGTGCATTTTGCTTATGGGAGGAATGTAAATAATTGGGGGCCAGAAGGCAGATTATGGTGGTCCTAAATTATATACATACCTTTTTGATATGCCTCCCTATGGCAGAAACTGATTCCTTGTCCCTTGAATGTAGGCTATACTTAGTGACTTTTACTAACGAGTAAATTGACAAGTTTATAGGTGGGAGCAGCCAGGTGGCAAGTTGAGAAGCCCAGATGAAGATCCCCTCCTCAATCTCAAACTATTAAATATGGATTCATAGCACATTAATCCCTGCTTCATGGCACAAGGTAGAATAGAAATGATTGTGAGATGAGTGAGAACAGATGCTAACTCAGGTGGAAGTACAGGCTTCACAGTTACACATTTAATTTGGGATTGAAACAAACCTGGAAAGTATTGTTGTGAAAATAGGACACTTTCCTAAAGCAGGGTCAAAACTCTGATAAAAGGAGGCATAGACCAGGGCCAGCATTATTCAGGCCCTGCTTGTACCTAACACTCTTGGCCTCAGAATATAGAAAAGTATATGGAATTCAATGCCCAGTTTCAAACCATAACTTGGAGGGAAAGACAAGCAGGGCTCTTACACACACGCATGTGAGCACACACACACACACAGATGACTGTAATCCTGATCAACATCTTGCATCATGACCTGGTCATGGGAGACTGTGTACCAGAAAGATCCACTTTACACTGGATTAAGAAAGAAGGGAGTACCACGTACCACGTGCAGATGCACCACAGCAAGAGGGGACGAAGGAAGCAAAGATAGAAGGGAGGAAGGAAGGACAGACAAGAGACAAGGATACTAAAAAGGAGAACAAAATATATAAGAGAAAATAAACTCCTGAAGAAAGCATAATTCGAAGAAGGGAAAAAACAATCCACTCATACCTCACCTAGAGAATAACTTAATGAAACATGAATTAAATAATATGTTTCATTAAGTATGAGATAACTTTTTTAAAAAGCAGAAAAGGCTGAAAGTGGAGAATCAGAGTAAGGGATACAAATTAGCTCCCAAAAGAACATCACTAAATATTTTCTGATAACAAGAGTAAAAACATTAAGTAACAGAATAGATATAAACTGAGAATCAAAGTGCTGAGGTGGAGGTCACTCTTGAAATAATCACAGTATAATCAGCCTCCCAATGCACTGATAAATATTTCAAACAAGTTATTATAACCTTTACCCAGGAAATTTATCCCATACAAGGGAAAAATCAGGAGAGCATAAAACTTCTCCAGTGTAATACTTAAGGCATAAAAATAATAGAGAAATGCCTATAATTTATTTTTTATTTTTTATTTTGAAATAAATTCAAAGTTACATGAATAGTTACAAAAACAATACTAGCCCCATACACAGAATTCCATCATACCCTGACCCCTCCCCCCTCGATAGCTCAATCCACCAACTTTAACATGCTGTCACATCACTATTTCTTACCCTCCCTATCTATCATCCATCATATATTTCTCTGTCTTCTGAACATATGAGAGTTAGCTGCACACATCCTTGAACATACAGTATAATTCATGTATGTACTTCCCATGAACAAGAACATTGTTTTATGTAATTCCATTAAGCACAGCTAAGAAGTATAAGAGATTCAACAATGATACAATGCTTACATTCTATATTTCATTTTCCTTATGTCTCAACTGTGTCCCTTCGAGCCACCTGTCCTCCACCCTCCAATCCCATCCAAGTTCATCCTTAGCATTCAATTGTTGTCTAGTTAGACTGTCTTTTTTTTTTTTTTTCCTTTTTTCAATTGTGGAAACATATATACAGCCTAAATCTTCCCATTCCACCCACTCCCTAACCTTCCACTAGTGGGATTAATCACATTTAGAATGATGTTATGCTCTTTCCCACCATCCATTACTAGAAATTTCCCTTCACCTCAAACAGCAACCCTACACTCCTTTCTTAACTTCCCATTGCCCCTTCCCCCATTTCTCTTAACCCAAACTCTGTTTCATCTCTATGGTTATATTCTCTGATAATTTCTTTGTGTTTACTGTGGGGCTTAAAATTAACCTCTTAAATCCCTATCAATCTTATTTTTCTTTGATACCACCTTCACTTCAATAGGGCACATAAACTATGTTCCTATACTCCTTCATTCCCCCACCTTTATATAGTTGTCTAAAACTACATATTTTACATTGAGTTCAAAACCACTAATTTGTTCTTAGAGTTTGTGTATTTTTTATCATGTAGGAAGTAAATAGTGGAGTTAAAGTTCAAAAATTATTGACTTCTTTTTGTATTCCATTGTGTTTGGAGAATGTTCTTTGAGTATATTCAATTTCTTTTTTTTTAATTTCTTGAGGCTTGTTTTATGTCCCAGCTTATGGTCCCTTCTGGAGAAAGATCTGTGATCACTAGAGAAAAATGAGTGTCCTGGTGATTTGGGATGTAAGGTACTATATATGTCTGTTAAAATTCTCTATATCTTTCTCCTTTCCTTGTCTCTCTGTTGGTAGGGCTTCCTTTAGAATCTGAAGTAGGGCAGGTCTTTTATTGGCAAAGTCTCTCAGCATTTGTTTGTCTGTGAAAAATTTAAGCTCTCCCTCAAATTTGAAGGAGACTTGCTGGATAAAGTATTCTTGGCTGGAAATTTTTCTCTCTCAGAATTTTAAATATGTCATGCCACTGCCTTCTCGCCTCCATAGTGGCCACTGAGTAGTCACTACTTAGTCTTATATTGTTTCCTTTGTATGTGGTGAATTGCTTTTCTCTTGGTGCTTTCAGAACTTGTTCCTTCTCTTCAGTATTTGAGAGTCTGATCAGAATATGTCTTGGGGTGGGTTTATTTGGATTTATTCTGTTTGGAGTTCGCTGGGCATTTATGCTTTGTGTGTTTATATTGTGTAGAAGGTTGGGGAAGTTTTCCCCAACAATTTCTTTGAATACTCTTTCTAGACCTTTACCCTTCTCTTTCCCTTCTGGGACACCAATGAGTCTTAAGTTTGGACGTTTTATTTTATCTATTGTATCCCTGAGATCCATTGCGGTTTTTTCACTTTTTTTCCTCCATTCTTTCTTTTGTTCTTTCATTTTCTGTTCTGTGGATTTCTAGGACACTGAGATGTTGTTCAGCTTCCTCTAGTCTTGTATTATGAATATCCAGAGTCTTTTTAATTTGGCCAACAGTTTCTTTTATTTCCATAAGATCTTCTATTTTTTTATTTACTCTTGCAATGTCTTCTTTATGCTCTTCTAGGGTCTTTTTTATGGCGCTTATATCCTGGGCCATGGTTCTCTTGATGTCCTTTAAATCCTTTGCCATGTTTTCATTCTTTGATTGTAGTTCTTTAATTAAATTTGCGAGGTATAATGTTTCTTCCAAAATCTTGATTTGTGTGCTTGGAGCTGGATTCTCCATATCATCTGGTTTTGTCATATGCATTAAGATTTTCTGTTGTTTTTGGCCTCTTGGCATTTGTTTTGCTTGATAGGGTTCTTTCAAGTTGTATCAAAAAAAAAGGGATATCGATCTAATTTTTCAGAGACACAGTTTGGTGATGTACACTTTCTCTAAGTAACCAGCAGATGGCATCTGTGAGCCACCTATATCTCTCCAGTCAGTTCTCGCGTAGTGAGGGGAAATGATTCTTGTATGTTCAGTTGGAGAGCTCAGCCTGGGTGCGCCGCTGGAGTCACTCACCTTGAATGTGGGGCGCGCGCATGGGTGGCCAGGGAGGAAGCGCAGCTCTTTCTCGGTGTCCCATAAACCACCGGACTTGGCGTAGCGCCCCTGGGTTCTCCAAGCGGATCCCTCCTCCCAGCTGCGATCCTCCCTCAGCCGAGGGGGATGCTGTGCTATGTCATCAGTGTGCACTGTCCCTCTAGGGAAGCCCTGGGCTGCTTGGCTGTGCTGCGGGGCTCTCAGCTCATTTCAGAATGCAGAATGTGTGAGGCTGTCTTTACTGCAACGCCTTGTGGGCTGAGAGCAGCTGAGGTTTTCTCCACAGAGAGAGAGTGAGAGAAAGAATATTTCCCCCGATTCTCCCAAGGTCATTTGTCACCAAAAGCCTCTGTCTGCTTGTTGAGGATTCGCTGTCTGTATTGAGCAGTTATTATTAAAACCTCACTTGGAGCTGGGCTGAGAAAGTGCACAGCATGGCTTTCGTGAGGGAGGGGCTCCCGGCTCTAGGTTCTCGGCTCTCAGCATGGGTCCACAATTTTACTTACAGATTTTATGCTGTGATCTCGGGCATTCCTCCCAATTCATGTCAGTGGAAGTTGAGTGTACAGTCACATTTGTCTCCCCGCTATCATTCCAGGTTATTTACTGGTTTTTTGTTCATTTATGAATTGTTCTGAGGGAGACTAAGTCTTCCACTTCTTTCTATGCCACCATCTTCCCAGAATCCCCCCACCTATAATGTTTTAAGGGAAGGAAAATGGGACTAAATATTATACATGAACAAACTGCTCTTTTTGAAGACAACAAGGACACATTCTTAAACATAAGAAAACTTAGGGCATATAATACCTATTATCCCTTCTTGCAAAAGCTTATCATTGTCAAAAAGAGTAAAAAAAAAAAAAAAAAAAAGTGCAAAACCTTATGACTTGACCCAGCTGTGGCAGAAAGAATAATGCTTACCAAATATTCCATGTGTGCATCTAAACTTCCTGGCCCAATTGCAGTTAGCTGTGGCTGTGTGATTAGTTATAACCAGTAGGTGTGAGGCCTGCCTACTCTTTCTTTTCCTGATGTAGTGGCTACCAACATTCTGGAAGGTGGAGTCTTCATCACATTTTGGATCTGAGTGACTATGTGGATCAGTGTCTTCTAGCAACCTGTGATGGATATATAGCATGAGTGAGAAATAAGCCTTTGTGTGTTAGTCTCTGAGATTTCAGGATTCATTTGTTACTTCAGTCGCCAGTCAAGATGGAGGAATTGGGACCATATGTATGCTCCTCCCTGAAACAAATAAAAATACTGAAAATAAAAATAAAGCATTATTTTTCCAGATATTGGACACCAGGCAACAGAGGACAGTGAAGTCTGAGAGAAAGGAAGCCAATTAAGTGAGCCCTAAAACTGCCAAAATTGTTGCCTAAAGAGATGTTCCAAGCTGCAGTGCAGGAAAGAGAGACTCAGATGAAGTTTGGTTGTCTCCTTGAGTTGAGAAGATGAAGGTAGGAGTTCAGCAGGCCAAAGTGGATAGCATTCACTGAGAAAAGTACTGGAGATCAGAGGTCTGCACAAAGAAAGAACAGTGGAGCTCTACAAAGCATCTCCACTGAATCTAACTGAATACTGATTAGCACGTGAGTGTGAGGAAAAAACTGAAGCCCAGGAAAGGAATCAAGTGCTAGAGTTAAAGGAAACAATTCACAATCTCTCATAGGGCCCGGGATAGTTTTTGTTTTCATCAGCCAGGGTAGAAAACCTCCTAATTCATGGTGCCTTGTGTAGAGTACCCAGAAGCATTTTGTTTTAGTAGAAAGACAGAATTAGCCCTAGTTTAAATGTTGTTCTGCACCTACAGAACAGTCTAGAAACAAGACCTAGAGGTTCAAACTTTTTCTACATAATTTAACTATGTTCCGGAACAAAGCTCAGAGTATTTTCGGAATGCAAAAATAGCACCCAATAATGTAAAATTTTCAATATCTAGCATCCAAAAAACAGTTAGATATCCAATGAAACAGGGATCTGAAACTCATATCTTCTGTGGAATAACTTCACATGGCCTAATACACATGTGTTTGAAAACCAGGAGAGGAAAGAGGGGAGAGACATCAAACATATTTGAAAAAGTCTGTCAAATTATACTCCACATTTGGTGAAAATTATAAACCCACAGATCCTAGGAGTATAATAAACCTCAAGAAAAAGAAATATGAAAAAAGTACACCAATACACATCATAATCAAATTGCTTAAAACAAATAATAAAAAAATACAACTTTCAGACAAAAAAACACATATAGGTACAAAGGAATAAGGAGGAGAAAGACAATAGCTTATTAACAGAAATTATCTAATCCAGAAGGCTGTGGGGCACCATCTTTAAAGAATAGAAGTAAATAACCATCAGCCTAAAATTATTCATCCATCAGAAAACAGCTTTCAAAAACAAAGATAAATAGATGTTTTCAGACATACGAAAGCTGAAAGAATTCCTCACCAGCAGACCTGTACTTCAAGTAAAGGAAAAGGTAGAAGAAAAAGGATAGGGTACCAGATTCAAATCTGAATCTAGACAAAGGAATAAAGAGAACTGAAAAAGAAACTGTGAGCAATTATAAAATACTTTTTTCTCATTATTTAACCTCTGTGGATGATAATTGGCCATCTGTTATGGTTGAATTGTGTCCTCCAATAAGATATATTGAAGTCCTATTCCCCAGTACCTCAGAATGTGACTTTATTTGGAAGTAGAGTTGTTAGAGATGGAATTAGGCAAGTTCAAATGAGTCATCCTGGATGGAATCGGTGGGCTCTTAACCCAATATGACTGGTGTCTTTATAAGAACAAGAAATTTGGAAACAGACAGACAGTAGGATGTCCTGTGATTACAAAGACAGAGAATGCCATGGACTGTTGTCAAGACACTAGCAGAAGACAGGAAAGGCTGGAGCAGATTCTTCCCTACTGCAAAAGAAGCCTGGCCCTACTGACACTTTAATTTCACACTTCCACCTTCAGAACTGTGAAACAATAAATATCAACTGTTTTAAGCCACCCAGGTAGGGGTACTTTTTTTTTTTTTTTTAATTGGGATTGTTCAGATACCATACAATTATCCAAAGATCCAAAGTTGGGGTACTTTGTTTTGTCAGCCATGCAAACCAAGATACCATCCAATGCAAATGTGGTAGGCAGAAAAATGGATTCCTAAAGATATATCAAACCTACTTCTTGGAATTTGTGAATACATTAAGTAACATGGGAAACGGGAATTGAATTTGCAGATGGAATTACGGTTGCTAATCCTCCTATCTTTAGATAGGCAGATTATCCTGAATTATTTGGGTGGGCCAGTATAAACATAAGCTCCTGCTAAGTGAAATATAGAGTCAGAGTTGGGGAATGTCAGAGTGTTGTAGCAGGAGGAAAAATCAACTAGCCATCACTGGCTTTGACGGTGGGAGCTCACTACAAGCCAAGGAATGTGGGTGGCCTCTAGAAACTGGAAAGGGCAAAGAAACAGAGTCTGCCTTACAGCCTACAGAAGGGACACAGCGCTGCTCACACCAGGATTTTAGCCTGAGACTCATTTCAGAATTCTGACCTGCAGAACTGTAACCCTAATACATTTGTTGTTTTAAGCTACCAAGTTTGTTATAATTTGTTACAGAAGCCACACCAAACTAACACAAAAAATAAAAATGTATTGTGGGATTTATAACATGTAAAAGTAAAATGTGTGATCATTTAATCAAGGCCAGGAGGGGAGAAATGGTAGTATACACCTGCAAGTTTCTTAAACTATACCTGAAGGAGAATAATATCACTTGAAGTAAACTGTGATAAATTAAATAAGTATACTATGAACTTTAAAGTAACCACTAAAATCAGGCAACAAAGAATTATAGCTAAAAAACCAACAGCAAAAATAAAATGGAATGAGAAAAAAGACTCAATCCAAAAGATGCAGAAAAAGAAAAAGGAACAAAGAACATTTGAGACACAAAGAAAACAGTTTGTTACTACAGCAAAATCTAGCTTAAATTGATTAATACACCAGTTAAACTATCCTTTAAATGTACAGTAACATAGTCAGATATGCAAAAACACTTATATGTTTGAGTTGATGAACACTTAAATAAAAAACTATTTAAAATGAAATCAAACCATTTAGAGATGAATCAAAATATTTAAAAGTTGAAAAGATGTTATAAAAACTTTAGAGATCAATACTAAAAACAGAAATTGTGGTTTAGAATATTAATTTTATAAATTTTGACAAGTTAAAAATAAGTAAATATTAAGAGATAGTGGACTGGAGATATTTTACTGAAAATTTCTTCATTTTATCTATAATGGGAATTCAAGTACACTACATGTAAGGTAAAATGTGTTTACCTTAAAAACAGATTTCTGTATTTTTAATTTTTTTAACTTAGAGGAAAAAATTAGGTATCTTGCATTAAGTTCAGTAATTCTTAACATTTCGCTTGCTAATTCTCTTCTCTTGTTAAATTCAGCTTAATATTTTATTTAAAAAGCTTGCATAGAAAAATCTCAAATCTCAATCATTAAACTATCCATTTAACTAATTAGTTATCTATGGATAGAGTGAAGCCTGGAACAATGTCCATCTAAAATTGATAATTTTTACTACTATGGGTTGGGATTTAGGATGATTTTCTTTACTCTTAATTCCAATATTGCTGTAGTTATCTTATGAAATTCATGTTAACTTAAATATAATCACTATTTTAAAAACATTTCATCTTCAATGAGTCAAAATGTTCAGGCTTACCTTTTTATTTAGAGGAAGAAAAAAAGGAAATATACTATATTCCTAAAAGACGGCATGAAGTAAGTATAAAATGACAATACAACAGAAAATGCAGTGTAAACTAGAATATTATCAATAAATTGTAGCACAGTCATGTGATTTTGCCAATCAAATATATTTAGAGAATTATAGGCAAGATGTCAGACTGAGTAGATCAAAGTACCCCCTTCTTGTAAATGTAAAACTGTGGAATAAAAGGTGATTTACATACTTTGTATAAATTCAAAGCCAAGCTAATAAAATGAAATCTGAAAATGCTAGAAATAATGAGGACACCCAGAAATGCAGCAATGAGTTGAAGTTGAAACTGTGCTGCACACGGGGGGACCTGTAATTGGAACAGGATGAAACTGGGCTCAATAAATGAATTTCGGTACTTCCCATCCTGGGCTGTGTGCACCACCAGGGTCAGCTGTGAGAATCCGTGAGAATCTGAACTCTAAATATGGGATTGAGTAGAAACAGAGCCACCATCAAAGAAGCATGTGCAGTAGGTCAGGGGAGAGATAATGGTGGCTTGGACCACGGCGGTAGCAGATAAGAGAGACATTGACTAAGGCCATATTTTGGAGATTGACTCAACAAAATTGCTAATAATTTGAAATAAAGAAAGAACACAGTAAGTGAAAGAAGGCAATAAAGAGAAACGTGATACTCTTAAGACCCAATCTACGGTAAGAGCTGAGTAAGCGTTAGGAATTAAAATTATTTATCATGTATACCATGTGGGAGGAGCTGATACCAGCTTCCTCCCAAGGAACAGTGTCTTTCACCTTGACATAAGGATTTTAGATCCAGATGGTGCTGGAGGTGAGGAGAGACTGACTGTCATACTCCAAAGACCCATGAATAGGAATCCATTTCAGGTGGTATCTCTTCTGATCTAAAATCCAGAAGTAATTCTTAGTTTTTTATGGCCAAACCTCAAATTATATTTTTTTAAAACACCAGCACAAACCTTCATCCAATAAATTTCTGTGAACACTAGAAAAGTATATGCAAAATGAATTTAGAAATGTGAGAAATATGGCATATATCTATCATTCCATATATATACATATAAAATCATACATACATATCTATTTTTTACCAAGTTAATACTAACACCCTAATCTGCCAGCCTCTCTGACTCAACCGTCCCACGTCCCTAAACAAAATAAAACCACCAACTGATTCCTACCTATAACTTAAGTGAATTACACTGCTGCCTATGAGTAAGGTGGTGTTGCAGGATAATATCTCTAGTGAGTAATCTGAAAATGAGGACACTGACTCCTTCTCTCTATGTAGGGATCAAACAGCTGAGGAGCTTTGCAGCTCTCATACACCACTTGATGCTTTCTGTTTAATAGTGACAAACCAGTTATTCCTTCTGATATAGAAGCTTATTTAACAGAACTTTTACCCCAAAACACCCAAGTACAATTCCCTAATAATTGGGAAAGTAGAAAGGCCTTACTGTAATAACTGGGACAAATAATTCATATCCTTCAAGTCCCATATTAGAAGATTATACTGAGGGAGGGGCTAAACAGGCTCAAGCAGAAAAGGAGGGAGGGAGAGGCATGATGTAATGGCTAAACTAACTATAAAATTAAATAACAAAACTATAGTAATAAGTTAAATATAGTAAAAGTAATCTCTCTTCTAATTTTTAGTTTTTATATAAGTAAAAGGTGTGTTGTACCACTCTTACAGAAGTCATAGCTTAATTAGTGAAACTATTTTCAGTAAAGTTTTGCAGACATTCAAGGTTAAGTTTGAACCTCTGATAACACTGTGAATACCCTCCTTTGATTTTGATTCACTCGTGGTTCACCACCCGTGGTTCAAACGTAAAAACAGAATATAATTTAAATGACTGTACCTTGAATCAAGGGCTCTACATATACTCTGTAACTTAGACTGGAGGGATCTTCTGATCTCATATCCAGCTGCATCTGGAAGGGACAGAAGTCCCAGGCTTGGTAATATATCAATTTATTTTTACATTGTAAACTTGTCCCTTTTACCATAAGTGCTCCTTTAGTAAATATGCGTTGAATTTGAATTATCTTGAGTGCTCTTTACTTTTAACTATTGTCAGCCCCTAAACTCTTATATAAGTGGAGGTTACTTGATGAAGGCCAAAACGACAGAATCACCACCTGATAAGGTTCAGGTATTTTCTAACAGACATCATAGGTTTGAGGTGTAAAGAGGCCAGCCTGTGACAAAGGTAGGTAGTCTATTAGTTTTATACATTTTAATTGAAATAGAATAAATTCATGAAAAAGTATCTAAGTAAATACAAGAGTATGTATAATTATATACAAATATAAAAATATGCAGTGCTACAAATTCCTCAAATTGAACAGGCTTATATAACTTCCATCCCTAACAAAAAATAGAATTATCCCCATAAACACCCTTCATGCCCTCTTCCTATTTTCTAGTACCCTTTTCAAAGAGAACCACTTTTCTCATTTCCATCACAGCAACTTAGTTTGGTTGGGTTTTTAATTCTTTGTGCTTTTTTGTGTCTGGACTCTTTTACTCATATTACTGTGATTAGTCATTAATCAATGTTTTTGTCTGTAGCAGTAATTTTTGCATTTACATTTGCTGTATAGTATTCTGTACACCACAGAATATTCCATAAACCACAGTTTTTTGTAATCTGTTCTACCTTTTGGGTAGTTTTCAGGTTGTGACTAATGCAAATAATACTTCTATGAACATTCCTATACATGTCTTTTGGTGCACATGGGCATTCATTTCTGTTGGGTATATAACTAAGAATCATAATATAGGTGAATGATTAGGTTTAGTAGAAAATGTCTAATAGTTTTCCAGTGTGGGTTTACCAATTTATACTCCCAACACCGTGTTAGGAAAGATTCACTCACCTCATGTCCTTCACAACACTTGGAATTGTCAGTAATTTTCATTTTAGCCCTTCTTGAGAGTGTGTACAGAAATTTATTTGTGATTTCATTTTATGGTTTTCTAATTACTAATGAATTTGAGTGCAATTTCATACATTTACTGGCCATCTGGATAATTTGTCTTGTGAAGTGCTTGTTCAAGTTCTAACCACTTTTCTACTGGAGTATTTGCCTTTTTTCTTTATTGATTTGGAAGAGTTCTTGATTCTGCATATGAAATAGCCCTGTTCTGAAACTAAAGCAGTTATAGCCAAACAAAGATCCTTTTATTGAAGTATTATTTCAATATGATATCCAAGTAACAAAATAACTTTAAAAATGAAGTCTCTTCCTAAAGATTAAGAAGTATGTGATGGTGGTGGTGGTGGCAATGGAGGTGATGTTACATATACCAACAGGGATAGCACCTAACATTTTAAGAGAATGTTCTATACTATTTTATACAGATATTTCCTTAAGTCCTTTTCAATAAACATAAGTATGTATTATTATCTATTTCAAACAGAGGGAATTTGAGGTCTTAAATAAGTTAAGTAACTTGACCAGGGTCACCTAATTAGGGAAGCGGCACAACCTGTATTACATTGGAAATCTCACTGTTCCTGAATACATGATGAATAGAAAATTATCTAAAGCAGCAGAAAAGAAAGTTGTGGGGCTCCTTATCCAGAGGGAAGATACCAAGGGAGAAGATCTAGATAAAAATTAAAGAAGAGACTGAGGGTTTCCTGTTATTTGGGGGATGAGGGTATCTGTTTTTGCCCCCACCCTTAGAGAGCATCACTGGGTTGGGTTATTAAGGTTACATTACAAAGCGTCTCACTGTTTCTTAATACATGATATGTGGCATATAGTAGACATTCAGCAAATATTTGCTGAATTAAAAAATGAGGCTTTAATTTTAGTTCTATAAGTACAGAGAACTTCTAAATTGCTAATGCAAAGTGTCTTTACTAAAGTCTTAATAGGAGGGGAAAAAATGAAAATATTGCCTGTGTATTCTGTGTCAGATATTGTGCCATGCAATGCATAGCTTTTTAACACTTTTTCTATAAAATAATTGCTTGATTTAGGTCTAAACTTGAAAAAGAATTCCTTGGCACAGTATTTGACAAAGGAAAGCTGACTTCTTGTTTTCTTTTTTTAACAATTCACACCTGAAGACAAAACCTTTCCAAGTAAGTAAATCAGATACCCACTCCAATCCTAGCTAAAAGAAAAAAACAAAAAACATGCTACTAAACTAAAATTAGTATGGCAAAATGGTAAAACTTACCCATAGATTTACTTGCATAGAAATATACACACACCTACACAAACACACAGGCAGACACACGTTTTGAAAGAAATATATTTACTTTACAAAAAATTAATAAGCATCAAAAGTGAAAGCCCTCACCAGCTTCTGCTCCCATGAACAATCACAGTCTATATTTCCTTAATACCTCCTTCTAAGCTCAGATGTAGAGTTCACACCTCTGTTTCCCTACTTTTACAGAATGAATCAATGCGTCACCATCTCTCTCCAGAATTTCAGGCTGAGACCCCATTTGACCTATTCCAATTTAGCTTTTCTCAGGTGGTCATGTTCTCTGTGGAGGGAGTTGGCTACCCCCAGAGGTTACAGGTAACTGATAAACACGCTTTTCCTTCCCCACGGCATCACTATCAGGTGAAATGTTACAGTGAAAGCATGTCTCAGTTCCAATTTTCAACACATGTAAACACTGTAGTCTACAGACACACAAAAATATGCAACCTGTACATAACCTCAATGTAGACCCCACTGTCTGTGGCTTTAAAATTTCTGATAAACTCCAGTGATTCAATTGCTTAAAGGCAGACGTAAAAATATACTAAACATGGGATTAGCTAAAGTTTGAATTGGATTAGGAGACAGAATCCTCTATTAAGTGGGTGGAATAAGAGAAACAATTTTGACCTAGGTCCTTTCTAGAGGTTCATATTGACCAGATTTATATAACCTGTTTGCAAAGGATGGAGTGCTGGTACAATAGGTCTAGCTAACTCCATATATTGAGTTACACATTACACAATTGAAAAATTATTCCTATTATTCATTTTGTTAACTACATATATATGAGTGCATCAGACAGTCATATTTGTAGGCTTTGACTTAACTATCTCTAGAATGTGGATTCTAAATTAGGATACTTCATGTGCTAATTGCCTCGAATATTTTAAAGAATATAAGATATACAAACCTCAACCAACAAACACAGCTCCCTAGGGGGATTGCAGACATGTGATTCCTGAATAACCCATGAGTGGTGGGCCCTGCCACAGAGTTGTTTCTGGTCTAGAACATGAAGCCTCAAACAAATATATAGTAAGATGCTAACAATAGAGGAAACTGGATGAGGACTATATGAGAACTCTGTATTGTCTTTGTAACTTATCTGTAATTCTAAAAGCACTTAAAATATGAATTTTATTTATAAGATACACATGTGTGTGTGTATGTTGTATATTCATATATATAGAATGAAAATCCCTTCAAGTTGATACACTTAAAGATCTGTTTCAAAAGGTTATACAGTATTATATCATAATTTGATAGTTTAGGTGTTCATCAATATTTTCATTATTATAAAGAATGCTATATAAGTATCTTTCTATATGTATTATAAACTACTTATTTTTGAGAGATACTGACAAATTTCCCTAAAAGTTAAATTCCCCCAGCATATATGGAAGTGATAGTGTTGACACTCGCTAACTTATACTGGCTGTTACTCTTAAATTTTGCCAAAGTGATAAAAATAGGAATCTCATTATAGCTTGAAACTTCTCATTTCTCTGGTCAATGGTATGTCTGATGATATTTTCATAAACATGTATTAGTCACTTGTAGTATTTCTTCTGTAAATTGCCTCTTTATAGCCATTGTTTTTTTTTTTCTATTAGGTGAAATTTATTTTATTAGTAACTTGATAGTGATGTTTTATCTTTTACACATTACAGATATCTCCCAGTATGATGTTTGCTTTTAATGCTTAATACTGTCTTTTGATGTACAAAGATTTATCTGTTGACATATTTATTTCTTTACTTATCTATTTTAATTCATGTAATTATACCTATCAACCTTTTCTTTAGGCTTTCTGGCTTTGTTTCTCATCTAAAAAATAATTTCCTTACCAAGGATTATATTTCCCTCAATCTTTTTCTAATGCTTTTTGGTTTTTCAATTTAATGTTTGTATCATTAATATCTTTTAGTTTGTTTCAGTGGATGCCATGAGATAAAGGTCTACTTTTTTCCCCAATATTTATTCAGTTACCCCAGCATCATTATTGAAGTTAACCTCATTTCCCAAATTCAAATGTCTGAATTATTGTTCAATGAATTCTCATATATCTTATGTGCATTTTTACAGATAGCTTCTATGTTAACTTATTTGTTTATTTATTCCTAAAATGGTACTACATTGATTTAGCCACTTCAGATTTAAAGTACAATTTGATATCTTACAAGACAAAGACTTCAGCAATTATCTTTACTTTCAAAATCGCCTGGGCTATTTGTGTGCATTTATTTTTTAAAAGGCATTTTGCAATCACATTGTCAATTTCCAAAATCCTGCTGATAATTTAATCTCATTATACTCAGGGCCTCTACAACCTGTGAAGCGTTTTTGTGCAAAGCACTAAAAGGTGACTTGTCTGGGTGGACGCAGCCCCTGCACCAGGACACACATTTGGACAAGCTGTGGTATGTATTTGTAGTGTTTTGCTTTGGTTTGCTCTGCTTCTTTTCTACTGCACTGTTGCATTCTATTGTACAGCTATACCACATCTTATTTGTCTGTTCCCTATTAATCTAAATGAGGCTTATTATGAATAAGACTTCTATGAACAGTCATAACTTTTTGTGACCATAGGCACACATATCTCCACATGCATGCATATGTAGTGAATTGGCTACACATGGAGCACGTGAAGATTTAGGTTTAGTTGGCCAAAATATTCTATACTCCCACCAAAATGACTCGAGAGTTCCAATTACTCAAAATCTTTCAAATACTTTTCCTATATTGTAATATTTATAATTTTACAATCAGTTCATCAATTTCTACAAAACTATGCTGGGATTTGATTGGGGTTGTGCTGAATCTATACTTTAATAGGAGAAGAACTAGCACAACAATATTGACTATTATGATCCATGTACAAGGTATATCTCCCATTTATGTAGCTCTACTTTAACTTCTGCAAGCAGTGCTTGGTCATTTTCAGCATACAGGTAGGGCACATTTTTTGTCAGACTGGTACCTATGTTTTTAATGTTTTTTGATGTTATTATAAGTGATATTGCTATTTTAAATCAATTTATGATTATTCATTGCTGTATATAGAAACACAACTGATTTCTGTTTACTAATATTGTATCCTACAACTCTGATAAACTCACTTTTTAGTTCTAGTAGCTTTTGTGTAGCTCATTCAGATTTTCTGTATAGATGATCACCATCTGCAAATAATGACAGTTTTACTTTTTCTATCCCAGTATGGATGCTTTTTAAATGATAGTTTTCTTGCTTTATTTTATTGGGAAGAAACTCCAATAGAGTCTGATAGAAGTGACGCTATTCTTGCTCTGTTCTGTATGGAAAGGGGAAATAGTTCAGTCTTTAATGATTAGGTATAATGTTTCTGTAGACTTTGCTATAACTGTTTATAAGATTTTGGAATTTACCATCTATACTCTAGTTTGCTGAGAGTTTTTATTATGAATAGATGTTAGATTTTGTTCAAATGCTTTTTCTGCATCTTTGAGATGATCTTATGGTTTTTTTTTTAAAGTCTGCAAATATTACATGCATTACATTTGGAATGTTAAATTACCATTGCATCCCTGAGTTAAACATTTGATCATGAGGTTTTAACATTTTAATATATTGTTGAATATGATTTACTAAATTTTACTAAAATGTAGAGAATTTTGCATCCATGTTCATGAAGGATGTTGGTCTATAGTTTTGTTTTTCTTGTAATATCTTTGTCACATTTTGGAATTAGAGAATTTCCTCCCTCACAGATAGAGTTGGAAAGTATTGCCTCTTCCTCAGATTTCTGGACAGTTTGTGTAGAATGGTTACTATTTCGTCATCAGAAATTTTGTAGATTTACCTATTGAAACCATCTGGGCCTAGAGTTTTCTATATAGGAATATTACTAACTACAAAATCAGTTTCTTTAATAAAAATAGGATTTTCAGCCTATATATCTTCTTGAGTGAATTTTGGTAGTCTACGTCTTTCAAGCAATCTATACATTTCATCTAAGTTGTTGAATTTATTGCCATAAATTTGTTCATAATATTCCCTCATTGTCTTTCTAATAGCTGTAGAATGCATAGTCATGCCATTTCTTTCCTTCTTGATATTGTTACTTTGTGTCTTTATTTTTTCTTATTCTGATAAGCTTGGATATAAGTTTGACAATTTTATAGATTTGCACAAAGAACTTGTTTTTAGTTTCTTTACTTTTCTCCATTGCTTTTCAGTTTTCTATATTATTTACTTCCTCTCATCTGCTGACTTTGCATTTAATTTACTCTTATTTTTCAAATTTCTTGTGGTAAAAACTGAGGTCACTGATCTTAGGTCTTTCTTTTCTACTTTGGTAATTTTTTACAATAAATATCTCTTTATGCACTGCTTTAGTTGGGTCCCACACATTTTGATGCCTTTTGTTTTCACTTGCAATCAGTTCAAAATAATTTGCTATTTTCTTTTTGATTTCTTCTTTATTACTTAGGTTATTTTGAAATGTATTATTTAATTTCAAATGTTTGTTTTTTTTCCATGTATCTTTATGGTATTGGTTTATATTTAACTCCATAGTAGTCAGAAAAATATTTTGTAAAACTTGAATTCTTTTTTATCTATTGAAATTTTTTTTAAGGACCAGAATATGATCTGTCTTGGTAAATCTTCTGTGTACACTTGTAAAGAATACACAGGCTGTTCTCCTTGGGTTCAGATTCTGTAAATATGAATTTGATCCAGTTCATTGGTAATGCTGTTCAAATAGTCTATACCATTAATGATTTTTGCTCTACTCTTTCTGTCAATAATCGAGAGAAGGGTATTGAAAGTTCCGACTACAGTTATGGATTTGTCTATTTCCCCTTGCAGTCCTGTCAGTTTTCATCTACTTTGAAGCTCTTTGTTATGTGCAAAAACATTTAGGAATTTTATAATGTTATTGAATTGACTCCATCATTATGAAATTACCTTTTTTATCCCTAATAATATTCTTTGTTTAAAATCTACTTTGCTGTATTAATGTAGCCAATCTTTTTTGTTGTTGTTTACTAGTGTTAGCATGGCATATCTTTTATCAACCTTTATCTTTAGCCTATTTGTGTCTTGATGTGGTATTTGTAGGCATTATACAGTTGGGTCTTGCTATTTTTTTATGCAATCTGATATTTCTGACCTTTAATTAGTGTGTTCAAGCCACTTAGCTTTAATGTAATTATTGAAATGTTTGATTTTAGATCTACCATCTGTCTTTCTATCCTTTTTCTATTTGTCCCATCTCATTTGTCTCACTTTTTCTATTTCCCCACCTTGTTTGGATAAATTGATTATTTATTGTGATTTTTTATCAAATTTATTGGCTTAGCTAAAACTGTTATTTTAGTGATGCTTTTGGGTTAACAGTATACTAATCATTTATCAAAGCCAACTTAAAAAAAGTAAAATTTATTATTTCATAGATATTATTATATCCCTACAATAACACACTTCAATTTCTAGCCTCCAACCTTTTGTACTATTGTGGAAAAAATTTTACTCCTACATATGTAATAAAAATAGTACATTATTATTATTTTTCTTTAGAGAGTCAATCATTTTTTTTGTTTTCTTTTTTAATTAGGGTTCCCATATATCACCCTAGTATTAACACCCTGCATCAGTGTGGTACATTTGTTACAGTTGGTGAAAGCACATTTTTATAATTGTAAAACTATTAACTTAATCCATGATCTTAGGGTTCACTGTTTGTGTAGTGCAGTTCAACGGATTTTTTAAAAATTTTTATTCCAATACCATATATACAACCCAACACTTCCCCTTTTAACCACACTCAGATATACATTTCAGTCCTGTTAATTACATTCACCATGTTGTGCTACCATAACCACCAATAGAAAAACGTTTCCATCGTTCCAAATAGGAACCCTGTACATTTTAAGCCTTATCTCCCTATTCCCTAACCCCACTCCATCCCCTGGTACCTATATTCTAGATTGACACCATGATTTTGCTTATTCTAATTATTCCATATCAATGAAATAATATTTGTCGTTTTATGATTGGCTTATTTCACTAAACATGATGTCTTCAAGGTTCATCCATGTTGTCACATGTATCATAAGTTCATTCCTTTTGCAGCTAAATAATATCCTGTTGTATGTGCATACCACATTTGATTTATCCATTCATCAGTTAATGGATACTTGGGTTGCTCCCACCTTTTGGTAATCATGAATAATGCTGCTATGAACATCAGTGTGAAAATATCTGTCTGAGTCCTTGCTTTCAAATCTTTTTGGTACGTATCTAGAATTAGGAGTGCCAGATCATATGGTAATTCTACACTTAACTTTGTGAGAATCTGACAAACTGTCTTCCACAGTGGCTGCACCATTTTACATTCCAATCAGCAATGCATGAATGTTCCTGTTTCTCTCTGCATTCTCTCCAACACTTGTCATTTTCTGTTGGTTTTTTTTCTAAAAGTAGAAATTCTGGTGGATGTGAAATGGTATCTCATTGTGGTTTTGATTTTCATTTCCTTAATAGCTGGTGAACTTAAGCATCTTTTCATGTGCTTTGGGACCACTTGTATATCTTCTTTGGAGAATGTCTATGCAAGTTGCTCATTTTAAAAAAATGGGTTGTTTGTCTTTTTATTGTTGAATTGCAGGTGTTCTTTATGTAATCTAGATATTAAACCCTTATCAGATCTATTTCCCAGATATTTTCTCCCTTTAAGTTGGCTGTCTTTTCACTTTCATTATACAGTCCTTTGATACATGAAAGTTTTTAATTTTGAGGGTGTCCGATTCATTTATTTTTTCTTTTGCTGCTTGTGCTTTGGGTGTAAACTCTGAGAAACCATTGCCTACCACAAGGTCCTAAAGATGCTTCCCTTTGTTTTTTACTAGGAGTTGTATAGCTTTGATTATTATATTTAGGTCTACAATCCATTTTGAGTTGATTTTTATATATGGCATGAGGTAGGGGACCACCTTCATCATTTTGCACAAGGATGTCCAGTTTTCCTAACACCATTTGTTGTAGGGACTATTCTCTCCCCATTGAGTGGACTTGGTGGCCTTGTCAAAAATCAGTTGGCCATAAAGGTGAGGATTGAATTCTGAACTCTCAGTTCAATTCCATTGGTCTATATGTCTATCCTTGTGCTGGTGCCATGCTGTTTCAATTATTATGTCTTTGTAATAAGCTCTAAGATCAGGAAGTATGAGTCCTCCAACTAACTTCATTCTTGTTTTTCAAGATGGTTTTGGCTATTCGGGTACCCTTATCCTTCCATTAAAATTTGATGATGGGCTTTTCTATTTCTAAAAGAAGGCTCTTGGAATTTTGATTGTGATTGCATTGAATCTGTAAATCATTTTGGGTAGAATTGACATGTTAACACTATTTAGTCTTCCAATCCATGAATGTGGAATATCCTTCCACTTAATTTTAATTTCTTTTAAGAATGTCTTGTAGTTGTCTATGTATTTTACGTTCTTGATTAGATTTATTCCTTCATATTTCATTCTTTTAGTTGCTATTGTAAATAGAAGTTTGTGCTTGATTTCTTCTTCTAATACTGATTGCTCATGTAGAGAAACAGTACTGATTTGGGGTGTTGATCTTGTGCCCTGCTACTTTACTGAATTCATTTATTAGCTCCAGGAGCTTTGTTGTGGATTTGCCAGGATATTCTACATATGCGATCATGTCATCTGCAAACCAGGAAAGTTTTACTTCTTCCTTTCCTATTTGGAAGCTGTTATTTCTTTGTCTTGCCTAACTGTTCTGGGAGGAACTTTCAGTATGATGTTGAAAAACAACAGTGACAGTGGGCATTATTTTCTTGTTCCTAATCTTAGAGGGAAAGCTTTCCGTCTTTCAACATTAAGAAGGATGTTAGCTGTAGGTTTTTCATACATGCCCTCTATCATGTTGAGGAAGTTCATTCTATTTCTAGTTTTCTAAGTGTTTTGTATCAAGAAGGGAAGCTGGATTTTTTCAAAAATCCAGGACCCCTGGATCATCTTAAATTGAGATGATTATGGGGGTATTTTTCCCTTCTTTCTGTTAACGTGGGGTTTACATTAATTGATTTTCTTATGTAGAGCCACCTTTGCATACCAAGAGAAATCCCTTTTAATCATAGTTGAAAATTCTTTTAATGTGCCATTGGATTTGGGTTTCAAGTATTTGTTGAGGATTTTGGCATCTATATTCATTAGGGATATTGGTCTGTAATTTTCCTGTCTTGTGGTATAATTATGTGATTTAGGTATGATGATAATGTCCTCATAGTATCAATTACGGAGTGTTCCCTCCTCTTCAATTTTTTGGGAAGAGTTTGAGCAGCATTAGTGTTGTCTTCTTAGAATGTTTGGTAAAATTCTTCTGTAAAGCCATCTGATCCTGGGCTTTTATTTGTTGGAAGGTTTTTGCTTACCGATTCAATCTCTTTAACAGTAATTGGTTTGTGAGATCTTCTATTTCTTCTTGAGGGAGTGTAGGGAGTTTGTGTGTTTCTTTTTTTCTTTCTTTCTTTTTTTTTAATTAAGATTTATTCACATAACATACAATCATCCAAAGTATATAATCCATTGACCACATTACTATGATATAGTTCTTCATTCATCACCCTGATCAATTTTTTTTAAACATTTTCCTTCTACTAGAAGAAGTGAAAGCAAGAATTAAAAAAACAAGAGTAAAACAGAACACCCAAATTGTCCCCCTGCCCCATTCTTCCTACAGTTTTTTGTTTTTGTTTTTGTTTGGCCCCATTTTTCTACTCGTCCGTCCATACACTGGACAAAGGGGAGTGTGATCTACATGGCTTTCCCAATCACATTGCCACCCCTTATAGGCTACATTGTTACACAATTGTCTTCAAGATTGAAGGGTTCTGGGTTGTAGTTTGATAGTTTCAGGTATTTACTGCTAGCTATTCCAATTCATTAGAATCTAAAAAGGGTTATCTATATTGTGAATAAGAGTGCCCACCAGAGTGACCTCTAGGCTCCTTTTGGAATCTCTCAGCCACTGAAACTTATTTCATTTCATTTCACATCCCCTTTTTGGTCAAGAAGATGTTCTCCATCCCACGATGCCTGGTCTAGATTCCTCCCCGGGAGTCATATTCCACATTGCTAGGGAGATTTACAACCCTGGGTGTCAGATCCCACATAGAGGGGAGAGCAGTGATATCACCTGCAAAGTTGGCTTAGCTAGAGGGAGAGAGCCACATCTGAGCAACAACAAGGCATTTGGGAGGAGGCTCTTAGGCACAATTATAGGGAGGCCTAGCCTCTCCTTTGCAGCAACAGTCTTCCTAAGGGCAAGTCCAGTGATAGAGGGCTCAGCCCATCAAACTGCCAGTCCCTAATGTCTGTAAGCACATCAGCAACCATCAAGGTGGGGAAGCCCAACATCCCTGCATTCTCCCCCAGCTCCTCAGGAGGGCTCTGCTTAATTTTTTTCATTGTTTTTTTTTTTTTAATTAACTACTAAATATATCAAAAAAAAATTTTAAAAAGACATACAATAAAAAATTTCAAACAAACCAAAACAAGGGACTAAGAAAAAGACAACTAACCTAAAATAACTACTTTACTTCCAACATGTTCCTACTCTATCCAAAGAAAATAATCTAATATAGCAACATTTCTGTGAACTTGTTCCTGCCATACCCACCATAAATTAACAAACCATAGTCCTTCCTGGGCATTCCCAGAATGTTAAATTTACCCACAATGGCTTATCTGTTCTTACTAGGTTATTGTTTCCCCTTCACTAATTGCTCTCTATCGCTAGGTCCCCTACATTCTACATTATAAACCATTTATTTTACATTTTTCACTCTTCACATTAGTGGTAGCATATAATACTTCTCTTTTTGTGCCTGGCTTATTTCGCTCAGCATTACGTCTTCAAGATTCATCCATGTTGTCATATGTTTCACGACATCATTCCTTCTTACTGCTGCATAGTATTCCATCATGTGTATGCACCACATTTATTTATCCACTCATCTGCTGAAGGACATT
Organism: Choloepus didactylus; assembly: GCF_015220235.1. Lineage (NCBI taxonomy): Eukaryota > Metazoa > Chordata > Mammalia > Pilosa > Megalonychidae > Choloepus > Choloepus didactylus. The sequence goes on from NC_051315.1 coordinate 34,910,904, forward strand.
TGGGTTGTTTCCATCTCTTGGCAATTGTGAATAATGCTGCTATGAACATTGGCATGCAGATATCTATTCATGTCACTGCTTTCAGATCTTCCACATATAAACCGAGAAGTGGAATTGCTGGATCGAAGGGGAACTCTATAACTAGTTTTCTAAGGAACTGCCAGACTGTCTTACAGTGTGGCTGAACCATTATACAGTCCCACCAACAATGAATAAGAGTTCCAGCTTCTCCACATCCTCTCTAGCATTTGTAGTTTCTTGTTTGTTTAATGGCAGCCATTCTAATTGGTGTGAGAATGGTATCGTTGTGGTCTTAATTTGCATCTCTCTAATAGTTAGTGAAGCTGAACCCCTTTTTTATGTGTTTTTTGGCCATTTGTATTTCCTCTTCAGAGAACTGTCTTTTCATATCTTTTGCCCATTTTATAATTGGGCTGTCCATACTACTGTCATTGAGTTGTAGGATTTCTTTATATATGCAAGATATCAGTCTTTTGTCAGATACACGGTTTCCAAAATTTTTTTCCCATTGAGTTGGCTGCCTCTTTACCTTTTTGAGAAATTCCTTTGAGGTGCAGAAACTTCTGAGCTTGAGGAGTTCCCATTTATCTATTTTTTCTTTTGTTGCTTGTGCTTTGGGTGTAAAGTCTAGGAAGTGGCTGCCTAATACAAGGTCTTAAAGATGTTTTCCTACATTATCTTCTAGGAGTTTTATGGTACTGTCTTTTATATTGAGGTCTTTGATAAACTTTGAGTTAATTTTTGTGTAGGGTGTGAGGTAGGGGTCCTCTTTCATTCTTTTGGATATAGATATCCAATTCTCCCAGATCCATTTGTTGAAGACCTATTATGTCCCAGTTCAGTGGCTTTGGGGGCCTTATCAATGATCAGTTGGCCATAGATCTATGGGTCTATCTCTGAATTCTCAATTCGATTCCATTGATCAATACGTCTATCTTTGTGCCAGTACCATGCTGTTTGTTTGCTTTTTTAGTTTTCTGTGTACAGTTCCTTTATTTTCTAAGTAAGTTTATTCCTAGATATTTAATTCTTTTAGTTGCAATTATAATTGGAATTTTTTTATTATCTCCTCAGATAGCTTATTACTGGTGCATAGAAACCTATTGTTTTTTTAACATATATTTTATTGAGATTGTTCAGATACCATACAACTATCCAAAGATCCAAAGTGTACAATCAATTGCCCATGGAACCACCATACAGCTGTGCATCCATCAACACAATTATTTTTTTTTAATTTTTAGAATATTTTCACCACTCCAGAAAAGAAACAAAGACAAAAAAAGGAAACTCACATCCTGCCATACCCCTAACCATGCCCCCCCCCTCCATTATTGATTCATAGTTTTGGTATAGTACATTTGTTACTGTTGATGAAAGAATGTTAAAATACTACTAACTGTAGTACATAGTTTGCAATAGGTATATATTTTTTCCCTATATGCCTCTCTATTACCAACTTCTAGTTGTAGTGTCATACATTTGTTCTAGTTCGTGAGAGAGATTTCTAATATTTGTATAGTTAATCACGGACATTGTCCACCACAAGATTCACTGTTTTATACATTCCCATCTTTTAACCTCCAACTTTCCTTCTGGTGACATGCATGACTCTGAGCTTACCCTTTCCACCACTTTCACAAACCTTTTAGCACTGTTAGTTATTTTCATTACATGCTACCATCACCCCTGTCCATTTCCAAGTATTTAAGTTCACCCTAGTTGAACATTCTGCTCACAATAAGCAACTGCTCCCCATTCTTTAGCCTCATTCTGTATCCTGGTAACTTATATTTCATGTCTGTGAGTTTACATATTATAATTAGTTCATATCAGTGAGACCCTACAATGTTTGCCTTTGTGTATCTGTCTTATTTCATTCAATATAGTGTCCTCAAGATTTCTTCATCAACCCATTTCTTTTAAGATGGTTTTGTTCAAACACTATACATTCCGTCCTAAGTAAACAATCATTGGTTCCCCATATAGTCACGTACTTATGTATTGAGCACCATCGCCCCTCTCTGTATAAGGACATTTCTTCCACAAAGATGGAGGAAAAGTTAGGGCAGAGAGGCAAAAGAAAAAGGCAAGAGAAAGGGAGAAAAACAAACAAACAAAAAAACTTGATAGCTAGAAGGTGACAGAAGGAAAGACAGCACTAACCTAAAGTAGAATAAAGAGTCAGACAACATCACAAATGCCAGGAGTCCCATACACTTCCCCTATTCCCCACCCCCCCCCATATGCATTTAGCTTTGGTATATTGCTTTTGTTACATTAAAGGAAGCAATAATACAATGTTTCTGTTAAATATAGTCTCTAGTTTGCATTGATTGTATTTCCCCCTAATCCCACCCCATTTTTAACACCTTGCAATGCTGACATTTATTTGTTCTACCTCATGTAAAAACATATTTGTACCTTTTATTACAATTGTTGAGCACCCTAGGTTTCCCTGAGTTACACAGTCCCAGTCTTTATCGTTCGTCTTTTGTTCTGGTGTCCTACCTGATCCCAGCCTTCCTCTTTCAACCAAATTCACAGTCATCTTTGTTCAGTGTACTTACATTGCTGTGCTACTATCTCCTAAAATTGTTTTCCAAACCTCTCACTCCTGTCTTTTCCTTTCTGTTTGCAGTGCTTCCTTTAGTGTTTCCTGTAGAGCAGGTATCTTGTTCACAAACTCTGTCATTGTCTGTTTGTCAGAGAATATTTTAAGCTTTCCCTCATATCTGAAGGATAGCTTTGCCAGATACAGGATTCTTGGTTGGTGGTTTTTCTGTTTCAGTATCTTAAATATATCACCCCACTTCCTTCTTGCCTCCATGGTTTCTGTTGAGAAATCCACACATAGTCTTATAAAGCTTCCTTTGTATGTGATAGATCACTTCTCCTCTTGCTGCTTTCAGGATTCTGTTTATCTTTGATGTTTGAGAATCTGATTATTAAGTGTCTTGGCATAGGCCTATTCAGATCTATTCTATTTGGGGTACGCTGCACTTCTTGGATCTGTAATTTTATGTCTTTCATAAGAGATGGTAAATTTTCATTGATTATTTCCTCTATTATTGCTTCTGCCCCTTTTCCCTTCTCTTCTCCTTCTGGGACACCAATGATACGTAAATTCTTGCTTTTCATTTTGTCTTTAAGTTCCCAGAGATGTTGCTCATATTTTTCCATTCTTTTCTCTATCTGTTCTTTTGTGTGTAGGTTTTCAGGTGCCTTGTTCTCCAGTTCCTGAGTGTTTTCTTCTGCCTCTTGACATCTGCTGTTGTATGTTTCCATTGTGTCTTTCATCTCTTGTGTTGTGCTTTTCATTTCCATCGATTCTGCCAGTTGGTTTTTTGAACTTTCAATTTCTAACTTATGTATGTCCTGTGTTTTCATTATACGGTTCAGCTCTTTTGCCATATCTTCCCTAAACTTTTTGAATTGACTTGTTATTAGTTGTTTCAATTCTTGCATTACTGTTGAAGTGCAAGTTTGTTCCCCTGACTGGGCCATAACCTCATTTTTCTTGGTGTAGGTTGTAGTTTTCTGTTGTCTAGGCATGGTTTCCTTGATTACCTCAACCAAGCCTCCCCAGACTAGAATGGGCTCAGGTCCCAGAAGGAAGAAATATTTAGTATCTGGTTTCCCTGAGGGTGTGTCTTAGAAAAGTGGTACACCCTCTGATGCCTCCAGTCACTGTGCTTTTCTGCCCAGTAGTTGGCGCCTGTTAGCCTATAATTCTTAACTGGTGTAAGGAGGTGTGGCTCTTTTTCTCCAAGTTCTGAATGAAAGGCAAGTAGTAGAGGTGGGCCCCAACCCTTTCCTCCTAGAGAAGATAGACACCCTAGGGGGAGGTCATTAGCATTTCAATGGTCTCTCTCTGCCTGTGCTGTCTCCACCTTGGTCTGGGTCACAGAACTGGGAACTGAAAATGGCTGAGGATTTCTCCACTGAGTCAGAAAAGGAACAGAGAGTCCCCTTCAGAGTTAGTCCGAGGCGACCTTCCGGCTCTCCAAGGTCAGTCGTCACCCAAAGCCTCTGTCTGCTTGTTGGAGATTCATACCTCATAGTGAGCAGTTCACACTTGATAATTAAAACCGCAGTTGGAGCTCAGCTGAGCTATATTCACTTGCTGGGAGAAAGCTTCTCTCTGGCACCAGGAGTCTTTGTAGCTTGGGCTTTGGGGGAGGGGTCTTCCGATTTGGATCTGCAGTTTCTACTTACAGATTTTATGCTGCGATCTCGGGCATTCCTCCCAATTCAGGTTGGTGTATGATGGTGGACAGTCATGTTTGTCCCCCCTCACAGTTATTCTGGATTATTTGCTAGTTGTTTCTGTTTTTTTTTTTTTTTTTCACTTGTTCCAGGGGGACTACTTAGCTTCCACTCCACTCTATGCCACCATGTTAGATCCTCTGAAGTACCATGCTGTTTTGACTACTGTGGCTTTATAACAAGTTTCAAAGTCAGGGAGTGTAAGTCCTCCCACTTTTTCTTTTTTTAGAGTATTTTTAGCAATTTGAGGCATCTTCTCTTTCCAAATAAATTTGATAACTAGCTTTTCCAAGTCTGCAAAGTAGCTTGTTGGAATTTTGATTGGGATTGCATTGAATCTGTAGATGAGTTTGAGTACAATTGACATGTTAATGACATTTAGTCTTCCAATCCATGAACTTAGAATATTTTTCCATCTTTATGGTCCCTTTCTATTTCTTTTAGTAGAATTATATAGTTTTCTTTGTATACATGTTTTTCATCCTTGGTTAAGTTTATTCCTAGGTACTTGATTTTTTTACTTGCTATTGAAAATGGTACCTTTTTCTTGTGTGTTTCTTCACACCATTCATTTCTAGCATATAGAAACATTACTGACTTATGTGCATTAATCTTGTATCCCGCTAGTCTGCTAAATTTGTTTATTAGCTCTAGTAGCTGTATCATAGATTTCTCAGGGTTTTCCAGATATAAGCTCATATCATCTGTAAATAATGACAGTTTCACTTCTTCCTTTCTGATTTGGATGCCTTTTATTTCTTTGTCTTGCCAGGTTGCCCTGGCTAGCACTTCTAGCACAACGTTGAATAACAATGGTGACAGCGGGCATCCTTGTCTTGTTCCTGATCTTAGAGGGAAGGCTTTCAGTCTCTTGCCATTGAGTACTATGATGGCTGTGGGTCTTTCATGTATGCTCTTTATCATATTGAGGAAGTTTCCTTCAATTCCTAAATTTGAAGTGTTTTTGTCAAAAAGGGATGTTAGATTTTGTCGAATGCTTTTTCAGCATCTATTGAGATAATCATTTGATTTTTCTCTTTTGATTTGTTAATGTGTTGTAATACATTGACTGATTTTCTTATGTTGAATCATCCTTACATGCCTGGAATGAACCCCACTTGGTCATGGTGTATGATTTTTTTAATGTATCTTTGGATTTGATTTGCAAGTATTTTGTTGAGAATTTGTGCATCTATATTCATTAGGGAGATTGGCTGGTAGTTTCCCTTTTTTGTAGCATCTTTGTCTGGTTTTGGTATTAGAGTGATGTTAGCTTCATAAAATGGGTAAGCTAGTGTTCCAATTTCTTCAATGTTTTGAAAGAGTTTAATCAAGATTGGTGTCAGTTCTTTTTGGAAACTTGGTAGAATTCCCCTGTGAAGCCATCTGGCCCTGGGCATTTATTTGTGGGAAGTTTTTAAATGACCGATTGGATGTCTTTGCTTGTGATTGGTTGGTAGAGGTCATCTATTTCTTCTCTGGTCAGTCTAGGTTGTTCATATGTTTCCAGGAAATTGTCCATTTCCTCTACATTATCCAGTTTATTGGCATAGTATCCTTTTATAATTTTTTTAATTTCTTCAGGATGCACAGTAATGTCACCTTTCTCATTCATTATTTTGTTTATATGGGTCTTCTCTCTTTTTGATTTTGTCAGTCTAGCTAGAGGCTAGTCAATCTTGCTTATTTTCTCAAAGAACCAACTTTTGGTGTTATTTATTCTCTCTACTGTTTTTTGTTCTCCATGTCATTTATTTCTGTTTTAATCCTTGTTATTTCTTTTCTTCTACTTGGTTTAGGATTAGTTTGCTGTTCATTTTCAAGCTTCTTTACTTGCTCCATTAGTTCTTTGATTTTAGCTCTTTCTTCCTTTTGATGTATGCATTTAGTGCTATAAATTTCCCCCTCAGTACCGCTTTTGCAACATCCCGTAGGTTTTGATATGTTGTGTTCTCATTTTCATTCATCTCTATGTATTTAGGAATTTCTCTTGCTATTTCTTCTTTAACCCACTGATTGTTTAGGAGTGTGTTGTTTAACCTCCAGGTATTTGTAAATTTTTTAAGTCTCTGATGGTTATTGACTTCTAATTCTACTTCATTGTGGTCAGAGAATGTGCTTTGAATAATTTCAAATTTTTAAAATTTACTGAGGATTGTTGTATGTCCCAGAAAATTGGTCTATTCCAGAGAAAGCTCCATAAGCACTAGAGAAGAATGTGTATCCTGGTGATTTGGGATGTAATGTTCTATATATGTCTGTTAAATCAAAATCATTTATCAGATTGTTTAGGTTTTCAATTTCCTTATTGGTCTTCTGCCTGGTTGATCTATCTATAGGAGACAGTGATGTGTTAAAGTTTCCCAAATTAATGTGGAAACATCAATTGCTTCCTTTAGTTTTGCCAGTGTTTCTCTCCTGTATTTTGTGCCACCTTGATTGGGTGCATAAACATTTATGATTGTTATTTCTTCTTGTTGAATTGTCCCTTTTGTTAGTATGTAGTGGCCTTTTTTGTCTCGCATAACATCCTTGCATTTAAAGTCTATTTTATCTGTGATTAATCTTGCTATACCTGCTTTCTTTTGGCTGTAGCTTGCATGAAATATTTTTTCCATCCTTTCACTTTCAATTTCTTTGTTTCCCTGTATCTAAGATGAGTCTCTTGTAGGCAACATATTGATGGTTCATATTTTTTGATCCACTCTCCTAATCTATATCTTTTAATTGGGGAGTTTAATCCATTTACATTCAACATTATAACTGTGAAGGCATTTCTTGAGTCAGCCATCCTATCCTTTGGTTTATATTTGTCAGATATATTTTTTTCCCTCTCTCCCTTAATGTCCTTTAACATACCCATACTGAATCTCTTAAGTACTGAAACTTTCTCCATCTCTCTCTCTCCTTTTTTTGTTTCTCTTTTGGTATGGCTCCCTTTAGTATCTCACATAGTAGGGCAGGTCTCTTGTCAGCAAATTCTCTCAGCATTCCTTTGTGAAAAATTTAAGCTCTCCCTAAATTTGAAGGAGAGCTTTGCTGGATAGAGAATTCTTGGTTGGCAATTTTTCTCTCTCAGAATTTCAAATATGTGATACCACTGCCTTCTCACCTCCATAGTGGCTGCTGAGTAGTTACTACTTAGTCTTATGGTGTTTCCTTTGTATGTGGTGAATTTCTTTTCTCTTGCTGCTTTGAGAACTTGCTCCTTCTCTTCAGTGTTTGACAATCTGATCAGAATATGTCTCAGAGTGGGTTTATTTTATTTTAAGTTCACTGTGCATTTATGATTTGTGTATTTGTGTTGTTTAGAAGGTTTGGGAAGTTTTCCCCAACAATTTCTTTGAAGACTCTTCCTAGACCTTTACCCTTCTCTTCCCCTTCTGGAACACTAATGACTCTTATATTTGGACATTTTATATCTTTCATTTCCCCCAGGCCCATTTTGATTTTTTCAATTTTCTTCCCCATTCTCTTTTGTTCTTTCATTTTCCATTCTGTTGTCTTTGAGATCACTGATTTGCTGCTCAACTTTCTCTAGTCTTGTACTATGAGTATCCAGAATCTTTTTAATTTGTTCGACAGTTTCTTTTATTTCCATAAGATCATCTATTTTTATTTACTCTTGCAATTTCTTCTTTATGCTCTTCTAGGGTCTTCACGTCCTTTATATCCTCTGCCATGCTCTCATTGTTTGTCTTTAGTTCTTTGATTAATTGTTCCAAGTACTGTCTCCTCTGGTCTTTTGATTTGGGTGTTTGGGTTTGGGTTATCCATATCATCTGGTTTCTTCATATGTTTTAAAATTTTCTGTTGTTTTTGGACTCTGGGATTTGCTTAACTTGATAGGGTTCTTTAAGGATACGTAGACTTGTTCAAACACTTATCTCTAATTTGGCAGATCTAGAGAAAGTGCGTACACTTTCTCTAACTAATCAGCATGTGCCATCCGCGAGCCACCTATTACCCTCAAGTCAGTTCTCCCCAACTTTGTCTTTGTGGTGAGTGGGGGTCTGAATCTTGTAGGGGTTCAATTGGTGCACCAAGTTTCCATGTGTAGTTGGTGCTGCCTGCCCTGAATGTGAGATGTGTGTCTGAGTGGTTAGGGAGGGAGGGTAGCTTTAATAATCAAACCTCCCAGGTGTTCCTGGAGGTTTAAAGCTGTTGGAAGAGTTTAAACCTTCAGTTCAGTCTTATCAGTTTGACTCTGGTACTGACGCACAAGTCCTTGGTATTGCTGTATGGTCCCTGGGACTTCCAAGTGGGACCCTCTTCCAAGCCATGTCCTCCTAGGGCCTCTGCTGAGGGCAGACTATGTCACAAGTGAGAGCCAAGGTAAATTCTGGGCCTCAGGGCCATGTAGGGGCATTCCCAGCCTGCTGAAAGGATGGCTGTATGGGGTGTGTTAATTTCCCTTTTTTTTCCACATCTCCACCTTCCTAGCTCTGGGACAATTAGCTGCGGACGTGTGAAAGGCTATCATCCATGCCAGACATTGGGTCATGTGTCCATGTTGCTGGAAACACTTCCTGTCACGCTGGGTTGTTTGGCGCAGCTCTGGACTGCAGTGCCCACACTGGGCAGGAGCCTTCCCAGCCTGCTGGGAAGATAGCTGTTGGTGGCATGGTTATTTCCCCCTCTTGGCTAACCTCTGCCTTCCTAGCTCCAAGACAATTAGCAGTGGATGTGTGAAAGGCTATCATCCATGCCAGATATTGAGGCATGCCCACAGGTTATGGGGGTGCAGTTCCCACCGCACTTCACTGCGTGGTTCTTGCTGCCATATTTGCAGCTGCTTTTGGGCTTTTAAAGCTAGTTCAACACCAAATGCCAACCCACGGTTTCCCCAGACCACAGCATGGCTGCCGGTTATTCAGCAGGCTCACTCACTCATTGAAGGATGCAGATTCCTGGTTTCACCAAGTCCATGGTCCCTGTGGTTTTAGCAGACCTTGTCCAGCTGGTGCATCACTGGAACTGGTGTTCTGGGTCACTTTCTGTCTTTTATCTGGTATTTTACATGGAGATTTTTTTTTGCCCTGTCTCTCCTAACTGCCATCTTCTAGAAGCTCTCCTTCTTTTCTTACCTTTAGCACTTTTGACTCAGTCAAGAATCAGTAGGCAAATTCTGGAATTATTAATGTTGACACCCACTGTTTGATCTATTTCTCATTCAACTGAATGGTCAGTGTGATGGTTTGGTTCATGTGTCAACTTGGCCAGTTGATGGTGCCCATGTCTCTAGTCAAGCAAGCACTTGGTGTGTTTCTAATAATTTGTCCATTTCATCTAGATTATCTAATTTATTCATGTACACTTGTTCATGGAATTATTTTATGGTCCTTTCTATTTCAGCATGATTGGCAGTAATGTCTCCCTTTTCATTTCTGATTTTCATTATCTGTGTCCTGTTTGTCAGTCTAGGTAAAGGTTTGCTGATTTTACTGTTGATTTTATTGATTCTATTTTTTTTCTTCTGTACCTCATTTATCTCTTCTGTAATCTTTGTTATTTCCTTCCTTCTCTCTTTGGGTTTAGTGTGTTGTTCTTTTTCTGGTTCTTTTAGTTTTGAGGTAAGGACTCTGATCTGATATCTTTATTCTTTTGTAATGTAGGCATTTCGAGTTATATATTGCTCTCTGAGCATTGCCTTTACTGCATCCCATAAGTTTTGGTATGTTGTATTTTCATTTTCATACACTTCAAGGTATTTCCTAATTTTCCTTGTGATTTCTTCTTTGACCCATAAGTTGTTTAAGAGTTTTTAATTTCCATTTAATTTTAATTACCATTTATTTGTGAATTTTGCTTTTTCTCCCTCTGTTAGTGGTTTCTAGCATCATTCCATTTTGTTTGGAGAAGATGCATGGTATGATTTGAATATTTTTGAATTTAGTGAGATTTGTTTTTTGAATGAGTATATGGTCTGTCCTAGAGAACAATCCATGTACACTAGAAATGAATGTGTATTCTGCTGTTTGGGAGCAAAGTGTTCTACATGTGTATGTTAGATCTAGCTTGTTCAGAGTAACATTAAAGTCTTGTATTTCCTTACTGATCTCCTGTCTAGATGTTCTATCCTTTATCGAAAGTGGTGTATTGAAATCATCTATTATTGTAGAACATTCTATTATTCCCCTCAAATTTCTCAGTATTTGCTTCATATATTTTTGGGCTCTGATATTGGGTGCATATATATGTATAATTCTTTATGTCTTCCTATTGACCCCTTTTTCAGTATGTAGTGACCTTCATTGTCCCTGGTAACAGTTTTTGACTTACTCTATTTTATCTGATATTAGTGTAGTTACTTCAGCTTTATTTTGGTTATTACTTGCATGGTATATTTTTTCCATCCTTTGGCCTTCAACCTACTTATAAGTTGAGTCTCTTGTAAAGCGTATATAGTTAGGTCATGCTTTTTAAATCCATTTTGCCAGTTCCTGTCTTTTGACTGGGGACTTGAATCCACTTACATTTGCACTGACTGCTAATAATTCAGACCTTTCTTTTGCCATTTTGCTATTTAGCCTTTATAAGTCTTATACCCTTTATACCCTCAAATCTTCCATGTTTATTGGCTTTTTTTGAACCGTTTTGAGAAACTTCTCATTTCTTTCTAAATGTACTTTTCATGTATTTTCTTTCAGGTTACCATGGGGATAAAATTTAACAATCTAAATCTATAATCATCATATTTTCTTTGATACCAACTTATCTTCAATGTTATCTTCAATAACACACACACACACTGTTCCTATGTATTCTGACTGACCCATCACCCATTTTACCTGTTACAAATTATATCTTTGTACATCATGGTGTCCCAACCCATCAATTGATCACACTTTTCATGCGTTTGCATTTTAGAACCTGTGTAAAGCAAGAAGTGGAGTTACCTAACAAACAGTACAATATTGGCATTTATATTTAGCTATATGGTTACTTTGCTGGAGGTCTTTATTTCTTGTGCTGCTTTGATACACTGTCTAGTGTCCTTTCTTTCAGTCAGAAGAACTTCCTTTAGCATTGCTTGTAGGGTAGGTCTAGTGGTGACAAATTCCCTTGGCTTTTGTTTACCTGGGAATGTCTTAATCTTTCCCTCATTTTTAAAATTCAGTTTTACTCAGATATATTCACATACCATATAATCATCCAAAGTGTACAATTAATTCTTCACAGTACCATCATATAGCTGTGCATTCATCACCCCAATCTATTTTTGAACATTTTCCTTGTACCAGAAAAAATGAAAATAAGAAAAAACAAAAGTAAAGAAGAACACCCAAAATAACCCCCCTCCCACCCTATTTTTCATTTAGTTTTTTGTCTGCATTTTTCCATTCATTTATCCATACACTGGATAAAGGGAGTGTGATCCAGAAGGCTTTCACAATCACACTGTCACCTCTTGTAAGCAACATTGCTATACAATTGTCTTCAAGAGTCAAGGCTACTGGGTTGCAGCTTGATAGTTTTAGAAATTTACTTCTAGCTATTCCAATGCATTAAAACCTAAAGAGTATTATCTATATAGTGCATAAGAATGCCCACCAGAGTGACCTCTTGACTCCATTTGAAATCTCTTAGCCACTGAAAATTTATTGTGTTTCATTTCACATCCCCCATTTGGTCAAGAAGGTGTTCTCAATCCCATGATGTCAGGTCCAGATTCATCCATGGGGGTCATATTCTGCTTTGCCAGGGAGATTTACACCCCTGGGAGTCAGATCCCATGAGGGGGGAGGACAATGAGTTTACCTGCCAAGTTGGCTTAGCTAGAGAGGGCCACATCTGAGCAACAAAGAGGTACTCAGGGGGAGACACTTAGGCACAAGTATAAGCACGTTTAGCCTCTTCTTTGCAGTGATGAGCTTCATAAGGGCAAGTCCTGTGATAGAGGGTTCAGCACAATAAACCGCCAGCCCTCAATGTTTGTGAGAACATCAGCAACCATCGAGATGAGGAGGCCCAACACCTCTGCATTTCCCCCCAGCTCCTCAGGAAGGCCCTTCATATATATTTTTATTCTCTGCCCAAATTATTTTGGGATGTGTCACTATTTCACACTAACGTATGCAAACATACCAGGTCTACTTCCTATTAAAATGTCCATTTAATTATGGTATTTGAATGAACTGTGCAAGTTAAATTGTTCAGGAAATATAGCTCTTGCACCAACTAAACATCTCTTCCCTTGGTCTCACATGGAATTTGAAGTTTTAAAATGCAGTCAGTATTGTCCTTTACCCTCTGACCTGATTTGCCCTAATCCCAACCACATCTGCTTCATTCATATCTCTAATTGAAGTCTGGATTCTTTTTCAGCTTTTTTAACAGTTGCTATGTGTGCTAATACTGACATTCATATCTGCTGAGTTCTAGCTCTGAGTTTCAGGTGTCACACAGATACTCAAAGCTCCAGTGATTGATCAGGTTATACCCAAAGGGATCAGCATCTCAGAATCTGGAGATAGCCATTACAATTCAGGAATAGATGTAACTGCCATAAGAGCTTACAATCTAGGGACTGTTACGATAAGCATTCCCCTGATAAGCTGTGCTCTAAGGTTCAATTCTGAGTTTACACATTGTAGTTAGTCTATATTGGTGAGACATTATAGTGTTTGCCTTTGTTCTGGTGTAATTCATTCAAAATATAGTCTATAGTTTCCATTCACCTTGTTGTATGTCTCACAGCTTCACTCCTTCTTGCACTAGCTCAATATTTCCTTGTATGCACACATAACAGTTCACCATTCTGTTCCTCCATCAATGTACCCTTAGGCCATCTTCACCCATTGCAAATCATGTATACTCTCTCCATAAACACAAGTGTGCAAATGTCCATTCCTGTCCCTGCCCTCAGATCCTCCAAGTAAATGCCTCCTAATCAGGCTGCAGGACCTTATGGCACCCACATACTTAGCTTCGTGTGGAACCACCCAACTGTCTTCCAGAAAGGCTATTCCAGTCTGCCTCCTTACCAACAGTAAATACATACATCCACCTCTCCATGTTTCCTCCAGCACTTTTATTCCTGTTTATATTTTTCCATATGATTTTATAGAGCTATATTCACATACCATATAATTATCCACAGTATAGAGTTGTTCACAGTATCATCATACAGTTGTGCATTTATCACCACAGTCAGCATGTGAACATATTGATTACTATGAAAAAAAAAGGTTTTTTAATGAATAATAAAAAAGATAAAAAGAAAAATAAAATATCATACAACAGTCAGGTCAGACAACACCACCACTACTAAGAATCCCATATCCCTCCCTTATATCCTCTTCTCATACACATTTAGCTTTGGTATATTGCCTTTGTTAAATTTAATGGAAGCATATTACAATGTTACTGTTGATAATAGACTCCTGTTTGCTTTGATTATATTTTTCCCCACTATCATCCCCTTCCCAACACTCTGTATGGTTCACATTCATTTGTTCTTCATGCAAGAACATTTTCATATGTGTACATTTATTCTCAATCATTGATCACTCCAGTTTTTGCTAAGTTAAACCTCAGGTATCATAAATGCTTCTAGCCCATCTCTTTCAGCTTTACTCATGAACATCTTTGTTCAGTATAGTTACAATATTGTGCTACCATCAGCGAGTATTATGCTATCTATTTCTCGGTCTATACAATCAAGCATGCTGAACATTCTGTAGTCCTTCAGCATCAAATGCCCGATCTCTACCCTCTTTCTAACTCCTGGTAGCCTGTGTTTTCAGCTTTTAGCTCTCAAAGTTTGATCACTAATGTTAGTTCATATTAGTGAGACCATACAGTATTTGTCCCTTTGTTTCTAGCTAACTTCACTCAACATGTCCTCAAGGTTCATCCACATTATTATATGTTCCATGTCTTTGTTCTGTCTTACAGATGCATAATATTCCATCATGTGTATAAACAGCAGTTTGTTTATCTAGTCATCAATTGATGGACATTTGGGCTGCCTCCATCTCTTGGCTATTGTGAATAATGCCGCAATAAACATTGGTTCACAAATGTCCATTTGTATCTTAACTTTCAGCTCCTCTGAGTATACACCTAGTAATACAATAGTTGGGTCATATGGCAAATCTATACTTACCTTCCTGAGAAATGACCACATTGTCTTACAGAGTGGTTGCACCATTCTACATTCCCACCAACAGTGAATAAGTGTGCCTCTTTCTCCACATCCTCTCCAGCACTTGTAATTTTCTGGATAATGGCCATTCTGGTAGGTGTGAGATGATATCTCATTGTGGTTTGGATTTGCATTTCTCTAATAGCCAGTGAAGTTAAGCATTTTTTCATATGTTTTTGAGCTGTTTGTGATTCCTCTTCAGAAAAATGCCTGTCTTTTGTCCATTTTTTAATTGGGTTGTTTGTCTTTCTGTTGTTGAATTGTAGGATCACTTTATATATTTGGGATATTAAACCCTTATGTGATATGTGTTTTTGAAATATTGTCTCCCATTGTGTAGGCTGCCTTTTTACCTTTCTGACAAAATCCTTTGATGTACAAAGGTGTTTAATTTTGAGGAGATCCCATTTATCTCTTTGTTCTTTGGTTGCTTGTGCTTTGGGTGTAAGATCTAGGAAACCACCTCCTATAACAAGATCTTTAAGAAATTTCCCTCCATTTCCTTCTAAGAGTCTAATGGTCTTAGCACTAATGTTTGGGTCTTTGATCCATTGAGTTAATTTTTATATAAGATGTGAATTAGGGGTCCTCTTTCATTCTTTTGGAAATGGATATCCAGTTCTCCAAACACCATTTATTGAAGAGGCTGCTCCATCCCAGTTTCTTTGGCTTGTCTGCCTTATCAAAGATCAGTTGTCCATAGATGTGAGAGTCTATTTCTGAACACTCAATTCAATCCCATTGCTCAGTATATCTATCCTTATGCCAGTACCATGCTGTTTTGAGCACTGTAGCTTTGTAATATGTTCAAAGTCAGGTAGTGTGAGACCTCCCATTTCACTCCTTTTTCTCAAGATATTTTTGGCTATTCATGACACCTTGCCCTTCCAAATAAATTTGGTTGTTTGTTTTTTCTATTTCTGCCAAGTAAGTTGTTGGGACTTTAATTGGTATTGCATTGAATTTATAAATCAGTTTCGGTAGAATTCACATCTTGATTATATTTAGTCTTCCAGTCCATGAACATGGTGTGTTCTTTCATTTTTTTAGGTCCTGTTTGATTTGTTTTAGCAGTTTCTTGTAGTTTTCTTTGTATAGGTCTTTTGTGGACTTTGTTAAATATTTTCCTAAATACGTGATTCTTTTGGTTGCTATTGTAAATGGAATGTTTTTCTTGATGTTTTCCTCTTTTGCACATTATTGTCTATAAGAACACTACAGATTTTTGAGTGTTGATCTTGTAGCCTGCCACTTTTCTGTATTCACTGATTAGTTCTAACAGCTTTGCTGTAGATTTTTCTGGATTTTCTACATATAGAATCATGTCAGCTGCAAACAGTGAAAGTTTTACTTCTTCCTCTCCAATTTGGATGCCTTTTATTTCTTTTTCTTGCCTAATTGCTCTAGCTAGAACTTCCAGCACAATGTTAAATAACAATGATGATAGTGGGCATCCCTGTCATGTTCCTGATCTTAGAGGTCAAGATTTCAGTCTCTCCCCGCCTTGAGTATGATGTTAGCTGTGGGTTGTTCACATATTGCCTTTATCACATTGAGAAAATTCCCTTCTATTCCTATCCTTTGCAGTGTTTTCATCAAGAAAGGATGTTGAATTTTGTTAAATGCCTTTTCTGCATCAATTGAGATGATCGTTTGGTTCTTCTGCTTTGATTTATTGATGTGGTGAATTACATTAATTTATTTCCTTGTGTTGAACTAGCCTTGCATACCTGGAATAAACCCCACCTGGTCATGGTGTATAATTCTTTTAATGTGCTGCTGGATTCAAGTTGTGAGTATTTTGTTGAGGATTTTTGCAACTGTATTCATTAAAGAGATTGGTCTATAATTTTCTTTTTTTGTAGTATCTTTGTCTGATTTTGCTTTTAGGGTGATATTGGTTTCATAGACTGTAGCTTTCCCTTCTCTTCAATGTTTTTTGAAGAGTTTGAGCAGGATTGTTATTAATTCTTTCATGAATGCTTAGTGGAATTCACATGTGAAGCCATCTGGTCCTGGGCTTTTCTTTTGGGGAGATTTTTGTGACTAACTCCATCTCTTTACTTGTAATTGGTTTGTTAAGGTTGTCTGTTTCTTCGTGGGTCAATGTTGGTTGTTTATGCTTTTCTAGGAAGTTGTCCATTTTGTTTAAGTTGTCTAGTTTATTAGCATACAGTTGCTCACAGTATCTTCTTATATCCTTTATTCATGCAGGGTCAGTAGTTATGTTTCCTTTCCCATTTCTGATTGCATTTATTTGCATCACCTCTCTCGTTGTTATTGTTGTTGTTGTTACCATAGTTAGGGGGTCCATCAATTTTGTTGATTTTCTTGAAGAACCAATTTCTGGTTTTGTGGATTCTCTCTATTGTCTTCATATTCTCAATTTCATTTATTTCTGCTCTAATCTTTGTTACTTCTTTCCTTCTGTTTGCTTTGGGGTTAGTTGCTTTTCTTTCTCTAGTTCCTCCAGGTGAACATTTAATTCCTCAATTTTTGCTCTCTATTCTCTTTTAATATAGGTGCTTAGGGCAATAACTTTCCATCTCAGTACTTCCTTTGCTGCATCCCATAAGTTTTTTTTTTTTGAGATATATTCACATACCATACAATCATCCATGGTGTACAATCATCTGTTCACAGTACCATTATATAGTTGTGCATTCACCACCCCAATCTATTGTTGAACATTTTTCTTATACCAGAAAGAATAAGAAAAAAAATAAAAAAAGAACACCCAAATCATCGCCCACATCCCACCCTATTTTTCATTTAGTTTTTGTCCTCATTTATCTACTCATCCATCCATACACTGGACAAAAGGAGTGGAATCCACAAGGTTTTCACAATCTCACTGTCACCCCTTGTAATCTACATTGTTATGCAATTGTCTTCAGGAGTCAAGGCCCACTGGGTTGGAGTTTGGTAGTTTCAGGTACTTACTTCTAGCTATTTCAGTACATTAAAACCTAAAAAGTGTTATCTATATAGTGTGTAAGAATGTCCACCAGAGTGACCTCTCAACTCCATTTGAAATGTCTCAGCCACTGAAGCTTTATTTCATTTCATTTAGCATCCCCCTTTTGGTCAAGAAGATGTTCTCAATCCCATGATGCCAGGTCCAGATGCATCCCTGGGAGTCATATCCTGCATTGCCAGGAAGATTTACACCCCTGGGAGTCAGGTCCTATGTAGTGGGGAGGGCAGTGAGATCACCTGCCAATGTGGCTTAGTTAGAGAGAGAGAGAGCCACATCTGAGCAATAAAGAGGCACTCAGGGAGACTCTTAGGCACAAATATAAGTATGTTTAGCCTCTCCTTTGCAGTAAAATGCTTCATGAGGGCAAGCCCCAAGAACAAGGGCTCAGCATATCAAGCCGTCAGTCCCCTGTGTTTGTGAGAACATCAGCAACAATCCAGGTGAGGAAGTCCAACACCTCTGCATCCTCCCCCAGCTCCTCAGGAGGGCCCCAAATATATATTTTTATTCTCTACCCAAATTACTTTGGGATATGTTGCTATTTCACTCTAACCTATGCAGACCTACCATATCTCACTTCCTATTCAAATTTCCACGTAATTGTGGTGTTTGAACAAAACTGACTGTAGAAGTTATTTGGTGTAGGATCTATATTTTCTAAACAATATAAGCATTTCTTCCCATGGTCTCACATGGATGTTGAAGTTTTAACACACAGAGTTTCAACATTTACCCTTTGGCCTGATTTGCTGTGGTCTTAACCAGATCTGCTTCATTCATATCTCTAATTATTAAAGTCTGGGCTCTTTTTCAGTTTTTTTTTTTTTCAGTTGCTGTATGCATTAATACTGACATTCATATTTGCTAAGCTCTAGCTCTGAGTTTCAGGTGTCACATAGATACCCAATGTTCCAGACACCAATCAGGTTATAACACCAAGGGATCAATATCTCAGAGTTTGGAGATAACCATTACAATTCAGGAATAGATATGACTGCTGTAGGAGCTTACATCTAGGGACCATTACAATAATCATTTCCCTGTTAGGCTGTACTCTAAGATTCCTAAATTCTGAGTTTACACATTGTAGTTAGTCCATATTGGTGAGGCATTATAGTGTTTGCCTTTGTTTCTGATGTACTTCACTCAAAATGCTATCTACAGAATCCATTCACCTCCTTGCATGTCTCACAACTTCACTCCTTCTCATAGTTGAGCAATATTCCATTGCATACATACACCACTGTTCACCATTCTGTTCCTCAGTCAGTGTACCCTTAGGCCACCTCCATCCACTGCAAATCATAAATACTGCTTCCATAAACAACAATGTGTAAATGTCCATTCATGTCTCTGTTCTCAGATCTTCCAAGTACATATCCCATAATGAGGTTGCAGGACCTTATGGCCCCCACATACTTAGATTCTTGTGGAACCACCACAGTTACCTCCAGAAAGGAGGTTGTTTTCATTGTCATTTGCCTTGAGGTATTTACTAATTTATCTTGTAATTTCTTCCTTTACCCACTGGTTTTCTAAGAGTGTGTTGTTTAGTCTCCTTATGTTTGGAATTTTACAATCTTCTGCCTGTTATTTATTTCCAAGTTCATTCCATTATGATCCGGGATAGTGTTTTTCATAATATCAAAATTTTTAAATTTGTTGCAACATGCTTTGTGACCCAATATGTGGTCTATCCTAGAAAATGTTCCATGAGCACTTGAGAAAAATGTGTATCCTGCTCTTCTGGGTGTAGTGTTCTATAAATGTCTGTCAAGTCTAGTTCATTTATCATACAATTAAACATCTCTGTTTCCTTATGGATCCTCTGTCTAGATGTTCTGTCCATTGATGAGAGCAGTGTATTGTAGTCTCCAACTATTATTATAGAGTTATCTACTTCTCCTTTCAGTAGTCTCAGTGTTTGCCTCATGAATTTGGGGGCACTCTGGCTTGGTCCATAAATATTTATGATTGTTATGTTTTCTTGATGAATTGAACCTTTTATTAATATATAATGTCCTTGTCTCTTTTAATTGTTTTACTTTTGAAGTCTAATTTGTCTGATATTAATATAGCTACTTCTGCTTTTTTCTGGTTGCTATTTGCATGCAATATCTTTTCACAACCTTTCACTTTCCACCTATTTTTGTCCTTGTGTCTAAAGTGAGTTTCTTGTAGATAGCATATGGATGGGTCCTATTTAAATCCATTCCACCAGTCTGCATCTTTTTATTGGGGAGTTTAATCCATTAACATTTAATGTTATTACTGAAAGGGCAGTACTTTCTTCTATCATTTTGTCTTTTGGATTTTATATGTCATGCCTTATTTTTTCCCTCTCGCTCCTTTTACCCTTCCTGATTTCATTTATACGCTCTTCTCCAAACCTCTCTCCCCTGTCTTTTCCTATTAGCCTGTAGCACTCCCTTTAGTGTTTCTAGTCATGCTGGTCTCTTATTCACAAACTCCCTCAATGCCTGTTTGTCTAAAAATATTTAATCTCTCACTCATTTTTGAAGGACAGTTTTGCCAGATATAGAATTTTGGGTTGGCAGTTCTACTCTTTCAGTATCTTAAATATATCATACCACCATCTTCTTGCCTCCATGGTTTCTGCAGAGAAATCTGTACATAGTCTTACTGAGCTTCCCTTGTATTTGATGGATTGCTTTTCTCTTGCAGCTTTCAGGATTCTCTCTTTATCTTTGCCATTGGACAATCTGATCAGTAAGTGTCTTGGAGTAGGACTATTGGGATCTGTTCTCTTTGGGGTACACTCCCCTTCTTGAATGTGTAATTTTCTGTCTTTCATAAGATTTGGGAAATTTTCAATGATTATTTCTTCTATTATTCTTTCTGCCCCTTTTCCCCTCTCTTCTCTGTCTGGGACACACATAACATGTATATTCATGTGCTTCATGTCATCACTCAGCTCCCTAACACCCGGCTCATATTTTTCCATTATTTTCACCATCTGTTCTTTTGTGTATATGAATTCAAATGTCTGGTCTTCCAATTCACTGATCCTTTCTTCTGCCTGTTCAAATGTATTGTTGTATTCCCCCATTGTCTTTTTCATCTCCTCCATTATGTCCTTTATTTCCATAAGTTCTGCCATTTGTTTTTTCAAAGTTTATGAATTCTTTATGGTCTTCCAGTGTCTTCCTTATATCTTTCATCTCTTTTGCTATAGCTTGCCTCCATTCATATAACTTGACTTTTGAATTCACTTAGGATATTTGTTTGAACATCTTTAATTAGTTCTTCCTTCAGTTCATTGAATTAATTTAGCATTAGTTGCCTCAACTCCTGTATCTTAGTTGAACTATTAGTTTGTTCCTTTGGCTGGTCCATATTCTTGTGTTTCCTAGTATGGCTCGTTATCTTAAGCTATCTAGGCATCTGACTTTCTTGATTAGCTTATTCTGGAGCTTGTTTTCAATCTTTTACCTAGGGTTTTCTTGTTGGTTGGCTTTGTTCTCTAAGCTTTGGTGTCCAGTTCAACTTATTCTAGGCCTCTAACTTAGGTTCTGTTTAGTTGATTGGAGTTTTTCACCTCTTGTTTTTCTGTTTCTTGCCCTGCCTCTATGTAGCCTTTTTGTTTGAGGGTCTCCTCAGATATGGTCAACCCCAGTCAGGTTTTCCCAGTCCAGAGAGGCCCAGGTCTCAGGAGGAGGGTATGGAGTTTCCTTGAGAATGAGACCCTCCTGTGAGGCCTTTAGACTCTGTGCTTTTCCTATGCTGTCCAGCAGATGGCGATTGCCAGCCCACAGCTCCCCCACCAGTGGGAGGAGGTATGGAGCCTTTAGTTCTCCCAGTGACCCTGACCCTATCAGGGGCACGGCTGACTGAAGCTGGCTTCTGAATTCCAGCCCCTGGTGTCTGAGTTCCCAAAAGGAGGGCTGCCACTGGAGCTGGGCCATGCCCCCCTTTTCTTAGGAAGTTAAGGTCTTTAGTGAATTTTCTCCCCCACTGGACTTACTGCTTTGTCTCTCAGAGCTATCACAGATATGCTCTTGCCTGGGCCCAAATTGCAAGTCTTTGAGGCTTTCTGTAATGGGCTACGTAAAATAGTTATTTTTTTAAAAAAGAGAAAAAGATAAAAAAATAAATAAAAAAAGATAAAGAAGGGCCCAGTCTAGACTATTTAAAGAAAAGCCCTTTAATTCAATCCTTGCAGTTCTGATGGGTTACTGAAATGCAAAAAGACAAGAAGTTGGAGAGGAATTGAGGAACAATAAAAAAAAAAAAAAAAAAAAAAAACAGAAAAAACAGCTTTTGAGAGAAGGGCCCTGTCCCCCTGGGTTTGCATATGTGCCTGATTCTGTTTGAGCCCAGCTCTTCTCCATATTGTGTTCACCCCCAACTCGAAAAGTCTCTCTTTTTATTTTTTTATTTTTTAAATTTTTTGACTATTTTTGCTATCCCTATTTCCTCTCCTCTGATGTCTGGTCTCAGTTGATCTATGACTGGAAATTCTGCAGCAGTCTGAGTTTGTTAATCAGTTCTGCAACTGAAGTTCTCCCTCATGGCTCCCAGCGCCGATGGTTCCTCCTCCCTCAGGACTGTGCCTGGCACAGTGTAAGAGTCTGGAAACAATCACCACTGCTAAAAGTGAGAAGAAAAACTGATACAGTGTCTCCATGTCTTTATTTTAAATGCAATTTTACTGTGATACATTCACATGCCATAAAATCCACCACAGTATACAACCACATGGTTGATCACAATATTATCACATAGCTGTGCATTCATCACTACAAACAATTTTAGAACATTTTCAGTAATCAAAAAAAAAAAAGAAAAGAGAGAGAGAAAACCCAAACATCCTATACATCTATTGCCACCCCCATCACTGATTCCTAGCATTGGTGTGGTACATTTGTAACTGTTGATGAAAGAATATTAAGATATTACTTTTAACTACAGTCCATAGTTTGCAATAGATGATTTTTTTCCAATGTACCACTCTATTATTATCTCCTTGAAATACTTTTGTACTTTTGTTCTACTTCATATAAGACATTTTTTTATACTTGTACTGTTAATCACAGTAATTGTCCACCACAGGATTTACTGTGTTGTACAGTCCCATGCTTTAACCTCTGGTTTTCCTTCTGGTGACATATATGACTAAACTTCCCATATCAACCACAGTCACATACCATTCTGTGCTTTTAATTATAACCACAGTAATGTGCTCTCATCACCTCTATCCACTTTGACACATTTAAATTCAAGCTAATTAAAAATTCTACACATATTAAGCAGCTTCTCCACTTTTTCTAGCCTGATTCTATCTCTGGTACCCTCTATTTTAGATTCTATGTCTATGTCTATGAATTTACATATTATACATATTTATTATATATTCACATATTACAATTAGTTCATATTGGTGAGATCATACACTATTTGTCCTTTTCAGTCTGACTTCTTTTGAGTCTAACTTATTTCCATCAACATAAAGTCCTCAAGGTCCATCCATGTTGTTGCATGCTTCAGGACTTCCTTCTTTCTTATGACTGAATAATATTCCATCATATGTATATAACACATTTTGTTTATCCATTCATTAGGTGATGGACATTTGGGTTGTTTCCATCTTTTGGCAATTGTGCATAATGACACTATGAAATTGGTGGGCAAATGTCTGTTCACATCCCTGCTTTCAGTTCTTCCAGGTATATACTGAGTAGCAGGATTGTCAGATCATATGGCAACTCTGTACTTAGCTTTCCAAGGAACCCTCAAACTGTCTTCTACAGCTACTGTACCATTATACACTCCCACCAGCAATGGATGTGTTCCAATTTCTCCACATCCTCTTCAGCACATTTCTGCTTAATAGTAGCCATTCTAGTAAATGTGGAATGAGATCTCATGGTTTTGATTTGCATTTTCCTAATAGCTAGTGAAGATGAGCATCTTTTCATGTGCTTTTTAGCCATCTGTATTTCCTCTTTGGAAAAATGTCTATTCATATCTTTTGCTCCTTTTGTAAATTGGGTTGTCTTTATATTGTTGAGTATATCATATATTGCAGGTTGTAGCTATCAAACCCTCCTAGATATGTGGTTTCCAAATATTTTCTCCCATTGAGTCAACTGCCTTTTCACACTTTTGACAAACTCCTTTGAAGCAAAGAAGCATTCAGTTTTGAGGCGGTTCCGTTTATTTTTTTCTTTCATTGCTTGTGCGTTGGATGTAAGGTCTAGGAAACTACCAATCACTAGATCTCAAAGATGTTTCCCTACATTTTCTTCTAGGAATTTCATGGTATTGTCTCTCATATTCAGGTCTTCTATCTATTTTAACTTAATTTTCATATAGGAAGTGAGATAGGGGGTCCTCTTTCATTCTTTTGGATAAGGATATCCAGTTTTCCCAGCACCATTTATTAATGAAACTGTTCTGTCCTAGTGTACTGGACTTGGCAGCTTGTCAAATATAGTTGACCATAGATTAGACCACAGACTATTTCTGAACTCTTGATTCAATTCTATTGCTCAATATGTCTATCTTTATGACAGTACCATGCTCCTTTGACCACTGTGGCTTTACAATATGCTTTCAAGTCAGGAAGTGTGAGTCCTCCCACTTCATTCTTTTTTTTTTTTTTTTTGAGGCCCTTTACCCTTTAAAATAAATTTGATAATTA
This sequence comes from Choloepus didactylus, assembly GCF_015220235.1. Lineage (NCBI taxonomy): Eukaryota > Metazoa > Chordata > Mammalia > Pilosa > Megalonychidae > Choloepus > Choloepus didactylus. The sequence continues at coordinate 34,934,988 of NC_051315.1, forward strand.
GCTTTCCCATTTCTGCAAATAGGCTGTTGGAATTTTGACTGCAATTGCATTGAATCTGTAGATCACTTCGGGCAGAACTGATAGCTTAATATATTGAGCCACCCAATGTAGGAACATGGAAAGTCTTTCCATTTATTTAGATCTTCTTTGATTTCTTTTATAAATGATTTGTAGTCTTCTGTGTACAGGTCCTTTACATTCTTGGTTAAGAATATTCCTAGCTATTTGAGTCTTTTGGTTGCTATTGTGAATGTATTTTTTTTTCTTGATTACCTCCTCAGGTAGCTCATTACTAGTGTATAGAAACACTACTGATTTTTGCATGTTGATCTCATATCCTGCCAATTTGCTGAACTAATTTGCTAACTCTACTAGTTTTCTCATATTTAGGGTGGGGCTCTCTAAATATAGGAACATATTGCCTGCAAATAGTGAAAGTTTTATTTCTTCCTTTCAGACTTGGATGCCTTTTATTTCATTTTCTTGCCTAATTGCTCTGGCTAGAACTTCTAGCAAATTTTTAAATAACAGCTGTGACTGTGGGCATCCTTGTCTTGTTCCCAATCTTAGAGGGAAATTTTTCAGAATCTCATTGATGATTATGATGTTAGCTGTGTGACTTTCATATATGCCCTTTATCATGTTGAACTCTCCTTTGATTCCTAACTTTCAAATATTTTTATCAAGAAATGATGGTGGATTTTGTCAAATCCTTTTCTAGATCAATCAAGATGATCATGTGGTTTTTCCCTTCCAATTTGGAAATGTGGTATATTACCTTAATTGATATTCTTATATTGAACCACCCTTGCATACTGGGGATAAAATTCCCTTGGACATAAGGTATAATTCTTTTAAAGTGATGTTGGATATTATTTGTAAGTATTTTGTTGAGGTTTTTGCATCTATATTCATTAGAGAGATTGGTCTATAGTTTTCTTTTCTTGTAGTGACTTTATCAGGCTTTGGTAATAAGGTGATGTTGGTTTCATAGGATGAATTTAGTTGTGTTCCTTTGTCTTCAATTTGTTGAAAGAGTATGAGCAGGATGGGTACTAATCCTTGGAATGTTTGGTAAAATTCACCTGTGAAACCAACTGGTCCTGGGCTTTTGGGGGGGGGGTTTGATGATCAATTCAATATCTTTCCTAGTAATTGGTTTTCTGAGATCTTATATTTCTTCTAGAGTCAGTACAAGTTGTGTATGTGTTTCTAGGAAATTGTCCATTTCTTCTAAGTTGTCTAGTTTGTTGGCATACAGTTATTCATAATATTCTCTTATGATCCTTATTTCTTCAGGGTCTGTGGTAATGACTCCCTCTCATTTCTGATTTTATTTATTTGAATCTTCTCTATTTTTTGTCTTTGTCAGTCTAGCTAAGGGTTTGTTGATTTTATTGATCTTCTCAAAGTACCAACTTTTAGTTTTATTGATACTCTCTATTACTCTTTTGTTCTCCATTTCATTTATTTCTGCTCCAATCTTTATTTCTCATCTTCTCCTTGCTTTGGAATTAGTTTGCTGTTCTTCCTCAAGCTTCTCCAGGTGTTCAGTTAGGTCTTTGATTTTAGCTCTTTCTTCCTTTTTAATGTAGGCATTTAGGGCTATAAGTTTTACGCTCAGCACTGACTTCACTGCATCCCATTAGTTTTGATACATTGTGTTCTCATTTTCATTCATCTTGAGATATTTACTGATTTATCTTATAATTTCTTCTTTGACCCATTGATTGTTTAAGAGCGTGCTGTTTAACCTCCATATATTTGTGAAATTTTCATTTCACCAGCTGTTATTGCTTTCTAACTTCTTTCCATTATAAGAGAAAGTTCTTTGTATAATTTCAATCTTTAAAATTTATTAAGACCTGTTCTGTGCCCCAGCATGTGGTATATCATGGAGAATGTTCCATGAGCACTTCAGAAGAATGTATCCCCTGCTGTTTTTCAGTGCAATGTTCTATGTCTGTTAAGTCCAGTTCATTTATCATGTTATTTAGGGTCTCTGTTTCCTTGTTGATACTCTGTTTAGCCATTCTACCTGTTAAAGAGAGGGGTCTGTTGAAGCCTCCCACTATTATTGTAGAGACATCTGTTACTCCCTTCAATTTTGCCAGTGTTCACTTTATGTACTTTGGAGCTCCTTGATTAGGTGAAAAAATATGATTATTCTTTTATTAATATATAGTGTCCTTCTGTGTCTCATAACATTTTTGCATTTAAAGTCTATTTTGTCTGATATTGTATAGCTACCCCAGCTTTTTGTTGTTGTTACTGCTTGTGCAGAATATCTTTTTCCATCCTTTCACTTTCAACCTATTTGTATCCTTGTGTCTAACATGAGTCTCTTTACAGAGAGTATATAGTAGGATCATATTTTTTAATCCCTTCAGCCATTCTGTGTCTTTTGATTTCAGGGTTTAATCCATTAAATTGAGTGTTATTACTGTAAAAGCAGTCCTTGCTTTCACCATTTTATCCTTTGACTTTTATTTGTCAGATCTATTTTTTTCTCCTTTTAGTTACCCTTACTGATAATCTTCATTACTAGGCTTTCCTCCAGGACTCTCTCTCCTGTCTTTCTTTTTCAGCTCACAGAACTCCCTTTAATATTTCTTGTAGGGAGGTCTCTTGTTAATATACTTTCTTAGTTTATGTTTATCTCTGACTATTTTAAACTCTCACTCATTTCTGAATAACAGGTTTGCTGGCAATTTTTCTCTTTCAGTACCTTAACTATAGCATACCACTACCTTCTTACCTACAAGGTATCTGATGAGAAGTAAGCACTTACCTTTATGTGGTTTCCCTTGTATGTGGTGAATTGTTTTCTCTGGCTGCTTCTCTGGCATTTGCCACTCTGATTAGTATGTGTTTTGGAGTGGGTCTACTCATATTCTGTTTGGAGCATGTTGGGCTTCTCAGCTTTACATTTTATATCTTTTATAAGGGTTGGGAAATTACCAGCCATTATTTCCTCAAATATTCTTCCTGGCCCATATTTGTATGCTTTATGTTGTCCATCATTTCCCTCAGACCCTGCTCAGATTTTTCCACTTTTTTCTCCATTTGTTCTTTGGTCTATTCAAATTTGGTTGCTCTGTCTTCTAGCTAGTTGATCCTTTCTTCTGCCTCCTCAAATCTGCTGTTGTGTATCTCTAGTATGTTTTAATTTTATCCACAGTGTCTTTCACATCTATAAGATCTTTTATTTTTCTATGCATTCTTTCAGATTCTTCTTGATGCTCTCCTAGTGTCTTAATATCTATGTCTTTAGCCAGCTCATTGAATTTGTTTAGGAGATTTCATTGAACATCTTTGATTAGTTGTTCCAAATCTCCTCCAACTTTTTAATTGTTTCTCTTGGCCATATCTTCTTGTTTCTTAGTATGTTGTAATGTTTTACTGGTATTTGGGCATCTGATTATCTTTATACGATTACTTTGAAAGTTGGTTTCCCTCTCTTGTGTAAGTTTTGTTGTTGATTGTGTTCATGTTAAAGGTCTTCTTTGGCACTTGTTTCATCAGTATTTCCCAACCAATACAGGGCCAGAGCCCCACACAAGGGTTACAGACCAGTTCCAAAGTGCCTGGGGAGAGGGTTAGGAAAGCAACTTCCCAGATGGCACCATCTTCCCAATCCACACTAGCCAGCTATGTAAGAACTGTGGTGACCAGACATGGTCAGCCTCAAGGTTGGGGAGTGTGCACCAGGAGCCAAGGCACAATTGAATCACTCACTGGAGTTCTTTGTGTAGAAACAATGGCACTGTGGGTGCCCCAGGCTCCTACCTGGAAAGGACAGGGGTGTGAGGCCCAGAAGGTCAACTTTGCTGGTCAACAGTTGAGTCAGAACTCTGCTATGTCCTCCTCTGTTCCAGGGGGAGGGCCTCCCTGTCTCTCCTAGTCTGCAATAACCAGTCAAACAGGAAGCAGGCCAACCAGAAGCTGCCAGCTTCAGGGTTGGAGGATGAGGGCTGGGAGCCATGGCCAAGTTCATTCACTGCAGTTTCTCCATTTCTTTGCCCAGATCTCTCTTGTATGTTGCAATGGTCCTTTCTTGGTCTCCTGAGCCTCAGAACCACTACTCTGAACAGTTTCTGCCTGTTCTCTAAGTGTTTTTGGTGGAGAAACAAGTTCTGCCTCTCTTTATTCCTCCATCTTCTCAAAAGTCTCAAGAATCCTTTTTAATGGTTAGCTTACTGTATCCTCAAATAGCCCAGGGACTGCTGTCAGCCTGATCTCAGAAGGTACTCCTGTGGAGCTTATTAGAAATATGATCCACAAACATTATGCATGCAGAGTGGTGGAATCAGAATCTCTGCAAAGGAATCCCAGAAGACTATATTTTAAACTAGATCCCAGATGATTCTCTCCATGACCTTTTTCTTTTAAAATTCAATTTTATTGAGATTGTTCACATACCTTCCAAAGTACACAGTTGCCCATGGTACCATCATACATCTTTGCATCCATCACTACAATTAATCTTTCTTTCAATTTTTAGAACATTTTCATTACTTCAGAAAAGCAACAAAAACAAAAAAGAAAACTCAGTTCCTCCCCTACCCCTAACCAGCCCCCCTCCATTATTGACTCATAGTATTAGTATAGTGCATTTGTTACTGTTGATGAAAGAATGTTAAAATACTACTAACTGTAGTACATAGTTTGCAATAGGTATACTTATTCCCTATATACCCCTCTATTATTAACTTGTAGTTATAGTATGATACATGTGTTCTACTTCATGAAAGAGATTTCTAATATTTGTATAGTTAATCATGGACACTGTCCACCACAAGATTCAGTTTTATACATTCCCATATTTTGAACTCCAACTTTCCTTCTGGTGACATATATGTCTCTAAGCTTCCCCTTTCCACCACCTTCACACGCTATTCAGCACTGTTGGTTATTCTCACAACAACATGCTACTGCCACCTCTGTCCATTTCCAAACACTTAAGTTCAACCAAAACATTCTGCTCATAATAAGCAACTTCTCCCCATTCTCTAGCCTCATTCTATGTCCTGGTAATTTACATTTCATGTCTATGAGTTTACATATTATAATTAGTTCATATCAGTGAGATCCTGAAATATTTGTCTTTATGTGTCTGACTTAATTTACTAAATATAGTGCCCTCAAGGTTTCTTCATCAACCTATTTTTTTTAAGATGGTTTTGTTCACCCACCATACATTCCATCCTAAGTGAACTATCGATGGTTCCCTGCATAATCACATATTTATGCATCCACCACCACCACTACTATCTATATAAGGACATCTCCATTTCATCCACAGAGGAGGAGGAAGAGTCAAAGAAGGTAGAGAGACAAAAGAAAAAGAAACAAAAAAAATGACAGCTAAAAAGCAACAAAAGGAAAGACAGAATTAAACTAAAGTAAAATAAAAGAGTTGGACATCACCAATGCCAAGAGTCTCATACCCCTCCCTTATGTCCCCCTCTTATAGGCATTTAGCTTTGGTATATTGCCTTTGTTACATTAAAGGAAGCATAATACAAAATTTCTATCAACTATTGTCTCTAGTTTGCATTGATTGTATTTTTTCCCCAATTCCACCCCATTTTTAACACTTTGTAAGGTTATTTGTTCTCCCTCATGCAAACACATATTTGTACATTTTATCACAATTGGTATGCTGCACTTCTTGGATCTGTAATCTTTCATAAGAGATGGGAAATTTTCATTGATTATTTCTTCTATTATTGCTTCTGCCCCTTTTCCCTTCTACTTTTCCTTCTGGGACACCCATAACATTCAGTTCCCTGAGATGTCACTCAGATTTTTCCATTCTTTTCCCTATCTGTTCTTTTGTGTGTAGGCTTTCAGATGTCTTGTTCTCCAGTTCCTGAGTGTTTTCTTCTGTCTCTTGAGATCTGCTGTTGTATGTCTCCATTCTCTTTCATCTCTCGTGTTGTGTTGTGCCTTTCATTTCCATAGGTTCTGCCAGTTGTTTTTTCAAACTTTCAATTTCTACCTTATGTTCACACAGTGTTTTCTTTATATCCCTCGCCATATCCTAACTGAACTTGTTGACTTGATTTCTGAATTGATTTAGCATATTTCTTTGAAAATCTTTGATTGTTTCATTAAAGTCAAACAGTATCTCAACTGTATCTTAATTGAGGTGTAAGTTTGTTCCTCTGACTGAGTGACATCTTCATTTTTCCTAGTGTAATTTGTAGTTTTCTATTCTCTAGGCATCTGGTTACCTTGGTTACCCCAATCAGATTTTCCCATAGCAGGACGGGTTCAGGTCTCAGAATGGTGGATGTTCAGTGTTAAGTTTCCCTGAGTGTGTGTCTTAGAAGATTGAATTTCCTGTGAGGCCTCTAGCTGCTGTGCTTTTAATAACCTGCCCAGCAGGTGGTGCCTGTCAGCTGGTCACTCCCAACTGGTGTAAGGAAGTGTGGTTACTTTAATTCTCAGCTTAATTTTTTGTTTTGACAGTTTCTCCCCAGGCCCTGGGATCTGAGTTCTGAAGGTAGGGCCAGCACTAGAGCTGGGTCCCACCTCCTTCCTCTTAGGGAAGATACACCCCCTAGGGAGTTATCTTCTGCATTTGAATTACTCCTTTGTCTCACTGACTCTGTTAACTCCACCCTTGTCTGGGTCAGAGTACTGAGAACTGAAAATGGCTGAGGCTCTCTCCACTGAGCCACTCAGGTTGAGAGAGAGAAAAAGGGAAAGAAATCCCCTCTTCAAAGCCAGTCCACGGACCCCCAGTTTTGCCCATCAGTCAGAGCACCCGGTCTTCTGGTCTTCCTTTCCAGGGGCACAGGCATTTTCCGGCTCTCTAAGGTCAGTCATCTTTAAAGGCTCTGTATTTTTCCTTCTTTTGTTTAATTAATTTTTTTCCCTCAACCCTGCCTCCTCTCCAATGGGAGCAACCTCAGGGTAGTTTGCTGCTTGTTAGGGGTTTGTCTATGTAGCTTGTATTCAGCAGTCCACATTTGTTAATTAAAACCCAGTTGGGGCAGTGGGGCAAGATGGCAGACTGGTGAGCTGTATGTTTTAGTTACTTCTCCAGGAAAGTAGGTAGAAAGCCAGGAACTGCGTGGACTGGACACCACAGAGCAATTGGACTTTGGGCATGCTTCATACAACACTCATGAAAACGTGGAACTGCTGAGATCAGCAAAATCTGTAAGTTTTTGTGGCCAGGGGACCCACACCCCTCCCTGCCAGGCTCAGTCCCGTGGGAGGAGGGGCTGTCATCTCCTGGAAGGAGAATGGAGAACTGCAGTGGCAGCTCTTATCAGAAACTCATTCTACTGATCCAAACTCCAACCATAGATAGACTGAGACCAGGCACCAGAGAATCTGAGAGCAGACAGCACAGCAGAGAGGAGACAGGCATAGAAAAAAACAGCAAGAAAAACTCCAAAATAAAAGCGGAGGATTTTTGGAGTTCTGGTGAACATAGAAAGGGGAAGGGCAGAGCTCAGGCCCTGAGGCGCATATGCAAATCCCAAAGAAAAGCTGATCTCTCTGCCCTGTGGACCTTTCCTTAATGGCCCTGGTTGCTTTGTCTCTTAGCATTTCAATAACCCATTAGATCTCTGAGGAGGGCCCATTTTTTTTTTTTAATCCTTTTTTCTTTTTCTAAAACAATTACTATAAGAAGCCCAATACAGAAAGCTTCCAAGACTTGCAATTTGGGCAGGTCAAGTCAAGAGCAGAACTAAGAGAGCTCTGAGACAAAAGGCAATAATCCAGTGGCTGAGAAAATTCACTAAACACCACAACTTCCCAAGGAAAGGGGGGTGTCCGCTCACAGCCATCATCCTGGTGGACAGGAAACACTCCTGCCCATAGTCAGCCCCGTAGCTGCCCCAGACAACCCAGTGTGATGGAAGTGCTTCAAATAACAGGCACACACCACAAAACTGGGCATGGACATTAGCCTTCCCTGCAACCTCAGCTGATTGTCCCAGAGTTGGGAAGGTGGAGCAGTGTGAATTAACAAAGCCCCATTCAGCCATGATTTCAGCAGACTGGGAGCTTCCCTACACAGCCCAGCAGCCCAGAACTGCCCTGGGGGGATGGCACTCACCTGTGGCATAGCACAGTCATCCCTCAACAGAGGACCAGGGGGTGCACGGCCTGGAAGAGGGACCCACCCACAAGTATCAGGAGCCATACGCCAATACCAAGGACTTGTGGCTGTGGCAGAGACAAACTGTGGCAGGACTAAACTGAAGGATTAGACTATTGCAGCAGCTTTAACTCCAGGATCACAAGGGAGATTTGATTGTTAGAGCCACTCCCCCTCCCTGACTGCCGAAAAACACACCCCATATACAGGGCGGGCAACACCAACTACACATGCAAGCTTGGTACACCAATTGGACCCCACAAGACTCACTCCCCCACTCACCACAAAGGCAAAGCAGGGGAGAACTGGCTTGTGGAGAACAGGTGGCTTGTGGACGCCACGTACTGGTTAGTTAGAGAAAGTGTACTCCACGAAGCTGTAGATCTGATAAATTAGAGATAAGGACTTCAATTGGTCTACACATCCTAAAAGAACCCTATCAAGTTAAGCAAATGCCAAGAGGCCAAAAACAACAGAAAATTATAAAGCATATGAAAAACCCAGACGATATGGATAACCCAAGCCCAAGCACCCAAATCAAAAGACCAGAAGAGACACAGCATCTAGAGCAGCTACTCAAAGAACTAAAGATGAACAATGAGACCATAGTACGGGGATACAAAGGATATCAAGAAGACCCTAGAAGAGCACAAAGAAGATATTGCAAGACGAAATAAAAAAATAGATGATCTTATGGAAATTGATGAAACCGTTGACCAAATAAAAAAGATTCTGGACACTCATAGTACAAGACTAGAGGAAGTTGAACAATGAATCAGTGACCTGGAAGATGACAGAATGGAAAATGAAAGCACAAAAGAAAGAATGGGGAAAAAAATTGAAACGGACCTCAGGGATCTGATAGATAATATAAAAATCCAAATATAAGACTCATTGGTGTTCCAGAAGGGGAAGAAAAGGGTAAAGGTCTAGGAAGAGAATTCAAAGAAATAGTTGGGGAAAACTTCCCAAATCTTCTAAACAACATAAATACACAAATCATAAATGCCCAGCGAACTCCAAATAGAATAAATCCAAATAAATCCACTCTGAGATATATTCTGATCACACTGTCAAACACAGAAGAGGAGCAAGTTCTGAAAGCACCAAGAGAAAAGAAATTCACCACATACAAAGGAAACAGCATAAGACTAAGTAGTGACTACTCAGCAGCCACCATGGAGGCAAGAAGGCAGTGGCACAATATATTTAAAATTCTGAGTGAGAAAAATTTCCAGCCAAGAATACTTTATCCAGCAAAGCTCTCCTTCAAATTTGAGGGAGAGCTTAAATTTTTCACAGACAAACAAATGCTGAGAGAATTTGCTAACAAGAGACCTGCCCTACTGGAGATACTAAAGGGAGCCCTACAGACAGAGAAACAAAGAAAGGACAGAGAGACTTGGAGAAAGGTTCAGTACTAAAGAGATTCGGTATGGGTACAATAAAGGATATTAATAGAGAGAGGGGAAAAATATGACAAACATAATAAGATGGCTGATTCAAGAAATGCCTTCATGGTTATAACATTGAATGTAAATGGATTAAACTCCTGAATTAAAAGATATAGATTCGCAGAATGGATCAAAAAAAATGAACCATCAATATGTTGCATACAAGAGACTCATCTTAGACACAGGGACACAAAGAAATTGAAAATGAAAGGAAGGAAAAAAAATATTTCATGCAATCTATAGCCAAAAGAAAGCAGGTGTAGCAATATTAATCTCAGATAAAATAGACTTTAAATGCAGGGATGTTTTCAGAGACAAAGAAGGCCACTACATACTAATAAAAGGGGCAATTCAACAAGAAGAAATAACAATCATAAATGTCTAGGCACCCAATCAAGGTGCCACAAAATACATGCGAGAAACACTGGCAAAACTAAAGGAAGCAATTGATGTTTCCACAATAATTGTCGGAGACTTCAACACATCACTCTCTCCTATAGATAGATCAACCAGACAGAAGACCAATAAGGAAACTGAAAACCTAAACAATCTGATAAATGAATTAGATTTAACAGACATATACAGGACATTACATCCCAAATCACCAGGATACACATACTTCTCTAGTGCTCACGGAACTTTCTCCAGAATAGATCATATGCTGGGACATAAAACAAGCCTCAATAAATTTAAAAAGATTGAAATTATTCAAAGCACATTCTCTGACCACAATGGAATACAATTAGAAGTCAATAACCATCAGAGACTTAGAAAATTCACAAATACTTGGAGGTTAAACAACACACTCCTAAACAATCAGTGGGTTAAAGAAGAAATGGCAAGAGAAATTGCTAAATATATAGAGACGAATGAAAATGAGAACACAACATACCAAAACCTATGGGATGCAGCAAAAGCAGTGCTAAGGGGGAAATTTATAGCACTAAACGCATATATTAAAAAGGAAGAAAGAGCCAAAATCAAAGAACTAATGAATCAGCTGAAGAAGCTAGAAAATGAACAGCAAACCAATCCTAAACCAAGTAGAAGAAAAGAAATAACAAGGATTAAAGCAGAAATAAATGACATAGAGAACAAAAAAACAAGAGAGGATAACTATCACCAAAAGTTGGTTCTTTGAGAAGATCAACAAGATTGACAAGCCCCTAGCTAGACTGACAAAATCAAAAAGAGAAAAGACCCATATAAACAAAATAATGAATGAAAAAGGTGACATACCTGCAGATCCTGAAGAAATTTAAAAAAAATTATAAGAGGATATTATGAACAACTGTATGGCAACAAACTGGAGAATGTAGAGGAAATGGACAATTTCCTGGAAACATATGAACAACCTAGACTGACCAGAGAAGAAATAGAAGACCTCAATCAACCCATCACAAACAAAGAGATCCAATCAGTCATCAAAAATCTTCCCATAAATAAATGCCCAGGGCCAGATGGCTTCACAGGGGAATTCTACCAAACTTTCCAGAAAGAACTGACACCAATCTTACTCAAACTCTTTCAAAACATTGAAGAAAATGGAACACTACCTAACTCATTTTATGAAGCTAACATCAATCAAATACCAAAACCAGGCAAAGATGCTACAAAAAAGGAAAACTACCAGCCAATCTCCCTAATGAATATAGTGCAAAAATCCTCAACAAAATACTTGCAAATCAAATCCAAAGACACATTAAAAAAATCATACACCATGACCAAGTGGGGTTCATTCCAGGCATGCAAGGATGATTCAACGTAAGAAAATCAATCAATGTATTACAACACATTAACAATTTGAAAGGGAAAAATCAAATGATCATCTCAATAGATGCTGAAAAAGCATTTGACAAAATCCAACATCCGTTTTTGATAAAAACATTTCAAAAGGTAGGAATTGAAGGAAACTTCCTCAATATGATAAAGAGCATATATGAAAACCCCACAGCCAACATAGTACTCAATGGTGAGAGACTGAAAGCTTTCCCTCTAAGATCAGGAACAAGACCAGGATGCCCACTGTCACCACTGTTATTCAACATTGTGCTGGAAGTGCTAGCCAGGGCAATCTGGCAAGACAAAGAAATAAAAGGCATCCAAATTGGAAAAGAAGAAGTAAAACTGTCATTGTTTGCAGATGATATGATCTTATATCTGGAAAACCCTGAGAAATCGACGATACAGCTACTAGAGCTAATAAACAAATTTAGCAAAGTAGCGGGATACAAGATTAATGCACATAAGTCAGTAATGTTTCTATATGCTAGAAATGAACAAACTGAAGAGACACTCAAGAAAAAGATACCATTTTCAATAGCAACTAAAAACATCAAGTACCTAGGAATCAACTTAACCAAAGAGGTAAAAGACCTATACAAAGAAAACTACATAACTCTACTAAAAGAAATAGAAGGGGACCTTAAAAGATGGAAAACTATTCCATGTTCATGGATATGAAGGCTAAATGTCATTAAGATGTCAATTCTACCCAAACTCATCTACAGATTCAATGCAATCCCAATCAAAATTCCAACAACCTACTTTGCAGACTTGGAAAAGTTAGTTATCAAATTTATTTGGAAAGGGAAAATGCCTCGAATTGCTAAAGACACTCTAAAAAAGAAAAACGAAGTGGGAGGACTTACACTCCCTGACTTTGAAGCTTATTATAAAGCCACAGTTGCCAAAACAGCATGGTACTGGCACAAAGATAGACATATAGATCAATGGAATTGAATTGAGAATTCAGAGATAGACCCTCAGATGTATGGCCGACTGATCTTTGATAAGGCCCCCAAAGTCACTGAACTGAGTCATAATGGTCTTTTCAACAAATGGGGCTGGGAGAGTTGGATATCCATATCCAAAAGAATGAAAGAGGACCCCTACCTCACACCCTACACAAAAATTAACTCAAAATGGACCAAAGATCTCAATATAAAAGAAAGTACCATAAAACTCCTAGAAGATAATGTAGGAAAACATCTTCAAGACCTTGTATTAGGCGGCCACTTCCTAGACTTGACACCCAAAGCACAAGCAACAAAAGAAAAAATAGATAAATGGGAACTCCTCAAGCTTAGAAGTCTGCACCTCAAAGAAATTTCTCAAAAAGGTAAAGAGGCAGCCAACTCAATGGGAAAAAATTTTTGGAAACCATGTATCTGACAAAAGACTGATATCTTGCATATATAAAGAAATCCTACAACTCAATGACAATAGTACAGACAGCCCAATTATAAAATGCACAAAAGATATGAAAAGACAGTTCTCTGAAGAGGAAATACAAATGGCCAAGAAATACATGAAAAAATGTTCAGCTTCACTAGCTATTAGAGAGATGCAAATTAAGACCACAATGAGATATCATCTAACACCAATCAGAGTGGCTGCCATTAAACAAACAGGAAACTACAAATGCTGGAGGGGATGTGGAGAAATTGGAACTCTTATTCATTGTTGGTGGGACTGTATAATGGTTCAGCCACTCTGGAAGTCAGTCTGGCAGTTCCTTAGAAAACTAGATATAGAATTCGATCCAGTGATTGCACTTCTCGGTATATACCTGGAAGATCGGAAAGCAGTGACACGAACAGATATCTGCACGTCAATGTTCATAGCAGCATTATTCACAATTGTCAAGAGATGGAAACAACCCAAATGTCCTTCAACAGATGAGTGGATAAATAAAATGTGGTATATACACACGATGGAATACTACACGGCAGTAAGAAAGAATGATCTCGTGAAACATATGACAACATGGATGAACCTTGAAGACATAATGCTGCGCGAAATAAGCCAGGCACAAAAAGACAAATATTATATGCTACCACTAATGTGAACTTTGAAAAATGTAAAACAAATGGTTTATAATGTAGAATGTAGGGGACTAGTAATAGAGAGCAATTAAGGAAGGGGGAACAATAATCCAAGAAGAACAGATAAGCTGTTTAACGTTCTGGGGATGCCCAGGAATGACTATGGTCTGTTAATTTCTGATGTATATAGTAGGAACAAGTTCACAGAAATGTTGCTATATTAGGTAACTTTCTTGGGGTAAAGTAGGAACAGGTTGGAAGTAAAGCTGTTATCTTAGGTTAGTTGTCTTTTTCTTACTCCCTTGTTATGGTCTCTTTGAAATGTTCTTGTATTGTATGTTTTGTTTTGTTTTTTTTCTTACATGATTTAAAAAAGAAAAAAATTAAAAAAATTAAAAAAAGGAAAAAAATATGTAGTGCCCCCTTGAGGAGCCTGTGGAGAATGCAGGGGTATTGGCCTACCCCACCTCGATGGTTGCTAACATGACCACAGACATAGGGGACTGGTGGTTTGATGGGTGGAGCCCTCTACCATAGGTTTTACCTTTGGGAAGATGGTTGCTGTAAAGGAGAGGCTAGGCCTCCCTATAATTGTACCTAAGAGCCTCCTCCCGAATGCTTCTTTGTTGCTCAGATGTGGCCCTCTCTCTCTAGCTAAGCCAACTTAAAAGGTGAAATCACTGCTCTCCCCCCTACATGGGATCAGACACCCAGGGGAGTGAATCTCCCTGGCAACGTGGAATATGACTCCCGGGGAGGAATGTAGACCTGGCATCGTGGGACGGAGAACATCTTCTTGACCAAAAGGGGGATGTGAAAAGAAATGAAATAAGCTTCAGTGGCAGAGAGATTCCAAAAAGAGCCGAGAGGTCACTCTGGTGGGCACTCTTATGCACAATTTAGACAACCTTTTTAGGTTCTAAAGAATTGGGGTAGCTGGTGGTCGATACCTGAAACTATCAAACTACAACCCAGAACCCATGAATCTCAAAGACAATTGTATAAAAATGTAGCTTATGAGGGGTGACAAGGGGATTGGGAAAGCCATAAGGACCACACTCCACTTTGTCTAGTTTATGGATGGATGAGTAGAAAAATAGGGGAAGGAAACAAACAAACAGACAAAGGTACCCAGTGTTCTTTTTTACTTCAATTGCTCTTTTTCACTTTAATTATTATTCTTGTTATTTTTGTGTGTGTGCTAATGAAGGTGTCAGGGATTGATTTAGGTGATGAATGTACAACTATGTAATGGTACTGTGAACAATCGAATGTATGATTTGTTTTGTATGACTGTGTGGTATGTGAATATATCTCAATAAAATGAAGATTAAAAAAAAAAAACCCAGTTGGAGCTAGGCTGAGATATATTTGCTTGCTCTGGGACTGCTGTTTTCTCCCACAGTGAGGTCTCGCAGCTCAGCCTGCCATGGGGGGAGGGGGCACCTGGCATGGTTCACAGTTTTTACTTACAGATTTTATGCTGCAATCTCAGCCATTCCACCCAATCCAGGTTGGTGTATGATGTGTGGACAGTCACGGTTGTCCCCCAGCAGTTGTTTCAGATTATTTACTAGTTGTTCTTGGTTGGTTGTTAGTTGCTCCTGGGGACTAACAAATTCCACACCTCTCTATGCCTCCATCTTGTCCCTCCTTCTGTCCTTGTCGTTTTAATCAATCCTTAGACTCTCCTACTGCTAACTTCCATTTTTAATATGTGATATTGCTGATATCCATGTTATTTCAGAGTTCTGATTGGAAAATACAATTTTTAGAATGTTTCTTCAATAGGATCTTTAATGGCTTTACATCACTGTTATGGCTTTATTCTCTTTATAGTTATTTGGTAATTTCGATGAGCCTTGGAATAGAAAGAAAATGTCATCATGCACTGGTATTTTTAATCTGCACAATTAATTATTTTGGTTTATACTAATTGAACAACTCTTATATCCATTCAGTTTGTAGTATTTCCTCTCCCCTTCCTCAACTATTAGATGTAAATAATATGGGTCAATATGGTTAATATGCTCATACAAACAGCCATGTAAAATCATTCAATAAAGTTTGTTTATCATAGTACATTATGCTATTTTTGTCAACATCCTTATCCCAGAAAAGCTTACTAAGAATAGCTGCCTCTTTCCTTACTATGAAATTTCCAATAGATTATCTACTATGAAAGAATATAAGAAGGCATAGTTAAAACATATGTTTTTCCACTGAAAGAAAGGCAAAAAGCTAAGCTTCACTATTAAGGCAGTGGAAGACAAAAACTAGAATCCTAAAGGCTTGTATATTCTGAAAGGAGAAATTATCTAGGGTCAGGATCTTGGAATGCCACCCAAAAAGACTAGTCCTAGCTAGGACTTTGGGAGGGAAAGGGAAATTATAAAGATGGGAAGGGATGAGGGTTAAAGGGACAATCACCATCAAGAAAGGAAGGCAGCTCCCTGTACATTTTTGCAGACGCTCAACCCTATCTGAGTCATTGGATACTGACTAATTATTAACTCCAGTATTATGGAACTTTATAGGAATTAAGGAGCTATGATCTTTTGGAAATACATGATTTCACTTTCTATGAGAGAGCAGTAGGCCAAGATGATTTCATACTGATGCCTCTTGATGAATCATAACCAAATGCTGAGTAGCTGATCTCAATTCCTTTCCTTTTTCAGTCCTGAAAAACTGGATGTAACTGGATAGAAATGTTTTGTTCTCATCGCCATAAAATGTATCTTATTTCTCAACTACCATAGTGAGCCAAGATTCATCCAATCTATCCAAATCTTAATTGTAGTCTAGAAACTCATCAAACAATTGGATTCTGGGGGAAGATCCTAAAAAAAGCCAGGAAGAAAACAAAACAAATGAAAAAGAGACAAACCTATGAGTAAAATACAAAAGAAAATTGAAGATTATTTAGAATAGATGGAAGTTCTATGAAAGATTTACAACTGTTTTCAAGTATGTGAGGGAAGACTGCAAGGTCAGTGACCACCTGTTCTCCACCTTCATTGAAAATTCAATGGATTAAAAAATGTATTTAAACAGAATTATCCAGTGCATCTGGTGATACCAAATAAGTTTGCTGAAAATTTCTGCCAGAGCTCCTTAGGCAAAGGGCATCCCAGGTGCCCCTAATGGTTGCTTTATGATTATTCACCAAACTGCCTCTTAAAATCCTTTTCTACTATCTTAGTTTTGCTAGGCTGTTATCATAAATACCAGAAACTAGTTTGGGCTTAAATAACAGGAGTTTATGGCTCACAGTTTCAGAGGCTAGCAGGTTTGTTTCCTCCTGGGGGTGGTAGCATTCTGACTGGCTATCCTTGGGTTCATTGGTTTTCCCGTCACATGGTGATGTCCTCTCCTTTCTCTTCCAGTTCCTCCCCATGACTCTCCCTCACTCTGGTTTCTGATTTCTTTCCTTTTTCAAGGCCTCCAGTAATCCAGATTAAAACCCAACCTCATGCAGTTGGGCCACACCTTAATTTAAAATAACATCTTCAAGAGATCCTATTTACCATGGGTTCATGCCCACAGGACTATGAATTAAGATTAAGAACATGTCTAAATTGGGATATTCAATCTACCACATCTACTATATAATAAGCTTGTCATGTGATGCAGTTCAAACCACCAGCTGAGAGAGGATAGGAAGGAGGAGAATAAAAAGGGAGGAAGCAAGGGAAGAAAGGACTTTTTAAGAAAGAAAGAATAATAAGTAATAGGGAGGGAGAGAATCAAGTCTGAAGCATTAGAGACTTAAAATCTTCTATTCAAGGCACTGATGGCGCTCTGTGTAGATAGTTATGGCCCTTCCCCACTAATATTTTTCCTTTTAAATCAAGACACTCTTATGTTTTTACAGCAATAAAACTCCTTAAGATAAATTTTAACGAAAAGTATACTAAGTCTCTGAAACTCTTTAATTGAAAACATGACAAATTAAATTTCTACCATCACCAATAACAAGCTGGTTGACATCAACTTATTTTAATAAATAGCATGAACAGAGAGAATCTCTTTGCAGTGGCTATCCCATGCTCTTCATTAGACCAAATTGTCATTCCAGTAAAAAAAAAAACAGCAGAGCATTAAGGAATATGTGCTTTCTCTCTAATGACGATAAGGATGATCATTAAAAAGATGAAATATTTCTAGCCTAGAGTTATATGTCTACACTAAAAAGTATGGGCCTGAACTCAAACCATGAAAGTGTTGTGACTGCTTCAAAAAAATGAAAAAAAAAAATGATGGATGATGACAAGAGAAACCAGAAGAAAAAGAAAAGGTTTATGCCAATCTAGAAATACCACAGAGCACTTGAAGCAGCTAAATTGTATTCTCTAATCAATACAAAATACCGTCAGTAAAATCAGTGAGTACCAGCCCCTGAAAGTCACCCAGCCTGTAATCTATAGCTACAAGTCATCTCCAACTTCACAAGCAGTGCTTCCCTCAAGAAGATGAGTGTGCACTTACCCAAAAGGTTGACCATAACTTTCCTTCTCCCTCTTTTGGCCAAATATAATTTTATTTTAAATATGGAGGAAAATTTAATAAGTACCTAAAAGGATGTTGAACTCAAACAGGTGCCCTTGACAGCAATCTAAAGCAGCCTAGAGGACAAATTAAATGTAGGATGATGAAACTACCCAAAATAGTTCCCAAGCTAGGTGGTCACATGTGTAGAATTTAATACAACAGCAAGGAAGAGATTTTCAGTGGATTAAGAGTCATGGCTCATTTGAGGAAATGTAATTTGACATGGAAAATTACAGACTTTGGTGAGAAAGGTTTCTATAGCCCTTTAGTAGAATATTTATATGTTGAATATTCAGGGAAATAAGAAAGATCCCCCCTTCAGTAGGAAAGAATACTGGATTGAGAGTTGGGGTAGGGATTTAGACATGCCTGCAACTACTTACAAGCATGGCCTAATTCAACTCATCTCATCATTATGAGCTTCAGTCTTCATTTAGAAAATGAGAGGGCTGAATTGGATCTCTTCCAGGTAAAATTAAAAGTCACATTTAATTTAATAAAATAGCAGAATATACTTGGTTTGTCTTAGGAGAGGTCAGCAAGACAGCACAGCCAGTGATGGTTTCACCAGGTAGCACTGAAAAGACCTGAGAATTGAAAATGCAAGGTCATTGTATCATTCCATAAACTTTCATTCGTAATCTTCCATATGTATTAGATAAACTCTCTCCCATTCATCCCTCCCTTGCCACCACCATCACCATTTAAAGGCTTTATTTTCATTCTAAGTCTATTTTAATATGGTCACACCTGTTTAATAAATAGTGGATTAGGACACTATTCTTTAAGGCTTTGCTGGTTCCTTCTCCTCTAAGACATAGGGCTGACTTACAGGAAACATGCTGGATTTACTTCCAGGAAAATCCTAGGGATGTATGATTGGAAAAGACCTAGAATCCGCTAAAGGGTCTTTACACATATTGTAATCAGAGACTGTCTACAAATTCAAACTAAGCCAAACTGTGTGAGAAGTATTACTTGTCACCAATAAGAAATTTGATCTTTGAATATGATTAATTCAATCTACCACAGAACTTCTATTCCTTAATTTTTTTAACACTAATTCATTGATTGGCAAAATGAATTATCTCTAAATTCACAAATTAACTTAGATCAAAGGTATTTGTCTTTCAAATGCAAAAGAGGAATTGGCATTCTCCATTCTAAAATGTACAGAAATAATTTCAAAAACTAGCATACCAACAGCTTACTCTATTAATCAAAAATTTCATGTCAAGTTTCTGGTTCCCATGTTACAAAAGAAAGAAGTTAAAACAAGTATGCCATGCTAGCTGAACTTCCATCATCTGAATATTCACTGATGATGTGAAAAAAAAAAATGATCCCCCCAAATTACTATCCTAGTTAAAAGCATATTATTGTAAATGTGCTTGCATGTAGCTGTGAAACATTTAATTCACCCAGGGGACCAAGGGAAAGAATGTTTACTGGACAATAGTCACAATCTCATGTATTCTGCTTGGATCACATCTTATGCTTCTGTTGTTTAAATATGCTATACTTTAGAATGTGCTATCATCTTTCCCACATTATTAAGTGTGTCTTTTCACTTTCTACCATATGTCAGGCAACTTCAACCAAGAAGTAACCAATGTTAACTGCTTTATTTCTTATTTTATTTTCTAAGAGCTACTTGCATTTATTATGTAGCTTTAACATATTCATTTTATTTATATCATGATTTATTCAATTTGATGCTGAAGAAAAAGAATCATATCCGACATTATATTGTTGCAAGCTACATACAAGCCAGGCCCATTTATGAGTTCATCAAATGTCACAAATTAGATAATTGGCATTTTACATGCTTTACTCTGCAGAAATCCTTGGCAGATGTTATATGTGTTTAAGTACATTTTAGGATATTTGGGGAATTGCTTAAAGTTTGGGGATGGACTGGGAATAAATTATTTTCCCATCTATATATTACAATATTCAATACCATTTCTGGAACAAAATAGTCAGATTGACTTTTATGGTTAACATAGGCAAAAGACTTATCTAGTTATAATCAGTAAGTTATCTTTAGCAGTAATGATTTATTTGAGGACTTCTAGTTGCTGTTTATGTTAGATTCGTAAGAGTTCAGGTTCTTAAACTAATCTGGATTCAAATCCTGTCTTTACAATTTGCTAGCATGTGAACTTGGAAAAGTTATTAGTGTGTCTGTGCCTCAGTTTCTTTATTCATAAAATGAGTATAATGGTACTACTTCATAGGAATTTTTATGAGAATTAATATTGACAGGTTATTTAAATAGTACCTGGGAACACAGAAAATATTAAATAAATATTCATGAAAGAAAGACAGAAAAAGAAAGAGAGAGGGAGAGTGGGAGAGAGAAAATAAAACCATTTTAATATAATGAAAAATATTTAAATGAAGAGTTGTTTAAATTATTCAACAGAGAATTGCCAGGAGGAAGATGGTGGCACAGAGAGGAGTGGAAGCTAGTTAGTCCCCCTGGAACAACTAGTAAATAATCTGGAATAACTGCTGGGGGACAAACATGACTGTCCACACATCGTATACTAACCTGGATTGGGAGGAATGCCCAAGATTGAAGCATAAAATCTGTAAGTAAAAACTGAGGACCTATGCCAAGAGCCCCCTACCCCATGGCAGCCCTAACTGCAAAGCCTCACTGTATAGAGAACAGCACTGTCTGAACAAGTGAATATATCTCAGCCCAGTTCCAACTGGGGTTTTAATTAACAAATGTGGACTGCTCAATACAACCTATGAATCCCCAACAAGCAAACAGAGGTTTTGGGTGATGACTGACCTTGGAGAGCTAGAGGACCTCTCTGGGAGGGAGAGGGAGCCCAGAGGACCAGGTGCTATCTCCAGCTGATGGGTGAAACTGAGGGTGGCCAAGGACTGGCCTTGAAGGGGGGCTTTCTGTCCCTTTTCCCGCTCAGTGGAGAAGGCCTCAGCCATTTTCAGTTCCAGCACTATGACCCAGACAAGGGTGGAAATAGCAGAGTCAGAGAGACTATTCAAATGTAAATGATCACTCCCTAGGGTGTGTCTCTTCCCTAAGAGGAAGGAGGTGGTGCCAGGCTCTACTACATGCCTTCCATTCAGAACCAGACCCCAGAGCCTGGGGGAAAACAGCCATGGGCCACACCTCCTTACATGAGTCTGGAGTGACAGGCTGACAGGCACCACCTGCTGGGCAGAAAAGCACAGTGACTTGCGGCCTCACAGGGTGTAACAATCTTCGAAGACACACCTTCAGGGAAACCTGATACTATTGCCTCCTTCTGAGACCTGAGCCCATTGTGGTCTGGGAAAACCTGATTGGTAACCAAGGAAGCCAGATGCCTAGACAACAGAAAACTACAACCTACACTAAGAAAAGCAGTTATGTACACAGGAATTGAAACAACTGATGCAAAATCAATTCAAAAAGTTTAGGGAAAATATGGCAAAAGAAATGAAGCATACAATGAAAACACTGGGCATACAGAAGGTAGAAATTGAAAGTTCAAAAAAACAACTGGCAATGAAAAGCACAATACAAGAGATGAAAGACACAATGGAGTCATACAACAGCAGACCTCAAGAGGCAGAAGAAAACACTCAGGAACTGGAGAACAAGGCACCTGAAAGCCTACACACAAAAGAACAGATAGAGAAAAGAATGGAAAAAATATGAGAAACGTCTCTGGGAATTGAATGACAACACAAAATGCAGGAATGTGTGTGTCATGGGTGTCCCAGAAGGAGATGAGAAGGGAAAAGGGGCAGAAGCAATAATGGAAATAATCAATGAAAATTTCCCATCTCTTATGAAAGACATAAATTACAGACCGAAGAAGTGCAGAATACCCCAAACAGAATAGATCTGAATAGGCCTACACCAAGACACTTAATAATCAGATTATCAAACATCAAGATCAGATTATCAAACATCAAAGACAAAGACAGAATGGTGAAAGCAGCAAGAGAAAAGCAATCCATTACATACAAAGGAAGCTTGATAAGACTATGGGCAGATTTCTCAATAGAAACCATGGAGGCAAGAAAGAAGTGGGGTGATAAATTTAAGATACTGAAAGAGAAAAACCACCAACCAAGAATCCTATTTCTGGCAAAACTGTCCTTCAAATATGAGAGAGAGCTTAAAATATTCTCTGACAGACAATGACAGAGTTGGTGAACAAAATACCTGTTCTACAGGAAACACTAAAGGGAGTACTACAGACAGAAAGGAAAAGTCAGGAGTGAGAGGTTTGGAACACAATTTTGGGAGATAGTAGCACAAAGATGACTGTGAGCATGGTTGAAAGAGGAAGGTTAGGAGCATGTGGGATACCAGAAGGAAAGAGGAAAGATAAAGACTGGACTGTATAACTCAGTGAAACCTAGGGTGCTCAACAATTGTAATAAAAGGTACAAATATGTTTTTGCATGAGGTAGAACAAATGAATGTCAACATTTCCAGATGTGAAAAATAGGGTAGGATTGTGGGAAAAATACAATCAATGCAAACTAGAGACTATAATTAACAGAAACATTGTATTATGCTTCCTTTAATGTAACAAAGGCAATATACCAAAGCTAAATGCATATGGCATAGGATAGGGGAAGCATACAGGACTCCTGGCATTGGTGGTGATGTCTGACTCTTTATTCCACTTTAATTTAATGCTATCTTTCCTTTTGTTGCTTCCTAGATGTCATGTTTTCTTCTCTCTCTCTTTCCCTTTTGTCTCTCTACCTTCTTTGACTCTTCCTCCTTCTTAGTGGAAGAAATGGAGATGTCCTTATATAGTGGTGATGGTAGTGAATAAATAAATACGTGACTATACAGGGAACCAACGATTGTTTAGTTAGGATGAAATGTATGGTGTGTGAACAAAACCGTCTTAAAAAAATGGGTTGATGAAGAAACCCTGAGGGCACTATATTGAGTGAAATAAGACAGGCACATAAAGACAAATATTGCAGGGTCTCACTGATATGAACTAATTATAATATGTAAACTCATAGACATGAAATATAAGTTACCAGGATATAGAATGAAGCTAAAGAATGGGGAGCGGTTGCTTATTATGAGCAGAATGTTCAACTAGGGTGAACTTAAACGTTTGGATATGGACAGAGGTGATAGTAGCACATTGTGAGAATAACTAACAGTGCTGAATTGTGAAGGTGGTGGAAAGGGTAAGCTCAGAGTCACATATGTCACCAAAAGGAGAGTTGGAGGTTTTAAGACGGGAATGTATAAATCAGTGAATCTTGTGGTGGACAATGTCCGTGATTAACTATACAAATATTAGAAATCTCTCTCATGAACTAGAACAAATGTATGACACTATAACTAGAAGTTAATAATAGAGGGACATTTAGGAAAAAATATACCTATTGCAAACTATATACTACAGTTAGTATTTTAACATTCTTTCATCAACAGTAACAAATGTACTGTGCCAGTACTATGAGTCCATAATGGAGGGGGTGTGGTTTAGGAGTATGGGAGGATTTGAGTTTCCTTTTTTTGTCTTTATTTCTTTTCTGGAGTAATGAAAATGTTCTAAAAATTGAAACAAAATTATTTGTGGTGATGGATACACAGCTGTCTGATGGTATCATGGGCAACTGATTGTTTACATACCATACAATTATCCAAAGATCCAAAGGGTACATTCTCAAAAAAAAAAAAGAATTACCATTTCTCTTTTTAAGTAAAAGATGATGAAACAACATAAGATCAACTGCTGAGGGCCTGGCCTTATGAAAAAATTGACATGAGAAGCTACAAAATGCAAAAACCCTAAGGCATAGAAGGACAGGTAAAAATATATTCGCAGAGAGCTGTATTTGGTTGCCAAGGTAACAGAGGTAAATTCAATTGGGCAGAAAATAACTATGGGACAAGTAGCCTAAAAGGATGCCATGCACTTTTCCAGTGAGTTTAGTTTGTGTGGAGCTGGTTTTGGATGTCGAATGGCCTAACAAAGAAAAAATTCCATTGTATTGATTCAGCATACGAGAACAGACTCTTTTAAATGGAAAAGAAAGTCATTGAAAAGACAAAGTGTGGCTCTGTAGCTAGTTACAAAGCAATCCTTGACATCCCTGTTAGCGGAGTCAAGCAGAGCAGCACTTGTCAATGTTCTAGCATAGAAACTAAACAGAGGACGAGCTGTCAACATCTGAACCAAGCATTTGTTCTGCTAAAGTGGTAAGAATCCTGTATGAGTTTAGGATTGTGCTGATTATTATTTCAAATACCATCATTATGTTTAATGCATTTTAAGCACGGGTTATATAACCCATGTGTTAGGGGTTGAATTGTATCTCCCAAAAGGATATGCTGATGTCCTCACCCCTGGTACCTGTGAATGTGATTTCTTTGGAAATAGGGTCTTTGCCGAGGAAATCAAGTTAAGATGATTCACCCTGGGTTGGGGTGGGCCCTAATCCAAAATACCTGGTATAAGGAGAGAGGACACTGCAGCAAGACACAGGAGAACTCCATGTGAAGACAGACACACCTGTGAAGATGAAGGCAGATATTGGAGTCAGGCTGCCACAAAGCAGGGAATGCCAAGAATTGCCAGAAACCACCATAAGCTGGGAAGAGGCAAGGAAGGATCACTTTCTAGAACCTTCAGAGAGCGCATGGCCCTGCTGATACCTTGATTATAGACTTCTAGCCTCTAGTACAGTTTGAAAATACATTTCTGTTTTTTAAGTCATCCAGTTTATAATAAATTGTTACAGAAGCCGTGGGAAACTAATGCAGCATAATGATTAAAAAAAAATCATGAAAACAATCTCATAGCATGTCACATATTGTCATATTGAGAGTATATGTCTTCTAATGCCTACAAAGAATGCCTGAAGACATTTGGTTTGCAATAGTTAGCTACTAAACAAATACGTGTGCCCTCTAGTACCAAAAGCCTTACCAGCACACAAAATAAAATAGATGTCTAGAGATATATATCTCAGAGCATGTGTCCAATATATTGCACAAACTACTATCAGAATTTTTCTTGTGATAAAATAGTAAATACTACTTATTTTTACTTTTTATATTAATGCTTTTAATATGCACTTTTTGATATACTGGGTACCTCTAACAAAATATACAGAAATTAAATATTTTGTGCACATAAGTACTAACATATCAGGATCTGTTAATTTGCTAACTTATAATGGCATACCATGAGCAACTAAAATTTACAAATAATAACTTCTACTATTATCACTTAAATGACTTTGGTGGCTAGTAACAGAAAAGCATGATATGAAATTTCAAATAATAAGAAAATGCATTGTCTTTCAAGATTGAGGAAACAATTTCACAGGAGCCTTCTCACATTTCACTGGCCACAATTGGTTCCAGGGCTATCCCTACACAGTGGTTCTCAAACAATATGTGTTTTACCTAGCTGCCCAAGTGATCCTGATAGACACTTAAATTTGAAAACCACTGCTCTAAACCAATCATTGGGAAAGGGAAGATTACTACAATTTGTTGAAACTATCAGCATATACAACCTGTAGCAGAGCATAAGGGCCTTTTCCTGAGAGATGGATACTTGAATAAAATCAGTATTCCATCAGCAAAGAAAACATCAGAGAATGGGACTGTGGAGGGGTGAGTGGATAAATATTAAGAAGGCAACCAATAATGTTTTCACTTTCTTTCCTTATCAGGTAGGTTAGTGTGCTAAGAAAGACCAAGAGCTTTTGAATCCAACGGGTTGAGTTTGCAAAGATTCCAGCCCTAAGTTGCAGAATAATGCTAGGCAAGTTATTTCATTTCTGGGAACCTCTGTTTTCTGATCTTTAAAATGAAATACTGCTTTTCTCAAAGGCCTGTGGTGACTGGGATATAATAAGCACTGAATAATTTGCAATTTCCCATCACAATTTCATCAGAACTACTAATTGGCAAGATTAGGACTTCTGTGCTTTCTTTCTCAAGCCATTCCTGACTATCCCAGTATGGATGTGTTAGCAGAAATATCTCAAATTATGTCTCGTTATTATTTCATTAAATAGGAACAGTGCATCCTCAAAATTAACAGTTTATTCCTTCTGCAAATGGGCTTTTTTTTTTTTTTACTAAAAGCTGAGTTCATATAATAAATTTGATACTAGATTTCTGTGAACTTTTGGAACAGGAACATTTTATTAGTTTTGTTTACATGTAGGTTATTTTCCAATATTCCATCAAGATGACTAGTTCTTAGTTATACTAAATTTTGCAAATAAAAATACAGGATACCCAATTAAATTTCAATTTCAGATAAGTAAAAAATTGTTTACTATATCTCAAATATTGCATGGGAAATATTTATAGTAAAAATATTCAATGTTTATCTGAAATTCAGATTTCACCGGTGTGCTATATTTTATCCAGCAACCCTACCAGTACTTCCACTTTCGTAACTTCCACTTTTGTATCACATGTTCCCACTACTGAGATAAGCAATAGAAATCAGCTGAGAAGATTTATCAACATGTTTAATCTTCTTACACCCATAAAGACAAATAGCATCAATGCTTTGGAGCTCAGTTTCCTCAGGTGTGAAATTAGGCTGTTGGACTAAAGGATATCTGCGTGGTCTTCATATTCTAAAAGTCTTAATTCTATAAGAGTGGAAGGCTCAGCATTTCCACAATAAATGAAAAATTGAATGATGTGTTATTTTCAAATCTATAAAGTACTATGCAAATATTGGTAATTTAAATTATACATCTAACTGTAAAAATATTCAAAAAACACCTTACATATTTACTCTGTTAAAGGGCCTCCCAAGAAAATTTCCACAAGAGAGGTCAGTGGAGACAACATCCTTGTATTTATTCTAATTTTACTGCTTACTGCCTACAGATATTTCATAAGGTGGGCTTTGAGAGTTCTTCCTGCTTTAGATTTCCTCTTAATTTAATAGACAAAGTTACATTTTTCTACAACCAACAAACCTAGTGACAATCCATAATATAAAATGTATGGTGGGAAATTTACTTCTTGTAAAACTATTGTTTTAAAGGAACAAGTAAAACCATGATATATAAATAATCAAATATAACTGAATAATCAATATATGGTCACTCATATCGAGAGTTATTAGAGTTACTTATATGATCTATTAGATTATATTTTAATTATTTCATAAATATATTTAAATGAATTGTTTCCTCAATTTATATTGAAACTTATAAGTAAATTACAAATGTACTTTTCATCAAAAAATATTATCTTTCTAATACTACATTTGTAATATCTATGAAAATAATGATAAAAATATGACATTAATAAAATTTGAATTAACAAAACAAAAATCTCAGTTTTTGTGTATGTTTTCCTCCTCGTTGACTACAATGACAAGGATAATCACCTAAGTAAAGTCAGGGCATTTGAATTTAACAAAGCTAAAAGATAAACTAGCATTCCTTGAATATTATGATCATTGGAATCTTTAAAAAATGATCCCACATCATAATGTTCAAAAAAAATCCTCTTTTAATCAATATTTTAAGCATCAATTTTCCTCAAAGTTACAAATTGGGTAAGTCACTCACCTCTGCCAAGTACATGTAGATGATGCCATGTACATAAATGCATATTACAACACAAATAATGAAAATCTGGTTAAATACAAGTAATTGAAACAGAAAAAGCAAACAATAAAATTGATTTCTATTTATAATACTCATGCTTAAGGAAACAGATTTCATTGAAAAGAGGATAGTAATGGGATAAATTAAGACACGAGATTATTTAGTCTGAACTATATGAAATTGCCATTTTTAAGATGAAATATTGTCAAGTGTTTGCAATTTCATAAAGTTCAATGTAATAGAATGACTTTCAATTAATGGAAATTAAATTGGAATTAAAACTGCTTCCTAAATTAATTTTATTTCAGAAAGGATCAAAGACTGGTTCCTAAATTTGGAATTAATACTGGTTTCTAAATGTATTTTACTTCACAGAGGATCAAAGACAATGGAATGAGCCTTCTTAAAGCAAAATGGATCCATCACTCAATTACCTGAAAGTTCAATGGCTATTTATTGCCCTTAGGATAAAATTCAAATTTCCTACTTTGGTTTCCCCTTCAGGAGCTGGCCCAGGTTATTTCTACATACTTTTCTCTGTCTCATCTCCCCTACTCCTGCACTACTTTCCTGGATTTCACAGTTGCTTTTACTAACAGTATACAGTAACCACAACCCCCTAATCTATAATAGCCCAAATTCCCGATCCAATGTCTATCCATTCTTCAGCATGATACAAATAGTTCCCTTAATCAAGTGCTCAATACATGCTGGACATTATAGAAAGTACTTCCTGTACAGTATATGACGCTGCTTATATCAGCCTTTAGAGGTAGGTATTTTTTCATTACAGATAAGGAAACTGAGTTTCAAAGAAGCTAAATAGTATACTCATCATTCTCTATAAGTTAGAGAGTGTGCATTTTTACCCGTGCCTGCCTGACTCCAAAGCCTTTAAACCTCATGATAATCCTCTTTTACTGCTTCTGAGGCTGAAAAGTGAAGACGAAAGAAACATCACCTCTTCTGGAGAAGAAAACATGTAAAAGAGAAAACATTCATATCCAAGTTCCTAATGTGTGTCACGAGAACAAGGACATAAAACAAACACATTCAATTGCATTTGCAGACCTCACTGCTTGAAATCCATAATCCAAAACAACAGATTGCCTCCAAAAAATCTTTTCCACTAGAAAGTCTGAAAAAAAGATTTCCTGCTGTTCATGTCTAGCGGAAGGGGTTAATAAAGGTGACACTTCAGGCTTGTCCACTCTCTAGAGTGAACATTATTTTTTTCTATTTCTTAATTGTAATACTGAATAGCTATTTAAATATAGATATAAGATCATTTAAAAAACAGGTGAAACAAATTATGGTTTTCTCTTACAGACATATTACGTTATACACCTAAGCTTTCTAGTGCTCTGTAGCATATCCACTGGCTGTTGCTCTAATGGATTCATGGTTGAAACCCAGCATAAAGCAGTAAACCCATTCCTGAGGAGGCCCCTCTCACAAGGGGAGAGGTGGGCTTTCAGTGTCATTCCAATTATACGGTGTCTCCAGGAGGTCTCTTCTGGGGACAACATAAGACATTCTCCCAGAAAGAAATTTTAAGAGCATAATGTATTTTCAGAATCATGAATACTTTTCACTTGATGACGGTTAGATTTCTGATTATGAATCTCTCTTGGACTCAGTTTCAAATTAGATCAGTGTTTTAGAAATGCAGAATCTGTAACAGTCATAGACTATGAGTCCCTTGTTTCACAGATGTAGAAAAGAAAGCCCAGAGAGTTTGAGAATTTAGATGCATAGCCAAGGTAGAACCAAAGACTCCTGGTGTCCCATTGGCTCTGGGGGCAGATGGAATCATGTACTCCAATAAACACAAGTTCCTAATCTTAATCCATTCCTGTGAGTGTGGACCCAGTGTAAATAGGACCACTTGAAGATGTTACTTTTAATTAGGGTGGGGCCCAACTGAATGAGTGTGGATCTCAATCCATATTACAGGGGACCTTCATAAAGAGAAGAAACCAGAAGTCAGAGGTTGGAGAAAGCCACAGGAAAAAGCTGGAGTCAGCAGAAACTGGAAGCGGCGATACAAGGAGAGAGGGCCATGTGCCCAGGGCTGGAACCCCAAGGGCTGGAGCACCCCAGAGCTAGAAGCCTACAGATTCTGGGAAGAAAGAATGGCCTTGCCAATGCCTTGGTTTTAGACTTCTAGCCTCCCAAACAATGAGTAAATAAAAGCTTTTTGTTTAGGCCAAACAGGTTTGCAGTATCTGTGATCACAGCTCTGGCAAAGGTAGCTCCCCTCTTCTGAGTAAACCATGGCAGCTGTCTTACAGGAGGTGTGTTAGTCTTGTTTCTTACATTGGACTATATTCAGGGTTGTGAAACTATGAGCAGCCCTCAGATTGCTAGGTTGCAACTTGGGCACAATGGATAATAAGTAGCATAAATTTTGCCACTCCCTGCTGAAAACATAAATGGTTATAAACAGACATGACTAATTCAGGCAAAGAGGCTATCAGTTTGTATATGGCATATTTTCCTTGTTCAACCATGGGTGACAAATTGACACATAATAAACAGGATCAGTATTTCTGAGCTGTTAAGCACTGCTATTTTTTTTTTTAATACAGCATGATCTAGGCATTGCACTGTTATAGGAACATGGGAATGGCAAGTAGCAATTAACAGGCTGAAACTGAGTCACATGTAAACAAGGTTGGTCTTTTTAAAACATTTATCTCCTATTGATTTCATCTTTTTCAGCCTCATTGCTTGGGCTTTCTTATCCCTCCTATGGATCTGGCATCCAGATTCACCTTTCCCATAAAAGATGTGGTTTTCTTCGAGGGACTAACAGAAGCCCAGGTGGCTTTAGTTATGTTACTATCTAGCTCATCATTTCATCAAAAATGTGGTAATTTGTGCCTAGTTTAATCTGCTTTCTTTAATGGGTGACCCTCATCCATTTTTCTATTTTATTCACTCATTAAATGCAATGCCACACAATACAATTTTTTGGATTTATTCTTCACATCGATTTGAGAAATCAATGTCATTTTTCACTGCTATGAAATATTATGTGACTAACTCATTTCCTGCTTTAAAATGTATCACTGGATCATGACAGCTCATAAGAACCCTCTGATGCAGTTTCTTGGAGAATTTTGAAAAGTTCCGTGTCTATCCTAAAGTGGACAACTAAATTACTCAGAATTTTTTTTTCCTAGTAGTGTTTCTCAAACTTTAGTATGCCTAAGAAACATCTGGAGAGTTTGTTACAAAGATTTCTGGGCCCTGCTTCCTGAGAGTGATTCAGGAGGTCAGGGGAGAGGCCTGAAATTTTCATTTTTAACAAGCTCCAAGGTGATGCTGTGTAGCTTCTACGCTGTGCAGCTTCTGCCCCCAGCCTCCTGGAAACACTTTCAGATGCCCTTTTAAGCATAAACACTAAACAGACACAAAAATCCATCCTGGCACATTGTAAAAAAGGGATAGTTTGCCATTTAGCTCATATCATTGAGTCTGTTAAGTGAAATATGATATTTAAAAAAATGGTAGCATAGTGGTTTCCATGAAAACTATCACATAGTGATCTCCTCTCTCTGTAATTTTGTCTTCTGACTTAAAAGTCACTTATCTGTACAAGAGATAGAAACTATATGTGCAGTATAGAGCTCCACCTGTACTAAAATATATTTGGGTTCAGGAAATTTCTGTATTGATTATAACTACCCCAAAGCTACAGTGACTCAGTTCCTCATTTCTAATGTTTCAGAGGTTGAACTGGTAGGTTTGTGGACAAATTTCTGTAGGATATAGGACAGCAAAAATAAATAAAATACAAAATATAGTGAAATTATCTCTGTGCCAGTCAAGGGCAAAAACATTTGAGGGTGAAGGGCTTACGAGGCATGCTTTAGGGAATGCCTGGGATTCCCTAGGGAATAGTGACAAACTACCTAATAATTCTCATTTCTAACCTGAGAGGGGATCAAGGAGAAGTTTGGGGTTTCTGGATGACCTGAATGATATGAAAGAGTTGACTGATGTTGGGGGAAGATGACCGTAGGCATATCTTTCTGCTTTAGAGAAAAGCACCAAATTAATTTGATCATGCCCATCTATCAGTAAGATAGTTTATGAACAATATAAGCATATTTACTTGATTTAAAAGTTACATTCACATTATAATCTTATAAATAGTATAAAATACATAGTAAAATACAGACTTTTGAAAGTTGAGATAAAGATGAAATAATCATGTTTAAAACTCTTACAAATCATGATGCCTTCATATTATCATTAATTCATAGCAAGAGGTATAATACAGAGAGGTTTATCATTAGTGATATTAAATATCAATCCATACCATATTTTAAATGGTCTTATTCATAATTTCTACTTTGGGGAAGGAAACTTGTCAATATAATTTTATAATTATTTTTTAACCTGCTAATGTGTCTAAATGCCCATAGTAGGAGTAGGAGAAGCACCACCCCTGCCAGTTTTTTGTGGTTTGTTTGTGCTTGCATTATTATATTCCTTTCAATTTGTGGTTCCTTTGCAGGAGCCTTTTTAAGCCTTCCCTTAAAACCCCAGTTGGAAATTATCTCTTTTTCCTCCAACTTTCTTAACCCTCTTGTTATGTGCATTGCTCTTGGATCAATCATCAGTTTCAGACTATGTACACCTGCGTATCTTTTTATTCCTTGTATTCTTCTCAACCTAGCAAAGAATCTTACCCATAGCAAGTGCTTAATAAATATTTATTGGCTAATGAGGAACACATAGAGGAAACACGTCTTTTATGTAGAAGCATGCTAAGAGGGAGCTTTTCATTTTCAGCTAGGAATTAAATCTTTTATAAATAAAAGGTTTAATTACAATTAATTTTCAGCAATAATTTTAAAAAACTCTTTTTCTATGAATCCTCATGCCGTGCCAACAGAATGATTACTCATACTCCACTAGAAATCTGGCACATCACATTACTTTCACTTATTTTTATAGCATGTAAATTGTCTCACATCCGATAAGTCGGCAACAGAAGAACTCCCTGGAGATGGACTAAAATAATTCAAGAGGAGCAAGTGTCTTTAAATCCAAAAACTTTTTAGAAAATAGCTGCTTTGAATGTTATAGAGAAAGGTTAACAAAAACGCATGCTCTTGTTGCTTTTTTTTTTTTACCAGTGTTCAATATATAAGCACATCTGTTAATTCTTGTTCAGAAAGGCACTAATTTTTTAGTAAATTTACTGAAAACATTAGTTTTATTTATTAAAAATGTCA
This sequence comes from Choloepus didactylus, assembly GCF_015220235.1. Classification (NCBI taxonomy): domain Eukaryota; kingdom Metazoa; phylum Chordata; class Mammalia; order Pilosa; family Megalonychidae; genus Choloepus; species Choloepus didactylus. Next base: position 34,967,812 of record NC_051315.1, read on the forward strand.
ACTTTTTCACAAAATTTTCTTAAATATTAAGTGAGAAAAAATGTTGAAAAAATCTAAAATCACATATTTTAGTGATTTTTTGGAAAATAACAATAGAATCAATCAATGCACATATACAACAGCCAAATCAAACCAAAATATTTAAAAATCAGAAGGAATGTTTCATATATATATATATTTATATATCCATCCTCTTGTTCTCTGAAAATACCTTTATGAATTATTGGGCTTGTATGTTTCTTATGCAATCCTTAGTTAAAAGAAGGTTACTAGAAAATTATTTCCCTTTCGAGAGTTAATTTAGACATGGAAAACTTAAAATCTTCTAAAAACTGCTTCAAATTTAGTTGACAAACTGCTTCAAATTTAGTTGACAACAGTCAGGGACTTTCCTTAGCTTTTGAACTCTACCTGGAAGGAACAAAGTCAGCCATGAGTATACCTTAGAAGTTTTAAAGAGGTTTTAATGAGACCCATATGCTTTTAATTCCCCTCTATCTCTACATATTTTCCATTTTTAGCAGGTCTGTGGACACCCAAAGCATTTAGTGAGACATGACTTTATAAATCCAACTTATTTTTCATTTGGAAAAAAATTAAAATGTCATGTAGTTTCCATTTTCATGCCATGCTATTGAAGAATCAACACATCAAACTCATGAAAACCCAAATTGCAGACTGTAAGGTGGGAGTCAAATGTGGCTGTAGATAATTTTTTTGCTCCAGAGAGCATCCATTGACAGTGGCTGTAAAGGTGAATCCAGGGGTGGAAATGAAATCATACAGGCCCCTGACATTTGCTTGCTGTACTGGTATACAAACATTATACACATGGAAAGATGATCAGTGTTTTATCTATAGGAGTACCAACTCTTCTGGAGTCTAAGGACTGGTAAAGTTCATCAATGAGCTCACTCAACACAATCTAACTCCATCAGTTGCATACAATATGTGATCCTAAAACAGTAATCAACCGTGGCAAACTCCCTGAAATTCTGAAGGACACTGTGAGACAACTGAGAAAGCTGACCCCTGAATGAGGTAAAACCACAATAGCTTCTGCCCTTGCTAGGAAGAAAAATATGTAGACATTACTAAAGACATAACCACTACTCTTTATGATAGTGTTGTGATACAGACACAGGGACAAAGATTTCATACTTTCTAAAATTGTGTCATACATAAGGTGACAAACCATGGCAGATGACATTTTGTAAACCTCAGTCTTAATCAGTTTAACTGATTAACAACATTTAAGTTTCTCTTACAGATAATCATTAATAAGAAAGTGTCCTAATTATTCAGAATCAGGCATTTTTAAACTCTAAAATCAATCACCATATACGCACATGCACACATACATTAGAAGAAAAATATCAGGATTTTTTTAGGAAAGAAAAGATGAAAATGGGAGAAAAGTATTTACAATAGGTATTTCTAGCCTATTATAATTCCTAATTATATTGCCGGTACAATATCTTGACACTCTCCCATTTAATCCTGGAACACTTTACAGAGCTTCAAAAACTATTTTGGAATTTGCCTAACTCATAAAAAAAATTACAGTGCCACCAAAGTGAATAGTTTTGCTGTGGTAAAACAGATCAGTCACATAAACGGTTGCCTGATTGGTAAGTATTTCACTGTCATCAATACATCAAACTGATTTCTATACCCAAGAATAGAAGGTATATTCATGGGGGCATATATGAAATAATGAGGTAAGGAGCTTCCTGTCCAGATAAAGAAATCAACAACTGTGTGAACTTACAAAGAGCAAGGATAGAAAAGCAGGTGTGCTGGGGCCAACAGAATCAAGAGCAGCAGGAACCTGGTCCTTACAATTATACATAATCAGTAATCCCCAAGCAGTCCCTGGACCAGAATCACTAACACTACCTGGTTTGTCAGACAGAATAATGGACCCCAAGATGTCCACATCCTAATGCCTGGAACCTGTGAATATGTCCCCTTGGATGACAAAAGGGACTCTGCAGATGTGATTAAGTTAAGGATATTGATATGAGAAGATTATCTTGAATTATCTGGGAGGTCCTAATGTAATCACAAAGGTCCTTATAAATGAAAGAGGGAGGTATAGTAAGGGAGAGATTTGAAAACGCTATACTGCTGGTTTTGAAGATGGAAGAAAGAAATACAAACCAAGCATGGCAGGCAGCCTGCAGAAACTAGAAATGGAAAGGAAACACCTTCTACCCTAGAGTCTTAAGAAAGAATGCAGCTCTGCCGACACCTTGATTTAAGTCCAGTAAGACCCATTTCTGACTTCTGAACCTCCAAAACTCTCAGGTACTAAATTTACATTGTTTTAGCCACTAAGCTTGTGGTAATTTGTTACAGGAGAAAGAGGAAACTAATATGTCTGGGAACTTTTTAAAAATGCAAATTCTTATGTACCACCCAAGACCTACTGAATTAAAAACTGGGGAGGTGAGGGAGTGCGCAGCAATCTGTGTTTTAATGCACCTTCCGAGTGATGCTGATGTTCACTCAATTTTGAGAACTGCTGTATATCAATTCCTCTTCCTACACATTGAACTTTGCTTAACTATGCAAACATACAATATGCATTTTTATTGTTGAGCCACATCATATCATTGCTGTGCAATAAATTACCAGGAACTTAGAACTTAAAACGCTGCATATGACTTCCGGGAAGATGGCAGAGTAGGTGAGGTGGAACAGGCTTCTCCTCCTCCAAGAAATCAACTAGAATGGGGCCAGAGGACACCATGGACTGCAGTTACAGGGTGTGACTGGCCATAGAGGGTCCCCCACAATACATGGAGGGGATACCACTAAAAATGGAGGAGAGACAGTGGCTAGAAGGACTTGGTGAGTGTGTTCCCCATTTGGGCCACACACACACATCCCCCCACCCAGGCTGGCAGCAGCAAAACCACCGCTGGGCAGCAGAATGAGCAGCGGCTCTCCACTCCTGTTCACCAACCTTGAGAGTTTCTAAGGGGTGATCCTCCTGCCAGACAGCAGGAGCTCCATGAGGGAACCCAGGGCGGGGGTGGGGGGTGCACCAGCGGGGAGTGGGGAAGGGAGAGGCACCATACCAGTGATCAGGAGCCCCTCCCACAACCCAGAGACTTGCAGGCACAAGGCAGGCAGAGAACCAGCAGGCAGGGCCCACATACCACCTGCTGTTTGCCCTTGATCAGGCTCCCTGCCTACCTGCTCAGAGCCCATGTTGCAGCTCCAGGAATGAAATTCCCCAGTGCACATCGAGAACAGGTGCATTGATTGGCTCCCACCCCCAGGTTTGGACTCTGCCTACTGCACAGAAGTGTGGGGAAGACCTACTTGAGAGCACCACCTACTGGTTGGTAGGGAAACTGCACTTCAGCAGGGTGTGCCTCAGGAGTGCCACCTGCTGGCAGGATTGGGAAACTGTACTCCAGCAAACCAAATTATATATAAATGTTCAAGTCTGCACTTCCCAAAATAACCCTATCAAGACAAGCAAATGCCCCCAAAGCCAGCAGAAAATTACAAAGCACTTAAAGGATATAGAAGACATGGACAAGTCAACAAACAAATTAAAAAGCTGCAAGACACACAAAATTTGGAGCAATTAATCAAAGAGGTACACACAAACACCAATATTATGGCTCAGGATATAAATGACATAAAGAAGACCCTAGAAGAGCATAAAGAAGAATTTGCAAGAGTAAATTAAAAAAATAGCAGATCTTATGGAAATAAAAAATGTTGATCAAATTTAAAATATTCTTGAGACACATAACACCAGATTTGAAGGAGAATTACTAACCTCGAATATAAGGTGATGGAAAGTGAAAACACAAAAGAACAAATGGTGAAAAAAAATTGAAAAAATTGAAACGGAGCTCAGGGAAATGATGGACAACCTGAAGCATACAAATGTAAGAATCACTGGTGTTTCCAAAGGGAAAGAGAAGAGTAAAGGGCTAGGAAGAGTATTCAAAGAAATTATTGGGGAAAACTTCCCAACCCCTCTAAATGACACGAATATGCAAATCAAAGATTCCCGATGAACTCCAAAAAGAATAAATCCAAATAAACCTACTATGAGACAGATACTAATTAGACTGTCAAATGCTGAAGAGAAGGAGAGACTTCCAAAAGCAGCAAGAGAGAAGTGATTCACCACACACAAGGGAAACAACATAAAACCAAGTACTGACTACTCAGCAGGCACCATGGAGTCAAGAAGGCAGTGGTATGACATAACTCAGATTTTGAAAGAGAAAAATTGCCAGCCAAGAATTCTTTATCCAGCAAAGCTCTCCTTCAAAATTGAGGGAGAATTTAAAATTTTCAAACAAATGCTTAAAGAATTTGTTAACAAGATACCTGCTCTTCAAGAAATAACAGCGGAGAAAAAAAGAACGGTGAGAGAGGTCTGGAGAAGAGCACAGAACTGAAGAGTTATTAGTAAGGGCAACTTAAAGAAAAAAAAGAGAGAGAGGGTGGGGGGGTGGAATAGGTTTAACAACTAAATTGAATGCAACTAGAAAACAACAACCACCAAAGAAACCTTATCTGGATAGCCACAGCCAAAAGAATGAACAAGAACCCCTATCTCAATGTGGATTAAAGACCTCAATATAAGAGACAGTACCATGAAACACCTGGAAGATAATGTAGGGAAACAGAGATAATGTAGGATAAGATTGTGGTTCAAGAACTCCCTTCACAGTATTAACTTTGAATGTGAATGGATTAAACTCTCCAATCAAAAGATACAGACTGGTAGAATGGATTTAAAATATGACCCAGCAATATGCTGTTCACAAGAGAATCATCTTAGATCCTGTGACACAAATAGACTGAAAGTGAAAGGTTGGAAAAAAATATTCCAAGCAAACCACAATCAAAAGAAAGCTAGGGTAGCTATATTAATATTGGACAAAATAGACTTTAAATGCAGTGTCATAAGAGATAAAGGAGGACACTACATATTAATAAAAGGGATAATTCACCAAGAAGAAATAACAATTATAAATGTTTATGCACCCAATCAAGGAGCTCCAAAATACATGAGGCAAACATTGGTTAAACTGAAGGGAGCAATAAACACGTCTACACTAATAGTGGGAGATTTCAATACACCACTCTCATCTATAGATAGAACTAGACAGAGTATCAATATGGAAACTGAGAACCTAAACAAAATGATAAGTGAATTAGACTTAACAGACATACATAGATTGTCACATCCCAAAGTACCAGGATTTACATTCTTCTCTAGTGTCCATGGAATGTTTTCTAGGCTAGATCATATTCTGGGGACAAAACAAGTCTTAATAAATTTAAAAAGATTGAAATTATTCAAAGCACATTCTGTGATCACAATTGAATGCAACTAGAAATCAACAACCACCAAAGAAACCTTATCTTTCACAAATATATGTAGGTTAAACAACGCACTCCTAAACTGCCAGTGGGTCAAATAAGAAATTTCAAGAGAAATTGGTAAATATATACAGACAAATGAAAATGAGAACACAACATATCAAAACCTGTGGGATGCAGTGAAGGTAGTACTGAGAGGGAAATTTAAAGCTCTAAATGCATACATCAAAAAGCAAGAAAGAGCTAAAACTAAAGACCTAACTGAACAACTGAAGAGGCTAGAGAATGATCAGCAAACTAATCCTAAAGCAAGTAGACAAAAAGAAATAACAAAGATTAAAGCAGAAATAAAAGAGCTGGAGAACAAAACAATAGAATAAAAAAAAAAAAAAAAGTTGGTTCTTTGAGAAGATCAACAAGATTGACAGACCTTTAGCTAGACTGACAAAATAAAAAAGAGAAAAGACCCTAAGAAACAGAATCAGAAACAAGAAGGGGATAATTACTACGGATCTCAGAGAAATAAAAAAAAAAAAAAAAAAATAAGAGGATACTTTGAACAACTGTATGCCAACAAGCTAGACAATTTAGAGGAAATGGACAATTTCTTGGAAACACATGAACAACCTAGACTGACCCAAGAAGAAATAGAAGACCTCAAAAACTAATCACAAGCAAGGAGATCCAATCAGTCATCAAAAATCTGCCTACAAATAAAAGTCTAGGGCCAGATGGCTTCACAGGGGGATTTTACCAAACTTTCCAAAAAGAATTTACACCATTCTTACTCAAACTCTTTCAAAAATTTGAAGAAAAAGGAACACTACCTAACTCATTTTATGAAGCTAATATCACTCTGATACCAAAACCAGATAAAGACACTACAAAAAAGGAAAACTATAGGCCAATCTCCCTAAGGAATATTAATGCAAAATCCTAAACAAAATACTTGCAAATTGAATCCAAAGGCACATTGAAAGAATTATACACCACGACCAAGTGGGGCTCATTTCTGGCATGTAAGAGTGGTTCACCATTAGAAAATCAATTAATGTAATTCAACACATAAAGAAACCAAAAGGGAAAAATCAGATCATCTTGATAGATGCTGAAAAAGCATGTGACGAAATCCAACATCCTTTTTGATAAAAACACTTCAAAAGGTAGGAATTGAAGGACACTTCCTCAATATGATAAAAGCTATATATGAGAAACCCACAGCTAACATAATACTGAAAGCCTTCCCTTCAGAGCGGGAACGAGACAAGGATGTCCACTGTCACCTCTGTTATTCAACATTGGGCTAGAAGTTCTAGCCAGAGCAATTCACCAAGATATTGATGTAAAATGTATCCAAATTGGAAAGGAAGAAGTAAAACTGTCATTATTTACAGATGATATGATCTTATATTTGAAAAATCCTGAGAATTCAAACGCAAAGCTATTTGAGCTAATTAACGAATTCAGCAGAGTAGCAGGATGTAAGATTAATGCACATAAGTCAGTAATGTTCCTATATAATAGTAATGATCTAACAGAGGAGGCAGTCAAAAAAAAAATTCTATTCACAATAGCAACTAAAAAAATCAAATAAATAGGAATAAACTTAACCAAGGATGTAAAGACCTCTACACAGAAAATTACAAATTTTTACTAAAAGAAATATAAAATGACCTAAATAGGTGGAAAAATATTCCATGCTCATGGATAGGAAGACTAAATATTACTGAGATGTCAATGCTACCCAAACTCATCTACAGATTCAATGCAATCCCAAACCAAATTCCAACAACCTACTTTGCAGACTTGGAAAAGCTAGTTAACAAATTTATTTGGAAGGGAAAGGGGCCTTGAATTGCCAAAAACATCTTAAAAAGAAGAACGAAGTGGGAAGAATTACACTTCCAGACTTTGAAGCTACAGTGGTCAAAACAGCATGGTATTGGCATAAAGGTAGACATATTTATCAATGAAATCAAATTGAGAATTCAGAAATAGACCCCCAAATATATGTTTGACTGATTTTGATAAGGCCCTCAAATCCACTGAACTGGGAAAGAACAGTCTCTTCAACAAATGGGGCTGGGAGAACTGGATAGCCACATCCAAAAGAATGAAAGAGAACCCCTATCTCAAAGTGGATTAAAGACCTCAATATAAGAGACAGTACCATGAAACACCTGGAAGATAATGCAGGGAAACATCTGCAAGACCTACTATTAGGAAGTCGCTTCTTAGACCTTACACCCAAAGCACAAGCAACAAAAGAAAAAAATAGATAAATGGGAACTCCTGAAAATCAAAAGCTTCAGTACCTCAAAGGAATTTGTCAAAAAGGTGAAGGGCAGCCAAGTAAATGGAAGAAAATATTTGGAAACCATGTGTCTGATAAGAGACTAATATCTTGCACATAAAAAGAAATCCTACATAGCAGACACTCCTGCAAGGAGGGAGAGGTTTGTGACTGAGGAGGACACAAGAGTGGCTTCTGGGGTGCTGGCAATATTCTAATTCTTGATCTGGGAGGCGGTTACATAGGGATTTATCTTTTAATTATTCTTTAAACTGTGTATTAAAATGTGTGTGTATTAAAAAAAAAAAAGAAAAAAAAAAAGAAATCCTACAATTCAATGGCAATAGTACAAACAGCCCAATTACAAAATGGGCAAAAGATATGAAAAGAATTTCACCAAAGAGGAAATACAAAAGACTAAGAAACACATAAAAAAATGTTCATCTTCACTAGCTATTAGAGATGCGAATCAAGGCCACAGTGAGATATCATCTCACACCAATAAGAATGACTGCCATCAAACAAACAGGACACCACAAATGCTGGAGAGGATGTAGAGAAATTGGATCTCTTATTCATTGCTGGTGGGGCTGTATAATGGTACAGCCACTCTGGAAGACAGTTTGGTGGTTTCTCAGAAAACTAGATATTGAATTACCCTATGATCTGGCAATTCCACTTCTTGGTATATACCCAGAAGGTTTGAAAGCAGTGACACGAACAGACATTTGTACACTGATGTTCATAGCAGCATTGTTCACAGTTGACAAGAGATAGAAACAATACAAGTGTCCTTCAACAGACTAGTGGATGAACAAAATGTGGTATATTCATATGATGGAATACTATGCAGCAGTAAGAAGCAACAAGGTCTTGAAACATATGGCAACATGGATGAACCTGGAAGATATAATTCTGAGTGAAATAACTCCACCACAAAAGGGGAGATATTGTATGTTACCACTTCTATGAACTATCTATCTGAATAATGCAAAATCAATGTCTTATAAGAATATTGGGGACCTAGTGATAGACAGTAGCTAGTGAGGGGGAATGACAATCTAATAAGTTCAGATATGTTAATGATAGTGAATTCAAAGGCATGGTAATGGATAGGGGTGATGATGGTTAAACTTAAATCCTTCAGAGTGCTCCTATGCCAGCTAAGTCCCAAAACCCAGAGGCAACAGCCTCTTCAAGAATATCAACCAGATATGCCCCCTTTGCTCATAAAGTCAACACCTCTTTTCAATGTGAACATGTTAGAGTGGTCTCTGCCTTGACATCCTTGAAGATCAGGAAAGTGATTAAACTAGAGGAAGGGGTAGCAACAGACAAGATGGAATTTAACAAAGAATTATAATACTGAATCTTTATATAATTTGCTTTTTCTTAGTTGATAGTGTATTAGAACAGATAGAAGGAAAGAAGTGAAATGGTGGAACTGTAACCCATGACATCCTTTGAAATTTGTTCTATACCTACTTGTTAAATTGCAATTTGAAAGCCATACCTTTTTGTTTATATATTATATTTTATAATAAGGAAATAACTGAAACTATGGTACTATAACTCATAATAACTTTGGAAATTTTCTACTTGTTAAATCATACTTTGAAAGATATTACCTTTATATGTTATATTTCACAATAAGGAAATAACTGAAACTGCAGTTTGAAATTTGCTCTCTACTTGTTAAACTGCACTTGGAAAGTTATCACTTTTATGAATATGTTATATTCTACAATAAAAAATATATTTAATAAAACACCAAAAAAAAAAAAAAAACAATGCATGTTTATTTCACAATTTCTGTGGGTCAGGAATTTGGGCATGACATAACTGGGTCCTCTGCTTCCAAATCTTTCAAAAACCTTCAATCAAGGTGTCAGTCAAGATATTGGGTTTCAACAGAAGGCCTGATTGGGAAAGTGTCCACTTCCAAGCTCTCTTACATGCTGTGGGCAAACTTCAGTTCCTTAAGGGCTCTTGGACTGAAGACCTCAGTTCCCAGCAGGCTGGTGGCTGGAGGCCTCACTCAGTTACCTGCCATGTGGGCCTCCCAAAAGGGCAACTTGCTTATCAAAGTCAGCAAGGGGGAGAGTCTGTAAAGAGTCTGTTATTAAGGTAGAAATAACAATCTCTTAAAGCTAATCACAGAAGTAAAATCTCACCACCTTTGCTGTGTCTTATTTGTTGGAAGCAAGTGCACTCTTGGGAGGGGATTCCACAAGTGTGTGAATACCTGGAGGCAGAAACCACTGGAGACCCTCATAAAATCTGCCTGTCGCAAGCCCCAAATATTCCGTAAGCTGTCACAACCCAATTGAATATTTCAGTGTTTTATTAGTACTCCCTACATTAACATCTCTTCTTCCCACCTTTACACATTCTGTTAGAAACATTTCTTTTCAAAAATAAGAGAATCCTACTACTCTTCCAGTAACTGCATTCCTCCTCTTCCTCAAATTTCCCCTTAGGACTCAAACTTAAAGCTACCCCTTAAGGCACTGTACTATAAAGTACAAGTCCTCCCTGTGTCATTGATGCATCAACTGTCATTAAATGTATTACAAATAAATTCAATAATTATAATTATTGTTAAGCACACAATTATCATGTAAATGCATTATAATAATTTAAATATTACCAATTAACTTAAAACCTGACTATATTATTTCAAATCATATTCTGCAATAAAATATGTATTCATAATCAAATCCCCTGTAACTTATAACAAATAAATTAGTGTTCTAGTCATTGAGATTAAGCATTTTAAATCAATATGTATCTCCACATTGGCAACTCTCTACTGTTCTCTCAGCTCCACATCCTTACAACATTTCTCAGATACTAATAGTAGAATTATTTACATTATACATTAACCACTAGAGATCTTATCTTCTCTCTATGTAATGTTTTGGTATTAACTAAAATACTTACAGAAATTAAACTGAAACTGAGGTTGTGGCCACAAATCTTTTTTTTTAAAGACCACTGATAGACGATATATAATTTCCTATCAATCTTGGAGAGCCATCTAAGCTACAATCAAGTCTTGAGAAACTGTTGTCCCTAGGATGGTTTCTGAAGATTTCTTTGTAGCTTTGGAGGGAAGTGACGACACTTGAAGCCTCCTACTTCTTCCAATATAGGTAGGTGTGTGGTCGTTAGAATGCTTTCTAGACCCTGGAAAGTCTAGCACAAAGCACATGGTATTCTCAGGCACTCCTTTCACTGAGGCCAATGTTTGAAATCAGGATAAAAGGATAGTCTTTATGGTAGATGCTATCTAAGGTAAATGAGGACAGAGTCTGTATGTAATGTGGAAGGCGAGGGGAGTTGCACAGGTGCAGCTTAGCTCCTGATTGATTGCAGTAGAAGGACCTTTGCTCTTCATATTCTTTAATAAAATATTGAGTCAGAATTGTCTTCTTCCTGATTAATACTCCTTCTAAAATATGGCTTGTGTGCAGTATGATTAGGGACCAGGAGAATCCCCCCAAAGACCCTATCCAAGGAGTGATTTTTAATACCACTCCAAAGGGTAGCATAACTTACAGAAACAGAAAACAAAAATCATTGTATTCTGCTCTAGGTAAAATACTGATGGCAATTGTACTCTTGGAACAGGAGGTATAAAATAAAATTATTCTGTGAATTTTGATGAGATACAAGCAACCAATTTAAGTCTGTTAAAAGAAAATATTTTTTTCCTTATATGTAAAAAGCAGGACAATATCTCAATAACTCTTGGAAAAACTTTTTATTTTAATTGGCAATTATGCTTGTTAGGGAAATTAATAGTATGACTCTTTAATAGCAACATTTGCAATTCAGTCACTACAGCAGAACATAGCCAATACCAAACTACAGAATTCGAAGTTCTTATTTGTATTTATTTTTTCATGCCAGATGAAATACATAGAACACCTATGTGGAAAAACTGTCTAACTCTACTGCATGTTTTAATTTGGGTAATTTTAAAACTGAAACTCAAAATGATTCCAGCATTTTGCAATTAAGTGAGAAACTTCAGAGAAATGAGTTTTTGGAGAGGAGATATAACTATAGCTATTTATACTTTCTGTAATATTGCCACTTCTTTTTCAACAACAGGATATGTAAAATAAGCCAGTTTTCTACACACACAAAAAAATAAAAATAAAATTGAAGTTGTACAATGTCTTCCCCTGCTAAACCACCTATATGAAAGCAATGGGGCGATACACATTTTTCTTCTTCCAAGACAACAAATATAGAGACCTTTGGATGTCAAAGATCCAAGAACAAAGTGCTATAACATGCAAAGAACAAAAAGTACAAAATGCTGCAGTGTCCCACAGTCTGCAACTCAGAAGTCTGTTGTTCCAGAGGATGGCCGTAAATTATATTTCCTTCAATCCTGCCTCCCATTATTTCTCTGAGATTCTGTATTAGCTTTTGCTGGTTTATGCTATAGACCCCAATGTCCCTATCTCAGTGGCTTCCTACAGGAAAAGCTGACTTCTAATTCTCACTCCTGCTACATATTACTATTCTGTTTCATATACTCTTCCCTCCAAGATCCAGGCTAAAGAAGCTGCCCTGTCTAGACAATGCCCTTCACACAGCAGAGAGAAAGGAGCAAGAGTAGAGCTTCACAGTGACTCTTAAAGCTGCTCCTTGAAATTAGAGCTCATCACTTCCAAGTATATCTCCTTGACCTGAACCAGTCATTTAACCAAGCCTGATGTCCCCAGGACAGGGCTATAGAATCCAACAGAACCTATCACAGACCATCACATCCAAACAGGCAGTCTGGCATCAAGAATGACCAGCTGAGGCTTTCCTTCATTGAGATAAAGGGAAGATTTGGATTTTAGTTAGATCCTAAGTATTCTCCCTCCCTAGACAAAGTTCACCTTCATCTGTGTGGAAAGATACAAATACCCTCTAATAGGAATGGGTCAGCTCTCCTTGGCTCATTGTCAAGGCATTTATTTTTATTACAACAGTTTTATTATGAAGGCAATATATGGTCATGATTAAAAAATATATCTAAGAGCAACAGAAGGCAACCCAATGAATAATAAACTGTCCCCTCTATATTCCCCAGTTCCATTCCTCAGAGATACACATTGAAGACAGTTTTTAAGTTTCCCTCTAGAAATTGTTCATGAATATATGTTATATGTGAGTTTCCCTTTCTGTATTTGAAAATTGAGAAGAATAATACCACCTGAAATGATCATTGTGAGGATCAAATGACTTAAAACATGCACAGCATTTACAAGGGTACCTTATAAATAATAAATTGCATATAGGTGTTAGCTCTTATTATTACAGTTCTAAGTTCCCATTTACACACACACCAGCACCACCACACACACTTTAATTGTGACTTAAAAATATCAATTTGGAATAGGACTCCATGTTGATTCAAATACTCCTTACTTATTTTTAAAGCCTGTGAAGTATTCCATTGCACAGCTTTAGCATAAAATTTACTTAACCAGATACCTTTCTTGGGCACTTTTTTTTGCTATTACAAAAAATGCAAAAATGAGCATGCTTGTGCCTTTATATAAAATCCTAGAAATGTATCATTAGGTTAAAAGATATACATTTTTTAATTTGAAAGGTTTTGCCAAGTTGCCCTGAGGTAGCCACTAGGGCTTTTACCAAGACTCCTGTTCTCACTGAATTGCTCTTTCCTTCACTGACGTCAGGCATGTCCATGTGACTGACGTTGGCCAATGCACCATTAGCAGAAATGGCATTTTTTACACAAATAACCTTGGTCCTTGAATGAGGACAACATGGAGGAAAGTGCCTCCCTGCAGATCTGAGAAAGGCAGGCACTGTGACCAAGAAATAAACTTTTCTAAATTAAAGTGCCTAAGAGTTTGGGGTTGTTAGTTTTCACAGCATAACTTAGCCCATCCTGTTTGCAGACATTCTTCGATTAACTTTTGCCAATATAAAAGTGTATATCAAAGCATTTAAATAACTTGACTAAGGCATAGTCTCTGGAATGCTTACTGTAAATGCACTGTCCATTCCCAGCTGTAAGAATAGTGAATATACCCATATAAACATTAATATTTTATTAAGCAAATATGCATATTCATTAATTATCTATAATGTCCAGTGTTACAACTATTGCCTCTTTTTGCTGAGGTTGTGTTATCCCTGGCCAGCTCCCTCTAGTACTCAAAATCAGTAATAATAATTACTAATAATTATGGTAGGCAGAATTCTAAAATAACTCCCCAAGATTTCCTGCCCTAATCCCTGGAACTGTGAATATGATGAGATATCACACCCATAGTTATGTTACATGGCAAGAGAGACTTTCAAATGTAATTAAGATTGTTAATCAGTTGGCTTTGAGTTAATTAAAAGGGAGATTATCTGGATGGGCCAAATCAAATCACAAGAGCCCCTTAGAAGCAGAGAGTTTTTCCTGGCTGGCAGTAGAAGTCATCCGAGACCCAAAGTATAGGAGAGATTTGGTGTGGGAAATTCCCTGTTGCTGGGATGCAAGGAACCCCAGGACAAGGAGCTGAGATTGGCCTTTAAGAGATGAGAGTGGTCCCTGGCAAGAGCCAGCGAGAACATGGGCATCAGTCATACAACCACAGGAGCGGAATTCTACTAACAACCTGAATGTGCTCGGCAGTAGACTCTTCCCCAGACCAACTTCCCCAGACCAACTGATACCTTGATTTCTGCCATGTGGGATCCAGAGGGGGGAAAAAAAAGAACCAATAGCATAGAAAACTAATAAACATGTTCTACATGAAGTTCACAAAGGAAGTACACCTTAGCCTTGCCATCTAGGAAGGAGAGTTTGTTCTGAAGTAGCTTCCTCACATCCCCTTCACCCAGACAGAAAGCCCAATCAGCCTTCACATTTCTCGGTCCATTGTGTAGCCTCACACTTGGAGAATACCGCTAAACTCTTTTAGTAGTCTCCTTAAGGCCCCTATCAATTGGCTTGAGATGTAGGTGAAAGTCTCCAACAAATCTCCCCAATGAAGAAGAGGAGGAAATGCGTAACTCACAAACATGCTCTTTGAAGAACCTAGTGCTTAATGTCTAACCTCCTTGGAAGAGAGTCCTGAGCCTTTATTTCAGTAGCTAAAGATTGGTGATGGATGAGAACTGCTAAACATGTACAAAGCCACTACCTTGAGTAAGTTCTCCAAAGGTGATCTAGTGCTTCACTGTGGAACCGTGAGTGCTTATCTGTTATATTAGGAACTCAGCCAAAACCAAGATAAAGGAAATCCCATTTTAACAGACTGTTATAGTAGTATCAGGGTGAAATTTATTATGAGGTATAAGTCCATGTATAGTGATAGATACTTAGTAAACTCTCATTAAAAATTAGTAAATACAATAACCCATTAACAAAAAATTTCAACATGACATCAAATCAATAATCATGACTATCAGTAAACACTGCTTTCTTCCAGTTCACTGAGTTGTATCTCTTTCTCTCATTTCATATATATACACATACATATATATATATATATACTCACACACACATGCACACAAATATGTGTAAATATATATAAATATATATATACATACCTACCCTTCCTTGTAAGAAACTAGGAATGCTTTTGTTCAGTGAAAAGTAAGAATATTTTATCAAGTTGCATATGTTCTTGAAGAAAACCATTGACATGTTAATGTTAGACATTTGATATGAGGTTTATTCATCCTATAGTTTCTTTAATGTTGGGTGGACACTTTTTTTTTCCTTTCACTAGGACTTTCACATGATTATCAGTAGAAAATTGACATATATTAAAAATGAAATCAAACAGATCTAAATAGCATATGCTACTTTATGCCAATTTAAATCTCAACATGAACCACCCTTCATAAATAATATTGGAAATATCTGCTGTAAGTTTGTTACAATGGTAATTACAGAATGCCTGTGGTCACATATATTGCTTATAAAAATAAAACTTTGTTTCTTAGAGCTACTTGTTTCATTACAGAAAGATATTAGAAAGATATTACAAATAAAATTTAATGCTACTAAATGAAGCATTAAGTCCAATGAATGGGTCCAAAGACTTTTTTCCTCATATGAAGGAATCAGGTTTCACTACATGCAAACTAAACTGTTGCTTGTATGCATCTTATCAACCATCAACAAATTAGTAAAGACATTTCAATATGCCAGAGAATTACAAATTAGAGTGAATTATAACATTTTCAAGTGTTTCAATACATTCATGAAATGCTCCTTGTTTGATACACAGAAAACTATTACAGAAACATTGGTAAGTAAAATTAATGTTTCTTCCTAATACAAGAAATTCATCTAAATATCAGTAATTATTAAAATGGACTTTCTTCTTATAAAGAAATAGCTAATATTTATTAATTGTATACTTGGATTTTTATTTGGGGAAGAGTTAAATTATAAGTTGTTACCTGTTCTAGAGGAGTGGGGAAGATGTCTAGGTATTATAAAGTATATTGACAAAGTTATGTTCCAAAAAGGACTATAGAGTGCTTTGTAATTGGTGAAACTGTAATAGTTTTCTTCTTTGTGATCATGTAAATTTCAAAGAAAATAGGTCTCAAAATAAGGTACAAAAAGCAGTTTTTTATTAATTTTTTTCTCACGTGTATTCACTGTATATCATAAAATTAAGGCAAATAGTTGTTACTTAGATCTATGTAGGCACATATAAATCAACTATAAAATTTTACTAAAATGCCACAGTCTTCGATGGAATGAGTCTAAATTCTGTTTACTCAATAAATGGAAGAAGATAATCTACCAATTCTTCCCACTCAGGCTTATGGCATGCTGCATTCTGTATGTCTTTACTAGACTAGAGGTCGTTATAAATCTGAAGAAGATGTACCATATACAGATGGCCAAACCGAAAGAGAAATTCTCAAATTGCTTTATTGTTTTCTGTCTGCATCAAACTGCCCACATTCAAACATGGTTCTAAACTGAGTGGAGAAGATCTGTGTGCATATACATTACATCCTGACCAAATCCCAACTGCAGCTGATTCTTGGCCAGGAGCACATTGCTTCAGCCCTTAGGGAATTCCACAAATTTCTGATTCTTTCCTGAATATGTTACTGACCTCCATGAGGGCTGGATAGCCTCTGCCTACCTTCAGAAATGAATAGCTTGACCCTGCTCATGACACCATGTGTTTTGTTTCTTCATCAAAAAGTGCCAACCATGATACCTTCAGACATCTTTGGCAATATCTCTTATCCAGCTCCTCAGGTTCACATCAGAAAATAAATGTTTCATTTTTTAATTAACTCCAAATTGGGGACTCAAGAAGAAAGTCTGCATACTCACATAGAGAAAGTAAAACAAATATTTCAAAGAGGTGAAAGGAGCTTCATGTTAAGTTTCCTTACATTTTAAGGTTGAACTTTTCTTCAATTATTAGTTTCCAATTCTGACATATTTTACTTAGTCAATAAATGCCAGAAAAGAACACACTTTTAAATTACAAGACAACTTTATTTTAGGACTATATTTACATTTTGCTATAAAATAAAAAAGCTATCCCCATATAGTTTTTCTTATAAAAACATAACCATGTAATGTCTTAAATGCTTAAAAATTGGTGTAATTGTTTTCCTTTTGCATTTTCTAAGCATTGATTTTTCCAGTGGAGCTCAAGTTGAAGTAGGTGTATTAATATGACAAGCAATTTCTATAACTGATACACATAAATATATCTGTTTATGCCTATGGTTCATTAATTGTGTTACCACTATTCCAAAAATAACTCTTTCTTTGCTAAATATTTTATCAGGAGCAATAGGAACACTATAATATATTGGTTTTGCATTACCTACTCTCATTCATATTTTCAATTGGCTCTGTAATGGTATACTTTAATGAATCAGATCAGAAATTGAGTTATTTTCTATTTAAATTAAAGAAATCAAAGGCCAGTATGCAAATGTGTGCGTATATATTAAATATATAAATATTAAATATTTTTAATATATAGTTTATTTTGTGGTAAAATAGTGAAGCTATTTAATATAATGAAAGAGAATATACTGTCCATCATCTAAACTGCAGGCCAACAAACATGAATCACATAGAGGTGAAAGAATGTGTGTGTGTGTGTGTGTGTGTGTGTGTGTGAGAGAGAGAGAGAGAGAGAGAGAGAGAGAGAGAGAGATATGGAGGATTTTATGCTTTTAATTTGCAAACTTTTTTAAAAACTGGAAAAATTCAGAATCATTCTCAAAATTTCTTTAAGAAAAATCAGAAAATTAGCAATTATTCACAAGTAAATATAGAATGGAGTTTTAAGTAGTTATTGAGAGTCACACTCTGATTATGTATTCCATGATAATTAACTTGTGGATTTTTGGCATAATTCTGTATCTTCAGTATTGAGATCTTTGAATATACTCAAATAGATTCCATATCATTTTTTAAAAAGCATTATAACAATGCAAAACAAAAGACTAAAACCCACTGACTAAAAATTGAAGAATTGAGAGTCAAAGAAAGGTCACAAAAGCATCATATCTAGTTTCTAACAAGTGCTGGACTTTCTTGTAACAAATACAGTTGATTCTTGTTATTCTCAGTAGTTAAATTCTATAAAGTCACCAGAAAAACTGTTTTCGGGAATACTGAACCATTGCTCCCAGGGGAAAAGCAGGGTTAAGGTGTTGGTTAGCCCCTGGTCACATTTTTGTCAACTGATAAATACATAACTGTTTTATGTGTTTCTTTTTAAAGACATTTTACTTAATCTACATTGTTGGTTTAATAACATTGAACACATGGCCAACAGCACTCTATCACACCTGTGTAAGCTTATCTGACACACGTACTCTCCCTGTAATTCACAGCCCAGCCTTCTTGCCCTTAGTAACACTGGACAGCACTTCAGCACTACCCTTGGGGGCTATTTTGAAGAGTGAAATCAACAACAAAAATCACAAAAATGTGAAAAACGTGACACTAAATATACTGCAAAAAGGACACAATAACAGTATGAAAGCTGAAACAAGGCAGAGCATCATCCATTTTGACCTCAGCTGGAAGGTGCATATCAGGTAATTCAAAATTTTCACTGCTACGTGCACATCTGTGAATGTCCTTGAAAGCGCTGTGAGAATTGATTTTAGGGTTACAAATAAATTTTAGTGAGTAGGTGAACTCACACACACAAAAATCTTCAAATAATGAGGATCAATTGCAGTTTGCTTCCAAAATCAACTGGGAGTTTCTGGGTTAAAACTGCATTGGGCTAGCAATCTTAGAGAATTGTTCACATAAAACATAAAACGTGAGAAAAAAAATCTAATGATTCCACAAACTTGTAATCACTGTTTTAAAATCAGAGTCTGTTTTGCTAACTATCCCATAGAGTTTATACACACTTGAATTAATCCATAATCTGCTACCTTTATTTCAACTATCAGGCTATTGAAGAAAATCACACAATCCCACAGAGTCATTAAACTTTAAAATTCAAACTGGATTTTCAACCTGCCTGATAATCCTTCTGGTTTCCTTAGTTGACTTTATTTTCTACTTTTCATAATCAATACTGAAAACTTTCTCTCTCCTTGAAACTTCCACCCTTGGCCTTCCTCACCATTATGAGGAAAGCCTCTCAAAAATCAACAGAGATGTTAGCAAGTTTTGACATTCCCATCATACATGATATGAGGGCTCAAACCACTTTTATTTGAGTGTTTCAATTTAAAGTGGCCTCAGTGGGCTAGAGGACTTAGAGACAGGCTGGCAGTTAACAACTGGGTAACACTGAAATGTCAGATAAATATACCCCTGCTTTATCTGCATCATTATCAGCATTGTAGAAAAAGTTTAAAATGCAGCTCCCACACTCATTAAAATAAAGTCAATTATCTTAGACCTAGGAGGGGGATTATTAATCATTCAATAAATATGTACTGAGTGTCTGAGGACTATATGTTTCACATGAAATTTCTCATCCAAGAAATGTTGTGTTTTCACTGTTATAGAAAAGAGAATTCTCTGCTTTAATCATATAACTTAAATATTTTCACCCAATCTACTCTTTTTTTCTCAATAACTGAAACTAAGAGTTAACACCATGCACTGGACAGGGGCTCTTCTCCTCGTCTCTATGTGGCTATTTTGTTTGAAGAAAATATCTCTAATAATTTTTCCCTATTTTTAGTTACTATCTCCTACTATCTCATACCATAAACCAGAGTCTATAGTGATATGAAACTAGATGTGCCCTAGACACAGAGGATTAGACCAGCGACCACTGGAAAACTCACAGAAAAGCACATGTGAATATAGGGACCTCTGAGACACTGCCCACTAACCCCACCTGACACAGACACTCAGTGTTGAGGTTGTCAAACAAATCCACTCAGGGTGCTTCCCCAAGGGACTGTAAGCAACTCTTTCAAGATGTTTATATCTAGATGGTTGCACCCCCAGGTCACTGTGTAGTTGGTGGAGCAGATTTTCATTTTTGCAAAAACTTCTACCACTGTTTGAAATCAACGTGATTGTCTCCTCTGTAGGATGTTGAGAAAGTTGATTAGCAGGTCATTAATAATTAAATAATAACTAATTGACAAACTGCTGACCAATTATCTCAACAACCTACATATGATAGATCTGTCAATTAACTATTAATTTATTCTGTATAAAAATACATAACGACAATTTCTACTTTTTCAGAGTCCTATTGCTTCACTGATTCAATCCCACCCAAGTACCTTCTAAGTAATAAGGCTAAATGAAAGACATTTTGATGTAGAATAATCACCCTAACAAAATGCAAGAACCTCAATCATCAAAGTTCCCCCCCCAAAGATTATAAAAATTTAATTAAGAAAATGGAATTACATATTTTTTACCTTGTAGTTGTTTTGATAGCTTGAAACTCATGAGAAGAGCTCAATAACCAAGCTAATTAGAAGGAAATGCATGATGAGAGAAGGGGACCTTGTACCATGTTCACCACTGAGACAGGAATTGCAAAGGTTAGGTAAGAGGATCTGCCTTCCAAGGACAGACAGACTGGTGCTAGTGATTATGAGGAAGGTGGAGCAATAGAGGCTGCTTCAAAAATAAGTCCTCAAATTCTGGATCAAATGTGTTAGAATGGTGCAGAAGTAGAGACAGGCATGCTGGCAAGAGTCAGATTGGGAGCTGCCTATAGAAGCAAGCAGGGTAGTGAGAACAATAGGGGCAGTATATAAATACATACAGAAGGCAGTGGGTTATATGGTCAGCAAGTCAGAGGAAGTCCTCAGGGAAGCAGAAAAGTTTTGGTGAGCCCACAGACACTTTTTGGAAGGAATAATAATTCTTTAAATGCTTCTGGAGAAGTAAGTCATTGTAATAAGATTTGCTGGTGGTAAGAGGTAGTATAGTATGGCATATTCCAAAAAGAGACTAATCTTTCTCTATTCTCCATATCTATGTCCTTTAAAATGTGACTTTACAGCTCCTCACATCGAGAACTAGAGTCCAGTTTCCCTCCTCTTCCATCTTGGCTGGTCCTGTGGCCAATGGAATGCATCAGAAGTGACAGTGTGCCAGTTCCAAGCTAGGCTTCAAAAGGCCTTGCTTACTTCTTTTCACTCTCTTAGAACCCTGATCAATCACCATGAGAACACACCCAGGCTCTCCTTCTAGAGGATGAGGGAATACATAGAACCACGATGGGCAGGAACCAGCTGGAACCTTTCTAGACCAGACAACCCCAGCTGACCTGGCAGCTGATTGCAGACACGCTCAGCTGAGCTCCACCCACATTAACAACTAGTATGATTGTGAGCTAATTAAAAAAAAAAAAGTTGTTGCTTTAAACCACTAAGTTTTGTGATGGCTTTTTTTTTCCCCCACAGCAAAAGCTAACTGGTGTAGAAATAATTGCTTCCTAGAATTGAGGTGCTGCCATAACAAAATTCTAAAATAAGTGCCATTGGCAGTGAGCAGAGATTGGGAAAATGGCAAACAAACTCTTAGCAAATGTTGGGGGAAAAAATAAAGCAAATTGTTACTGGAGACTAGAAAACGGTGATCTGTACTTTTTGGAAAAAAAAATTGGCAAAACTTACCCGTACGAACTTGAAAGATGGCAAATATATTGAATGACCTTTTGATTTTGGCTAAAGAGATCTCCAAAGATTGTTGACATATCAGCTGGTTAGTCCTAGCTGCCTGTGGGTACCAGAAGAAAGAGATGAGCTATATAAAGAACGGGCAAGTTTTCAAGGAGAATTTTGAGGGAATACAAAGTGGACATAACGTTACGGGTTGGAAATTAAAATTGTTTCTCATCTTCAGCTTTTGTATGTGGTAAAAATCCACAAAGTAAGATGAGGCCTAAGGCAAAAGATCAAATCAAGAGTGCGGCTCCATGGCCGCTTTTTTTAATGAAATTTGAAAGAATTATGTTGCCCAGTAGCTAAACAAAATAGCTTCTCAGAACCTTAAGAGCATGGCTATGTAAAGCCCAATCTCAAAGTAGCAGCAAGTCTAGAGAGAGAAGCATGTCTTGAAAATGATCATGGGTATGGCCTTTGACAAATGGAGTGGGCACAAATCAAACTTACAGGAAATCCACAATAATTTTGAGGAAATTGTGTATGCAAACTACCATCAGCCTGGACTAAAAGAATGATATTGCCCAGATTGCAAGGGATTCCCAATTTTCTAAGATCAGGAAGTAGGCTAAGAAAGTTTTTCAAAGTGCTAAGGAAGGCAATAGAAAAAGAAAGATGTTCTAGAAGGAAGCGTCAAGAGCCCCGAGGATAGAGCCAAGAACTATGAAGAACAAACAACTAGGGAATCTCTCCCAATGAGTACAACCCTGCTCAAATCAAACAATGTTTACTACTCAGGTAAAGGAGCCTGAAATTTGCCCACTTGGATTCTGAATTTGCAATAGGCTAGTGAATGCTATGCACCTCCATGTTTTTCTCTTTTAGAATGGTCATATGTATTAAAATTATCCTATCCCTGTCTCAACATTGTTAGCTATTTGTGGGCAGATTACTTTTTATTTCATGACTATCTGGATCAAAAAAAAAAAAATTACATCTGCTGAGCTTCATCTGAATTTGTCATAGACAGTAAAAGTCTAGAATGTCAGCCTGATGCCATACTTCCATGAGACATTTAGGGATCCTGGAATAAGGAAGAGTAGATTTTGCATAGGCAGCAATGTGAAAATTCTGGCCAGAAGGCAGACCATGATAGATTGCAAAACTGGTCATAATCCTTTATTTCTCCTTGTATCTGTGCACATTATAATGTTACTTTACAGCTTTTCTCAATGAGAGATGGATTCTATTTTTTATTGTCTTTAGTCTGAGCTGGCCTAAGACTTGCGTTAGTGAAGAGAATAAAGTAGAAGTGAAGATGCCATCAGTTAGAAGCCTGGGCATTAAGCAAGCTTAGTTTCCCACTTGCTCTGTTGGAAGCCTGCCCAGCCACCAGATAAACAAGCCCAAGCTCTCCTCGGGAGAAAGAGTGATCACATGGAATGGTGATTAGCCATTATACTAGGTAGCTCCAGCTGACCAGGCAGCTGACTGCAGACATATAAGTCAATCCAGATCAGTCCAGAAAAACCACCTAGCTGAGCCCAGCCTTAACTGCTGTCCCATAGAATCATGATCTAAAATGATTGTTGTTTTAAGCCATATGGTTTTGAGGTGGTTTGTGGCACGATGAGAGTTAACTTTGGACATACTGCTTAAATTTTTCAGCTTCTCTTGTTGACCCAGGAAATGGAGAGAAAAAGAGTACTTACCTGTATGTTAAGCACTCAACTAGTATTATAAGTGCTTCTAAGGGGGAAGCTCTGAGTCTTCTTCAATATTATAATAATAAAGTGTTATTCTTTATTGAACACCTTTTATTTAGCCACTGTCCTAGGCATTTCACATATACTATCTTTAATCCTCACCGTAAAATACTAAGTATTATGACTTCATTTTTACATATGAGGAAAACAAGTAATGAAGATATTCAGTAATTGGACCCAAGTGTACTAACCAGTAAGGGGCCAAGTCAAGGTGTGAAAGTTGTTCTGAATCTTTTCATTATCCCATGGCCCCTGGGATACACTGAATAACAGTCCCTGTTTTTCACTCCCTTGTTCCTCATTCCTTCACCATGGCCTTATGGTAAGTGATGTGTACTTCCCCAAACCAGGATTTTGGCATCGGCCGTGTGACTTGCTTTGTGCAATGCAAAGTGAGCAGACACAAAATGAGATCTGAAATATGATTCAGCACTTATGTTTTTTGTTTTGTTTTGTTTTGTTTTTGTACTTCTGTCACAGCCATTAGAAGAGCAAACCCCAGGAAACCCCTGCCCTTTCCATCTGGTTCTCCAAATTAGAAACATGGAACAGAACTGCCAGGACCCAAAGAAGCAGGGCCATTATAGGCAATTAATTCATAGGTGCATGAGTAAGAAATTACCTCTCAGTGTTGTCTGCCACTGAGATGCTGTGGCTGTGTTATGCACAGAAAAATCTGACTGACTCAGCTTTCTAGAGTGTACCGGTTTGAATGCATTATGTCCCCCAAAACTCCATTATCTTTGATGTAGTCTTGTGTGGGCAAAGGTATCAGTGTTGATTAGATTGTAATTCTTTGAGTGTTTCTGTGGAGATGCGCCCCACCCAGCTGTGGGTGATGACTCTGATTGGATGATTTCTGTGGAGGTGTTACCCCACCCATTCAGGGTGGGTCTAAATTAAATCACTGGAGCCGTATAAATGAACTGATGGGCAGAGAGAACTCAGTGCAGCTGTGAGTGATATTTTGAAGAGGAGCTACAGTCAAGAGGGACACTTTGAAGAAAGCACAGGAGCTGCAGATGAGAGACATTTTGATACCCCAAGTGCAAATAAGAGTAACATATTGAGGAACTGCGGCCTAAAGAGGAACGTCCTGGGAGAAAGCCATTTTGAAACCAGAGCTTTCAAGCAGACGCCAGCCATGTGCCTTCTCAGCTAGCAGGTTTTCCGGACACCCATTGGCCATCCTCCAGTGAAGGTACCCGATTGCTGATGTGTTACCTTGGACACTTTATGGCCTTAAGACTGTAACTGTGTAACCAAATAAACCCCCTTTATAAAAGCTAATCCATTTCTGGTGTTTTGCACTGCAGCAGCATTAGCAAACTAGAACATAGAGTCTTCCAGATGTTAAACAATGTAGCAATAATGAAACATTTCATAGTATGAAATGTCCAACCTGGTGGAGGTAGATGTAGATAAGTGAATTTCATCCAAAATGTGGAGAGCTCTTTCCTATATAGGATAAAATTAGTCTCAAATTTGAGCTATTTTGCTTGGGAAATCTAAGAAGAGAGCTTTTTCATGAAGTTTATATCCCTAGTTTTGAGTGATAAAATATGT
Source organism: Choloepus didactylus (assembly GCF_015220235.1). NCBI lineage: Eukaryota > Metazoa > Chordata > Mammalia > Pilosa > Megalonychidae > Choloepus > Choloepus didactylus. The sequence continues at coordinate 34,992,895 of NC_051315.1, forward strand.
TTGTGCAGTAAAGAGTTGGCTCAGCACGTCTAGGGTGTTCAAATCCTGCACATTCCAAAGAAAGATTTGGCCCTTGATTGGACCCTGGGTGATAACCTCTAAGCCCTTGGAAAAGTCCTGCTTCATAAGAATGTCCTTGTTTACCTGGGGACTCAGGCCATATCATATAGTTTAATCCTGATGATGTAATTTATGGTGTGGGGTCTTGGACCACGTGTTACCAGTGACCTCTGGAGGGGTTGGAGACTGGGTAGCTGGGGTCAGCCATGTGGCACGCCATGCCTACGTGACTGACCTTAATTAAAAGCCTGGACACCAAGGCTTATATGAGCTTCCTTGGTTAACAACACTCCATACATGTTGTCATATATCATTGCTATGAGAATTGAGTGCTGTAAATAGGACTCCACTGGGAGAGGACAATAGGAAACTTCTGTGCCTAATCTGTCCTGACTCTGCCCTGTGTAGCTTTTACTATTGCTGATTTTAATCTGAGTCCTTTCACTGTAATAAACCATAACCATGAGTATAACAGTTTTTCTGAGTTCTGTGTGTCCATATAGTGAACCACTGAACTTGAGGATGGTGGTCTTAGGGAACCCTAACGATATTGGCTCCATAATTTCTTGTAACACAGATACTTGTCAGGCAAAAAAAAAAATAGCAGCAAATGTATATTGTTGTCTTTAGGTATGGTTACTATATCCCCAGTGAAGTGGTGCTCCAACAGCTCTGGGGAATGCCACTAGAGTCAGCCTCGGGAGTCAGGCACTCATTTTCTCAGATAATATAATATTAGTTCTGAGGACATTATAGTGGGGATTAGATCAAGACTGTCTTGGCACTGGACAACTTACATGACCTTAGAGACACCTGAATCTCCTAGCGACTGTGGGAGAATCTGAACAATCTCAGCTGAACAAAACTATTGCTTTGCTTCCCTAAAATAAGAGCAATATTTGAATAGCATTTGGATTATAATGCATTTGATTATTCCTTATCTTAATTTGATATCTAGGACAATTCAATGAAGAAAAAACTGAGCCTTGGAGGCACATTATATGTGGGGGCTAGGGAGAGCAGATAACTTTTTGGAAGAAGTCCAAATTCTCTGGATCAAAAGGTTCCTTGTCTGAGGGCTTACAAGTTGTAAATGGAAAAACATGGACTCAAAGTCATATTATTCTTCTAGAAGGTAGAGGACAGAAGAGTAAGGTTCCCAACATTCAGATGGCATAAATGATTTCCAATCTAGATGTGTAAACAGCGAAACTATCAAAATAATTGGAAAGAAGGATGCATGATAGAAATGACATGTGGTTCTGAAAGCTGTAAATATTTACTTCCCGGTCTTTTACGGAAAAAGTTTTCCAACCCCCGTTTTAGAAGTTAGAACAGTGCTTATCCAAGGATGATATGTGTAATGAATAGAATGTAGCATGAGGAGGCTTCTAGAGTTCTGAAAATGTTCTGTTTCCTGATGTGAGTGCTAGAAATACTAGGGTGTCCAGTAAAAAAAGTCCATCCACCTGTATACTCATGATATGTGGGCTTTTATATGTTTAATACAGTTCAAAAGTTCATATATTGTTCATATATATGCAGGTGTACATATATATACACACATATATGCATTTATAAGTATAAATATTAACTACCTCCACCTACTTTAGTCTAAGCCACATGCAACGTTCATTTGGATTACTACAATAGCTTTCTGTGTTGCCCGTAGAATTAATTCTCCACACAGCAGCCAGATTATCGAATGAATCTGTTCAAAATCTCCTATTGTTTCCCATCTCCAAGTAAATTCTAAGGAGCTTACTATGACCTACAAGGCTCTACATCACCTGGTTCCCCTCTCCTTCCCTGACATCATCGCTTATTACTCTTCCTCTTGCTCATTTTGATCCAGCCTGAAGGTCCTCCTTGCTGACCTTCACACACACTCAGCACAGCACATTTCCACATCAGCACCTTTGTACCTACTACTCTTTCAACCTAGAATGCTCTCTCCCCAGATATTTTCATGGTTCACCCTCTCACTTTACTTTAGTCTCTATCAAATGTCACCTTAGCAAAGAGAATAGAAGAAAATGCTATCTCCGTACACAGTTCTACTCTTTCCCTTTAGCCTGCTTTATTTTTCTTAATAGAACATTACCACAAGCCATAAAATATACATAATATTTGTATTTATCCTCTGTCCCTCCTATTAGAATGCAAGCAGCATTACTTTAGTGACTTTGCCAGTTTTTTGCCTGGGACATACTAGGCGATCAATAAATATCTGTTGAATGAAGAATCATTTCAGATGAGGATCCCCAGAGGCAATAAGAAAATCTGAAGGCCTTTTTTTTTTTTTTTTTTTTTTTTTTTTGACTAGCCATGTATCCTGATTCTACAAAGCACAGGTCTCTCCTACAAAGGTATGTGGCTTTTGGAGACCAACATTTCTCATTCAAACTTCGCCTTTACCAATTCCTATTTGGGTGGTCAGGGTTAGCCTCAGTTTCCTAGACTATACATTGGAAATAATTACAGCAGCTATTTCATGGTGTGATTGTAAGAGTCATATGAGCAAATCACATCAATCACTTAGCTCAGTCTTGGCACTAGTAAGCACTCAATATATTCTAATTGTTGTATTTTTACCATTATTAATATTATTCTAGAACTCATAGTGAATTTGTGTATTCCTATACTCAAAGCATTGGGGAAGGATAGTGGAAATTCTTCATCCAGGACAGGACACCTGGCAAACATTATTGATTGATAAGCAGACTGAAGATCAAAGAAAATGAGGTAGGAAAAGACTGGTTTACATGTTATATTCTAGGCTGGAGCAGTAACTAGGTTAAGTCAAACTGAGGTAGGGGAGGGAGTGGATTTAAAGGAGATGAAGAACAATAATTAGCAAAGGCCAAAGATTTGAGGGGAGGAATTAAATAGAGAACAAGTAGATCTGCCAGGTAAAATAGACCTCAGCTAATGAGAGAGGGAAGGAATTAATAGCAGGGTGATCAGAAAGCATCTAGCACCAGTGGGACCAGAATAGGATGAAAAGAGGAAACCGACATGGCTAGTCACAGAAGTTAAACTATTCCCAGTGGAGATTAATTGAATCAATATTTTGTGGATTGCTTCTGACTTTTAAAGACTCAGTATTTCTTAATCAATTATGGGCAATGAGAAGAGGGGAGAAAAGAATAGGAAAGAGAGGAGCTTCCCACACTTGTGACCAAGTCCTCTAGACTGTAGATTCTAATATAATCGTCTTGTCACCCATTTTCCAAGCAAATTTATTGACAATTTTCCAGATTGATGAAAAATTCCATTATAGATATAGATGTGTATACAGCATATATAGATACTATGAATTCAAAAATAATTTAATTTAAAAAATTTTTAGTGATGCACACAAGTAATATATCTATCAAGGAACAGCCAATTTTCTAAAATAAGGCTATTTTGCCTACACATTTCAAAATTTCTGTCTTATTTGAACTTGTCAACATTTCAGGATAAAGTTAGTGTTTGGAGAAGAGTAAAGGGAAAAATCTTGTTTTTCATAAATCCAGAAGAAAAATAATGACAATAAAATTAAGGTGTGAATCCGTAGTGTGTGAAATGTCCAATGATGTTTATTTCAAAATAAAAATCATGGGATGAGTTTGTTTCCTCCTGCCATGTAATATACTCCATTTGCAAAATAAAAATGTACCTCCTTAAATACAAAGATTTTCATATGAAGAGGTCTTATTCCAGCATCATAAATGCTGAATTTCCCAGTTTTAAGTTACTGAATAGCTTTAAATAAAAAGGAGTTGATTGTATAATATGGAACTCACTTTCTTCTCAAAGTAATTTTCCATCCTATTAGTTTTATATCACAAACCATGCAGAACATGCTTCAGACACTACGTCTTTTCCCAGTGTAGTTTATAAAAATGCAAACCAATACGAATTGAAATTCTTTAAAGCTTGATTAATTTGTTACTTATTTGAAAGGTGGAATGTATTCTCCAATACAACTACAGACTATGTGCTACACAAACTCCTTTAAAATCTAGTTGATTTGACTAAAAAAAAAATCTTGTCATGTTCTCTTCAGAAATAAAATGTGAATTTAAAGCTCATGAATTCATCCATAAAAACCGGACAGTCTGTCCAAACAAATAACATCAAAAACTATTCTTTTTGGTTTTCCAACTGTGTTAATGACTATTCCATAGTACATGTGACACTGTGCAGCAGCAGAGTTTGGACTCTCCCATGTTTTTTTTTTCCTTCATATTCTGTTCATGGAGTGTATTTGACACTACTCCATAAATCATTCTCAGGAGCTCAAGAGTATAACACTTCATGTCTGCTTCTCTCTTATACACACACATACACACACACACACTCACACCTGTACATACACTGAGCCAATTACATTAAGGGATATCTCTGGGAAAAGGCCCGTTTTATAAAAAGCTAAAGACCAAAACTACTCTCTCAGTAGTAAAAATGTTTAGCAGCTTTCAGCTTATCTGGATGTATTACCACTGGTTGCTAATACAAAAGCCTTTTGCACAGATAACCATTTTCAGGACACAAAACAGCAGATTCATCAACCAAAACATCTTCAGTTTCAAAGTACATTTCAACAGATCTTTCAAGAAAATCTCTTGAAAAGTTACTGTCAAGGCTTGTTACTCCTAAATAGTCAGGGTTAGTGAGCCAAAGCTTTGAGGCTCTTGAGTTTTTATCAGAACTACACATTCCTATCACACAAATACATTAGGAAGAAAACCAGAAAATTGTTCCACATGAGTTTGTCTTATTTAAAATGCTACAAAAAGTATATTTTAGCAAAGATTTGAACACTGTGATTGCCTGAGCCATTCCTTTGAATTTGTACATCCTTAACTGAAGTTAACTCTCTTCAGCAATAATTCATAAGACTTGTTTTGTATGAAGATTAAAAATTTGTTTCAAATGTTCATGACACAATAGTTATCTATTGGATACTCAAGGTGCATTCTTCTTATAAAACATTATTAAAATATACTTAAAGGCCTCATTCAAATATGACCCCTAGTTGTCTAATTGTTTCCATGAATAGTTAGCCTTAAGCATTCATGTGGACAAGAAGGAAGAAAATCTATGTATTATAGCCCATCTGAATTAGATCATACTACAGGGAAATCCAAGAGATACATATTAGTTAAATCAGCAACCAACCGAGTAGTTAATAAGCCTATTTTTTAAAAAGCCCACTGTTATTAAAACTTAGATAGTGCTCTAGATTCTAACACAGTCCATACCAATTGTTAAGCAAATGAGTTTCATTCATGCTGGAATTAACAGCGAAATGGGATGCCTATTTGTTTTCGTGTGTGTTCTGTTTTTAAGGTGCACCTAACATAACTTAAAAGGTTCAGCCAGTAATGAAGATGATAAACCATCTCATGAAAGCGTGATGCCTTATCTTCATTAGTCATTATATACTTACTGGATCACATGGGACAGTCTGTTTTACCCCAGTTGGGGGGTAATGAATGGAAGGAGAACTTCATCTCTACTTCCTACTACAGGAACTAGCCAATAAAGGATTGTCCAGCATCCCAGCCCATTTGCAAATGTATTATAATCTGTGCTAGAACATTAAGAACACTTAATGAGCAGAAATAGTATTCCTTAACACTGCCCCTCACTTCCACCTGTTATCTGCAGTTTTATTATGTCAAATTTAAAACAAATTAGTCATTCTTCCCATTTATCTTTAACAATTCATTCTGCTTTAAGAATCACAAATTAAATCTAGAGAATTTTACCTTAAAAAGTGTCACCAATTGCCCACCAACCCAAATCTTCACTCTGGCCTTGGAGAGGGAGGATTTTGTTAGATATGGCCTCAAAAATAAAGACAATTCCTACATTTGGGGAACAAGTCTAAATTCCAGGAAACAAGGTGGAAACGAGGGAGGTAAATGGAAGATTATGATTTTGCTAGTTTTTAATAACCCTGAGGTTGTTGATTAGATGAACAGTTTTTTGTTTTGTTTTTTTTTTTTTTTTTTTTTTGGAGTTGTCAAGATTCTAAACCTAATCATGTTAACATTTGATGAGTTCTCTTTTCCTCCATGTGTAGTCTAGAGTCAATTTAGTGGTAATTATCTGAGGGTTTTGCTTTACAAATGAAATATTTCACTGACAAATCTTAAACAGAGTGATTCTTTAAAAATAATCAAAGAAGTAATTCATAACTGGCGCAAGAAAGTCATTCAGCAACAAAGAAAATAAGGAAAAAATAAGTGTTTCAGCATCCAATTTTGTTCAAGATGAATTCTGAAACTTTCTGAAGCTAAGAACTAAATCTTTACAAAAAAATGGTATAGAAAGGAAAAGTAAATTAATGATAAAAAGGGACTAACATTAATGAATGTTTTTCTCTTAAATCCCTATCCAGATATATACTTATTTTGAAGAGCTACCAAAATAATTCAAGATATGGCTGCCATCAAATATTCTGTATATGATTTTCAGGAAGTAAAGCCATTCATTACAATATGCTAAGTCAATATTTTAACAGGCAGATGAGATATACCCAAAATGTATGGAAGGCTTCAGAAGTACCAAACTCACAACAAATGGAATTGCTGAAATGTATCAGATTTTCAACATATCATAACCTCAGCACTCCTTGCCATTTTTTTTTCTCTCCAGGCAGGGAGCTGGCTCATAACCCATGCTTTTCACAAACACAAGTTCTTCTTTATCCCTAAATAGCCAAACCCTCAAGAGAGGAACAGACAGCAGGAGAAGACAATTTATTTAGTGAACTATTACATGAGGAAGAAAACAAGTTGCCATTTCCAATTTGGAATATAATTAGGGAGACAACAGCCTCCTGACTGATGCCCTGTGCTCTCTTTGGATATTCATGTAGGACAGTAATTGGAGTGTATTTTCCTGTTACACTTTACATTGTCTAGAAAAGGGCTTCTAATGCTCCATGACTTTCTAGTCAGATTCAAAAGAAAACATCTTGTAGCTACTCCCCTGTGCCATGGTCTCACATCACTGCCTTCTGGACATTGTCAGTTGCTGATCACTTTTTTGTTTTGTTTTGATTTTTAATTCTGCCAAAGCTGAGTTAACAGTATTGTTAGAAGGAAAAGATTGCAACATGAGATTTAGATGACTGAAGGCTTTCTATTATTAGAGAATATTGGGAAAGTCAGCCAGCCACCTTTTTTTTCTATTTAAAAACTGATGTAATATATGCCAGAATTCTATGGATATAAATATATGTAAGAAATATGTCAAAGCCTTTGGTCAGTTACTGAATGAAAGAGCTATATGAATGCCTTCAATTTGTATTGACACTTACCTTACAATAAAAGGACATGAAAATTGACCTATATGTGGAGAAAGAGAACTTCCCTGGATTTCTCAGTGCTCCTGGTAAAGCCCTAGTCTCCCAAGACTCTTCACCCCGCCATGAGAATTATTTCGGTAACCATTTGTCTAGTTACTAGCTCTGATCCAAAAGGATAATGACACTTCTCTTATCTCCCCAAGAGAGCCAAATGGTTATAACTCAGATTAGGTCCCAGGTTAAGCCCCGGGGTGCCAGGGCCACTGGAGCTTGATCTTCCCAGGTATTTACACTCCAGAAGGAATAAAAACACAGAACTAGAGACCTGTGGGGCTATTTGGCTCCTGGAAAGATTTTCTTCACATTTTCAACGAGACCCTTTCAGGAGAGGAGGGAGAAAACTGTCTCTTCCTCTTTCTAAGCAGAGTAAAATCATGTTTCTTCATCCCTCACCTACAGACTGTTCCTCTACCCACGTAGGACAAATTCCCATCGGCACTCATGACATTGTCCCAGGGATAAGCAAGAGGAGCTGACACACTTTTCACTGTGAGGTAATTATCAAGAAATCTCTCTCTCATCCAGAAGACCTCATGAGTACGATCGGGATAAAATTAATAAAGATGACTATTGAAAACACGTAGCAAGTAACAACTCTGTCTAACACATTAGTCCTCACAACAAATTTACTTGTTATTCCCACTTTTTTATATGCTGAAATAGAAATTGAAAAGTTAAGTATTTAAACCAAGTCACACAGCTACAAAGTAGTAGAGCTACTACTGTCTGTACTACATGGTCTGTCTCCATGGTCTTTGTTTACTTCGTTACAATATACTTCCCCCAGACAAGTCAGTGCCTTAATCTTAGTTATATACCCTGAACTTGAAGACTCAAGAATAGTTTAAATTCTCTGCCACCGTATCAATTTTTCAATTTGAGAACTGAATTAAGACACCCAATTCCCTCAAATGGACACATTTCACAAGACGTCTACTTCACTATATCCCTGAGCATCTGTAACAGCATTAGGTATATGCTTGCTGATTGGTTCACACTCATACTTGTGAGCCCCAGGACAGAAAATTGCCAGCCAGCAACACTTCCAACTATTATGTAGACAGTTATCACCATGGTGATTTGCTCGTACTTTATGACCCATAATCTGGGATGTGATGAAACTTTATAGAAAGCATTTATGCTATACAGTAAACCCTGTTATAATCAGAAATATATTAATCCAGTTTTATATTCTTCTCTTTTCTAATCTGCATTATATGTCAAGATCATTTTCTTATAGGTTTTGCTTTTCAATTACTTGACAAATTTTGGACTTAAAACTTTAAAAAATACATTTATTTTCAGATTTAATACAAGATATATCTTTCAGAATGGGATATTTTAGGCTGCAAAAACAAATTCCCAGCTCCCCCCCCCCCACAATTATCAGTTGATAACACAATAAAGTTTCTCATTTTTTTCTCACATTATATGTCCATCAGAGCTTAGGTGGGGACCAAGTAACTCATCATTCTCACCCCAGTATTCAAGTCAATGGGGCAGGTGGTATTTGCAAAGATAGCAGTGCAGAGAGAAAGAGAAAGCATGGAAAACCTGGCAATGGTTCTTAGAGCTTCCACACAGCTGTTGCATATAATGTCTCTGCTCACATTTCACTGTTCAGACCAAACCACATGACCCTACCTATTTATAAGTATAGGAGAAATGCAATCCCACCATGTGTACTGAAAGTACACCAGAAATATTTGATTAAAAGCTCTAATGACCAAAATAGTCTGGTTTTTTTTGGTTACCAAATATTTGGTTCACTCTCTTTCCTGCATGCACATACATTCACCTTCCCCAAAAGAAACAACCCATGTGGTCATAGTCTTAAGCTCAAAGCCCAGGATCCTGCCTGAGATCATCCTTTTGATCTGGGGGTCTATGAAGTAAAAAGACAAGTCTTCTACTCTACATTCTAACATAAGATGAGTTCATAATTTTAGCCCCATACATTGGTATTTAAGTTGCAGGATATTAAAGGATTTGACTGGGCTACGAAAGGAATGAACATCACCTAGGACTGGATATGGTGACACATGGGACTTTGTGTTATCTCTTATTCCAGAGAAACTGAGCATGTTTTTGGTCACAAGGGGTACATATGTGTGTGTTTGTGTGTGTATGTGTGTATGTGTCATGTTAAAACTATGATGCTTTTTTATTATTGGTCAGAAGTTTAAATATGGGTAAAAGATTGTCAAATGATGCTGAGATATGGTTGAATGTACTAGATTAACTGTTATCAAATCAACAAGTTCTAATACCTTCTACATTGCAGAAGAGACCAGAACTATATTCCAGATAATCCTCTTTCCTGTATAGTTCCTGGTTAGATTCTGCCACTGACAGCTACCTACATGAGATTTGGAAGGTGGGAGTGAAGATGATGACATTGGAGGTAGATGCAGCCAGACACAGGAGTAGATGACAGATGGTGCAGTTTGCAACTACTTCAGGGTAAACTTACGCAAGCACCCACTTAAGTGCTAAGGCAGCTGAGATAATAGACAAGGCTTCTTGGGAATCCCTCATTTTAGAGATTAAGAAAGTGTTCTGGAGCTTCCTGGAGGTAACAGATATCTGTAGCCACTTCGTGGTAAGCTCTTGAGAACTACCACTTCCATGCTGCCAGTTAAGAGAGTTAGTGTCTAATTCAGCTTTCTGCCTTCTACTTTCCTCTCTTGCCACAATTGTGAAGGCCTTTAATTCTCTGTATTTTCACAGACATCTAGAGTAGCTTCTGCATTCCTAAACAAACAATAACTGGTACCCTGGGTAATATTAATATCTTGGGGAAGTTACATCACCTATGCCACAGGTTATATATTCTCTTGCTTTTTGAGAAATAAGTTTAAGTAATTTTATATTCAAATAGCTATAAGAAGACATACATATTATTATGCTAATGAAAATACAAATATTTATTTTTGTTTACATGGTTATTAACTTTTCAAATTTCAGTAATCAATAGTATTCTATTGATTGGGAAAAATACTTTTTTTTAAGAAATCATGGTAAAAATCTCTAGGTTGAATGTCTAAGTAAGACTATCAATCCACATGAAAGAAAGGGTAATACAGATTTTTATTGCTTTTAATTCATTTGAAACTCAGGCAAAAATAACATATGCTTTGAATAATAACTGCTTGAATGCTAATATTTTTGGTTTCAAACCAAAATAAATAAAATCTGCAAGGAATGACACAAAATTCCACTTACAAGCAAAGTAACCATAGATGAGGGGTACATAAAGTTTCAAATTACCCAGCCATCTTTCATCAATGACATGTCTGAAAACCTAACAAGTAGCTCCCACCCCTAACAGACTATCACATCCCTATTTAACTTCATATTTGTCTCTGTCAGGCTGATCCATGGGTTTAGTCCCTGAGTCATCAACATGAGACTTGGCATTGATCACTAAAATTTATGATACTTTGAAAGATTGCACCTGATTAATAGCATAGCCACACTTTATGTATTTTCATAGCCATACTCATTCATAGCCAGCACTGGCAGCATGTTGAAATTGTGGGAGGAATTTTAGATAACTTGGAGATTGGTAGAAATCCTGGGGTCTCTATCCCTTTATGATTAAAAAGACCCCACAATCCTGCAGGGAGTACCAATGGTTTGGAGCACATTTTGCTCAAGAAATAGCTGCTCTGTGGCAGTGTATTAGCCTAAGGCTGCAGCCTAGAAGTCAACTTCCAAAATGTTTTCATATCACATTTAATCATTTATTATGATTTAATATCATAAGAGTCCTAAAAAATTTTGAAAACCTTGCAATTGTTTTATAGGCTAAGTCTTAGTCATCACTCCCACATTTTGACCTTTCTCTTCTAGCTCTCTACTTGTTTTCAGCATCATTGAACCTCAGTTTCCTCATGTGCAAAGTAGGGATCTAATGGTACACCTTCTGTAGAATTCTTGTAAGGATTAAATGAGATAGTCATGTAAACTACTTAATGCAGAGCTGGACATCCAATAGCTATCAACAATGCTACCTATTAAATTCTCCAATCAAGTAGTACCCTATACTATTAACACTAAATGAAGATTAAGCAGAAGAATTAGAGTTTAGTCAACATGGGCCAAAAAACTATTTTCTAACTTTCCCTATTTCAATGCCGGGTTTTTTTTTTTTTTTTTTTTTTTTTTTTAGTTTCAGGCTTTAGAATCCATATTATTTTTGTGGTTTTCTTATTGCATGAGTAAGTCAAGAGTTAAGGGATCACATACACAACCCTCCTAGGTGGTCTTTTTTCCCCAGCAATCCAACTTTGGACTCAATTTTGCTCAGTCTGTAACATCTAAGGAGACCACAATCCAGGGTGGTATGGCCCTAGGCAAATGACTGCAAAAACAACACATCTAGTGGAGAACAAAGTAAAAATCAATTAAATGAATACAAACAAAATTCTTGGAAGTGATGTCCACATTCCTTTCGATTCCTTTGTATTTTATCAATATTGGTTCCCTCATTTGTGTGTGTCTAGTTAAGTTTTCTTATCTTAAATCATCACAACCCACAGCAATATATAGACGTCCCAGGTACCTCACACGTGGGAGATGTGAAGTCTGTACTCACCTGCCTTCTCTGCTTCTTCCACAGACTCTGAGCTCATCCCCTACAGCTGTCAGGAGCTTTTGAAGTTCTCTTCATGTATCCTGTCATGCTATTAAATCGTTTTTTCTATGTTATTTCTCTTAAATAGACTACACTGTTTTACCTGTAAAACTGCCAAAAGCACAGAGGAATGTCTTTGACTAATTTCAAAGATCCCTAATTTTATCACACAGAAACTTCTTCTTCTAGTCATTCTAAAGTTTACAAACTTAAAAATTGAGGTGGGAATTTGCACCTGCTACAGTATAACTTCCGCACCTGGCACATTTATTTTAAGGCTGCCCTTTCTTCTCCAAATCATAGCATTGTATTTTTCCACAAATAATTTCTGAGTCTTGCGATCTGAATTCTCTTTGATGATAGAAAATGGGTAACCTGGCCCAATGGATACAACATCTTATAGTAAAATAGAAACAGATGGTAATTAAAGGTGGCATTTATGTGGACAGTATGGGCAATTAAAGGCAAAACCTTTCTGACTCCTAACTTATTTTAAGCATCTTGGCAAAGGACTACAGAATGCAAATACCTAGAGGTTTCATATGATCTAAGAGGTTTTATGGACCTGAGGCCAGGACAGCTTAAAATCCCACAGGCCTATATAAGTCTACTTGCTTTCTTCTAAAGTGTGTGTGTGTATGTGTGTGTGTGTGTGTGTGTGGTAAGGATATATTTTTCTTCAGCTCATGTAAATAAAGGAGAAGGGGCACTTAAGAAATTTTGTTCTACCTTTTTTTTCAATGACTCTTTAAATCCCATCCCTGGACACAGTCTGTCTAATTCAACGTTGTTCAGTAGTAGGTCATTAATATCTGGAACTTTCTCAAAAGGCATCAACATGGTAGACAGGGAAAAGTGAAACAAAGCAAAAGAAAAAATATAAATTTAGAGTTAAAACGGCCTTAGGTTCTAATTCAATATGTTAACTCTGTTCTGCTTAATATCTATGAGACTCATTTTCCTCAACTTAAAAGTGAAAATGACAATCATAATCTTTCAGGGTTAGGGTGTTTAGGACAAAAGAAATACCCAGTAATGTTCTTTTTCTTCTCTCAGCCTTTCCTGCTCCTCTCCCACCCTGGCACCCTTCCCCTACTGCCTGTCTGTTACTCTCTCCCCCAACACCAACATTCAGGAATTTGAATATTGAAATCCCTGAAACAGCCCTCTGAAGTAGTGATTTTTATCTCCATTTTCAGGTGAGGAAAAGATGTACATAGAGGTTTATCAGTCAGGGCCTGGTCAGGAAAACAGATGCCATTCTAGGTTTTACAAGCAGAAGGAATTTAAACCTTAGAATTGTTCACATAGATGATGGAAAAATAGAGCAATTAGGGGTGGCTGAGAGAACCCAGAAATTAGCAAGGCAGGAACCTTCTCACCCGGCACCCCCAGGCTTGGAGGCCAACAGGAAGGAAACCCTGAACCAGGGCCATCCTGGGGGGGCTCTCTGGGGAGATCAGTCAAGAGGGAGCTGAAGTCACTAGAAAATGCAGCCACTGCCAAAGGCCCTGCTGACATCGCACCACGAGGGTGAAATACATTCCCAAGGCCACATGGCTAGCACGTGGCAGGTCCACGATGGAAACCCAGATCCTTCTAATTCCTTTCTTATAAAGTAAACAGAATGCTGTAGGTGAAAATCCTTGTAAATCATAAAACCCAGCAGCTATCTAAGGTATTCTGTACTACCTTAGGATGAGCAGAACTTTTGGAACCCTGTTCAAATAAGAAAACATAAAGAAACCTTTGGTCCTAGAACTTACTTGACACTGTTTCCTTGAATAACTTAATCTAGTCTAATGGCATTGGGGACCACCTCCCCACTGATACCTCCCGAACTTCAGCCCCAACCTTCTTCTCTGAACCTGACTTTAAGCCCAACTGCCTGCAGGCCATAGCCATTGGAATGTCCATGTCGCTCTCTATCCCTCCTTCTGCATCTTATCTTGGTGAATGGCGCTCCCATTCACCTAGACAGAAACTTATGATCCATCTGGACCTTAGGTTGGTATCTCCCAGTAATCTGCTGAGACCCAGCCCTGTCATCATCTCCACAGAACACTTTATTTGAACTTCCAATTCCAACTACATTCCTTCTCTATCTCTATCCTCCCACAGCCCCTTTTCTATGCCTCTGTCAAGGCTATAATTAATCACATTGATTGTGGGAAGGAAGTACTGCTCTTTAGCCAGAGTGTCAGGCCAAAAGTAAGCCCCCAATAAATGTTTGTTGAACGGAAGTGGGACCAGTGTTTCTTTGTTTGTTTTGTTCTGTTTTGTTTTGCATCATAGTTTTTATTATGACATCTTTTGGCATAACGGATTTTCATTTCCAAACAGAAAGTCAGAAGACTAGAAAAAACATACATCAAGATAGCAGTATGGGTAGATCTTTCTGCTTTTTACTCTTATTTCTATGGTTGAATCAAACTTTTGAAAAAAATATAGAGCAGAAGTATTTGGAGCAATAGATAATAAATGGAAATACACCCACCTCATTTTCTAAACCATAATCCTGGAATAATGTGTAAAAGGATTTACAGCTAAAGATAGTCAATCCAGTAGGTATCAATTATTCATATATTTCAATTGGCAGTGAAACTAGCAAATGTATTCAATGAGTGGCCTTCATCCCCACAAAGAAGGAAGTGTATAATGGATGGAAAAAAATAAAGAACTCTCTCTCAAAAGTATACAGCTCAGTACAAGAATGCTTATATGTAGATGAAGTTTTCAAAGTACTTGTTGAAACCACTGACCAAACCACCCAAACTGCTGTTGAACTTCTGTCAACTATGAAGGGAAGTGCTTCCATTTCATGGTTTCTGGGTTCCACAGCCTGTCGATGAGCCCAACTCACACCCTATGTGTACCTGAAAAGAACTCTTTCAGGAACTGATACGCAGAGAAGCTAGCACATTATCCTACAATGTCACTGTGTTTAACGAAAGAAAAAAAGTCATTTGATTTCTTAAAAGTTCTAAGTGGCACCGTTGAGATTTGCATAAGGAAAATTCCAAAGCATTACCATCAACATGCTTTAAAAACCATTAAGTATTATATTTCCAGGGATCTGAAGTTTGACCAATATCTCCTTGTTCCTACAACCAATCTATTAATAAGAAAGGATATTTTTCACTGTAAACTTTGTAAATGATGAAAGCAACTGGATTTTGTATAGAAGGTAAGTAGCCATTCAACCGAATTGTGAAAAAGGAGAGGCTGAATTAGGGAAAGCAAATGGTCCCTTTTACTCATAAACCTGAGTGACCATGAGCTACTTTACCTCTAATCATGTATATTATGACAGCAAAATCTCACTGGAGTAAATTTTTTTGCATTGGAAACGTGAGTACAAGTTTCTTCACAATACTGTGTCTGGCTAAAATGCCATTCTTGACATTTGGAAATTCTAAAGTTAAATATAGAGGCAGTTCACTTGGAGGTGGGCATTTAAGAGTTAATTATTTGACAAAATTAATAGAGAAATCCCTGGATTCAGACCAGTACAGAGAAGCGAAAAAAGATAATTGGGATGTGATTGGGAAAGCCATGTGGATCACATTCCCCTTTGTCCTGTGTATGGATGGATAAGCAGAAAAACGGGGGAAAAAAAAAAAAAAGCACCCAGTGATCTTTTTTACTTTAATTGTTGTTTTTCACTTTAATTATTACTTTTGTGTGTGTGGTAATGACAATGTTCAAAAATTAATTTTGGTAATGGATGCACAACTATATGGTGGTACTGTGAAAAATTGATTGTACGCTTTGTATGACTGTATGGTATAAGAATATAGTTCAATAAAAAAATTTTTTTAAAAATTAAAAAGATAATTGGGTTAGGCAAAACACAGCATCAGTGCCTAGAAAATGTTGAATGAGATAAAATGAACTCCTTCCTTGTCAGAGAAGTCAAGAACAAAATGCAAGGAAAACACAAAGAAAATAATTATTAGAAAACAAATCAACAAGTGCATGACCAGTAGCAACTATATAGTTACAGCATTTGCAAGTCAAATCCAGTTTGGGTGTGTTTTGTTTTTTGTTTGTTTGTTTAAGTGATGGCAAGCAAGGACTCTCTGAAAGTCAGAAGAGAGTGGGTTGGGATGATTTTATTTAGATTAGATTGTTTCCTAGTGCTTGTGAAATACTCATGTGCTTTTATGATCGTCATATGACTGAAATCTCCTTCTCTCCCCTTTGACATTGGCTAACTTGATTCTTATTTAGTATGATTCAGTTTCACTGTCAGCTCTGCAAGGAAGTATTACCTGATTCCTCTTACAGACTGGGGCGTGCCACTTTCGTCTTTTGTCTACAGGGTGCTACTGTCCTTTCATGTGTATGTCTCTCCCACTATACACTGAATTCATGGGAAGCAGGAACCAATATGGTAACTTCAATACCTAACACAGGAACTGGCATATGGTGGACCCTAAATCCATGTTTGCTAATTAACCACGTAAAACTCTTTACAGAAGTTTAGATGTATAAAGAATGCAACTCCCATTTTGTCAAATTCTGTTCTACAACAATGTTTAGTTGGTTAATTTTATTTCATTTCAAACAAATATTAAAATACTGATTAATCATGTTAGGAATAACCCAGCCTCTCCATTTTTTAAACGAGAGGGCCAAAGTCTAAAGTCATTATCTTTGTCAGTTGCTAAATTTTAAATAATTCAAAACTTTAGTAAATGTTAATGGAAAATTATAATCTAAGTATTGTTAAAAAAGAAACAATTTTATCATAAAGCTAGACTGCATCCCCTAAAAATAGGAAGCAAAGGGGAAGGAGGCTATATTCGTGGAAAAATAAATTATTCCAATACTTTAAATTTCACAATGATTAGTCACTTCTGAAGTTTGAAATCCTAGATTTGAATCTATAGGGTTCTCAGTTTGAGGACTCCTGATGAATTATGTTATTCTTGAAGAATATTCTTTTGGCTGTTCAGGATGTAATGCTTAGCTTGCTCAATTCCTTGTGACTTAATCATCAGTGATGCATCATCACAATGTCACATTGCCTGTCAGTCTCAATGAAGGAGGAATGGGCATGGGCACTTAACTACTCTCCCTTGTAGGAATTGGCAGCTATTATTAGGAGTTAGTATCCACTGGCATGACGGGCTAGGAGAGCATTCTTAAATTCAGCTATATGCTGAACCTGAATTAAGAGCTTTGATCTTTCGAACTTGCCAAGTGACATCTTACACAGACATAATGTTCCCTACAAGTTAAAAAATAAGCCCTCCCATCTAGGATTACTCTAACTTAATTTCTATATATTGCTGACTTCAAAAGACTAAATCCTCCACCATACTATTTCAATCATTTTAAAAATAAAAAGTAATGGAGCCTTGGGGTAGTTGACCCACATAGCTCCTTAGCTGGACATGAGAAGCTTCTGAATTTTAACTAGAAAGTGTCCATATTTGCCAAGCCACACACATTCTATTCAGGACATAAAGAAAAAGGCAGGGCTCCCACTGAGATGTCTCTCTAAACTACTTATTTAGTTACTCATAGCCAGCTGAGTACTAGATAGTTTACACACAGAGTTTTTTGCTTGTTTGTTTAAGGCTTTGTTTGAAGCTAAGAAATTGTGACCCTAATTTCTTCAGATGATGTCACAATGCCAGACCCTGCTCAGGCAAGTCTAAAGAGAGAGGACAGCTCAGGAAAAGAGAGAGAGAGAGCGATGGGGCGAGGGGGTGAGGGGCAAGAGGGAGAGAAAATGAAACTATTCATTGTCACTTAACACAAAACTCAGAATCCAGGCCCTAATAATGATGGAAATAGACATTTCTTTACATTTGTATGATTATATATCTCTGTAGAGCTATATGCAAATGCCATTAGTCAACGAATAGCCATAACCATTTCATGATTTGATCCCTCCCAGGCAACCCTGTAAATGAAATGGTTCACAAATCAAGAAGAGAAGTGAAGGAAAATGAGAAGGGTGGAATGACACTGAAAGGTCCCAGAACTAAGAGTCTAAAGACAATGGTTCTAGTACCAGCTTGGATTTTTGGTCTTGGGTAAAACATTTACCCTTCTGGATAGGTTTCCTCATATATAATATGAGGATGATCCCTAGAGTCCTGATTTAATGTATTATGATTTGGTTCTACAAAGAAGTGAGAGAGAGAGAGACTGAGAGAGTGAGTGAGAGAGAGAGAGAGAGAGAGAGAGAGAGAGAGAGAGAGAGAGAGAGATTTTTCTCTCATTATTCCAAAATCCAGTGAAAATTAAAGTGGGTAAAAGTGCCCTAGTGTTAATATATTTGTCTGGATATAAACTATGACTCTGCCACTATTTCAGTGGATAAGTTGGACAAGTTACTTAGAATTCTAGGCCTTGGTAGAATAGATTTAATAACAATTTCTACTTCATAGGGTTGTTTTCTAAGTTTAACTGAGAGAATGCACATAAAAGCACCTACTGTGATATCTGAGTAATAGAAGACTTTATAATATCTCTTGGCACCTAGTTGTGGCAATTATAATGGTGAACAAAGACACAGTAGTAGAAGCAGTAGCAATATTCAAAATCAGTACCCTTAAAGAGAGAGAATGCCTTCGAAATTGACAACTCTTAGCCAGAACCTAACTGAAGACAGGAACAAAATTCAAGAAGGCAGATGCTGACCTAAAGCAAGGTGATCTAGCAATAGAAGCCGAGACAAAGGAGAGCCACTGAGAAAACATGCTCAATGGCCATCTCCACACTATACATGAGAGAGAATGTCAGATGTATGTGAATATAAAATCATCTAACAGATACATTCCTATTATAAAGGAACTGACATACCAAATTATGAGAGCCTGATGATACTAAATACTCAAAATATTGTTAAACAATACCTTTTCTTGTTCTGATTTCAGAATAACCTAACAACCATCTGATTAAATTTTTATGTTCCCATACTTACCTATGTAGATGCATGAGATGGTCAAGCTAACAAAAGAATTCATTCATTCTGCCTGATATAGTTCTCACTAGGAATTAATAATACAACATTCTGGATTTCTACTCCAGTCTCTTGTGAGCTATAACAGCAAGAGTCAGCACCTGAGTTTGATTAAGACTTCAACACCAAAATGGTAGAAATGGTTTATGAGCCTTAATGCAAACCCTGGACTATAATGAATTTATTTAAACACTGCTCTTAAAATTGTTAACATTTGATTTCTTCTTTGGACACTGAAACTTCATTACATGCTACTCATTTGATTTTCTACAATGATTCAAACTTACAACACTAGCAAATCTTAACTGTAATAAACATCTAGGAAATATGTGTCCTAGATTACCTGGATTTATCCAAAAATCTATTTATTACCCAATGCCAAATGCTAGTGATAAAACAGCAAGTCTAAGTTGTTTAGAAAATGATAGCAGAAGCTTAAAAAATGCAAATATTTTGGCAAGAGATTCTTCCATATATAGCAAAAATATTAAAAATTTTCCCAATAATTGCAACTCTGGAAATATATCTGAAGACAACAATATAAGAAACAGTTATATGGATGAAGATGTTATTTATGATAATAGCCAAAAATAATTACAGCCTAAATGTACACTATAGGGGCATTGCTAAGCAAATTATGGCCTCCTGCTGTGGGGATTATTTTGTAAACAGAAAGAAGATAAGATTCATGGAAAAAAAAGCCCCAAAATGGAAAATGGTTATGTTTTGTAATATTAATAGGAAAAGACAGCACCCATTCTAAATTCAGAGTCTATGCAAATTTATAATTATACAAAAAGTAAAAAATAAAACACATATAAAAATGACTGAATTCCATCTAACAGCATGGTGGATTAAAATAATACAGACTTCCACCTCATTCCAGACACTTAAAAATGCTGAATAAAATATAACAATTCCAAGGAACTAAAACATAAAAATCATAGCTGATATTGAAAGAGAGAAAAAGTACAGGTGTCAAGCACTTGAATTCAGAAGAGTAATGATATTTAGGTGACACTTAAATTACCCAGGGGAATTCTAAAAAAAAAAGCCCAGCATGTAGTGGACAGGGTATTATTACCCAGGAAGGGGTAGGAGACTTGCTCTTGGTCCTGCAAAATCCAAGGAGTTGAAACTATGATCCCTGAGTAAGACTGGACCCTAGAAAAGTTTCCCTCTTGATGAAAATGAAATTAGAGAAATTATACTCTCAGGCCCCATGTATTTTTTTAAGTATTTTGTTAAAAGCTGATATCCCAAGAATGAACTCTGCATGTGTGAATTTCAAACTTACTCTACAGCTGTGGTGCAGCCATCCCCAAGAAAATTGATACTGGGGCAATTAAACCTCCAAAGGCCCTGGCATATGTAAACTAAAAATCACCCTAAAGACTTGCTTCCTTAACCTAGGGCTTATACAACACATGGAGGAAAAGAAAAATAAAAAGAAAATAAACTGCCAAAAAAAGACTTCTGCCATGAGGGAGAGAAGAGATACAACAAAAGGAGAGCTAGTACAAAAAACACACGAAACAAGGCCATCTAAAGTGTCCACAAAGTATTTAAAAAATGATTGACGGTACAAAGGAAGGGATTGAATTCTGTAAACAAAGAGAGAGCAATTAAAAAGACTAAGAAAGTTTTAAAGGGAAATCAAACAAGCTTAAAGAAATTAGAAATATGGTTATTGATATTAAGAGCTTAGTGAAATGGTTTAATATCAAATAAAGCCAAAAGAAAAGAAAGCATATGTGACTTGGAAGCTAGATATGACTACATTACCTAGTGTGCTGGTTTGGATCTGTCACGTACCCCAGAAAAGCCTACGTTCTTTTAATCCAGTCTTGTGGGGGCAGACCTATTGCGGGTGGGACCTTTTGATTAGACTGTTTCCATGGAGATGTGACCCACCCCACTCAAGGGGGTCTTAATCCCCTTGCTGGAGTCCTCTAGGAGAAGATAAAAGGCGGAGACATTTTGGAGGAGCTCAGAGAAGCTAAGATACATAATCCAAAGTATGCCCCCAACAGAAACAAGGAAGGCCCACAGGAGCCCAGAGAGCCATTTTGAAACCAGAAGCCAGAATCAGCAGACATCACCATGTGCCTTCCTATGTGACAAAGGAACCCCGAATGCCAGCTGCCTGTCCTCAGATAAGGTGTCTTCCTCTTGATGCCTTAATTTGGGCACTTTCATGGCCTTAGAACTATAAATTTGAAACCTAATCAACCTCCATTGAAAACGCCAATCCATTTCTGGTATATAGCATTCTGGCAGCTTTAGCAAACTAAAACACCTAGGAATCAGAAGAGAACGATAAGGTAGATAATACAAAAGAAGTTAAGATTTATAGAGGGTAAAATGAGGGAGTCTAACTATGTGGAACTGGAGTTTCAGTAGAAAAGAACAGAATTAATTGGAGAAAGCCAAAATGCAAAGAAATAATGGCTGAGAAATTTCCAGAATTTATAAAAGACATGAATGCTTGCATTAAATAAGCGAAATGAGTCCTGAACACAATAAATAAATCTATATCTGAACCTAGATACATTATGGTGAAAGTGCAGGATATATAAGAAAAAGATAGACAAAACCTTAAAGAAGATAAAGTTTTAAAGAGAAAAAAGACTTATTACTTTCAAAGAAATTAAAATTTCGTGAGAGTTTTCTCAACAAAAATGTAAGACAATGGAATAATATCTTTTAAGTGTTTAGAAAAAAGAACATCAACCTGAAATTCTCAGTTCCATGTAGTTTCAAGTATTAAGGCAAAGTAAAGGCATTTTAAGACGGATTGAGATAATTTAATATTCATAGATTCTGATGGAAAGGTCAAATAATGGATACTTTTTACAAAAAAAAAAATTATTAAATCTTCAAGGAAGGAGCAAGATACCAGAAGTAATGATAATCAAAGAACCTTATAAATTAATGTCTAAATAATTTAAAAAATCACAATTTCTAATTTAGAGGGGAGTTAAAATTAGAATAAAAACTCTAGACAACCACAACTTAGGAGTAACTGTTTGGAGTAAAGATTTTTAAAGAAGGTCCTTTCAACTTTTTAGGCTAATTAGAGATAAACTGATTAAATTAAGACATTATTAAGACAACTGTACAAGTTAAAATGTTTAGCCCATCAATAAAATAATGAAAATTGAAGTAATAAGTTCCAAACCAGTAGATTGTGGAAAGATGGGAATAAACTGATTATTACTGATTATTGTCATTATTGATCCAAAGTCATTATTGATACAAGGGAGGACAGAAAGGTTTAAGACAAGAAAAAGTTACGGCAAAAAGAAAGCCTACAATAATATGGCAGAAGGAAGGCCAACTATAGCAGCAAATAGAGAAAATTTTATCAAATTCAACTCACTAATTGAAGGGCAGATTCTCAGCTTAAAAACAACAACAATTATAGGAATTCCAATGTGATCTGGCTATAAAATCAGTTAGGCTAGATTAGGCTATGCTGTGGTAACAAATTAATTCCAAAATCTCAGTGACTTGAAACTATTTCTCTTTCCCATGAACTTGAAATACATTGGATAGACATCCTCTAACTAGGAAACAAGGGTCACCACTGTTCATTGGCCAGGTATCGTCACAACTGAAAGGAGGACGGCAAATACAGAGATGACATTTATAAATTAGTGAACACTATCTCTCTCACACATATTTAAATTCTAGACAATTTAATGTTCAAATTTAAATATGACTCAGAAATATTGAAAATAGAAACACAGAACAAAATGCAGCTAGCTAATATGTATTATTAACCAAAAGAAAGCTAATGTAGTCATTTAATAACTATGAAGTTGACTTTAAGGTAGAAGAAATGAGTTTTAGAAAAAAAGAACAATTTAATAGGAAGATATAAGAATTCTTCACCTGTATGCACTTAACAAGACAGCCTCAAAATATACAAAGAAAAACTTATAGATATATAAGGAAAAAATAGTAAACACACCACCATAAAGATTAAATACATAGCTTTCAGAAATTCATTAGAAATTATTTATATTTTAAATATACTTGCATGTGTATATAAGAAAAATGTTTTAATTATCTTAAAAATAGCAAGCATAAAGAATATATACATGTACTGCACAGTAAATAATGTGATCTAATAGATGTGCATTTATATACATGAACCCACAATTTATAGAAAGCACACTATTTTCAAACATACAGAGAATTTATAAAAGCTATGTACTGTCTATGAAGCAAGTCTAAACTAACTCAAATCCATAATCATACCAAATGCTATTAACAAAATGCAATAAAATTAGAAACAAACAAGTCTATGTTGCACCAAACATTTGGAAATTTAAATCATATTGTAAATGTACAACATATTTCTTTGGTCAAAGAATGAAGCAAATTGGAAATAGTAAAATATTTAGAACTGAACAGCAGTGAAACAGCTATGCATAAAAAATCATGGGATATAGCTAACATCGAATTTAGAGGGACAAGATAAATACAAAAATGAAAAATTTCCTAGTTATCAGAAAGTGTATTATTAAAAGTTATCCCATTCATTTGAAGAACAAAACATATATTACTATATAAGATTAAACAAAAGATGTAAAATTTTTGAGAAAATTATAGTTTTTATTAAAAGACCAAAAAAAAAAAAAATAACATTTCTATAAATGGAGAGAAATGGGTGGGAAGATGCCTTATTGTAAAATAGTAATTCTCCCTAAATAAATCTATTATTTAAAGAAATACCAATCAATTTTTCAACAGGAACTCTTTTCAGATGAAGAAAACACCTTGAGTGATGATATGAGGGCAGGAATAAGAAGGGGCAGACAGAGTCTAATGAACACAATCATGCAGGCTGGGTACCAGACAGTATAAGAGGTGCCTTAACATTGTGGTCTATACAAATTGTGCAGTGAACAAAGTATGCAGCTGCAGCTGGTGGATTTGATTACTTGAAGAATAGTAATGAAATTGATCTCATTTAATTAGTCAAGTAAGCTAGCCAATACCAAAGAACTGCCAATCTTAAGACTGAAGGGAAATGGCAAGTAATGTGTTACTGGCATTTCCACTTTACATAGTAGACAATCACTTGAAGTGATGAGATTATAAACAGACACAGTCTGTTAGAAAAGTTGACTTCTAATATTACTATATAAAAGTAGTGACTTATTACCTAGGAACTATTCTCTTACTCTCCCTGCCATTCCTTCTTTGAAGGAAATGGCCCCTGCTAATAGGTGGCCACTGTTTTAATCATGTGACCTTTCTGCCAATTACCAGCCATTCACTTTTAGACTAAGCACAGCCAACCCATGGACTAATAAGCGTCAAACTATGTGGTACCAAAAAAAATCTTGAGACAATCAGAAACTTATCAGGAAATCTGCAGTTACCAAGAAATGCCTATATTTTTTCTTCCTCTTCCTTACCTCCCAATCATGTAGTTGTAAAATACTTTACACACATATTCACACAGGCTCACATATTTAAAAAATAAAGCATAATACAGAAAAGCATAAATTTTTATTAGACAAAATAGACTATTCTTTTTGATAACCAGAAAATCCTGAAATTTCAGTGGATCAACACATCATGGTTATTTCCTGCCATGCACTACATGTCCAGTGGTTCTCTAGGGAAGCTTCCTGCCAGTGACTCAGGGATCCAGGCTAATTATTTTGAGCTGCTATTCTGACATTCGGATTGCAGGGTTGCTGGGTAAGGATAGTGTGAACTCAGACCTGTTCTTTTTTTTTTTTCCCTTTGGGATCAATGATGTAAATATAATTGCCAAAACCATAAAACTTTTAGAAGTAAACATAGGGGAAAATCTTTAGGTACATGTATTAGGCAATGGATTTTTAGAGATGACAGCAACAGCAGGAACAAAAAAAATAATTAACTGGACTTCATCATAATTTAAAACTTTCACACATCAAAGGACATTTCAAGAAAGCAAAAAGACAGCCCACAGAATGGAAGAAAATATCTGGCAATCATACATATATAACAGGAGTTTAATATCCAGAATTTATAAAGAACTTCTACAACTCAACAACAAAAAGACAAATACCCAAGTAAAAATAGGCGAAGAACTTGAATGGACATTTTCCCAAGATGTTAGAGAAATGGTCAGTAAGCACATGACCATCAACATCATTAGCTATTAGGGAAACAACTCAAAACCACAATGAGATACCATCCGACAACCAAAAGGATGGATACCATTAAAGTAACAGAATGCAACAAGTGTTGGTGAGGATATGGAGAAAAAGGAACACCCGTACATTGCTGATGTAAAACAGTTTGGCAGTTTCTCAGAAAGTTAAACCCGGAATTACCATATGACCCGGCAATTCCATCTCTAGGCATATGCCCCAAAGAACTGAAAGCAGGGATGTGAACAGGCATTTGCACACCCATGTTCATAGCAGCATTATTCACAACCGCCAAAAGATGGAACCAACCCAAGTGTCCACCAACCAACCATGGACAAACAAAATGTAGTATATACATGCAACAGAACACTATTCAGCCATAAAAAAGAATGCTACAACAGTATGAACCTTGAAGACTGATATTAAGTGAAATAACCCAGGCACAAAAGGACAAATACTGCATGATTTTATTTATACAAAATACCTAGAATGTACAAATACACATAGAGAGTAGTTTACAGGTTACTAGGGGTTGAGTGAGTGGGAATAAGGAGTTATTTCTTGATGGGTACAGAGTATCTGATGTGAAGAAAAAGTTCTGTTAATAAATTGTAGTTATTGTAAATAATATTACTGAATTGTACACACAACAGTGGTTAAAATGGGAAATTTCATGTATGTTAGGACAATAAAATATTTTTAAAAGCACATTTTTCTTTTTCTTTTGACATGATAGGTATGCACTGGTAATAAAAATAAATTAAATGCTGTGGTAATGGCATTTTATGGTATATGCATGACACTCAAAGCATTGTCTAACTGAACTGCATCACTTAGATTTTGTGTGCCAAGCAGCAGTGTGAGATGATGAGAATACCACATATGGTATCTGTCAAAAGTATTAACTCTGTTTTAGTGCAAAACAGTCATAAACAATATATAAACTAATGAGTGTGTCAGACCTGTTCTTAAGGGCCTCAGTCTTCTGCTCACAGCTCCCTAGTCAGAAATTATCACATTGCCATGTTTAATTCTAAGCAGGCTGGGAGGTCTTCCTCTCCAACAGAAAGGGGAGAAAAGCAGATATAGTGAGCACTAGGCATACCACAAACATATGTAGAGTTTAGCAAATAGATATAAAGAAAATACCCATGTAACCAGCAGGGTCAAAACATAGAACATCACATTTCAGTTACTGTAGATTTGTAGAAAGTTTTGAAATTGGGAAGTGTGAGTCCTCCAACTTTGTTCTTCTTTTACAAGATTGTTTTTGGTACTTGAGGCCCCTTGTAATTTCATATGAATTTCAGAATTGGCTTCTCCATTTCTACAAAAATTCTGAAATTTTGATAGGGATTATGTTGAATCTGTTTATCACTTTGGGAGTATGGCCATTGTAACAATATTAAGTTTTCCAATCTATGAACACAGGCTGTCTCTCCATTTATTTAAGTCATCTTTAATTTCTTTCAGCAATGTTTTATAGTTTTCAGTGTATAACATCCTTCACCTACTTGATTAAACTTATTCCTAGGTATTTTAATCTTTTAGTTACTATTGAAAATGGAATTGTTTTCTTTACTTCCCTTTTGGGATTGTTCCTTGCTGGTGTATAGAAAATAATTGATTTTTGTGTGTTGACTTTATCCCTTGCAACTTTGCAGAACTCATTTATTAGTTCAAGGAAATTTCTTGTGAATTATTTGGGCTTTTCTACATATAGGATCTTATATATCCATATCTGTGAATAGAGATAGTTTCACCTCTTTCTTTCCAATTTGGATGCCTTTCACTTCTTTTTATTGCCTAATTGCTTTGACTAAAGTTTACAGTACTTTGTGGACTGCAGTGGTAAAGCAGGCATCCTTGTCCTGTTCCTGATCTTAGGGGGAAAAGGTTTCAGTCTTTTACTAATGAGTATGATATTAGCTATGGATTTTGCATAAATGCCCTTTATCATATTGAGGAAGTCCCTTCCATTCCTAGTTTTTGGAATGTGTTAATCATGAAAAGATGTTGGATTTTGTCAAATGCCTATTCTTGCACCAACTGAGTTGAGCATATGCTATTTTCCCCTTTATTCTAATAATGTGGTATATTACATTGCTTTTTATATGTCAAAAAACCCTTGCATAAGGACAACCGTACAGAGCAATGGAACAGAATTGAGAACTCAAAAATAAACCAACACATCTATGGTCAATTAATCTTCAACAAGTGTGCCAAGTCCAGTCAATGGGGAAAGGATAGTGTCTTCAATAAAATGGTGCTAGGACAACTGGAAATACACATGCAAAAAAAAAAGAAGTTGGACCCTTACGTCTTGTCTATACAAAAGTTAATTCAAAGTGAATCAATTACCTAAATATAAAACTAAAACCATAAAAATCTTAGAAGAAAACACAGGGGTAAATCTTCAAGACCTTGTATCTGGCAATGGATTCTTAGCTATGACACCAAAAGCATAAGCAACAAAACAGAAATTAGATAAAATGGACTTCCTCAAATTAAAAACTTTTTTGTTTCAAAGGATATTATCAAGAAAGTGAAAAAAACAACCTACAGACTGGCAGAAAATATTTGGGAATCATATATCTGATAAAGGTTTAATATATATAATATATTTTAAAATACCTACAATTCAACAACAAAAAGACAACCCAATAAATAAATGAGAAAAGGACTGAATAGACTTTTCTCCAAAGAAAACAGACAAATGGCCAATAAGTACATGAAAAGATGCTCAATATCACTTGTCATTATGGATATGCAAATCAAAACCTCAATTAGATGCTACTTCATACTCAGTAGGAGGACTGTTATTAAAAAATGGGAAAATAAATGTTATGTATCATGGAGAGAAATAGGAACAATAATAGATTGTTGGTGGGAATGTAAAGTGACACAGCCACTGTGGAAAACAGTTTAGACTTTCCTGAAAAAGTTAAAAATAGAATTATCATATGACATGGCAACTTCACTCCTAAGTATATATTAAAAAAAATTGAAAGCAGGGACTTAGATACTTGTACACCACTATTCATAGCAGCATTATTATTTGCAATAGCCAAGAGGTAGAAATAACCCAAGAAATAAACAACAGATGAATGGATAAACAAAATGTGGTTTATCCACACAACAGAATGTTATTTACCTGTAAAAAGGAATGCAGTATTCATACATGCTAAAACATGGATAAGCATTGCAAACATTAAGCTAAGCGAAATAAGCCAATCATAAAAGGACAATATTTTATGATTCTGCTTGCATGAGGTATCTAGAATAGACAAATTCATAGGGACAGAAAGTAGATTAGAGGTTACTAGGGGCCAGGGGAGAGGGAGAAATCTTTGATTACAGAGTTTCTGTTTGGGATGATGAAATTGTTGTGGTGATGATTATACAACATTCTGAATGTACCTAATACCACTGAACTGTAAAGTTAAAAATTGTAAATTCTATGTTACGTACATTTTGCCACAATAAAAAAAAAAAAGGTTTAATAAAAAAGTAGAATATTCCACTTAGCTAAGTTATTTTCTGAACAGATGTAAACATTTTACTTTTAATTTACCAAGCAATTGTTCCATCATTTAAAAAATTTCTTACTAGGATTAATATACTAGTATAGTACTATAAAAAAATCACATTTTAAATTTATTATATTATTTATATATATTCAAACATTACAGTTTTAAAACAAATAAAACAAATATATTATAAAATGTTGACACTAACTTGATTATTTTAGCATTTTGTTTTGATCATTTGAAAGAGAAATAACTATGGAAAATAGGCAATTGGGTACAACTTACATGGGATTTACTTAGAGATTATGTATCTTTTTTTTTTCTTTTTTCTATTTGCCTAAATAGCTTTAATTTAGGTTTACTGTGTGTTCAGATAAGATTACACCTAATGTTAACTAAACATAGTACCTGAAAAATGGAAAGATGAAGTGTTCCTTTATGATCAGGGAAGCATTGGGGGTGAACTAAGTATTTTGATAGAAGTTAATTTAAATTATAAATGTTTAAAAGTATTGATAAACTATTGAGACTTTGTTTAAAGTTTCTCCTTTAATATTTTATTTTTATGGACAAAGACAAACCTTACTATACACTGCTGGCTGATAGTCCCCAGCTGTCAACTCTGTCTGGAAATTATGCTTGCCTGGAAAAAAGCTGCTTTGCCCAGTCACGCACTCTTCCAGGGGTTGGCCTGCATCCAACTCATGACCCCGTGAGAGTAAGACGGCCCAGCCTGTCACCTCAACTCAGGACAACTCTGAAGGTCCATCCCAGCTTCACAGTCCCCTTTGCAACCCAAATTTTCACTCAGCCAACCCTGCTTTTTCTCCTTCCCTTCCACAGATACAATCTCACAAGCACTCCTCGATTAACTTCTGCCTGGTAAGCTTTGTTTCATTCTGCTTTCCAAGAGACTCAACCTACAAAATCCACCTGAAAATTAACAACTTTAATGCACAGACAAATAGTTTTGAGAATGAAAACTTTTCAGCAACATAAAGAGTCTATTAAGAAAAAAGTTTAATGCTTACTTTGAAAATATCTCTGGGTCAATAAAAGGAGCAGTTTTGTATACAAATAGTGGAAAGAGAGTTAAGCTATGGCTAGATAATTGTAGATAGCTGGTGTTCATGCTAATATTTCTCCTAACTTAGTGTTTTGAGTATTTAAATATTCTCATTAATAGAATTTGGCAAGATAAAAAGGAGATTAAAAAATCGTCCTAGCGAACAGAAGAATAAATGTAAGCACATTAAATAAGACTGTGTTGCAGTATTAATTAAGAGAAAAACCATTAGTTAAAATAACTACTTTTTTATTGAGAAATTTAGTTGACTAATTAAGTTTACATGGTATACGAAATATGCTTATCTTGTCTATTTTTTTGTTCTTCCCTATATAATTAAAATGCATAAGGTCCTCGTGAGAGAGTAATGAAAGAGTATAAAGATCATTTAACTCATCCCCTTGCTCAAACATAATTGTTTTCAAATGACAAAAAAGCCTATAAAATCTTCAATGCCATTGGTCTTCAAATTATATCAAATTCCTTGTTTATTTCCCAATATGAATGACAGACAGATTCAGTGGCTTAATTTCTCTTTATGGAATTCTTCCTTGAATTTTGGAAGACAAGTAAGAGTAATCTGAAAAGACTTCTATTTCCTCTTTGGTCTGGCTGGACTGTGGGCACTAGGAAGTAGCAGGAGATGGGAGGTGGGAGGCAAAGGGGGTCTTGGGAGGTGCTGAGAGGGAGGTAAGTAACACAGCCTAGTAGTGCAGTAGCCAGAAGGCGCACAAGCCTGGAGTCACTCCAAAATCCATCTCTCAGGACTTGAGATAAAATGTCAAACTTGAAGAGGGCAACTGTTGGATAAGTAAACAACTACTGCCTTTGCTGAGAAATAGGAAGTATACTAATTTGATTCTAGAACAATGGTAGAAAAATGCAAACATTCTCATCTCTCACCGCAGCCTGTTTGTTGGCAGAGCGGAGCAGGTGGAAGGATTGCTAAAATTACGAATGGATTGCAAACTGGTGTTATAGGTAGCAGGTTCAGTTCTTCCTGTTTCAGTGATATGCTAACAACATAAAACTGTATCATGCTGGCAGTTTCTCTTCACTGGACTCCCTTGGTGCTTTCAGGATAACCACATGGGCACCAGAGAAATCAAGAGCCGAATGCTGCACGCCCTTCAGCAGCTGCCCATCACAGTGCAGAGGAGTGCCAGAGAGACCCGTTAGGGAGGAAATGGGTAGGACTTTTTCCCCAGCGAAACAGAATCCCCTTCGTTTTGTCTCCTCCTGAGCTGACACTTACTCCTGATTATGCTATTCCAAAATTATTTTCTTTTTTGCACAGTCCTTTTTGTTTGCAGTTAATATTCGAATTTTATTTGCATTTAAGGAGCCTGAAGAGCTCTTGAGAAATAAACCTTATAAATATAAAGCCCAGAAGAACTTTATATTTATTTCCTAATCTCTTCTATTCTTGCTTGTATTCCCATTACACAAGTTACTCCAACTCACATTTTAAATCAAATGAGAATCCAAATTCAACCTCAGTTACTTTTAAATCAAATGTTCTCTATCACCAATACCCTCTTCCATGGGATATGTTCATGCATATGACAAGGGCTTTATATAGAAATCCTGACTTTGCAGCCTGGCTTCCATGCAACATGGTAGCAGATGGCACCTGAACAGGTACAAAAGAAAAGCTTCATTCTATAACTTTAAACAATTATGTTGATGCTTTTTTAGAACCTTTATTTTTTTCTTAAAAAAACAGCTCAAAACAGAGTTGGTAAAAAAATCTCACTCCATAATATTCTAACTCTCATGCAGTCATTTTAAGCTCCTAGTCCTTTCAAATTTTTATTGCCTAGTTATAATTAATATGATCAAACTATTTTTATTAACATCAATATTTTCACATAGCTCTAAATCAAGATTTCCTCTGCATTTGGGAAGTTTGTATTTATCAATATGATAGGTGGTCCATTTGCAAATCAAGTGGTTTCTCCATAGTTGTCATAATATAATAAAAATTAGTGTTGTATATCATATTCTAAAGTAACCTGGCTGATTAATTCAAGGTGATTCCAGGCTCTCCAAATAATTAATCAACTCAGGGATTTATATCCACGTCCTTCTACATGGATTGATGTCTGTGCAATGAAGTAGTTATGGGGACAACCTTTACCAGGAAATCAAGTACAATGATAAATACAAAATCTCAAATTTTTCCCCATTTTCAATTTTCATAACATTTGAGTTCTTTTATTCTATTTAAGTGCCAGTCTGCGTTAATATAAGCTTTGGTAGTGGGAATTACTAATAGTTTTCAAAGCTGTTCCTTTTTTAAAATACTTCCTTTGTTCCCACCAAAGGAAAATGAATATTGCTCTTGACTCTTGAGTATGTGCAATATAACATACATTATAAAATCTAATACCCACCTTTTACATCAGCTTTAAATTTGGAAAACTCTGTAAGAATATCATTTTTTGCCTAAAACATTTGGGATATATGCTCTTTTATTTACTCTGATAACTGGCATAGACCTGAAACAGAATATACACAACATTTTTGTCCATTTTTTTCAGAAATAAATGCCCTATTAATGGCAAGCCCAATATTTTTTATCTGCTTCATTCTAAAAGAAAAATTGTTCCTATTTACAATTAGCTTAAATTGTTCTTCAGAGTATTTGATACTCAAGCACCTGGATGCAAGGTTATTCTGCAGAATATAAAGCAAAGCCTAAATGTTAAAGATCAAGCGATGATCTGTGTTTCACAGACTCAAAAAAAAAAAAAAAAAAAAAAAAGAGATGATGCGAACTTGACTACAAGGAGTTCAAAATAATTTTCTCAAAACACAACCCAAGATGATTAAGAGCTGAATTAACCATTAAATTAAAATATTTATAATTTTCATTCCAACCTTCTGTGGTAGGCCCTCAAAGTCCCCCTCTCCAAGATTTCCATGTCCTAATCCCAAGATCCTATGACTATGTTACCTTACATGGCAAAAGGGATTTGGCAGTTGTGATCAAGTTAAGGATCTTGAGATGGGGAGATTATTCTGGATTATCCAGGTGAGCCCAGTGTAATGACAGGGGTCCTTATAAGTGAAAGAGGGAGGCAGGAGAATCAGAGACAGAGAAGATGTGACAATGGAAGCAGAGACTGGAGACATGCAGCCACAAGTCCAGGTATACAGGTAGCCTCTAAAAGCTGCAAAAGGCAAGAAACGGATTATCCCCTAGAGGCTTCAGAAAGGCGACAGCTCTGCCAACACCTCAATTTTAGCCCTGTAAAACCAATTTGGACTTGTAACCTCCAGAACTACAAGATAATGAATTTTTGTTGTTTTAAGTCACTAAGTTTGTGGTAATTCGTTACAGCAGCAATAGGAAACTAATACACCTAGAGTATGTATCCTGCGTGAAAACTCTCAATTAGGATGTCTATGACTCTAAATTTATATGATTACCACAAAGTTAGTCTTATAAAACATAACTTACATTGCCTATTTGTTCATTTATCTTTGTGCAGCAGCCTTTGTGAATATAAGAACCATGTTTGTCTTGTTCGCTGCTGTATCCCTAGCACAGATTCAGGGCCTGACATATATTAAGTACATACGTGCGCTCTTTCTCTTACTAGTTATAATAGGAGCATAAATGGGAATCACATTTCAGAAACAGCCCCATGTGATTTATGTGCCAGGTAGGCCTAGAGTATTCCTGGCTCACACCGACTTTCCCACAGTCTTCCTTTCTCAAACGATTCGTGGAATCGGTGGGTTTAATGATATAAGTGAACTACATCAATGTATCGTAGTTAGCTCTTAGTAATATGGATGATATGGCTTCTAGAAAATGACATTTTAGAACTTGATGTTAGTAGAACCTAAACACAAACCATTTTCCCCCTTCTCTGACACTTTACTTAATGCAGAAAAAGAAGTTAATTGCTTTCCCACTATTCAATAATTCCTGTGGAGAAGGACATTGAGAGAAAATGTGTTTATTTATTATAAATCTATTTATGTTTTTGAAAATCATTTAACATCACAGGATATTCAACTTTAATCAGGAATTAGCTTTAATAAGTTCCTTACTTACAAACATAAGAAAATCACCTGTGTTGAAAATCAATTCCTCTGGCAACTGTATCTTTAATCTTACAAACCACAAGTCTATAACTAGAAAAAATCATAACCAGACTTTATCATAACCAGAAAAATATTTACCTCCAATGGCTTCATTAATACTCTGAATTCATTAACAATATGCCATGCTAAATTTCAAATTTTGCTTCCTTTACAAAATGTTTGTATGTGTGAAAGGCAGCTTCAGTGAATATTAAAATGAATTACATACCCTAAATTTAAAATATTCACTAAAGGCACACTGCTTCACAATTTGGGTTTATTTTTATTTTAACTTTATTTTTTTCAAAATCCATCATACTAATTTTTCTATCAATTCCCATCACAGAATTTTTTCTATCAATTACCATCACAGAAAATGAATTATTCAATATGGTGTGAAATTAGTGCCCTCTCCCCCATCTATAACTCTTCCAGCTTATTTTTAAATAGCCAGAACTATTTATAAGAGTTCTCTTTTGCAGGAAATGATGGGAAGCTATCATTTTCTCATACTCAATGTATTCTAAGGGCTTCCACCCATATTCTCTTTTTTCAACCTTGCAATGACATTTTTATAAGAGCAGCTAAGAATGCAATAACTTACCTCCCTAGTGAATTCCGTATATGCCAAGGTTCATGTATGGACCTAGAGCCTCAGAGAGGACTAGGTCAAGATGGAAATCCACAGAAAAGGTAGAGCAGAGCCTGGTCTGACTTCTCTTTCCAGCCCTCATGGGCTCCAAGTTAAAGGTTGGAAACCAACACTACACTTTCTGAGAAAGCAGCTCCCATTCTGAGAAAAGATTTCATAATATTGTATAGAGAAAGCCCTGGGGACCCCTCAGAACCCTAATGCCTGTGTCCTGCTTCCTCTTTGAATTCCCTCTGGCATTTCCCCTTGATAAGTTTTGAAATTTGAAATCCCCGCCAGGGCAGCTGACCCAGATAGCCAATCAAGTCCTAGTTCATCAGGTTTCACCCAACACAAAAATAAAGTCCATCTGCTCTAAGTCCACCCCTATAAGACCATCTAATCTTCATTCGATCAATAGAAGTCAAGCTAACTTCTTTTTAGGTCTTTTTATGTATTTATTCCTTTTTATTTTAAATTGTTAACCATCTCTGGAACCCCAAAGCTACTTCTGTTCTTGCCAGTGATCTTGCTTCCTTTTTTGCAGCAAAACTTTGGTGTCTGGAATAAAATGCTGTAGTCTGCTGTAGTCTCAAACTCAACTTCCGACAAGCTTTACACCTCAGTTGGGGTCCTCTGATGAGCAGTTACTGCCACAGTGACCATGTGCAGCTCATCCTCACTCAGCCTGTCCTCACCTTTAATCAGAGGCAGGTGAAGGAAGGCTGATTCAGGAAGAGCGTGTTCAGAGATGGTAATCAAAGGAAGAATCGGGCTCTCCTGGGAATACTGGGGTTCAGGACCCATGAAAACTGACTCCTGTTAGCGGGGGGGGGGGCATTTCCTTTCTGCATGGCAGATTTTAATTTTGTCAAGTTTCTTTCACCTACGGAACCGTTTGGGTGTGGCTTTTTGCCACACTTACAGCACAGAACAGGTCAGCTGTCCCCTGTTCTTTGATTTCTTTTCCTACTTGGCAGTTCCTTTTCCTCATGACTTAAACGTGCTTCCTCTCTACGGGAAGGCACATGATGCACTGATGTAACACCAGAAGAATGTGTGCTTTGGGTTGCTTTGCCAGCAGTGGGCATGGGCTGAGTGAGAAGGAAGTAAAGGAAGAGGTGAGACGCCAACTGCTGGCTCAGCTTCCAACTTCTTCACTTGCCAGCTGTGTGACCTTGGGCAAATCATGCTGCTGTCTCCTACTCTGCATTTGTAAAAACAGAGGGGGAGGAGGTGATAACATCTTAACTGCAAAGCAGAGGTGGCTAATACAATGGACTTCAGGAAGCCTCCTCCAAGTTAAAGCCCAAAATAACAAAAACAATGAGAGTCAAAACCACTGAAGGCAGATTGTGTTCCTGAGGATCTTTGTTGATTGCCTTACATTTAGTATCTCTAATCCTCTCAAAATTTGTCTTGTGTTTGTACCCTGGGATACACCCAACCCTTAGGGGAAAGAGCCTAAAAAGAAGGTTGAGTAAGTTGTAGTGGTGGAGCCAAAGTTTAGTCCTTGATCTACGTGACTCTCAAAAGCTTCCTTTCTGTCCTTTGTGTCTGGCTGCTGTGAGTGATCAACGTTCCCTGTAATTCTTTCAGGTCAAAAGCAGTCAACCACGTTTCATGAGCAACAATCTATGACAGCTGAGTATGCATGAGTGGAATTTTGTGTTGCAATTAAAATTATAACAAAGTTAATCAGACACATATTTAATGATATGTATAACAGCTATTGTGCTACACATCATTAGGCATAAATGGTAAACTGTTCATATGAATGAAAATAATTATTTTTACACTGCTGAAGTAAGCATCACTATTATCAGAGAGAGAGAGTGAAATGAATTAGAAAACATTATTGGAATAAAAATAATTCTTTCCATTTATTAATTTCTTACTAATCTCTAAGCATTGTGCTAGTTGTTTTAGAGACATTATCTCATTTAATCCTCCTAATAACTGCAGGAGAAAGATATTATTAATATCACCATTTTATACGTGGGGAAATTGAGGCTTAAAGAGGTTAAGAAAATTGTCCAAGATTGACTTACCTAGTAGTGGTTGGGATGAAATACCACCCCAGAAAGTGTCACTTAAAATCCATCCTCTTAAATACTTGTGCCCCTCATCTAACTCTGAATGAAAGACCACTCATTCTTCACTCTTGTTTCACCAGGTTTGTTCTTGATAGAAAGTGCTCCTTTGTATTCAACTAAGTTGTCCTTAGAACACCAGTGCTTTTTCTGCCTGAATTATGAGATGCAAGAAATGGGCAACTCTTCAACCTCTAGTTTCAAAACAAACGTCCATTGCCTTTTATCAGGAGGGAAAAAACGGGAAATTGCATCAGCTAGAATAGGTTAGCTTGTGGTTATGATATGGTAACAAAACAAACCAAAATTTCAGTGGCTTAGAGTAACACATTATGAGGCAGGTCCATCACAGGACAGAGGCTGAGAGGGCAGTCTATACATAGAACAGTGCTGGCCAGCATGGCAGAGAAAAGAGAAGACTGTAAAACTTTATCTCTTTCCTCTGTTGCATGCTTCCTTCTCAATGTTACATGCCCTATACCTTGAGGTTAGGGTCAGTAAAAGTCAGTTTGGGATCAGAGTTCCAGGAGTTCAGCATTTAAGGAAGAATCAGGCTTACTGATTAAAATAGAGATGGAGAAAGGGAAAGTCCAAAGAAAAACTTAACCAGTTTTGAAATTTTGCTTCAAAACCCGTGCTCTCTGAGCTTAGAAGGCAATGCAGGAGTCACAACTTTGCCTCATTCTCTTTCCCATATCAACCCTTTCTGCACCTCCACTACCTAGTACCTTAGGCTAAGCAGGCAAGGGGAGTTGAGATGTACTGGTGAGCCACACTGCACGGCTACAGGTGGACTTTGGCTACTAATAGCATTTATGTGCAAAGCATACACGTAAAGAGAATAGATACAGATACACAGAAACCGTGTTTGTGCCCCTAGCACCTGCCCAATCACAGTGTCTGGTTTGAGTTGACTGTGGGAAGAGAAGCTAAATGGTCCATAATTGGACCTGATTAGTTTAGTATATGCCCTGATAGAATAACTGAAGACCAAAAGGCTAGGGATTTAAATAGCAATAAATTACTGGAGAAAGATAATGTTCACTAAACTTAATACCTAGCAGAATAAGTAGCAGACAACAGCATTCATTCAGAATAGGCAGTTCTCTGTAACTCTAATCCAACATTTTCTCCTTCTCAGGCTTAAGCTACATTACAAAAGCATCCCCTAGTTTTGGCAGGTGAAAGCCTCCAGGAAGGGGGTGAGGAGAATGGAGGAAGAAAGATTCGGTATCTTAGTTCCTCAGGCTGCTTTGACAAATTCCACACAATAGGAAGGCTAAATGCTTACAAGCTTAAAAAAATGGTAATTTATTGGCTCATGGTTTTGGGGCTAAGAGAAGTCCAAAATCAAGGTGTCTGCAAGGCGATGCTTTCTCCCCAGAGCCTGTAACATTCTGGTGCTGGCTGCCAGCGATCCCTAGGATTCCTTAGCTTGTATCCCTGCCTGGCATCACATGGCCGTGTCCTCTCCTTTTTCTTCCTGTTCCATGGACATCTGGCTCCTGGCTCCTCCTCGTGGCTTTCTCTGACGGTCCGAATTTCTTCTGCTTGAGAGAGAGTCTGGTAATCCAGATTAAGACCCAGCCTCGTTCAGTTGAGCCACTCCTTAACTAAAAATACCGTCTTCAAGGGATCCTATATCCTATGGGTTCACACCCACAGGAATGCAGATTAAGATTAAGAACATGTATAAATTGGGGTATATAATTCAATTACCATATCCATTTTCCCACACTGATGTGGGATTTCAAATTTGAGTGAGAAAAGGTGAAGATGGCATTGTTTGGCCAAAGATGGATTTGATTCAGAATTCATGCAGTGTAAAGGCAGCACAGATGAGTTAAGATGTTTCACATTTCCCTAGAGTTTGGGCCAGAGGAATGGGTTTTGGCCTTGAGTTCCTCTGATGGTTTTCTCTTTGTCCAGGGAAGATGACTGAAGTCTGTGGTTACTGACTGAGGCAGAGTCACTCCGAGCCACTGGGAACAGGCACCCTTAGCATTATTAAGGCTCTGCAATGCTAGTCCTGAGATAAGTAGCTTTTCCTGCTTGAAGCCAAAATCCTTAACACCAGCTGGTTCCTCTCCCTTTAGCATTCTCCTCTAAGCTTTACTTAAAGTTCACTCTAGGACCACTGCCTTCAAATTTACAATACAAAACTCTTCCTGACAGTTATCTTTCCACTCCTGTGTACCAGCACTCTGGCTCCTGCAATCAAGTGTGACAACACTGACTTCATGATGGCCCACCTTAAAGATCAATTCTGCCTGGTCAGTTTTCCTTGCCCTAAATTTTCCCACTAGCAGAAAACCTGGAACCATGGTGGGAGGTGAGGTTGGGAGCACTTGGAAAAGTTGTTCAAGGACTAATCACTTTTGGAGTGAAAGAAAACAGATGACGAGTGAAAGATCCCTGAAGAACGAGATGACGAGTGAAAGATCCCTGAAGAACGTATGGTTGGGAGGACAAGAGACCAGTCTATGGAAATGAGTGTCAGATTTGGAGATGGGAGACCTGATTCCATTGTCTACTGTGCAATAACTTGCTTAGCTTAGGCAAGATGCTTGATAGCTAAACCTTGGTTTCATCATCAGCAAAATGAAGATTAAAAACCTACTTCTCAAAGTTGTTAAGAAGATTAAAAGATATAATCAATTTCAAATTATGATTTGCATATAAAACATTACTATTATTATCTAATATTTATCCTACTTTCTAAGACATTAAAAATGGATATAGACTACTTTGGGGGTTGTAGAACATTTTGAGACTCTTATTTGACTGAAGGAAGAAAAAAAGCAAGAAACTTTTCCCAAGAAAAATTCACATGCTGCAAAATGTAGCAGACAATTTAAGGGGGGCCTCAGAGCTTTTGAAGTCCAGTTGTGGATTTCCAGAATGAAATAAACAAAACAAAATGCTCAAAGATTGAAAAGTTTAACTTTAAGTAGAAATATTCTGGAAATTTCTCTTCTTTTAAATTACTATGACTGCATTGTATGATTTGTTCCATAGATCTTCTATTTATTGCTAATTTATGATTATTAAGATTCAGAAATCCCCAGCTAAATAAATAACCTCATAGGTAACTAAATGAGAGAAATGCTGAAAGAGGAGTAAGAACTGTTTTGATTATTTCATTTGTTTCTATGGAATCTGTTTGGAAAGCCATGTTGGCAAAGCGTGGCATTTTTGCAGACACTCCTATCAAATAAGACTGTGTGCATGTCCGAATATGTAGAAAGAGAGAGATCACTGAGATTATCTATTATGAACATATATACACATATATGTCTACACTCAGACATATATGCCTATGAAATATCTAAAACTAAAATAAAAATGTCTTAATAAAAGACTGAATCTAGAATTAACAAACTTAGAATCACCACCTCCCTAATTATTCCCTCCAAATACTAAGGAAGCATGAGAGGGCCAGTAATTCCATGACCATTTTTTTTTATATTCAAGGGATAACCAGTTTGATAAGTTTTCCTCTCTGCTCTAAGCATAATGATACTGGAAATTTTTATTTAATTCAATAGATATTCAGTGAGCATATTACTGTGGTAGGGATAGAACAATGAATAGGGGCATATTGAAACATGGGACATAGACATGTGAAGCAATGAATTGCATTTTGGAATGTATAATACAATAAAAGCAGTGTATGCATAGTGCAAAAGCAGTACTCAGCACTGATTTAGAGGGATCATGGAATGCTCTCTAAACAAATCATACAATGATCTGGGGGATAGAAGTCTGTCCTCCAGAAAGATAGAAGAAGGCAGAAAAGATTAGGACTTTTTTTAGAGACAAAGATCATTTTATAAACAACTGGGTTTGGAAGGTACTAGGTGAAGGAAGGAGTTCAAGAAAGCTTAGCAATCTTTCATCATATAAGAAGGGAACTACTTAAGTAACTTTTTACCTCTCTTGCATGGGGAACCAGAGAGAGAACAGCTGGATTTTCTTTCAGTACCTCACATTGACTCTTTAATTCTATTTTAAGTAGAGGGGGGACCTATTTTCTAGGTTTTGAGTTTATCTATTTGTTTCTACATGTGATCTTTATGGTAAGGCTGGTAATAAATTTCCAGTGGCAGCCTCCCAATCCATTCATTCATTCAACAATTATTTATTGAACATCTGCACTGTACTGGCTGGTGTCTATTTGTAAGCGTAATCTTTCCAAAGGCCCATTTTTCATCAAATTACTACACATGCCTCCTCTGGAATTCTGGTCCCTCTGCACTCTGGAACCAAATTATCTCCAAAATTATTTCTATTTTTCTAATAAATCCATTCCTCCAAGCTAAAAGTGGTTAGTTTCAGTTTCTCGGTTTCTCCAGCTCCACATCAAGTCTTCTGTCAAGGATGCCCCCCCCCCACCAGTCCCAAGCTTATGCCTTTGCAAAGTTTCAGCTTCACTACCAAAAAGATATTCCAGAGCCACCCTACCAAAATTAAGTTTCCCTTTAAAATCTACTGCCTTGATGCCAAGATCTGGGTACAAAGGCAGATCTACTTGGGGCCTGAGTTCAAGGTCATACATGGATACTGGACAATTTCATGCAGATCCTCAGACTGTGTTCCTCTTCTTCCTTGTCTCCAACTGCCACATACTTTTTTTTTTCAGAAAGGGCTGAATAAATAAGATAATTTTTACAAAGTATTAATCACAATGATAACTCTCAATAAATCGCTATTTAAAAAAAAAAATCTACTGCCTTGAATCCTTGTTACCATTCAAATATTTTCTCCTTATCTTTCCTACTAGAAAAGATAAAAACATCATCTGGATTGAATCCACATCTTATACTTCCTATTATCCCATATAGTAGCCAACAGAATGCTTTGCACATCCTACTTCATAGTTAATAAATGTGCATTTTGAGATTTAGGTTGATTCTCCATATTCATTTCTAGCAGAGGGGTTCTTATGACTTGGATAAGCATTGAAAAACCCTCAGATTAGATTAAAAGGATATAGAAAGACAATGTGTAGACCCCAAATTGCTTGACCATTCCTCTAACAATCTTTTTATTTGAATTATGAGAATTTCAACATGAGACCCAAAGTTTTGATTTTCTGCATAATTTTAGCTTTGGCAGAGCCCTGATATTTCCAATTTCTAATCTTTAGCACATTATTAATAGCATCGGGGAAGCTACAGCTC
This sequence comes from Choloepus didactylus, assembly GCF_015220235.1. NCBI lineage: Eukaryota > Metazoa > Chordata > Mammalia > Pilosa > Megalonychidae > Choloepus > Choloepus didactylus. The sequence continues at coordinate 35,034,707 of NC_051315.1, forward strand.
CAGAGTTAGGCTGCTCCCCTTGCCCTTCCTGGCAGTGTTACTTGAGCTATATGAAAATCAGCTAAGAAATTCTTCCTGTTGTTATGCTTTTCTACTTTCTGTGGGAAGAATTGCCACCTAAGGCTATGTCTACCTTATTTATACCACTTTGCTAGATTAAATCTTAACTCTCCCAAAGAGATTTTAAAGACATGTCTGTAAATGTTTCAGGATTCCACAGGTGTTCGTCCTGACTGCAAACAAAGACTTCTTTTAGTGGTTGAAAAACAAAATTAAAATGTAGCAGTGTCCTGCAAGCCACAGCTTCTGCTTCAAACAGATGCCTGACTGGACATGTCAGATCGATTTGTTACTTTTGACACATTTTTGGAATTCAACAAAGTGGCCTGCATCAGTGGAAACATTTTTGTGATCCTATACTTCTAAAATTAATCTCCCTGATGTTGACATTTCATAAAGGAACTATACTATTGGTATTCTAACAATGTGACAATATCCTAAAAAACTTTTATGCTGAAAGGTCACCAGGCTCTAAAGTATTCTTAAAGTCATGTTACAAATTCTATGGTGCAATTTTGATGTGTTACCAAAAGATAAGGGCTTTATTTTTGGGACGTATTGTTCGCAGGCCCCCAAATGATTTTTTTTTTCCATTTATAAGTGAAGATCTGATCCTATTCTCCAAAAATCAGGATTTGCCTAGAGATTCTTTTAAAGCAGATGGTAATTTCATGAGTTTTCTTTGAAACTCATTTCAAACTACTATAGTCTCCTTTGAATCACTGGAAGATAAACATATTTTCAGACATCTAAGGTCCACAGCAATGCATATCATTGATTTACTAAACTTTACAAGAGCTCTGAGGTAAGTCATTGAAATATTTAACAAAGAATCGGGAAAAACATGATAATTATAAGGTATGAGGATTGTAAATCATATTGTCCTCAGTAAGATAACTGAAATCTAATTTTCATGCAACGTCCAAATGTCATGGTTCCAAATGCCAAACCCAGTTATTTAGTGAATTCTACCTTTTATTCTTCTTTCCTCTTCCACTGTTCCCTACTCTACCAACTTTTTCTAGGATATTACTATGGAAATTTCCTACCCTGGAGCAAAGAGAAATAAGATGCCTCATATAAATGCTGAACTTTGAAAGGTAAGGAGAGAAGACACACATAAATAGAGAAAAGCTTTTGAATTGGTCAATGATCATTTTTGTGTCAGGCTAGACTTCGTTCACAGCTCTTAAACTACTCCATTCCTCAAAGCTCTAGACCTAAGCTTTCTAAACCTTTTAATTGTTAGGGCTGCCTAACACAGTGGGTATTATTTTACTATATTATCAATGATCAGAAGTTCACCAACTCAATATTCAAGAACATAGTCAAGGCTTAATCAGGGATTGATCAATTCCCCATCCTACTCCAGAACTAAGACTCCCATCTGTACTCCACAGAACACTGTGCATCCCACCCCATATCAAGAGATTTTTATAATACCAGTTCTTCATCATTAGGTTTCTTCTTTCTTTCTCCCTTTTTCTTTTTTTTTTAATATACTAGTGTATTCTTCAGTATGTCAAAGCAAAAATCAGGTTGTTGAAAGCTCTGGTTGCACTGTCTAACACAAAAGCTACTAGTTATACCAGGCTATTTGTATTTGTATTTAAATTCATTAAGTGAATTAATTTTAGACTAAAATTAAAAATTCAGTTCCTCAGCTGCATATTCATATTTCAAGGGTACAATAGCTATAGATGTCTAACAGCTACTGCATTGGATAGATCAGATAAAGAGCATATCCATCATCAGAGAAAGTAGAAATTAAACTTGGAAATTAAATGATATACTTCTAAATAATCTATTTGCCTGAGAATAAATCATGTTGAAACTTAGAAAATATTTTAATATAAATGAAAATTAAACATGACATATAAGACAGTTTAACAGGGGGAATATATAGTCCTAAATGAATGTTCCTTGAAAGAAAAAATGCTGAATATAAGTAAATAGAATCTAGAAAAATAAGAGAAAATTAAATATAAAGAAATGGAAGGAAATAGTAAACATAAAAACAGAAATTAACAATACAGAAAATAAATATGAAATAGTGAAACTCAACAAAGCCAAACACTGGTTCTTTGAAAATATTGGCTCTTTGAAGAAAAATTGCTAAACAACCAATGAGTAATAAAGATGAAAAGATAGACAACTCAAACTAACGTAAGAATGAAAAAGAGGACATCACTAGAGAGCCTATAAACATTAATAAAAGAGGATAGTACGATCACATTTATGCCAAAAACTTTTAAAATACCAGGAAGATGTACATATTTATTAATAAACACAGTTTACCAAAACTGACCAAAAGAATTATATCTGAATATTCTTATGTCTAATTAAAAATTGAGAAAATCATTTAAAATCTCACAAATAAAACCCCTAGCCTGGATAACTTCAACCATGAATTTGTCCACATTTAAAGAAATAACTCCACTATTACTTAAACTCTTCTGAGATTAGAAAAAGAGGGAACCCTTTCCTCACTTTTAAGGAGGTCATAATAATTTTGATAAAAAAAACTGACACAAGACATTAAGGGAAAGACAAATTAGAGAGAGACCAATCTCTCTCATCAACAAACACAAATTCCTTAATAAAATATTGATGAGGTAATCCAAAAGCATATAAAAAGGATAATTCATTTCCAAGTAATTTATTTCTAGTAATGCTAGGTTGGTTTAACATTTGAAATGCAATCGATATGATTCAATGCATTAATAGAAAATAAAGAGAAAAATCTGATATTCTCATCTCAATAGATGAAGAAAATGCCTTTGATAAAATTCAACTTCCATCCATGATAAAAATGCTATTCATCATTTCTTGGAAGTCCTAGGAAGTGCAAAAGGCCAAGAAAATAAAGACATAATGACTGGAAAGGAAGAAATAAAAGTGATTTCAGAACAACTGGAACTCTCATAAACTTCTGGTTAGAATATAAATGGGTACAAACACTTTGGAAAACTCTTTGGAAGTTCAGCCCAATACTGAATAAAGGCACAGCAGATAACACAATTCCACTCCTAGTATCTATCAAACAGGAATGTGAACATCTATTCTCCAATTACATGTACAAGAATGTTCACAGAGCACACTTTTAACAATGAAACTTGGAAACTTACACAAATACCCATTAATATTAGAAATAAATTACAGTATATTCACACAATGGAATACTATGTAGCAATTTAAAAAAAAAAGCTACTGCATGGTAATATGGATGAATATCACAAATATAATGTAGAAAGAAAGAATACAGACAAGGAGAGCACATTTTATGATGCATCTATACATATAAAGATAAAAAACCTGCTATTTTTATGTATGTATGTTTACAGTAATATGTATATACATATTATGGTAATAGTGAATAGTAGGTAAGAAGGTTAACATGGTAAGTTTACAAGAGAGAAACCTATCAGATGCCTTCTTCATCAAGGGATCAAAGTTTACATAACCAAAAATGGGACAAAACAGCATCATGATGCCTCTATAATTCACTGAGAAGGGCACGTCACTTGAGGTTTTTCACCAAAAAAGCATAACCTGAACCTAATCATAAGGAAACATCAGACAAACTCAAAGGGACAGTCTACAAAATGTGTGCTGCAAAAACGTAAAGCTCAAAAAAGACAAAGAATGGTTAAGGAACTGTAAGATAAGATAAGAATAGAAAAATATGGCTATGAAATGCAGTGCATGTTTATGAATGCACAGGGGGCTGGGGGAGGGGCTGGACAAGGGGCTATGGGAAGGGGCTATAAAGGACACTTTGGGGACAACTGATAGTTTGAATATGGAATGGATTAGAGAATAGTATTGTACCAATGTTAAATTATTTGGTTTTGATAATTGTATTGTTACATGAAAGAATGTCCATCTTCTTTAGAAATGCACACTAAAGTATTTAGGGAAAAGGGAGTGTGATGTCAGGCATCCTTAGGAAAAAAATGTGTACACACATACATATTGCATATATATGTATGCAAACAAAATGATGAAGCAAATGGGGGGAAAGATAAACAATTTCTTAATCTGGGCAAATGATATAATAGAAGCTCCTTGGATTCTTCTCACAACTTTGCTGTAAGTTTGAAATTTTATCAAATAAAAAGTTTTTCAAAAAAAGACTAAAGAGTAAAGGTAGGTTTTATTCATCTGCAGATGACTGTGCATGGGGAAACCAGGTTTCTGAGAAGTCATAAATTTTGGAAAACTGATCATTCAGAGTCCAACTGTGATAATGTTCAAGAGGGCTAACTCATGTTAGCCAAACACATAAGAAACTGATACATCAAGTAGCATGCCAGGTTATTAATTTAACCACCAACAACACACAAAAAAAATACTGCCAAATGGGATGTAAGACTGTTTTGAGCATAGCTGTTGCATTTTTCTTCTTGGCAGCTGTGGATGAAGACTGCCTTGTGACCAAGGGTTCAGAGATTGCAATTAGTAGTATGTATTAGATGTTTAATGTTCAGGCCCTAAAAGTCTAATATTAGCTATTTCCACAAACATTCTTCTTACCAAGGAGATATTTTACTTATAAATTGCTTTTTGGCCTAAAGTTGATATCATTACTTATATCAATAGTAAGCACTGATTTTACAGTTCAACGCAATATCAGCAAGAGCTTGCTTTGATCCAGCCGGCAAGACTGTATATATTTTACAGGCAATTTGTCCAGCCTGGAAAATCAGAACTTACTTCCATGGTTGCTAAGACTGTCCTTATGTTGCTTATTAATGCAAGTAGAAGAAACAGAGTCAAATGTGAAAGCTTGAAATTATGATAATTTTTGGCAAGATATTTTGCTGAATATAGAATTCTGGGTTAACGTCTTTTTTTGCACATTAAAAATTTTATCTTCTCAAAATCTGATGAATCGTCAAATACCGTTCATATTGTTTTTCCTCTGTATATTGTTTTTTTGGTTGCTTTTGGTTGCAAATATATGAAATAAGCAAGATTCCTAAAAATTACATTAATTATGGGTCCATATTTGTGTTAGATTCACATTTCAAATTTCATTTTATTTATATCTAAGTTCATTTGTACATGGAAATCATAGAGCATTTAATACATGTGCTATATTTAAATTTGTTAACATAGAAACAATATACTATTTTGTGATAATGTACAACTTCCTGAATTGTTGTTAGGCAAATTCTAGATATTCAGCTTATAGACTTCCAGGCAAAATACTGATGTATATATGGCAACATCTAATTAATTTACAGACTGTCATTGATCCTTTCTTCAGCAGTGTCTATTCTGATGCTAAGCCCATCTAGTGAATGTTCCATATCATATTGTTTTGATTTCTCTTCTCATAATGGTTATGCTTTTATTTAATTCTTGAGCATATTTCAAATACATTTTTAAAAAGTTCTTATTTCCTAATTTCTTCATCTTTTTTATCTCTGGCTTTGTCTCTGTTAACTGATATTTTTCCTGTTTATGCATCACATTTTTATGCTTCTTCATACATCTACTAATTACACAGTGGATAAGAAACATTTTGAATATTATGTTGTTGAGCATGTAGATTATAAAGTATTCTTTTAGAAAGTTTTGAATTTTTTGTGACAAGCAGTTAAATTATTTCTGGATCAGCCTGGTATATTCAGGACATGTTTTTTAAGATTTCTTCAGGCTTGCCTAGAATAGCCTTTACTCAAGTGTCGTTTGAGCCTACTGCTAAGGTATGAGCTTTCTGGTATACCACAGAATACCTCAAGGGTCCACTGAGGTTTCTCAGCCTGTATGTTGGAAGCTCCAATGTATCCCAGCTTTGTGAGAACTTGGAATTATTCAATTTACAGCTCCCTGGCAGTTGTTCTTTGTCTGTCCTCATGGAGTTTTACCCTGAACATGCATACATTATTATTCAGCAACAGATTGAAGGCAACCTCCATGCATATTCAGGAATTCTTTTTCTTCCTAGTTCTTTGCTCTTTGGTATTCTGTTCTGCGAATTCCAGCTGTCCCAACCTTCCCAAATTCTGATTTCTTTCTCCTGATTACCCCTGTGCTGTGATTCAGTTAGTGACTCCATGCGGAAAGCCAGGGTTAATCTAGAGCACATTTCATTCCTCTTCTTTTAGAATTCACAGCACTCTGCAGCTTGATGCCCAATATCTTAAATCAGTTGTTACATATTTTCTAGTTGTTTACAGTGGTAAGGCAGGATGAATACCAGTTACTCCATCATGGCAGAAGTAGAAGGCTTCTATAAATTTTAATGTATACCATGTTACTTCAAATAGACACAATACTACTATACTAAATACTTTAGTACTATCATACTATTTCATATGTACATTAAATAGGGTCTTTCCAAATCCAAGGAGATTACATCTTCTCTCAATTACTCACCCCTGTCCAAATAATCACAAATTATATGGTTAAGCCTTCTCAGCATCTAAGACGTTCCCCCCTCCACATACACACAACCAGTTACAAATTATCTACTTGATTTTCCTGGCTGATTATTTCTTGAGGCTGTCTTTCAAACTATTCATTTCCTTTTCCACTCTCACTTTAAATATACTCATCTTGGACAACTACCAAAATATCCTAACTAGTGTTCTTGATTCACATCCTTTTCTTTTCCACCCATATCGTAAGTAATTTCAAAATTAGTATTCTTCAAACACCACTTCCATTTTGACACTGGCTGAAGCTACTCAACGATCTAGAGTGACTTTGTGGCCTACTCTTTCAAATATCACCCGTGTCTTCCTTCAAAAATGTTGGAGCTTAAAATGTCAAGCCAAACTTATAGCCATTTACATATTCACTCATTCGTTCATCTAATAGTTATTGATCAATTTCAGTAAACCAATACTTAGACATGCACTGGGTATTCAAAATTAATATAATCTGGTAGGGGACCCACACTAATAAATATTATTAAAATTGTGATAGTACAAGGATATTAATATTCAGAGTGAATTTTACCACCCTACACTGGCATTCAGTGAAACTTTCTTAGCATTATTGGCTCAGTTTATTCTTAAAATATGAGTAGCAGTTGAGAGGGTATTCCAGGCAGAGAAAATAGTATGAGAAAGAGACACAGAAGGGAGAATGTAGAGGGCTACCCCAGCTTATATGTCACATGGGCATAAAGTCAAAAGACAGAGGTAACAGGAAATACAAAGATGTAGGCAGAGGCAAGTTCAAGGACAGCATTGTTCAGCTCATTACAGATCTTGGATTTTAACATGTTGCTGAAGGACATTTAAGCAAGGGGATGATGTGTTCAGATTTTAGTTTTGTAAAAACCGCTATGGATATGCCATTGAAGATACATTTTAGTAGGGCAGCAGTAGAGACAGGAAGACTGTGTAACAAGAGTCTAGGCAAATGATGAATGGTCTGAATTATGCCAGTTGTGATGAAAATACAGAAAGGGGAATTTGGTAAACTACAATATGTAGTAATTTATAGGATATAAAGGGCAAAGAAGTGTCTAAAGTATCAATGATGACTCCAACTATTCTAGATTTGGGGACACACTACTTGTCACCTACTTGAAATGGAGAAGATAAAGATGCATATTGGAGGGTGGTTTAAAAAAAAAGGAAAAAAAAAATAGGCTGGGTTTGTATATCTTGAAATCTGAGGTGTCCACAGGACATCCAGTTGAAATTTTCAAATATGTCATTGGATGTGAGTCCAAAGTACAATAAGAAAGATCTGAATGCCATCATTCTATAAAAGGCTGCTGAAACCATCAGAATGGGTGAAACACCCCAAAGGAGAATGTGTGGAGAGAAAGTGAAGGGTGTCAACATTTAGAAGTCAGGCAAGGTAACAGAAGCACGATATTTCAGATGAAATAAAAATAACTTGGCTATAAAATGTTACTCATATTTTTACTCTATGTTCTCCTGAGGAAAGGAATATAAAATATATAATTAAGATGACTCAAAGTAGTCTTTGTCCATGACATAGATGGCTGATCCACTGATGAACTTGTAAACTAGGGGGTTGAGTTGTACCTCCTGTCTTTTTTTATTTTCCAGGCAGGAATCAGAAAACAGTGCACTCTGTACCCATCCCTAAAACTGCAAGGACTTCTCAGTGGTTTTTTTAAAGCCCCTGTCTCTTGATTTGAAATCGAGTGGGGAATACCTACACTCCTCTTTGAAATAGGTTCTGAAAGCTCTTGTTAACAACTATTTCCAAAACTTTTTTTCTGCCTCCCCTCTACTAACATTTTTTTTTTTTTTTTAATTTCCTCAACATGGTTGAAGACTCTAAGAACCATCTAATTAATTCTTGTCCCTCCTTTGGATCTGATTATGTATCTCCTGTGTTATGTGATATCTATTGTCTCTTGGAGCCTCTAGCAAAATTTCTACTCTAACATAAAAGCTCATATCTGTCTTTCACAGAAGTAGGCGCTCCTAAATGAGAAGGTTGGTGTCTCCTTTACTTTTACATCCCAAGTGTTCAGCACAAGGCAAGAACTGATAAAACAGTGACACTGAAAGAAACCTTCAGGACGGAAGGAATAGCTTTCTAGAATATTGTATTTAGTACCCGATATGGTAGATTCAAAGCCACCATTCAACAAAAGCGTATTTAAGTATTTGGAGCAAAGAGAGACAGTGCCTCTCAAGTTCTGAGAAAGACTAAATTGTCTTAAAAGAGAAACATTTTATAAATCAATGATTGAAGCAGATGATGAGTTTTTACCAAAAATCTCACATTGCAGAGATGTATGAATGTATATTACAAAAAACAATGTGGGATCAATGTTGAAAAAGGTGACTGTAAAAATGATACTAAAACTAGGCAATTCATTGATCTTCAAGGCATAATTTCAGAACTCATTCTTGACTATAGGTTTTTTTTTCCCTATGAAAGGAGATTTTTACAGATTTTTTTATAAGTAAATTTTAATTCTTTCAAACAAAACTTTATAGTGATGCTTGCACATCTAAGAATTTGTACGTCTTTGAATGAGTGCTTTGAAACATTGGCTCATGTCTTGGGAAGCATATTATTGGGTGCACATCATTTGATCAACAATTAAACAAAGACTAGACCTAAATTCAATGCTCTTCCACATTTCTGTACTACCCTACCATGCACAAGAATGCAACCTACTTTCAAAATTAAAATCTAGAAGAATGTTATTTTATTCAAGAGACCTACATAGTTCATTTTTCATTCTGATGGATATCTCATTTATTAGGCACAGAATTCACTGTGTTCCAGTGCCAAGAATTACTAAGCAACAGAACATATGTAGGCGGATGTGATGTTTGCATATTCACACAATATGACATTTACACCAAGATCAGAAGTAGATTATTGCAGAAAGGAAGGAACAGTAACGGAGCTAGAGGTAGTAAGATTTTTTTATTTTATAAGGTACCATTCACAAAAGTATCCCCGTGATCTTAACAAATAATCCTTTGCTATAGAAAACAAGCAAATCCAGAGGGACATTCAAACCTCCCCAAGTTTAGTTATTCCTAAATGCCAAGAAGGAAAACATACTGCTTGGAGCATTTTTTATCCCTTCTATAGTATAACACCTAGTATGGCGTGAATACAGGAATTGACTATCAGCCTGAGCAGAATACTAACTATTTTACAGCATCAAAATTGGGAAATATTCTGGAGTGTTCTACTCAAGATATTTCCCTGGGGACCTTGAACTTGGCAACTTCCTCTGATAGGCAGGTACATCTGTTCCCTTGCTGTCTCTACGCTGAATAAGAACCAAAGATGAGGACAAGGTGGAATGTTGGAATAAACGTAACTATTCCTCACAGGAAAAAAAAGTGTTCCCAGCCAGACAATATGTGAACCAGCCCTGTTCCAACTGATGTGTGGTTTAAGGCAGTGACCCCAACACAGTGTTCTGTTGCAGCAAACTGCTCTCACATGCTCACTTCAGTGGTACAACTTAAACTTTTAATGCAATTTTCATGCAGAATTAAGTGAATCCGGGGACGTTTTCAGAGGGAAAGCTCCCAGAACACCTCCCAAGCAACATGGGTCATTCTGTGGGCATATCAATGTGCACTGGTAAAACATATTTTATATAAGTTAATTCAATAGGTATAGTTATCAATAGGTATAGTTGTCTTTAAAATATCGATTATCCCTTCATATAGTTGCTTAAATATCCTCAGCCGATGATTTCCATGATTTCTTTAATAGGCACTATTCAATTCTACAAAGAAGAGACTCCCTTGGCTGTATTCTTCAATAATGAATAATCGCACTCAACTCGTTTCTACAGAGCCAAAGTTCCTCAAAGAACTGGATACCTCCTTCCTTCCAACTGAATAGCTTCTCTATTAGTTAGGATTCTCTAGGGAAACAGAATCAACAAGAGATATCTAAAGATTTTATAAAAGTGTCTCATGCAACTGTGGGGATGCACGAGTCCAAATTCCGTAAGACAGGCAGCAAACTGGCAACTCTGATGAAGGTGTTCGATGACCTCCTCAGGAAATGCTTTGCTGGCTAGCCGAAGAAGTGAAGGTCTTCTGTCTTGCTTAAAAGTCTTCAACTGATTGGATTAAATCCAGCTGATTGAATTCTCTCACTGTGGAAGACACTCCCTTTGTTGATGTCATCAGTCACAGCTTTAGCCAATTGACTGATGATTTAATAAACCAGCCACAAATGTCCTTGCAGTAACAGTTAGGCCAGTGCTTGCTTGATCAGACACCTGGGTACCATCACCTGGCCAAGTTGACACATGAACCTAACTATCACAGCTTCCATGATGGCTTTCACAATCTACCTAAAGATTTAAATATGCCAACTACAACTCTAAGAACACTTCTCCAAACTCAAAAACCTCAAAGGAAGCATGTCAAGCTATTATTTGAGGGTAGCTGGGAAAGCAATTCTTGTTTCTTCATAGGAAAACCCAAGACTCAGTACATGCAGACTACTATCCTGGATTAAAACATGTACACTGGATCCTAAACTGGGGTTTACAAAAGGAAAAGGAAAATTGAAAGTAAGATGTCAACAACTGCTGATTTTTTTTTAGAAGTGTTGTCTGTTTTCAAATCACAATAGTCTATTGACAACACTCCTATCTGTAGATGTTTCCATCAGTGTGGCAGGAATATGGTTGCTATCATCACATGGAAAGCTGAACAGTCTCTCCAATGTGTTAGAATGCAGCTCTGTGCATTGTTGTCACATGCTCTTTGCCATCTGACCCAATTTCCACAACTTGGAATAGTGGCTCTATCAAAGGATGCTTCACCTTTCCTGAATTTAGATGACCTAAGAGTTCTATCATTTAAAAAAACTGCCAAACACAAGAAAACTTGATCTCCAGACTGAAGAAGACTTCTCTTGAAGGAAGACTCAAGAGATCTTCCTCTGAAAAAAGCTAAATTACATTTGAACCACTCTCAGAAAGATAAATTTTCCATTATATTCTTAAATCTCTAAAGAAGATTTTTCAATAATTTTTCAAAAGGCCCTGAGTTTCCTTGAATAAGCAGTTCTACAGAAAAGACCATTTGAGGCAAAATCACCTGGATTTCTTATTTCTGGGTTTGGTTACAGATTTACTGAAGAGATTTCAAAGTTTATGCCCGGGCATCTGCATTTATAACAAGCTTCTATTGACATTCTGCTCCAGTCTAAGTTTTAGAAAACTGGATAAAGATTTGGAAAACCAGAAACTAATATTATCCATTAAACCAATTTAATCACAATTAGATGAATTTAGAGTCAACAGAATTCAACATCATAGATAGCTGCTTTTACCCCAAAGTGACCCCTAAGTTGCTCAGATCTCCCTTTTGGTGAAGAGCATCATGACATTTGCCTTCCTTTCCCCTGCAACCTTAATTGTTCTGAATCCCATTCCTCAGCGTCCTTCTATCTACCAGCTGTCCCAGCTTACCTGGAACTTGTTAGAAATGTTAATTATTTAGCCCTCCTCAGACCTTCAGAATCAGAAACTGGAGGTGAGGCAGAGCAATCTTTTGTTTAACAAGCTTTACAGGTGATTCTGAGGCAGGCTGATAAATTAGTAAGAGAAAATACATTAATGTATATTAACTCCAGATGTCTTAGCTCGCTTAGATAACATTGCATTTTAATAAATGTCTTCTGCACTGAAACAAACACAGGAAGGAATTAATGTGGGAGATTTCAGGGATTGTGATGCTAGAATGGAGCTATTTTGAGTCATGGGGTCCCTTTTAAACTATACCCTTTAAGCAGCAGTGCATTGTCATGATTTGTACTTGCAAGCAAGGGCTAGAGAAGTGGGTTTCAACCCTTGCATGCAGGTGCTGTTTTTTTTTCAGCCCAAGAATAACTGAATTTCTTGGGATGGGGCTTTCCCCAGGTGATTCTAATGGGTAGCCAGAAGTACCCCAGGTCTTGGCTACTTGGTCTCAAATTTATTCTGAGCATGCATCAGAATCTCCTGGAGGGATTGTTAAACCAGAGATTGCTGGACCCACTCCCAGAATCTCTGAATCAAGAGGTCTAGGACAGGGTCGGAGAATTTGTATTTCTAGAAATTTGGTTGCTGCTCTTTCTGAGAACATAATCCAAGAGTCACTGTAGTGACCTCTGGTATCAATTCAATTTACCTGATAAAATGCAGGAGGTAGTCAGCCTATAACCAGAGGATTTGAAACAAAGTAGGGTTTATTTTAAGTATATTCTTTTGTTAACGTTTTCATTTACTCCTGTAAACAACTACTTCTGGGTCATTTCCATGTGCCTCGCTATCTCCTATACCTCCTTTTTACTCTATAGTCAGACTCTCTAAGAACGCAGCAAACCCTGACATCAAAAGGAAAACAACACTTCACTTTCACTAAGGTGACTTATCTAACACCTTCACTTTTAAAAGCAAAAGAGGTTCCTGGAGAGCAAGACCAGTAATATCAAGTACAAAATCCATGAGGTCAAGATGATTTGCTTTAGTCAGAGGAGAGCACTCCAGGATCATATTTTGAGTCAAAGCCCTAGAAATTTCTTTCAAATTCTAACAGGGTTGATTATTCGTAGCATACTAAAATCAGAATATTGCAGGGTGAACAACTGATAAAAGAAGTAATAAATGAGAGCTGATAGCTTAAAAGAAGAAACAGAAAAATTTTAAAGGTGAAGAATTTGAAAGTAATTAAATTTGAATGGGCCCTAAGAATAACTAACACTGAATTACTACAAAACAAAAATCAGGTGCAGCCAGGCAAGTTAAGCAACAGGATGAAAATACATTAAGAAGGGAGTTACTCAAAGGCAGGGAAAGCAACCACAACTCTCTCAGTGTACTGACTACTGGTCAGGCACCGTTCTGGTGCTTTCCAGGAGCTAACAATTGGATTCTCCTATCATTCGTGCAAGAGTCACAATATTTTTATGAGCACTTTATGGATGACGAAAGTGAAACTCAGAGAGATGAAGTAATGTGCTCAAGATCACAGGGCTAAAATGGCACAGGGGCGATTTGAACCTACAGAGTTGTGCTCCAAAATCCACGTACTTGTCCACCCCTCTCTACCTCTCTTGTGTCATGGCAGCTTTGCTATTAACCATTCTCATCATCCTGAACAAGGCAGTAACCATGGAGTGGGAATGGGTGGGCCCAATGTTTTTCTATATTAGAAAAAGAATATATTAAAGAAGCAAATGGTTGGCTTGAGAGTGGACCTCAAATGCAACTGGAAGAACACTTGGGTGATTTAAGGCTCTCTTTATATTGTGTGTAGAGATATAATATATTAAACATATAACATGTATATATTATATATACAATTTATTAAAATATATAACATGTATTATATATCCATATATATAAAATCTCAGATGATACTGATATACATGAATTGGTCTTTATCTTACGATTTTAGTAGTTAGGCTCCAAAAAAATATGTCCCAGGAAAAATTTCATTCCCAGAAACTTCATTAAGAATTTTGGAATATAGATTTTCAGAACTATTGCAAAAACAAATTAAAAGTTTTTTTGTTTTTTTTTTTTCCCCAGTGTTGCCATCTAGAGCCAAATAAGTACATAGCCATTGTGATTGTCAGCCAACAGAATGCAGACTCCATGGGAAATAAAATAACCATCCAAAGAACACAGGCTTCTGTTTGTTGAATCAAAAGAATAGTTCCATTAGCTCTGTGGCAGAAAGAATTAATAAACATTTGGTCCTGCTCTAACATTTATCTAGTGAAAAGCCACACTACAAAGCCTGCCACATTTTTAACAATATATTTTTAAACTTTTGTTTGGCAAATTAAATGTGAACATTCCAATCATCAGGACAAAATATTTCAGTTAGCAAAAAAAAAAAAATAGTACAATTAATTAGTAAGTTAAGAATTCTGACAATTCCTTAAATGCCCTGGAACATTCTCTAAGACTGGATGATTTTCAACGCATATAGGAGAGAAAAACCATTTGTGGGGAATCTGCTCTTATTCCGAGAATGTGGAATTCTTAAGGATGAAAAAGAGAAACAATTGGATTGGGATTGGCTTAATTTAACCTAAGATTTAGATTTATCTGAAAGTCCTCAAATCCATCCATGCTTATTTATCTCACTGTCCCACCTGAATGGATAGAATCAACTAATCTTTTGATAAATGAAAGCCTTTAGGAATTGCTTGGCGTCCTTTATGTCAAAAGAAACCCTTGATTTTTCTGCTGAGGAGAAGGCACTGCTTTGAAAATTATTCAGGTCAAAGTTCCCGCTGCCATATTTTGTGGTTGAAAGCACTTTTTCAAATGCTGTAGAAAAATCTAAACATGTTTTTTTGAGGAAAAGTTGTGCTGTCTCTACAGTTTATACCCTTTCGATGATGGGATGGTTTCCCTCCGGGTAAGAACACCACATCAGCTTCTCATTTTATTAACCATGACAACTCTACCCAATGTTCTCCTGCTCTTCAAAGTATATAGAGATATATTAAGCCAGTATCATAAAATATCAGCATCTCAAAAATTAGAATGATCTTAAACTGATGTCACATAACTTTTTAACTAAAAGCTTTTGGAGAGAAACAGTATTTAGAGGTGACTAAGGGATACACTAATCCTCAGTTCTAATTTTGTATCACACAAGAATCATTGGAAGCCTAGGTATCTGAACTTCATTAGCTTAATTTACATAATAATTCACCTTACCCTGAATTTGCCCTTAAATGCTCTGACTTTGAATTTACCAAAGCCTCTTATTGTAAGACTTATAGGACAATCATTTCTGCATTCACGATAAAACAACTGTAGAGAGTTGCATTCATTACATTACTCTGTATCTCCTACATAAAAACAAGATGATAAATTTATCTTTAAAGTCAGTTCTTCATTGAAGAATTTGTAACTTTTCATATTTTTCTTTTTGCCACAGTTACTAGGAAACTCAGAAGCAAAACTAATGCTCAATGACAGCAAATACGTGGGTCTTTGTGGTTAGCATACCAATTTGTTTCCTAGATATTGACTTGATTCTTCTTACTCACTTTTGGCATATACATCTTTATTTGAACTCTTCTCCAAATTGTTTTGAGGAAAGGGTGCATACACAAAGCCAAAATCAGTTTTCTTTTATCTTTTAGTAAAGTCATAGGTAGGATGTTTTAAAAAAGTTTTGCATGTCAAGTTACTTAAGCTATTGTGATGGGCTTTGAAAAATGCATTTCTCTGATAGGTTTCTTTTTCTTTTTAATTTTTTTACCCTAGGAATATAATCAATAAATAAGCCCTCACTATCAATCTCCAAAATACATGGTCATATTTCATTTTCAAAACTAAACACCTCCTGTGATGAATTACAGTCATTAGCAAGATGATTGCACAGAAACTTCAGACCAGTCTGAAATGACCGAGCAGCAGACAGAAAAGGTAGGAGGGGGCAGAGGAGTTTCTGTTACAATTAATTTTGGGTTCTCAAATGTAAATATTTCTGAACCTATGCAGCTCTGCTTGACACTCCATCAAACTAAATTTTTAAAATGTTTCCAACGTCTTTTCTGTTATATTTAAAAATCAGGAGACAAGACTTTTCTCTTCATGTAAAGCTTTGCTCTATAACCAGAGCAGGATGCTCAGTCACCCTGGCCTTATCCAGTACATGGACGGATCCAAGCTTGAGAGGCATGACAAGGTGTTTTTTACAGGTTACAATTATATTATTTATGGAAATGCTGCCCCATCCAAATTTAGGTTTTAATTAAGTCAAGGACCACAGAATATAGGGAATGCATTTGAAATGCTGCCCTATGAAAACCCCAGTACCAGAGTAAGAAAATTAACCTAATCAAACTTTCCACATTATCTCCAACCAGACGCCTCAAGATTTCTGGCCATAGAAGGAGGGCCAGGAAATATATGGAAGCTTTTACTTCTGGTTTTCCCATCATCAAATTATCCAAGAGCTTTGTGCTTGGAATTAATCCATTCTCACTAATTCCTTTTAAACTTCTTCCTCTTAAAATTTTGCCTAAACTTTTCCCAGCCTCACCCCAACCTACTTTTCTCACTGTTTCCTTTAGTCACAATAGTTTCTCACACTTCAATGAGCATCAGAATCACCATTGTGAGCTTGTTAAACACACATCACTGGGTCCTACCCCCAGAGTTTGTGATTCGGCAGGTTGGGGACAGGACCTGATAATTTACATTTCCAACAAGTTTCAGGTAATACCTGTTGGTCAGGGAGCACATTTCTGATAATCATGGCTAAATAATATCAAACCCCTCACAGAGAAGGCAGAAATTCCTACCTGACTTCCTGGAGAAACAATGCAGATGACTTCAATGACCCACACCTGTAGGTGACGATCTTCATTATTTACTCAATCTTGGCAGAACTGATCATTTTCTACATATGGCAGAGAATTGCCAGATAGGAAGTCAACATACAAAGGCCCTTCCAAGATTTTCAGGCCGGGCTGTTCTCCTGCAGAGTCCAGATCCCTTCCAAGTGTTAAGTTCCTGTGACCCCTTAGATTAAAATTCTCTATCAGACATCTCTCTCACCTGTCACTAACCTTCATTTATCTCTCCCTTTCATACCCAGCTCTCTTGACCCATCTGCCAACCTTAAGAAAATAACAATATTGTAGAATGTCATGAGAATTTAATTCAAATCAAGCCTTTGTATGTGTGGGTAAGCCTGTGTGTGTGCCAGTGTGAGGTAATCATATAACATTCTGAAAGGAAATCTATCAAATTTTTCAAGTGAGAATGGAAAAGAAGAATGCGGATTTCTTTATTGATACACCACTAACTCTATCTTTATTTTGCCAAATAAATTATTTGTGCCTCTCTTCTGTTTTTCTGTATATTTTAACAGAAAAATCCAACACTAGAAAAATCAAATACAGCTGGATCTTCTGACACATTTGCATGGTATCAAACATATTACTGGCCCTGGGGGTTGGGTTATAAGTAGTCATATTATACAAAAGTAATGGCCCATGTCAAGAGAAGATAACTGCCACAGAAAGATATAAAGAAAGGGGGCTATGGAAGGCCAAAGAGGGGAGAGAGATCACTTTTGGCTAGAAATCTGTTAAGGGATATAAAGCAGTTAGTCCTTGACATAGTTTTTCAATAAGAGATAGGATATTGACAGGTGGAAAGGGGTAAGGGCAGACAGTATCAGCTGGAATGCACTCTCAAATAGTCATGTCCCGTGATCCAGGAAGATCAGTCAACATTTCCACATTATCCCTAATGTCATAGGCTCAGTATTTTTCAAGAAGAGACAGGATTTAGGGTTATAGGAACTGAGTCCAAGTCCTTCAATCAGTATAGTGGTATTAATAATCAAAATAAACTTTTACAGCTGTGATATAAGGATCATAATGACATAATGTCTAAGAAAATATTTTACAAACCACAAAGCCCATACAAAGGTCTTTAATAGTTGTTGTTAACTTCCTTGGGCTGCCCAGTTGTGGCATACATTTTCATACGTGACCATTCATCTTGGCTCTGCAATTGGAAATAAGCTCAGTCATCTTCTCAGTGGGTGGAGAAAGGATCTTGAACAACCACCCAAGAGCTCCAGACCTCACATAACTAGGGTCTAATTACACTGAGAAGACTGTGACTTGTCCTCTGGTCATGGCACTCAGCAGTGAGCTCTGAGCAACTCATACCTAGGAGGCACCACGGAAGAGAAAATGAAGCAAACCAACCCCTCTGGGTGCAAAGTGATAACGTCTTCTGCTTCTGCAGCTGCTCTCAGTGATTCTCTGATCTCCCAAATTCTTCCTGAGCCTTCCAACCTCCATGGAATTCTTTTGTTGTATTTATTGCTTACCTAAACACCCTTAGTCACTATTTCCTTTACAGGTCCCCATACTCTCTGGATTCAACCTGCTTCACTCACCAACTGCCAGCCTCCTTCTACTTAGTTGGATTTCCAGACTTCATTCTTGGCTAACTCTGCTATGTGACAGCTTCCTTTATTTCCCATGTTCAAACTGGCTGTTTATGAACATTCTCTTGAAACCATTAAAGGAATTGAGGTGATAGAATCTAAAAATCCGGTTGCAGTTGCAAAAGGAGATAAGTATTTTTTTATTAAAAAAAAAAAGAAAAATTATGCAAAAATATATTCCAAACTTTTAACCAATACATACTGCAAACTAATAGTAATATATTCTAGCTAGATCACATGTGTTAGGTCACTTAAATGAGGTGAATATTAAATTATCAAAATCACAACTGTGGTTTGGCATTACCAAATTAACAGGAAGTTCTGTGCAAGGCTCCAGAAGCAAGAGCTGCTCAGCAGGTTGGAAGGAAATCAATTATAAACTGGAAAGAACTGCTCTGGGTAGAATTTGAGGAACCAGCTGATACTAAAGACCTGAACAGGAAGTAGGATCAAGATAATTTTAAAATCAGATGACTTTTTGGTGTGGCTCATCTGCTACTAATGAGCTATATAAACTCTTACATCATATTTCAACTGGATCAATTCCACAACAGGACTCCTTGCCTAGGATCTTAACAATTCTGAACCCTATAGCCAGTGATATCTTTCTAAATGAAACTCTGATCATGGTATTGGATAGCTTAAAGCATGTTAGTAGTGCTTTATTATTCTCTGGATAAAAGTCAAGTTTCTTAATTTGGCACACAAAACTCGTCATGATATGGTACCTGCTTCTCTCTCTCATCTAATTTCTCTCACTCCCCAATCCCCTCTTAATTCTGTCCCTGAACATATTTGTTATCCTACAGAATTTTTAGTAAGAAAAAGTCCAGATTCAAATCCCGACTCTTCCATATACTTAGCTTTTGGCAAGTTACTTTACTGCTCTGAGATGTACTCCTTTATCTCTAAAAATGGATGCAGTGGGAAAATATTACCTAGAGTGGATGGTTTAGGGAAGAATTTAAAATGACGTAAATAAAGGGTCTCATATTAAGTGTTTAACAAACTGTAGTTATTATTATGCACTCAAGCCAACCGCCATACAAGACCTGTCATTGCTGAATAATCCACACACTCATGCCATACACATATCTAAGCACTTAACCTGTTCTCCACATCACTTACACATTTAGACACTTAGCCTAAGAGGCACCTTCTTGAGGAAGATGTCTTTGATGTCTCATAAGCGAAAAAAGGTGCCCACTCTAGCTACCACAACTATCGTTCCGTGTTGATCTCTGTAAAAGGTATATCACACTATATTTCATAATTGGTTTACATGTATGTCTCTCCCCTTGAAACTGGACTCCACAGGGCAAGCACCATATCCTTCTTCCGAGCCTCTTTACCTATTGACTGCCAAGTTCTTAGCAAAAGAAATACATTCTAAAAATATGGATGAATGTATGTTTACAGAGCAGACACCCATTGAGATTTAACTCAAATTACATGACAGGAAGTGGGAATGAAATCCAAGTGTCTACCCCCTACCCTGGAATTTATTAGAATTTGAGTGAGGAGACCTCAAATCCATCCTTTCTGCACTGCCCAGAAAGTACAGAGGACTTTTAGACCATGGAAGATGCAGGCAGAGGCCATATCCACTCAAGGTTTACACTGATCTAGGTACTAGAAGTTACAGATAGATTTTGTGGGGGGAGAGTTTTAATAAACCAAGAGGAGAAAAATAATGCCAAGATAATCTCAAGAGGCCACCCCTCGTGTGCTGTAAGCAAAGGTATGACTAAAGTGACAGATGGAATTTCTATGTTTCACACTATGTTTTCCTTTCCTTTTAAACAAATTAGAATATTAATTTAGTAACTGCAATAATCAATTGTATTGCTTTCACCTCTAGAGGCTTAGATCTAGACACCTGTGACCCTAATATGTAAAGGTATGCAAATTTAAATTTCCAGAATCCCTCTTTGATCTGCTGTAAGCACCAGCTACAATTCTGAATGGTGGTGGTGATGTCTCTGAGGACTAATCAAAAAAGGGACTAAGGGGTTAAATTACGAGGACCCGGAAAGTTTGCAAAACATATGATGCAAGCATATTCTTATTCCACTATTATTTCCCAGAAAAAGAAAAGAAAGGAGAACAGAAGGGAGTGTAGATAATACATTTTAGTATCTGTGTGGTGTGATTAGGGGACAGAGTAGCAGAAAAGAGGCCAGTAGCATTACCACCACCATTGGCCCAGGAAACGACATGATGAGAACAAATAGAAATCAGCAGCTGGTGAACAGAATGTGTCTGAACATGGCACGGGACAGGAGATGTCTGTCGGACGGCATGAAAACAGCATCTGAGACTCATCTTTCCATCTTTTCCTTGCCAACAAGCAAACTAGATTAACAAGTCCAAGATGATCAGGTCTACCTCTACATTAAAGTTGGGACAAGGAAATCACTGAGATTAAATGGATAGATGGAGAAATCTTTTCTCCTTTCACTAACCCAAAGTCCAATAATATTCCAATTTGTTTGCTCATTCTTTCACTCATTCATTCATTCATTCTACAAATATGTCTTGTGCACCTGTTATATGCCAGGCACAATGCTTAAGACATAAAGATGAATAAGATCCCATCCCATACTAAGTAAGTTAGTCTTGTAAAGGATAAGAATATGAAAACAAATAAGTGAAATATAGTCTCAAAGAAATGATACTATAGAAATGTAAGGGAAAATTTCATAATGGGGAGAACGATTATTAATAACTGACAGTAATAGGGATGATTTAAATAGACTTCCTAGAAGAGTTGAGGCTTTAAATCTCAAAAGGTAACAGGTGAATGGTGTACAGCCTTTGAATGATACCGAGTAAATATGAGGAGACGTAAAACAGAATGATGTATTCAAAGAACTGAGTTCGAAAAAGCTTCCACTTATCCCATATCTAACTTCCTATGGCTTCTGGTTTGAGTCCACAAACTGTTCCGGAATATTATATTCACGCTCCCTTTTTTCTACCCTGAATTCTGAGGTACAAAAGCCATAATATTTACATGAAATGTAAATAAAAATTAGGCCTTAGACACACCAAAGATATCTGAAACCCTTTTTAAATAAACAAACACACTGTTTCAAATCAACTTAGTATCCACTCTGTCCTAAACATTTTATGCTTATTTATGATGCTGAGCTACTACCATTTTGGCTCTCCCAACACAATAAGCCTTAGGATATAATAACCATTGTTTCAGCCACTTTCCCATGTTTTTCAAAACCTAGTTCAGTTCTATGTTCATTGTAGGGAACTACTTAAAATGAATGAATGAATTTTAAATGAAGGAATGAACTATCAATAGAGTTAATTAATAAGCCATGAAAAAAATCACGGTCCAAATCAAGGGAAAGAGACCCAGAACAGCTCTTTTCTGAACGGTTGACAGAATGACCACTGAAGACAACTCTCCACACCTTGAATTTATCCCTCATGAAAACTGGTCTTGAAAACTTTTCTCCCTATACATCATGGACTCTGTCTTAACAATATCGCCTTCAGATAAGCAGAGCAGTCACCAAGACTTCAGTTCACCACATTCATTTTCAAGACTGTTTCACCCTTCCGACATTTTTAGATGCCATCTAATTTCTCAATGTTCAATGGAATGGAAAACCCACTGTATCCAATGCAAATTGCATTGCATGGACATTACCAAAACAAAACTCAGAATAAATAAAAAATATAATCAGACCAATTACCATACAATACTATATATAATTATATTCATAACTAATGTCACAGAGGGCTAATTTCCCTAACAGATAAAGTGCTCCCAAAAATCAATACAAAAGGACTAACACCCCAATAGGAAAATAGCAAAGAAATCTCTTTCCTCCTTTCTCCTATACTTCCCAGCTTTGTCTGCTAAGAAAGCCTAGAAGCAATGATCCCAAGTAACAAAAATTCTAAATGTCTCCACTAAAGAAACCAAGGCTCCTGGAGAAATGATTGATCCTAAGGTTATAACAGGGAATATGTAAGATGAGCCCAAAACATCTTTTTGTGCCAGAATGTAAGGAATTGCTCAAAGAATGATGGGGAAATGTAATAAGATACAGAAAATCAGCTTGCAGAGCTTCCACAGGGCAAGTATGGAACAATTTAGGAATCAAAATAATGATAGTAGTGGATAGTAACCCTTGGAGTAAAATAGGAATTCTTGAATTTGTGCTTCTGTAAATACTATGGTTGATTTGTATAGGGTCAACTTTGCTAATGTGTAACATTTCCCAGAATCCATTTTCCTGTGTAGTTGTGAGTTAGCATGACCAGAAGAGATGTTTTGCACAAGATTTGGAAGGCAGAAATGAATGAGCAGCAATATTCCTATACTAAGAAGGCCTGTGCAAGGCACAAGATACTGTTGTAGCCCCTCCACATTGTTGCTTCTTTGTTGGCTGGTCTTGACAGAGGGTAGCAACCAGGCCTGCAATATCTTTGGCTTTATCCCCTCTGACACCTGGGCCAAGTGCCTATTTAGCTCCATGACAAAGGGTACTGGTTTCTCCTGCAGGATACCCAATATTCAAAGTTGAAGTGGGCTCCAGTTTATCCACACAGTTTCCAGCTTATTCTTGCCTCAATTACTGTCCATTGACCCTCCCTGATTGCCCACAGTCCACAATTCAGAGATCCAAGCACAGGAATAAAACAAGAGCCTCAAGAAGACAAGAAGACTGTATAACCAACCACCAACCACAATTTCATAAGGTGAAATACCTACAATAAATACTCTGTTGTATACACATATATATGAATATATATGTATATACACACACATTCATATACATACATGTATATGTATGTGTATCCAGTGCCCTAGTGTGTGCATATCCTAATATGGGTATCCCAGACTGTACATATATGTGTGCTTCTCTGTTCAAACCCTAATCGATAGGAATACGTAAATGCATGAATGAATGAATGAATAAGGGAGAAGGGAAATCTTTACTTTCAGTAAAAATGTCAATGCATCCCACAAAATACTTCACTGTTTATTAACTAATGAGCCTAAAATCCATATTTAATTAGCTTTACAGTGAAGAAGACTGGCAGAGACCATTTTAACCAAGCAATAAAATACATAAAAGTTAACATTGCCACTCTTGGGACATATTAGCATTGTCTACCTTGTGATATGATAGAATGAGAAAAAGTACAGCATCACTTTTGAGGTAATCCTGCTGAAATGGGTAGGGTAGGAAAGCAAGTAAACGAAACACTGAAGAAGCAGGAGATTTTTTTTTTTTCCCCAACCCCATACTTAGCTTCATATGGAGCCGCTGCACTGCCCTCCAGAGGGGCTGCGCTGTTCCACATCCCTACCAAGAGTGAATAAATTTGTGAGACTAGCTCCATCATCCCTGAAGAGCTCTGTAGTCGCCCTTCTCTGTAGGTCAGATATTACTGTAGGAACTGCTGTCACTGAGCTGGAATCCTTAAACACAATGGGGATAATCGGGTCCCGAGTCAGCAGAAGCCAAGTGGCTGCAGTTAATCACCACAGACAAGGTGGGGATGGCTACCATAATGGAAAACAGGCTCAAAGCAGCAATCAAAATAATGAGAGTCGCAGAGACTTATGGCGTTGGCTAGTGGATCATGGAATACCAAGTAGTAAAATAGATGGGCAATCGACTAAATTCTTGTTTGAACTATATAAGCAGAAGAATTCTAGGCCACGTGAACAAAAGTCTCCCTTGAATTACAAAAACAGAGAGTCACAGCCCCTTAATCAATTCCCAGACTTGAGACAGTTTACAGATCCAGAGCCTCTTGAATGAAGGGAAGGCCGGGTATCCTTGGGGAAGGACCCTGTCACACTGCCAAAAATTTATACTGTTAATCTCCCTCCCAGCCTTCCTTAGGGGGACCTACGGCCTTTTACCAGGGTGACTGTGCATTGGGGAAAAGGAAATGACCAGATATTTCGTGGATTATTAGACACTGGGTCAGAAGTGACATTAATTCCCAGAGACCCAAAACGTCACTCTGGTCCACCAGTCAGAGTTATCTCTCTCTCTCCACATCTTCTCCAGCACTCAAATCATTCTGATTATTTTTACAACAGTTTTAGTCACACACCATACAATCCATCTTAAGTGTACAATCAATGGTTCCTGGTATAATCACATAGTTATGCATTTACCACCACAATCTATAGGAGAACATGAAATAGGAGCTTTTTGAAGTCTGGAAGATGGTGGCTGTAGCACAGTCCAGGAAAACTCATCCATTCAAGACAGGACACCAGCTGGTTGGAGGCATTGGGATGAGTTGGGGAGTGGGAGAGTTATGAAAGTGGAACTGTAAAGAGAAGAGGGGCAGTGTTCCAAGAAGAAGGAGGCTGGCATGAGCCAGGCAGTGTGGCAGTGTCCTTTAGTTAAGCAGGGTGCCATTCACGGTTGGGCTTAAACCTAGTGGGCAGCTGGATCAATAGGGCTTGACGAAGCACCCTCCAATGGCAGTGAGACCACATCGCAGACCCCTTGCTGCCTTGTGCAGTGATTGCCTCCTTGCAGAGGGAGAGCATAACAAATATTGGTTGGTTGGATGAGCCACAGGACAAATGGAAGAAAAACTGCAGTGGGCCAGAGTCCAAAAGGACCGTAAAAGACAAAAAGCCATGCAAATGCATCTGTAGATAAGAACAGATGGAATTTGATCAGTGCCTTGCATTATGGAAAGGATTCAGACAAGAGAAGACAGGCAGGAGAGTTTTCCAGGCCCAAGAAGTAGCATGTTTACCATTGCTAACTGTTCTAAAAAAAGGCTCATGCTACGTAGTCAAAAGCTTGTTTTCTTATTTTTTGAAGTTTCTCCTTTCTCTTATATTAATTTCTTTTACGCATTTCTGCTTTTCTCTCTTTCAGGTGTCATCAATGGCCTAGCCTATAAGAAAGGTGTTAACAGTAAGGCTTTATTACTATTGCAACAGAAAACTAAATAATTGATGCAGCTATGATAAAAACCAGGCATAGTTAGGGGAACATATGCACCAAATAGATGCCCTATATAAAGAAGGATTTTTTTCCTCTGAGTTCTTTTTTGCAAACAACTCTGAAGTTCATTTAAGATGGTTTTTATGTTGTTTTTACTAAATCTTGAGAGGATGTCTATGAATGTGCCTAAGAAACCCATATTTAAAATCACTAATATTTTATGAATGGCCAGGAATTAAATGATTTTTCAGATAAAATTAAAAACCTCAAAATAAAATTAAACTATTAAACCTTTAATTATTCTAAAACATCATAAAATTACAACTTCTTTAATTCCCCTAAAGATAAATTATATGCAAAGCTATGGAGGCAGCCAAATCTACATGTTCATCACAGGTGATCCCTTACTACACTTTCTTGCTCCAGTTTTTCCACGATCTACAAAAAGGTGAATCAATTCCAGTACTCAATTTGATCACTTTAAAAAAAGAAATGGGGACATTTTCATCTACCAGCCTTTCCTTTCACATAGATATAAATGCAAACTCCATTTCATGGTTTGCAAGCAGTTTCTTTCTGAAAAAAAATATTTGTGTTTACCAGGGATTCTGGAACCCATCAAGAGAGTAAAAGCAAAAGCAAAAAGGTCTAAGGGGAATTGCACTCAAAGCAGAGGCACTAAAAATAGCCCTACTGTCTTATCTCAGCCTTTTCCCTTTCGTTTAGAGATATATCCAGAAAACCTGCTGCCTAAAAGGATGTAACATTTCAAAAGCTACCAGTGCTTCAGCAAAAACCGCATTTTGATCTGTGAGTGCCACCCTCTTTCTTTAAAAATTTTTATAGGCTTATTTTCCTCATGACAGTTTCATTGCATTTGTTGGGTTGTAAACCATGTAAAGCTCAGCAATAAAATGACTGCAATCTGTACAAGTAATAGCAAGCATGTCTCATAAACAAGATAAGTTGTGCATTGCCAATATTGCTACACTTCATAAATATGAACTCAAGTCTGTTTTGTGTTTTCTAGATCAGTAGCATAGTTTTATTTTAATTAAACAGAACATATAAAATATTCATCTATGAAACAAACATCATTGTTTTTAAAAGATTATATTAAATTAAAGTATACTGCTCTTGCCATAAAGCCATGCACAAAAGAACCATTCTGAATTTTAAGTGGATTGATACTGCTCGAGTGTCCATCAATAAAAACTATATTAGAAACACAGTAATGCTACCATGAATATATGAGCTATTTATATTTCCTGATAATGTAAGTGCTTATATGAACTCATTCCAATTTCTAAACACCAGGCATTTCGACTGTGGTGGTAATTAAGATACTATAATATCTACAGAGGAAGGTGGATGCTGCCAGAACCATTTCATACAGCAGATTTTTAAGTATTTCGCTTTATCAGTGACATAATTTGTTGTCACATTTTATTAGATCAGATGTGGATAACTTTGATAAGCCAAATGCAGAGCCCTTGAAGGTGATTCCTATGCAAACCTTGCTGTCTAAAGGAAAGAGCACAGAACTGGAAATGAACAGATCTGGGTTTTGTTCTTAGTTCTGCTACCAACTAGCTACGAATCAGTTGTCTCCTTGCCATCTAAGGGGACTGCACTAATTTAACCTCTGGCTTGCAGATTCCATCATTAACTCCAAACAGAGGTAAATCCAGGTTTTGTGGCACCCGAGTCGTATAAGTAGGTGGCATGTGTGTGTGTGTGTGTGTGTGTGTGTGTGTGTGTGTGTGTTTTGGGGAGGGGGGTGATTAAGAAAAAGAGTATAAAATTACAAATACAAAAATAGGTATAAAAATGAATACTGACTACAAATGAAAAAAGAAATCAGAGTAAATAACTGGTTCTGAACTAAATAGGTATAAAAATGAATATTTACTTTGAATGAAAAAAGGAATCAGAGTAAATAACTAGACCTGAGCTCTCTTCAGGTAAATTATCAGAAACGTTTATTCAAATGTTTTTGGATTGTGACCTTGCTTCTCCTCCTCACCTTGAATATTCCACAACTCGCTGCACTCAGAGGATCGATGCAAGTGGGGTCCTGAAGCTTCAGCCTCATTAGCTTGACAGTCAACCTGCCCCCACATCCAAATGAGCAGATATCCTTATCTCACTGTTCTGAGGTGAACTGCATCCTTCATAATGACATGTTCAAGTCCTAATACCCACCCACCCACCATGAATGTGACCTTATTTGGAAATATGGTAATTGCAAATGGAGTTAATAAAGTTAAAATGAGGTCACTGGAGTAGGGTGGACCCTTAATCCAACATGACTTGCGTCCATATAAGAAAAGGAAATTTGGACCCAGGAGACAGACACGGGGGAGGATGCCATGTGGTGACCAAGGTGAGTTTGAGACTCAAGGATTGCTTGCAAAGTCACCAGAAGCTAGAAAGAGGCAAGGAAGGATTCTCCTCTACATATTCTGACATTTAGCCTCCAGAATTGTGAAAAAATCCATTTCTGTTGTTTAAAGTCATCTAATTTGTGGTGCTTTCTTTCGGTAGCCCTAGGAAACGAAGACATATATGAGTTGTCAGAAATATTTCACCCACCTTGAACCTTAGGATTCTCTCATGTGCTCCATGAAGCTTACCCTAACCCATTATTTTCATCGAACACACTACTCAAGACCTATAGTAGTCACAATCTGCACCACATAACTTATCATCTACAACTATTACAAGTTGTTTTAGATTGTTCATTATTGTTTCAAACATTGTCTTCTCAGTGAGAAGAAAGTGAAGGCTTGAATTTTCTTCTTATACTCCACTGTACCAAAAGTGTCCCTTATTACTAAGTAGATTGTCTTAAAAACTAGTTGATTGATTTTTCAACTAAAAGAAAATCTCTTGTGTACTGATAGTGTAGAATATTTGTACTGAAATATCATCTTCCCAACTCAATACATTTCAGGTACATTCCAACTTCTCATTTCTATCAAGACCAAAAAATGCAAAATCTTACCCTGGATTCAAATCACAGGAAGTTGAAAGATTGGAAAGGAACCAGGAAATGTTTGTCTTATTTCTATAATGGATTGCAGCGACTTTGGGTGGTGAAGAAATATTTCTTTTGGAGTATGTCACTGTGACAATAGCTGTTTCAAACATTCAGCCTCAACGGCATTATAAATCCATTTACATGTAGAACAACTACCTCACACTTCATGAGGAAATGTAAAATAATCCCAAATCTTGAGGGTTCATATGGGGTTGACATATTTTTAGGGGGAAATTGGCAAGATCCAGAAAGAGTAAAATAAAAAGACCAAGTTTTTCCCCCAAACTACCACAAATTCAACTTCTCTGCTATAAATGGTATTTTCAATGTCCTTGAAGAAAATTATGTGTTTGCTTATTTGTTTATTCATTTGGTATTTATGTGGCTGAGGCAAATTTGCTTGTAAAGCTAAAAATAAATGCAGAATCTGCCTTTTCAGGATTGCCATATTTGATCTTCAGCTCAGGTGGCCTGCCTATGGTTTCCCTAGCTTTGATATGAAATATGAGGGCTTCAGGATATAAAGTGGAAGCTGTGGTGAAATAATGATATAACTAAATATTTCAGGATATGCACAAATAGAAAATTGGGCACCTAAAAAAGAGAAAAAAAACAGAAGAGGGCACGGGTAGAGTAGAGGACAGTCATATCACTTGTCAGAAGATGAACGCTCAGTGAAGAAATGTAGGTAAGTCAGAAGTTCTTGGTGAGGGGAATATCCAAAGGGGTCTTTAATATCAAGATTGTTTACATTCAAATTTTTAATTGTTTGCTGTGATGTTTTTCCCTCTATCCCCATCATCCCTGCCCCCATCACACATACACACCAAACCTTCAGCAAATCTACCACATATGTAAGTATTGTGCATTCATGTTCTTTTGGGGAAATTGAAGAAAACATTTCATATCTTGTCATAGAGAAAAGAGACACCACTGGGCACGAGAAATAAGACTGAAAATTTAGCAGGAAAAGAAATTAGATGTAGATTTAATTGGGAGAAAACATGCAACTTAGACGTAGAAATCTTGAGGATGACATTTTATCTAAATCTCAAACAGGTGTAGACAGGTTATATTTTCCAAAGATTGCTGTACCAGTGTATCCCCATTGCATGCTCTTCTTACAATGTTACACTGATATTCTGCCATTGACAGGTGTGGGTCATTGTCCCCTTTCCTTGATTAGGGGCCAAACTTAGTGACTAGTTTTAACAAATAGAATGTGGCAGAAGTGATGTTGCCTGACTTCTGAGACTAGATCATGCAAGACAAGAGTGTCCATCTGGCTTTGTCTCCTTCAGGACACTTACCATTGAACCAGCCAGCACAGCGTGAGGAAGCCCAGGCTACCTGGAGAGAGCACATATGCCCGCTGACAGCCAGCATCACCCAGCAGCCATATGTATAAGCAAGTCTTCACACCATTTCAGCCTCTAGCCTTTGAGTATTTCCAACTGAGGGCTCAGACATGATGGAACAAAGACAAACTTCCCCACTATGCCCTTTTCCACATCCTTAACCCACAGAATTCAAAGGCGTAACAATTGGTTGATTTATACCACTAACTTTTGGAGTAATATTTTATCCAGCCAAGGTAACTGAAAGAGAGAATTACTTCAATTTGGATAACATTACATTTCATTCCCTTCTGATGAGCCTTCTAACTCTACTCTATCTCCAGAGACACCAGAAATGGAATTGGAAGGATTTGCAAAATAGCATAATAGTAGGTGTTAAAGAGTGAGCATTGCTTCTTGAGATGTAAAATATTAATAAAAAGAAGACTGGGATAGGAGCAAGCAGTACGGGGGGGTTGTAGGTAGGAAGGAAACTATAATTTTATCTGTATTTATCTATTCATTCAGTTAACAAATATTTAACTGTCTAACATTGAGATAGACTTAGCTGCCCTTATTTATTTGATTCCATTATACAGTTAAAAGAAAATAAAGTGGAAAATTAAAAAAGCAAAGCATTCATTTGGTTAACTAAAAATGTCAAAGCTTATTGAATTCTAATTTAACATAAACCAGATGTATTTCTAAAATATAAAGGATAAAAGCTTGGAAATATATTTATAATTAATATGAATGGATAATATATGAGATGCACAAAAATTCTCCACAAAATAATTAAAAACCCAAAAATAAAAATGACTAAAGGGGGCAAACATATAATTTACTCCAAGTGGCAAGAACAGACACACACACACACATACACACACACGCACACAAATATTTATCCTTACTAGTAAATAAGGAAAGGCAAGTGAAAATAATGAGAAAAAAAGGTTTA
Source organism: Choloepus didactylus (assembly GCF_015220235.1). Lineage (NCBI taxonomy): Eukaryota > Metazoa > Chordata > Mammalia > Pilosa > Megalonychidae > Choloepus > Choloepus didactylus. The sequence goes on from NC_051315.1 coordinate 35,065,495, forward strand.
CCTAAGAAAATAACATCAAGATTGGAGACCTCTCTCATACATTATCATGGGAGTAGAAAGGGCTCAGCATTTCTAGAAAGCAAGCAATTTGGAAATATTCCTTAAACATGCTTATAACTCTTGGGAAGTAATAATACTTCTGGGAATCAATACCAGGGGTGGGGGAGATGTTCTTTGAAGCATTTAAAAATATATCTGGACTAAACAGAAAGCTGGTGGGGCCAAGGGACTTCCGGCTGGTGGGTAGGGGTGGTCCTCGGTGCGTGGGCCCGGGAGCTGGTCACGTGAGCAGAGGAGAGGCAGCAGAAAACAAGTGGATTTGGAAATCTGAACCCCAAGACAACAAACAGAGATTAAGCTATGAGGGACTTCCCACAGAACATGCCTTTTTTCTTTGGGTCCAAGGTTTTGGACTTTTTTAATGATGATATAAATTTAAATCGAAAAGCTCTTCAGTTTAACAACTAAATGGAAAGATTAAAAAAAAAAAAAAAAACATCTAGGAGGTAAGTGGGAAGATCCAAGGAGACTACATTCACTCTGATTTGGATGGATATTTTGCTTTGAATAAACCTCTCATCTTTCTTTCAAGGATGAGTTAAGAGAAAAACAACAGCCCTAGTAATAGGGGCCTCATCAAAATGAAACTTTGATATTATAACAGTACTAATTCAATGAAGAAAGTTTAGAAAACCAGATACAAATGAAGAAGAAAGCAAACTTTGTCATCTCTTTCTACTCCATAAAAAAAGTTATCATTTTCGTGCATATCAGAAGTCTTGAGACTAATTTCGAAATAGGGTAAAACTTTACAAAACATCTACATTGTACTCTCAAAATTTTTTGAGGAAATAGAGATTATATGATACAGGAGATTAAAGATGATAAAAGACAAGAGATGAAATTTAAAGGTGAGTGAAAACAGAAGAAATGAAAATCAAAGTATAAAATCAGTTTTAAAAATCTAACTAAACAAAAAAGGAAACTAGTATTTAAAACGGAATTTGAAGCCTGAAAATCAGACCAATGACTGCATAGAAATTTACTCAGAAACACATAGCATCAAACCGAAGACTTAAAACGAAGACACTTTAAAAACGCACAGACAAAAAACAAACAAAAGAATCAATAAAGATGAGAGAGGCTTTTGGCCGAGATGGAGCAAAGGGGATCACAGTTTTCCTCTCACTTGAAACAATATTAATGACAAAATAAAAGAGACCAAATACATGAAGCAATGGTTTTCAAGCCCCTATACATTAGACGATGAAGGGCAGTGATCTCAGGAGACAGGAGGTAAAAGAGGTGAGCACTGCTACTGCTCAGCTTACTTCCCTGAGAAAGGTTTCCGACTGCAGTACTAGAGGAGAGAACCCAGGCAGAGCCCAGAAGATTCCCTGAGGTGAGGAGCTAGAGCTGAGGGTCTGAGGAGACCAAGGTAGCTTGAGTTCACAAGACAGAATGCTGAAGAGGAGATGGTTGAAAAAAGAAAAAGAGAGGACTCCAGAGGCCTGTGAAATGTCCCTCTGGAATTTTCAGCAGAGCAGACCAGCATAAGCACGGGTAGAAGTTACTTCATGGCTGGGAGGGAACCTCCTGAAAATTCAGAGGGAGCACACCCTGAAGTTCACATAGGGCCAGGAATAAATCATATCATCACAAATCTGTAAAACTTCATGATTCATGGGGTATTGAGGAGCGTACCCTGAAGAATTTTGTCTCAGCTGTGAGAATTAGCCCGAGAGCAACACTGCTTTCGTCCCACCCAAAAACTGTCTAAAGCAAGATCTGAAAGGATTAAAATCTTTTTGAGTAACTATGTCTAGGAACAAAGCTCAAGAAAATATATAGGAAGATAAAAATATAAGGCACCCAACAAAGTGAAATTTACCATATCTAGCCCCCAAACCAAAATTATTTGCCATGCCAACAAGCAGAAAAATATACTCATAACGAGGAGAAAACAAAACAAAACAAAACAACAATCAATCAAGAACAACTTAGAACTTACACAGATGTTAGAATAGCAGACAAGGAGATTAAAAGAGTCATTATAACTACATTCCATTTGTTCAACTGGCTAGGTAAATAGCTAGAAGAGATAATTAAAAAAAAAAAAACAACATGAATTTTTAGGGATGAAATCTACAATATCTGAGATAAAAAATATGCTGGATTGAAAACCCCCTTGAGGGACTGGGGAAAAATGTAGAAATATTAAACTTCCCCACCTGGGGAATTACTGATATTCTCACAAGCATCAGGGACTGCCAATTCTGAAGGCCAAGCCCTCGATCTTGGCACTTGCCCCTATGAAGCTTGTTACTGCAAAGGAGAGGCTAAGCCTACTTGTAATTGTGCCTAAGAGTCACCCCCAGAGAACTTCTTTCATTGCTCATATGTGGCTTCTGTCTCTAAGCCAAGTCTAAAGGTAAACTCATTGCCCTTCCCCCTATTTGGGACATGACCCCCAGGGGTATAAATCTCCCTGGCAACATGGGAAATGACTCCTGGGGATGAACCTGGACCCGGCATCATGGGATTGAGACAGTCTTCTTGGCCAAAAGAAGGAAGAGAAATGAAACAAAATTAAGTTTCAGTGGCTGAGAGATTTCAAATGGAGTCGAGAGGACATTCTGGAGGTTTTTCTTATGCTTTAGACAGACATGTCTCTTCAGTTTTTGGTGTATTAGAATAGCTAGAAGGAATTACCTGAAACTGTTGCTCTGCAATCCAGTATCTTGATTCTTAAAGATGATTGTTTAACTATATAGCTTATATGGTGTGATTGTGTGATTGTGAAAATCTTATGGCTCACACTCCCTTTATCCAGCACATGGACAGATAAGTGAAAAATGAGGACAAAAAGTAAATGAATAATAGAGAGGGATGGGGGGCATGGGATGTTTTTGGTATTCTTTTTTATGCTAATTTTTATTCTCATTTTTATTTTGGGGGTTAATGAAAATGTTCAAAAACTGATTATCGTGATGAATGCATAACTATATAATGGTACTGTGAACGACTGTACACTTTGGATAACTGTATGGTAATATATCTCAATAAAATTAAATTTAAAAAAATATGCTGGATTGGGACTAATAGCATATTAGATATTGCAGAATGAAAGATTAATGAATATAAAGACATAACAATAGAAAATGAAAATGTAATCAAGAAGAGAGAATTGAAAAAAAGAGCAGAGTTGCAGGACAACTTCACATGGCTTAATATACATATAATCAGAGTCTTTAAAGAAGATGGGAGACAAGGGAACAGAAAAAGTGCTCAGAGGGCATCTTAAAAGCTGCAAGAGAAAAAAGACACAGGACTTATAGTAGAAGAAAATTTAGAATGACAGGAGATTTCTTGCCAAAAACAATGCAGTAGGAAGAGATGAAGCAGCATCCTCAAAGTATGGAAAGAAAAAAACAACTGCCGTCCACATAGGATTCTATACCCAGAGAACATATCTTTCAAAGTAAAGGTAAAATAAGGACTTTTCAGACACAGAGAAGCTGGAAGAATCCATCACCGGCAGTACTGCACTGTAAGAAATGCTAAAGGAAGCCCTTTAGATGGTAGAAAAACTATACCAGATGGAAATAATGATGGGGAGAATGAAAGATCAATAGAAAGAGTAATTGCTGGGTAAATATATTAGATTTTTACGTTATTGTTTAAATCTTTTTAAAAGATAAATGTAAAAGATAACTGATGGTCTTCCTCCCCCAAACTTTTAACCCCAGTCTAATCATGGGAAAAAATCAGAAAAATGCCAGTTGAGGGACATCCTACAAAATACCTGACCTGTAATGCCTCAAAATCAAGGGCCTCAAAAAAAAAAAAAAAAAAAAAAGTCTGAGAGACTGTCACAGCCAAGGAGAGCCTAAGGAGCTGTGACGGCCGTGGGGAAGGTAGCATCCTTGATAAGGTCCTGGAATAGAAAAAGAACACCAGGTAAAAACTAAGAGAAATGACCGAAGGAGAATGAGAAGCAGTTGAAAAAAACAATAATAATGGGAGTCTAATATATTTCAATCTTTACCCATAAAGAAAGAAGAGATAAAGAATAAGAAAGACAAAAAAAATAATTAATGCAATTCTAAATTTGAATAGACAGAGACTTTATCCAACAGGGAATATGTGCTTTTGCCAGCATTATGGAGTAAGTACAATTATTTTCCTACATTTAAGTATAAAGAAGACATTAATGTATTCTAAAAAGAAGAATAATACAGTTCATGTTCTCCTAACACAATACAGTGAACCTAAAAACTAATAATTGTGTTAACATTTTATTGCATATCAAATTATTTTTTCATTCTGTTAAAAAATATTCTGAGACCATTCTGAGCAGCCACCATAAGGACTCTGCTGTTGCGGTATTTACAACATTCCATGGAGGGAGGAAAACAATACACAAAGTAAATGAATATTTTTAAATTAATGTAATTTTCTCCTTTGCTTTCCTGAATACAAAACCCTTGCCTGGTTTATTCAAGACAGCAAGGTGAACCAAGAAAGCCTGACTGCTCTCTTGAGTGAGTGCTGTTTCCTTGTCTATATTCTTTTATCCCTGCTGCAAGCTCTTCAACCTTTCTGCAAGTTAATAAGAAGCTTGGGGAAATTCATTCATAGAGTTCACTTGAAATGACAGACATTTTTTCTGTCATTAAGCGTTTTTTAGAGTCAGGAAGAAGAAAAGCATAATACAGGGAGAAAAAAAAAACCTACACCTTCTCCAATCCCAAAGGATTAATGGAAGAAACCAAGAGTATGAAAAGGAGCTCAAAATGATCAGTCTCTTGTGTTAATATCCCCCTTTTCAGGCTTTGACATAGAGGAGAGGAGAGGCCAGTTAGATAAGCGAGGCTAACACCAAGGGGTTCTTTCTCCTTCCTCCTTTCTGTTTGGGACTCTGGGAAAAGGCTTATTTCCAGGCTGCCCTGTAACCTCCTGGGCACAGATTCATCGTAATGCACCAGACTAACTAGCGAGGTCAGGAAAAAGATGCTTCGGAGGTTTAGCTCTTTTCAGCTGCCCTTGGTTCCCACGTGGTGCAGGGAGAACCCAGATCCTGACCTGAGTGTCTCACCATAGAGGTCTGCCATATGGCGGACAAGTGGACTCTGAGCAGACTATAAACTGACCACCTGAGCCAGAGCCAGAAGGGGGAGACACAAGCCGACTTGAGAGTAATCAGCATCTCTGTGAGCGGCAGAGGGGCCAACTGGGGCAGGCAGTGGCCCTGGGCATGCTGCCTGATTCAAAAGATACACGATATCCCCAAGATACACAACCACTGTCTTCAGCAGGACTTGCTTCGATTAGGACCTGCCTCCTCAAATTCCTGCCTAAAATCTTTCACATAGAATAAAATTCCTTTTTAATTTTTATTTTAGGGATTCTTAGAAACCAAAGCACTTGTGCATACAGTTTCCTTCTTCTTGGTCTACGTTATTGTCCTTTACAGCAGATTTTGCATTGGAGGGAAGGTACTTGGGGCTGTGAGAAACGATTGAAAATTTCCTAACTGCTTGGTATTTGCCTGTGGAAAGTGAAAATAAGAGAGAGAACTAGAGCAAGAGCAAGAGAGTGTGCTGACAATGTACTGCTCTGATTTCTCACCACTTTGTTCTGATTTCTCACTGCTTTGCATTATGTATTTTGAAATATATAAATCGTGGTACATGGTTGGGGATAGGTTTTAGAAATTGGAATCAGAGAATAAATCTATTCTGAAAATCAGACAAGTAGATGATATGGCTGGTGTATTATCTTTTTGTTACAGAATAATCAATCAAATATCTCCATCATGTAACATATTTACACTATCACATAATTATCCAGTATACTACACAAATGTGCTTACCAAAGGAAGGACTAACAAAGAAAGGTACTAAGCAAAGAAATGTACTTGCTTGAATATCTGTGCAATGGCATGGAGCCAGCCCATAACAATAAAGTGTAAGCATTTAAAATTGATATTAAAATGAATTATAGTCTATCACCAATAAAGAATTTTATTATTATTACCTATTTTCTACAATTACATTTGAGCTAGATTCAATAATAACACCAACAATATGCTGTGGCTAAAGACTAAAGAGATTCTAATGCCTCAATTGGATAATATCAGATAATAAAATATGTTGGACTTAGATTATTTTCCTTCACTAAATTAATGAACTGCCATCAGTGAATTAAAATATCTTTCCCTTTTCTAAAGTGTGCAATCTTGGTTGAATGGTTAAAATGATAAACCGAAATGTCATTTGGGATTTCCAAGTGTCAATTTAAATCATGCTGATTATATGGTTTATCAGTGCCCAGCACACACTAGGTACTCTAATAAATAAGATTAATAACTTGGAATTGGATAATGTCTTAAAAATTAAAGGCACTTTCACATACCATATCTTACTAGATCTTCTTAACACCCTTATGGCATTATAAAGCAAAAATAATCCCTTCACATTACAGCTGTGTAAAGGTTTAAGTTCATAATCCAACATACAAAAAAATACCATTCATGATAGAAATATAAATAGGACTCACAAGTTGACAATTGTTCTTGGTAGGTGATGACTGTGACATATAAGCTAACATACATATGACTTTCCCAAACTTAGTGGTAAATTTGAAATAGCTGAGCGTAAGAATAAACAAATAAACCATGCAGCATTTCCATACTGAAGCTTTAACAAATCCAAAGATAGGGTTTCTCTCTCATTTTAAGTTTTGTTGATACTCCATACACGCAATCATTTCTTAGTCACAGAGTATGAGACCAAATTACATGCATGAATGAATGTGTAGGATCATATGCACTGTAATTATGATTTAACACACTAAAAAGATTGTACTTGAAGACTCATATAGAATAAAGTGGTTACAAAATAACTGTGTATTTTAGGAAAGAAAATGTATGTGGTATGATCTAAAAAAGAAATGTGAATGGAAAATAGAAACTTGAGTGAAAATAACTATCCCTTTGGTTCTGGTGCTTTCATGATTTTGGTCTTTTATTTGGACACATGCTTGAGCTTTCCTGACTCCGAGTAATTCCCACTGACCTACTCCTACCTTTTGTGGGATTTATTAAAATCCATTACGGACACAGAATTCATCTTCCTCAACTCTAAATGACTTTTCAGAGGACCATGTTTTTGATAATGTTTCCTATTTTGTCTCCTATACTCTTCTTGATGTTGATGTTGATGATGTTCAATATTCCGTTTGCTATTTTCTTTCTCTCTTTGTGTGTGTGTGTGTGTGTGTGTGTGTGTGCAGAAGGCCTTTTTGGAATTGGCACTTAGAAGTCAAAGATGATATCATGTTTATGAAGTTTACCTTACAGAACTCATTTCTTAAAATTATGTAAAGAATGGAATGAAATACTTTTAGTACTCATTTCTGCATAGCATTCTATGATTGTAAAGCATTTTTATTTATATTATCTAAATCTTCATCATAAATACAATTATAATCATGAAAATATGTATTTTGAGAAAGGTTAAAGGAATTGGCATTTTTGTACCTAGTGCAGAGAAGACTAATAAATACCTATTTCCAACCTCTTGTTCATAAAAAAAAAAAAAAAAAAAAAAAAAAAAAAAAAAAAAAAAAAATTAGGAAAAAAAGAGGGCTGTCTATTCCTCTGCTCCCTCACTGGCAGAATGAAAAAGAGTAATAGCAACGGAGTGGAGAGTGAAGCAGAAAAATTGATTTAGCTTATTTAAAAACTACACGATAGAAAATGTTAGGATCTTTCCATGCTCATTTCTTTAAAAATGCCTGTTCAGAAAGCATTTATAAAGTACTTCTTCTTGTACCAGAGATTATTTTAGTTATTATGTGAGAGATTCAGATATAGTCCTTCCCTCAAAGACTTCATAGTTTAATACAAACACAGATATGTTAACAAATGCTATCATTCCATGAGATAGCAACTAAAATGGAAATAAACAATATGTGTGCACAGTCACCTGGAATACATGAGGTATCTGTTAGCTCTGCTTCAGTTAAAAGAAAAATCTTAACTTAGGACTAATTGTGAATCTTGAAGAAAGACTTCAAGTTCATCAGGTTGGAAAAAGCCTTACTAAGAGTATTTGGATACAGTTTTAAAAGTTTGAGATTAGGTACAGAAAAGTTAGCTGTAAAGTCACGTAACTCAGCAACCATAGGGCTTGATACACCAAGTATTGTGGTGGTGGTGGAGGAATCCAGAAATGTTGGAAAAAAGATAATTGAGATCTTATACTTAGCTGAAGCTCCCTCACATACCTATTTCAGGTGACAAGGATTTTTGCTTAGGTTTGACTTTTAAACAAAAATAAGTCCCTTGGAAAAGTGGGGACATGAGCCATAGTGACCTCCATTTATCACCTTCTATTCCTTTCTCTCCCCAAAGGCCCAGGAAACAATCTTCTTCATCTTCTTTTTAACAATAACTAAAATCCCTCATGTATATTAACTCGGGCAAATAAACTCTAATGTTGAGTAGCACCATACTGCACCTCCATTATATTAGACCAATGGAAAAGTAGGAAAAAGAAAATTAGGGAAAGGTGAGTGAGAGTAAAATGGCAGAGAAGATAGCAGAGAGAATTACAGAGAGATGGAGAAATGACAGGGAGGGAGAAGTAAGGCAGGGAGGGGGAGGCAGGTGAAGGAGGGATGAGGATAGAGAGATAGACAAAGAGAGAAAATCAGGGAAAATTAGAATGAAAAATTATATATAGCTACAAAGGACAGGGATGTAAATGATTTACAAAATTCTGATGGAAATATTCTCTGTACCCCAAAAGCACACTTGTTTGCTGTTCAGTGTTGCCATGATAAAACAGAAGGAAAAAGTCTCCCCAACACAAATATCTTGAATGAGAGGTATAACATATTATTATTTTTCAAACATTTGATCTTGGGGAATTCATAATACTGGACTCTTTGGGGAAAAGAAGATGAGTCACTAGCAAAGGTCTGAAAAGCATTGTAGGTAATATCCAAATATTATCAATAGGGTAGTATGAAGGCAATAAAATGACAACAGAAAAGCCCACTTACTGATCTTTGCCCCTCAGTGTGCAGAAGCTCATTTTGTTACTTTTAAATGAATCAATTAAGAAAGACTGGAAAAGAGACGAGAGACGGCCTAGATTTTAGCAAGATCCTAAAACCCCAATCCAGCTAAAGCATTCCAGTAGGCTGCTGGAAAGCTGGTTGTCTGGGCAAACATCTATTTTCCTTTTGTGATATTATATGATATTGTTGGGTGATGCTGCTGATGGAATGGATGTGGGGTGGTAAATGGGAAGAGAAGAATCAAGGATAATCCCTAATCTTTGGATATAAATAGAATTTACTAACTTTGGGGAAATGAGGGACAGGCAGATTAGGGATTGGAAGAATCAAGATTTCGGTTTTGGCAGGGTTAAGGTTTAGATTCCTTTCAGATATCTAGGTGAAGCTGTCATATAGGCTGCTGAATATGTATACACATTGAGTTTCAGGCAATGGTTGAGGCTGTGGACAAGTATTTGGGGGTCACTGACCTATAATTGGTACTTGACATCATTGGATGTACAAGGTCACTTAGGTAGCAAGTGCAGCTGGAAAAGGAAGAACATTTGGAGCACTCAAACATTTGTAGAAAGGGAAAAAGAACCAGGTAAATCTGGTGCCAGGAGTTCAAAAAAGCCTTTCAAAATGGTCAAAGTGGTCAGCTGTGTACAAGATTGCTGCTGAAAGGTCAAGTGCGCTCTGACCAGGAGCGTGAGCCCTCTGCATTTTGCAGCATGGAGATTTTTGGCAACCCTGAAATGAACAGTCTCAGTGGAGCTCGGGAAAAAGATACTCATGATATTTTGTTAAGAAAGTAATTTTAATAGTTACTTAGTATGCCATTGTGCTCAATCTATATTGTATCGCAATTTCATTAATAAATTCTTTGTAATTATATATTTAGGCTGTGTCCATTTTTTTCACTATTACAAATAACAATTCTGAACCTCCTTGTGCATCTGTGGTTATATCTCTAATCATTTACCTAAAATAAAACCATAGCTAAGGTATTTTTAATTCAAAGATAATGAACTTTGTAAAGGCTCAGAATACATACTGCCAATTTTTCCTCTCATTATGCAGATTAGTTTAGAATATATTATAATTCCTGATCTGGTGATAAGGTATAAATGAACTAAAAATGCTTTATCTTTCATTTTAAGTTCAAGTAGATGTCTCCTACATCTAAACAACTCAATCCATTTCTATTTGCTTATTTTAAAGCAAAAAATTCCGTTTAAAAATATTTATTCTTTTATATACTGGAATTAAAGCAAGATTTGTTCAGGTTAATTTACCTGTAGAAAAGGCCTTGGGAGAAAAATGATCATTTAATCCCCTAGTTTCTGTTACTTTGACTCCGTATTCCATACACAAACATTATTGAAATGCAGATGAGCTCTAAGCAAAACATACACATTCTAGGTTATTGAGTTACTAGGTAAAATCTACAATGAAAACTATTCAAATAACATTCTAGCTAGAAAAGCATATAATATAAAATGATGAGGATAAAAATGATTTGTATTTATTTATAACAATAACAAAGTTAAATTCAAATATCCTCAGTTCTTAGCACATTGTCTGGCACTTAATGTGTGCTCTATAATATGTGTTGAATGAATTAAAAGGCAGTCAGGAGGAAACAAAATACATCAATATTACATTCTTTCCTGTTGATGAAAGAGTCTGTTTTGTGAGGCAGTCCAAGAGTCAATAATTACTTTCAGAATTTTAAAATTACTTTTAGAATTTTAATGACTGAAAATACACTGTAAAAGTCTGAATTAGGTTTTACATTGGTTTCTCTATTTCTAAAGGGTAACACCTCACTTTCCCAAAATGAAACTACAAAAGCACTACTGTTCTCCAAAGGGGTCAAGTCATCTTTAGACATCAAATTAAACACCTATGCTTTATCTTTAGTGTGTGGTAATTGAATAAATGTGCATTCGTAGTAATATCCACAATTTCATCTTTCCTATTGCAAATGCTCATCCAACACAAGCATATTTTAGGCTGGTCAAAATCAACACCTTTATTAAGCAGTATTTTCCTCCAGTCAATATTTTTTCTTATTCAAACATTTACTTTCAGCAATCCTAAAACTCTAGAGATCTAAATATAGGCAACCACAACTTGAAAAAATTCACAGCTAAAACTAACATATACTCTCTGCCAATCTGTGCACCAGCTGTGGATTAGAATGCGCTGAAAAGCAGAACATTTTGTCTCTCTTCAATGATCAAATAGTTTCTTATAACATATACAACTCTCCAATTAATGGGAAGGGAGCATGGCAGGAGGGGGTGAAAAATCTTGGTAATTTTGTTTTTTGTATCTGGAAGGTGCTGAATCCATTTAATTTATAGTTGTCACCTGGTTCTTTAAACTAAAACCTGTGTGAGTATGAAACGGGCAGGGAGAGAGCCATGAGAACCGAGTTAGACTCTCAAAAGGAGAGTATCTTTTCTGACTTTTCTGAATTACTTTCAGATTTGCTTCCTGTTTATTTGCTGGCAAACATTAAAAAATATCTTTCCAAAGAAGGTCACATTTGCAGACTGTAGAAATTCCATGAAACTGCATAATTCCAGGGAAAAATACAGATTTATTGCAGGAGCAAGCATTTGCCAAAGAATTCATTGAATTATTTTCAGTCTTTTGAAAAGTACAGACTGCATTTTACATTAATATAATATTTACAATATGAATTTTTCTAATAATTGCAGCATAAGTTGCTCAAACTTTATCTAAAAGTTCATAGATTATAAATTCTTTACATATTCTTACATTTTGAATAACCTAAAAAATGTACAGAATTATCCAGCACAGGATGACTTACTTAAAAAGACTGGATGCTAACCTGAGCTGAATAGATAATGTGAAGCATTGCATCAAAGAAAAAAAAATTTTAATTATTGACTGCAAATTCATGTTGAATATTTCCTCAGTGTTTTGCAGAATGGTCATATTTTAGTAGAGACTTTTGTCTTGAGGCAGAACAATTTGTTTTACCTAGTTATCTCCCCAAAGTATAAGTTTTGTTGTCTTCCAACCACAAGGCAAAACAGAATAGCTGCAGTCTTAATCATAGCTTGCTTTATTTTAATGAGCTGTAACTTAAATTCTTCACCATAATTTTATGAAGATAAAGTATGGTAATCAGATTGCTAAATTTGGAGTTATTAGTTACTCAAAATCTAAATGAAAATCTATGCTGAATGAAAAAAAATTAAAGAATATTTTTATGTATGAATGTATATTGCTATATAAAAATATATAAATAGATTAATATATCTTTAGATATTGTCTTAATGAAAAGAAAGGAAAAACAGACATTTTAAATAGCGTAAATATCTCTAAAATGTACAATTGAAAGGTAAAACTATGAAAAATCAAAACAATATAGGCAGTATCTTTCTCATATTTAAACAGGACTTTATACTTTTAAAAACACTTTTACTTCCATTATCTCACTGTGAACTTTCCAACTCTCCTTTGAGATACAAAAAGATAGTGCTATTAGTCATAATTTCCAGATAAGAAGAACAGACATAGAAATTAAGTGATTTTCATAATCTTAAAACATCTTGTCAAGTTTTTTTTAACTTCAAACTGATACATACACATCCATTGAAATAAATCAAATAGCCAAATAAAAAATAGACCCCTACTTGTCAAGTATTTTAAAAGGATAAAGAAAGCAAAAATTGATCTATTCATTAAAATAAAATGACATAGGCAATCAGTTCAACTGAAGGAAAAGCACAGGAAAACAAAAGCATAAATGATAAAAGTGGTTGTCTTCCTCTCCTCTTAATAATAAAAGAAAGACCTAATCAGAACTCTAAATGTGACTATAACCAAAAGAAGACCCCACTAAGGAAGTTAAGAGCAGCAAAGTATAGGTTAAGGACCACTTAATTACAAACTATAATCAGTCCATTTCAATTGACCTTTTAGAGATGATGAGAGTTTTTGTTACTGAATTTCATTATTTTCCAGCCAACCTAAAAATTCTCTATCCTTGACTAACTTGCAAAAGGAAATAGCATTAAATATATCATGTCACAGTTACTTGACATATTACAAAGAAATTTCAATTTATGCTGGCCTTTGATGGAAAGAGTATATAGCACTCATATCAATGCAACAGTATCAAGAAAAGACCAGCCTGCCATTCCTTGAAATTCAACATCAGAACTTCTCTGAAATAACTCATTACTATTTCTTTAGTTAGGTCATAAATATTAGGTACCGCACAGACATTGGAGGCAAACAGTACTGACTCCAGAAGATACAGGGTCTCAGATTTGCCCTGATAATAAGAGTTCGACAAACGTTGAGCTCAATTAGATAGCTACCTGTATTATCTGGGGTTATGAAAGTCCATTTTGCCCTTACAGTTTTTATCTTATGGCACCTCATGGTGTCTTAAATTCCCACTAGATCTAAGAATCTGAAGGTTACTGAGGGAGTGCCCATGTCAGAATATATATTAAGGCATCTAATATGTCTAGTCCTTACCAGATATCAACACCACAACTTGGATTTATATAATAAAAGAGCCTAGTTACCTGGCAGGGACCTGAGAGAATAGAACGTAGGGCTTGTACCTTTTAACTGGAGGAAACTTGTGACAAATATACCTTCTTTTGCGGAAGGAAGGGCAGGTGTAAGTGGGAAGGGCAGGTGTAAGGGCAACCAGAGGTTGACAGGAGGGGTTAAACATGACTTTTCCAGCTTCATGAATGTCTCCAGGTCTAGATTCTCCTTTGGCCCTAAATCAGCCTCTGCAATACTTGAAATAATCAATCAATGCGATACTCGGTTGCTAGGGAGGATCTCTTCAAAGAGTGTTATCTGCCTCAATTTCCCTGACTGGTATTCTCTGTCTGAAACCCAGGCCTATTATGTTCACAACATCTCAGTTCTGGGTACAAAGAAAAGCAAGAGAGGAACCCCTGCAACATCAGATATTATGAGAGACAAGAGGGACCTTCCACTCTAGTAGATGAGAAATAAAAACACAACCAGAGTTTACATATATATATATTCTTTTTTTGTAAGTAATTTATGTTAACTAGAAAATAAAGACTTGGAAAACATAGTGATGAAACTGTACATCACCTGAGATTCTACCACCTGGAGATAATCATTAATAACATTTTCATATATTTCCTTCCAATCTGTTTTTTCATCTGCATATATATAGTTATAGATAAAAATAGAGCAAGAGAGATGTTTTGCATCATACGGTACATATGGTTGCATAACCCTTTGTAACACTCAACAATGTATTGTGAATATTTTCCTAGTCGTCCAAATTCTGTGACATGATTTAAAGGCCTCAGGATTTTGTATGGTATGCCACCAACTCATGTTCTGGACACATAGGAACTCACACATGAACTGACATTCCCTAGTTCTTACCAGATTCCTCTGAACACTGGAACATTCTGAGCCACCCCTGGACCCAGCCTCAGTACCCATCCTGACTTTGAGTGTTACACACAACTTACACTTCCCTAGTGCTTTAGAGGATGCCTATGAGATTAGATCCACCTGGAAAAAGAAACCTCTGCTTGAATTGTCCATAACCTTTGAGCTGTGCCTTGGACTGCCTGGCCACCTCTGCCAAAAGTCAGTTTCTGCAACCCCATTTTTCCCAGCCCCACCTGATCCTGCTTTCTTCCCTGCTGGTCTGAGTGAGAGGCCAGCACCTCTCATTTCTGAGCCTGTTTCTATGATGAAAAGCACACAGAGGGATTGTTAATAAAACAAATACCATGCGTGTTACAATCTTGCCTGGTGACTCCTATGTGGATTTCATTTTGCCTAGAAAGGACCAGAAGTCAATTTCTACACATTGGGAGAGGATCATTTTGGACTCTCATCATATTCATTCAAAAGTTATTTAATGAGCACTTCTACATGCCAATCAATGAGTGGCGTGGTCCTCGTCTTTAAGGAGTCTACATTCCAGGGAGGGAGATTTAAATAATAAGGAAAACAGATGAATAAATGTAATTATAAGAATAAAATACTATCAAGGAACCAAAAAAGACAATCAGTTAATGAATATTTAAGGGACAAAATTTAAGTAGGACAGTCAGGAAACACCACTTTTAGGAGGTTTCCAGCACATTCAGGAAACTTCCTTTCCTCCAAGATCTCAAAGAATTAAATTCACTGTTATGCCATTTTCTAAAGCATATGATACATTATAGATTATGACCTTTAGGACTTCACCATGCCTGTCTCACACTCCCCTCAACCTCAACAAAGTTCATTCTACGCTCCTTCTCATTAAAATTGGTCAATTGCCACCTTACCCAAGGTGCTTAAATACTCTTAGTGAAAGAAAAAGGAATAAACATGATAAAATGCATTTTTTCTTTCCAGTCTTCAGCAGTTCAAAATATAAATTATGTCTTTGATCCTGGCAGCTCCTCAGCAACAAAAAGATGTTTGAAGAAGGAAAACAGGAAATGCCATAGAGAAATGTGTCTCTGTTGCTTTGAAGAAAAACCTTCCCATCAGTGAACAAAAACATGCTAGTGTTTAAGAGTCAAACAAACCTGGGTCTGAATTTCAGCTCCACCTTTTGCTTACTGTGATGATCAAAGACAAATTACTTAACCACACTGAGCCTCAGTCTCCTCATCTATAAATTGCAAATGCAGTCCAATTTGCAGCATAAGTGTAAGAATTTCTAATAATATATGTAAGACATTTAGGAAGTGCCCTCACATAGTAGCACTTGTAAATATGTTTTAAAGAGTTGTTATCAGCTCTTATCAGCCTTGTGATGTATTAATTGTTATCCTTATTTATCTGTACGTTATCCTCATATTATGTTTGCTCAGAGAGGCTAAATAACTTGCCCAGTTAGAATCCAGGGCAGACTTTAAATCCAAAACTCAGCTCTTAACTGTGTTTGGAACCCTAAGAGGGACTTAACTGTAGAATGGAAATGTAGTAGATTCTGTAACAAACGTCTCAGGTGAAAGTCCATTTAAAGTAACACTTGGCAGATGGAATATTATGTGGTACCAGAATTTGTTTTAAAATAAAACCACAGCAGAATGATGGCTGGGAGCAATGACTTGCCTGCCACTGTCAAAGTCAGGCAGAGTGAGCTTTAGGAATGATGGGACAGCAGAAAGAGTAAGGAAGGTGGGACCCAGTGGGATAGGGGTTGGTGAGAGGAATACACTATAGAGGGTTCCCAAGGAGCACACGTACACACCAAACACCAATGAAGACACCAGCTCAAAAAGTGGACGTGAATATAGGACAAATTCAAATTGTGCATCAGTCTTGTGATATTCCCGTCAAATATACATAACCTGAGTCTAATCATGAGGAAATATCAGAACAACTCCAATGGAGGGACATTCTACAAAATAACTCCTACAAAGAGCTCTGGCTCCTTTTAGTGGAGAATGATATTGAAAAGCTAAGATCTGGGCACAAGGTCTGTTCATTGTTACGAAGGCTTTGCTGCTCCCAGGCACTATCAGTGCACAGAGCTAGGGAGTGCATATGTCTGTACACAAGATTTACACCTGTATTTCTTTATGTATCTATATGCATTGGAAATTTCAGTGTTCATTCTATTTTCTTCCTTTCCATATTTGCAACTCTCTTCTGACACTTGGATCACCTTATCCTTAACACAGTTACTTATTTGCTCAGCCCTCTGTGTGTAACTAGTCCCCAGTTTTCACTCTTGAACAGATGCCACCCTCACCTCATTTAGGCTCCTTTTCATGCCAGGCTACTCCCCCTAGCCTGAGCAGAAGCCATCCCCCATTTCTCAAGCTTTGAAACCCCAGATAGAGCAACTTATTCAGGTATTAATAGAAGATACATATGTAACTTGCCAGTATCTAGGATCTACATTTTATTTTTCAGGGCTTTGGGAAAAGTTAATATAAAAAGTTTTATGTTTAGCTTCTAATAAAGAACAAATTCTTCACCATGTTACCAGTTCAATGACATTTGCCTGGGATAGGGGTTGACAAACTGTGGCCTATCAGCCAATTTTTGCCTGTGGTCTGCTAGTGTACAACTCGGCAAGGTTGGAATTTTTTTTTTTTTTACTTTTTTAAAGGATTAGGAAAAGGAAACGAATATGTGACAGAGACCACATGTGATCCGGAAAACCTTAAGTATTTACTACCTAGCTCTGTATAAAACATGTGCCAATTCTGGTCTAGGTATCTAACTTCTATGCCAACTTGGCCAGCTTATTTACCTGGAGGTAGTGACATAAAATAGATTAAGATTCTGAGCCGCTTTAAGTCTCAAAAACTTCAAATAGGTTGCAAGGAACCAATGATATTGTCATCATACTACCAAGACCAAAACAAAGATAATGAATAATTTGCAAAATCATCAGTCAGAACAGGATCATGCTAAGGATAAAATCGAAGTTTCCCCCATTCCTTGTCCTTAGATCAAACACGCCAGGCTCCATTTGCCTTTCATTTGTATGGCCATTAGGGGAAAGCCAGCCTATAACACTATTTATTTCAATCAACATCCTCTTATGTAAACCCCCAATGTTTGATTATATGAGTGTGTACAACTACAGAATTAATTGAGTATAACCCCTAATTCAAATTCAACATTAAGTCCATTCTGTACTAAAATATGATTTATTGCAAGCATTGCAGAACCCTGGAAGCAGAGTGCTTCAAAAGAACAGGGTCATTATTTCTGAGTTACATGCCAAATATTAATAGAGTTAGAGGGCCAAATTGCCACCTTTGGACTAATGTAGTACCCACTTACTAATGAACCTTGCATATTTTGTTTACTACTTTGCATTAGAAACCCAAGGGCCTGTTTCTTAGAGGCAGAACTGCAGTTTCTAGATAAAGAGGAGGAAAACCCATTTGCATTAAAAGAAGAAAAAGAGAAATGTACAGAAACATTTCCAAAGCACTGCTAATAAAGGTATGCCTGACACAATCTTCTTTCTTCACTAAGAGAAAGAAGAGCTGCACTCAGCATTGTTTATCAATTTAAGTGCATTAATTCTGTTTTCCACATATTGTGATCTCCATGCCTTAAAAAAAAATCTCTTTTTGAAGAAAGGTTTTAAATAGCTGCAGTCTGTTCCCTTTACTTTCCTTTCTTACCCAAGCAATGCCCCAGACAGCTGAAGGCACATAAAGGATAGGTAATGTGAGGGGGAAAAGAAACAACAGAAAAATAAACAGCTCACAATGCCATGAATTCATATTCCACTATTAGTTCATATTCTCACTTAACAGCTTGGGCTGAAATGTGAGTTCCAAAGCAATGCTCATACTAATTGCCTTGAATAATTCAGGTTTTACCACTCTCTAGGGTCTCTCTGCAGCCCAGTGGCCGGAAGCCATATTTGGTGGTTCGGAGCCCACAGCATGATCACTCTAAATGCAGCACACTACACAGTGAACAGGAGTAGCACGATTTGGTAAGTTGGAAAAGCCAGAACAGAGGAGAAGTTGGGGAACATGAGCCAGCCCAAGGAACCAACTGGTTTTCAGTGTGTTGCAGACCCACTGAAACTGGAATCTTACCTGGGTTTATGGATCTTTGCTGTATGTGCTCTCTTTTTACAAGGTTACAAAAAGCTCTGATCGCAGTTTTTGTTTCCTTTGGCTCAAGAGAGAAATTCTGAATCTGCTGATGACTCGAAATAGGTCCTGGAGAGAATAAAGGAAAAAAAATTAGCAAAAAAAAAAAAAAATACATATATTAAAAAATACCTCATTCAATTGCCTTGTCTGCGTAATAACATTGAGCATGACTGTCACTCTGAAGACATATTAGCTCATTTAGGTAATTAGTGTGAGCAGCATGTTTCCCTACTTATTCCATTCAATTATAGGGTTCTCACTTTGTCATTACTGGAGTGTCTTAATGTGACTTGTAATTAGTGTAATTACAATCCAATGTTAATTATATCTGCCACTTAGACATAATTTTATATAGTAATGGTCTCTAATCTCAATAACCTTATTATGTTGTTTATTCAAACAGGAATTAAGTCTTCTTTCATGCGTCAAATATGGAGATTACAAAAAAGTACTGCTTGTGTCATTTTGGTAGTTATGACAAGGGAATCTCTGAAATAGCAAAATCATATTTGAGACAATGTCTGCATGTGCAAACAATTACAGCAGTTTCTCTGTTTCCAGAAATATGCCCATGCATCTCCAAATGACTGTGTTCAGAAGCAGTTTGAGCCTTGACTTCACTCATGAATTCTGGGACTAACTAATATGTATACATCTAGAAGAAGCCTATTACTGCAGCTCAGTTTATTAAAATACCAAATACACTCATCTCTGACCATTTAATGGTCCATTGCTCTGAGTAACTAACCATTGTATACAATGTAATAATATCACCTCAAATTTGAAGAGCACGTTATCTTTTTAAGTGCTTTTAAATATATTATTTCAGTCACTTGGACACAACTTTATGGGAGTAGAGATGGCAGGTATCAGATCATTTTAACAGTTGAAGAAAATAATGATAAAGTACAATGCCATATCAATTAGCAAGGGTAGAGCTGCTAATCAAAAGGCAATTTAGCAGAGAGGTTAATTGCATGGGCTCCAGACTTAGATTTCTAGCGTTTGAATCTTAGCTTTTCCATTTACAAGTTCAATGCCCTTAAGCAAGTTGCTTATTTCCTCTATCCCATAGTTTCCTCATCTGTATAATGGAAATAACAACAGTATCTACTCCATAGAGATGTTGCAGGTATTAAATAAACAACAGAGAAAAAGCTTAAAATGGTTCTTGGCAAAAACTAAAAACTAAATAAATGTTGGTAGCTATTACTGTTACTCTCAACAACTATAAATCATCTGATTTGTGACCTGATGCTCTTTACCATAAACCACAACCTTTCCTTATAGATTTCCTGATGCTAATTACGAATTAAGGATTTGGTATATATATTGCATATTTTCCACACATCTAGGATATTTACTTAGAAATAGACAATCCTTCTCAAAGATTATTTAATAAAGCTAAAAGGAAGAATTAACCAACTCTACTCTTACAAGTATGCAGTACCATGAAGTTCTTTATGATAAGATTCAGTGGTTTTGTTGTTTGATACAAGCACCAACAATTCCTCAAATACTTGGAGTAGTACTTTTTTTGTCACGATATTGGTCCATGAATCCTCAAAAACTTAACAGGACAAAATGTGATTTTATATATATATATATGACATACTCTTTACACCAAGTCATACAAAAATGTCAGTTGTTATTTATTTAATGGATCTCTGTCTCTGTGTTTTATAAAAAGATATTATGGCAGAATGTCACAATTTACAAATCTTCCTTGTTGAGATTTTTTATTTCCTATCATCTCTGGCTCCTTTCCTAATTTTCAGAAACAAATAGATTGCAAACCAAGTTTTGAAATGATTTGGCATCTTATGACATATGATCCCTTCTGTGATGAAGCTGGCATGAATAGGTATTCCCACCATCTATTCAGTAATAAAAAGTTTTGTGCTGATAACTTCTCTTAATTAACAACAAAATTAACACCAACAACAAACTGGCACTTTCCTGGCTATGGATTTTTAGACTTTTTTTAAAGTTCTCAGGTAGGAAAAAGACCAGTTTTAAGTGTGCTCTAAGCTCAGAGAAAAGCTGGGCCTGCTGGAGCTCACAGCAGTGTAAACACAACCGGTTGGGAAATCTTTGGAATGTGCACTGCTGCCAGGAAACTGGCCATTAAATATTAACTAACAGCTCTTCTGACTTTTGTTTTATTTATAATTATTTACATGCAGAGTTGGGACAATTTTGCTGAAGAGAAAAAATATGCAGAAAGATGTCAATTCCTCCCTCTTTTACTTCTTCCGGTAAGTGCAATGACCAAGGTTTTGACATGCAGCTCAGTGAAATGTGTGGATCACTTCTCACTCCCAGCCCGAGCCTTCCCAAGGAGGCATCAGGCTTTAATATCCTCAGTTGCACAAAGACGACAGCATCTTTGAGCTGCACTTGGGTTAAGAGTCCAGAAACCCAACAGCCTGCTGGACCTGCTACAAATTAGGCAACTATGTCCCCTGGACTGCTTCTCACCTGGGTGCACTTGTCTAGAGTGTTATTTGTGAGTGACCAAGTAAGTGGAGAAACTCCCACACGAGAGGCAGGAAGTCATGGTAGGAAATGTCCTTGGTCAGGGGCTCCTTATCCTGGTCCCAGAATTACTAGCTCTGCTAATTTGAACCTGTCACTTGGCCCCATCCCATCGGAAATTTCCTGCCCCACCCAGTCACTTTCCAAATACTCTATGAGGACAAAATACAAAATTAAATCATATTTATTGAATATTTTATGTCCTCAAAGTAAATATGAGTTTATTAATAATGATCATATTTCATAGGTGAGGGAGTTGTCTAAGAAGACAAAACAATATTTATTTGAAATGTAGGTAAGAGTTTGGAAACCCTGTATAAGTAGACATATTAATCACACACAGAGTAGTAGTGTGTAGGGCTTTGGAATCAGACAGTATTGAATTCAAATCCAGACTCCAGTACTTCCCAGCTGTATGACCTGGGCTAGTTACTTCACCTCACTAAGACATAGTCTCATTAGCTGCAAAATGTTGACAATAATAGCATTTTGTGAGGGTTACATGAGATAACGTACTTAGCAGGGTCTGGACTCAAGAAAATGGTAGCTGTTATTATTAGAGCAGACCATGATAAAGAACGTCAGCTGTATTCCATCTATCAGGGGAAAAACTGGAGGGTTCTAAAACATGATACATGCTTCACGTTTTCGGAAATTCACTCTGTTGTGAGAAAAAGGGAATACAGAAAGGTAAGAGAATAGGCAGGGAAAACTATTAGGAGACCCTTGTCCAGGTAAAGGAAAGTAGTAGTTAGGACATGGGGTTTTGCAATGGAAATAGGGAGAAGTGAACAAATTCAGGCTATATTTTGGAGGTCTTATCAAACAGACTCTCTAATGGGTTAGGTGTGGGATGTAAGAGAGAGAAAAATCTGGATTTTGAGCCTGAGCATTTGAGTGGATGGTAGCATGATGTATTAGATGCCAAAAATACTGCCCAAATTCTTTCCACCCCCTTTCTGGAATGAGGCACTTACTCCCCAGCTTCTGGGAGTGTTGGCTGCAGAGTGCTATTATCTGAGTCCCTTTCCAGAAATTCCCCTCTGCTGAACATTGCTGCCTTGCCCAACATCCTCACCACAGACAGCCTGTATCCAAAGACTGGTGAATAATGGCAATAACAAGGCTGGACCAATTAAAATGTGGGACATAATTCAGGACAATTCTAAAGGGCAACACCAGGTCCAGAGCTCCCCACAGGCACATCTGAGACCTTTGTTGCAATTATAACACATTTAAGTTTCCCTAACCCTGCTTTCCACTCTTCACTTGTGTTGTTAGAGAGCCCTCCCCACCCCGCCCCCGGCCAAGAACCTTCTTTACACAAATTGCTGCTTCAGAGTCTATCTCTCAAGGAAGCCAACCTAAGGCAATTTGTTTCAGATGTGGTCCTAGAAAGTCGAGTCTAAAATGGGGAGGCTAGTGATGAGAACACTGGTAGAAGAGGGGATACCGAAAGCTACTGTAGCATGCTCTTGTGGTTAGTGAACTGCAATGGGAAACCAGTGGAAGGAAATGCACTGTGGGTACACTAGCCTATGTGTTTGAGAAGCTCAGGACTGTGTCTACAAATGGTTCCTTCTGGAACCTCTCAGTGAACTAAACAAGTTAACAAAAGTCTGGGAGTAGCTGATCACCAACTTCAAGCAAAATATAAAAGCCAGGGAGCATTTTTTTTTTTTGAAATTAAAATAAAAATTTATTTGGTTTATTATATCATACAGAAACTGTTTCTATGAAAGTTTGTCCATTTAGAAATAGAAATTCAACAGTAAAACATCAAGTAGAGTCAAATCTTGGGCTTTGATACAACTTAGAATCATTTCAGCACTGAGTTCTCAAACATGGAGCTTCCTAACACCCATAAGGAAGCCTCCAAATCCCCACCTCTCTCATTCTCCCACATCCACTAAGACTGCTTGTTACTTTCCTTAAGGTCCGAGTCCCTTCATGGCCAGTCACTTCAATGTGACCTCCTAGACTCCTCTTTTCCTTAAACAGATATTCTCTAGCTACAGTGCTAGATTACCCCAAGTGCTTACTCTCTTCTCTCCTGTTCTGAGACATTGCAGGAAAAATTCAGGAGATAGATGTGGTTACTGGATCTGCAGGCTGACACCACCCAGCTTTGGCCAGGACTTCCCTGCGGCCTCATCCCCATTCATCCATCTCTGCTGATGTCTTAGAGAAGGTCTCCCTGTGGCAATTCCAGACTTCTGTACCAGCTTCAAAGCCATCCCTAAACCAAACCTCAAATGTTCTTTTCAAGCACATGGTCTCTCCCTCTACTTTACAGAGATAGAGTATTCTACTGATTCTCAAACTTTAGCGGGCATCAGAACCTGGAGAATTTGTTAAAACTCAGTTTGCTAAACCTCATCTCCAGGTCTTGATGGGGACCAAAAATTCACATTTCTAAGAAGTTCCCAGGTGATGCTGTTGTTGCTGGTCCAGATGGTACATTTGAGAGCCACTGAATGAGCCTAATTATTTCCAAACTGCCCAGCAAAGACCCAGGGCTTCTGAGGAGCTACCGAGGAAAACAAGTTACAGAGTGTGGGAAGGGGGTTCTGGGACTCTAGGCTCTGTGTACATCTTCCATGTAGAATTTATGTAACAAAAGAGTTCCAAAACACCATTTTCCTTTAACTCCTCCTGCCGATGCTGATCTATCTCCTGAACTGAACTTATAAACAGCACCACACAGTTTGGCACTTAAACTGTTTCATGCCTGTTTTGCCTTCCCAACTAGAATTCAATTTCCTGGAATGAAGCAGTAGAAGAGAGCATGCTTTTTTTTTTTTTTTTTTTTTTTGGCCCCTATTTTTCTACTCATTCATCCATACACTGGACAAAGCGGAGTGTGGTCCATATGGCTTTCCCAATCACATTGTCACCCCTCATAAGCTACAATTTTTTATACAATCATCTTCAAGATTTATGGGTTCTGGGTTGTAGTTTGATAGTTTCAGGTATTTACTGCTAGCTATTCCAATTCATTAGAACCTAAAAAGGGTTGTCTGTATTGTGCATAAGAGTGCCCACCAGAGTGACCTCTCAGCTCCTTTTGGAATCTCACTGCCACTGAAGCATATTTCATTTCCTTTCACATCCCCCTTTTGGTCAAGAAGATGTTCTCCGTCCCACGATGCCAGGTCTACATTCCTCCCCGGGAGTCATATTTCACGTTGCCAGGGAGATTTACTCCTCCAGGGAGCATTTTTGACAGCATGCAAAGAGACATTCATCTACAGCCACTAAAGGGTAGAAAAATGTTAGTATTAAGCCCATAATTAAGATAGAACATGAGCAGAGCTCAGAGAAGGTTGAATTTTCAGCCACAGCAAGATTGACAGACTGTACATGGTCAAGACTCTGATTGAGAAAGAATGGGAATCTGAGAAGTAGGAGGGCAATATGTAAACTGATGTACTCAAAAATAAGGGTAAGGACACCACAGTAACAACTCTCACTGCAGTTTTATTTTCACTTGACAAATAAAGATTTCCTCCAAGCCACATGAGGTCTCTTTTACTTGCCTGCCCTCTGAGCAGGACCTGGAGTCTGGCTGTACCACCATGTGCTCTGCAGGGCAGCCAGAGGTGTGAGACAACAGCCCACCTCGAGAAGTGGAGCCAGAGCCCATGGCCTGACCAACACCAAGGGATGCTCACAGGAAACCTCTGTCTAGGATCTCTGCCTCAGGCTGATTTTGTTTTTACAAATCTCTCTCAAATGTATTATTTTGGTGACAAAAATCAAGGATTTTTGTAAATTTTTTACAAATTATGAATCATATAAAGTAGTTCTTTTATATTTCCTGACAAAATAGGAACTGTGGCAGCAGAATCAAATTAGTAAAAATCCTAAGGTTAAATAAGCAATGATTAAGTCTGCTATTTTTACCTTTTGTACTAAGAGAAGTGGTTGTAGTATTTTGACATGTGTTTGGTCTTGCTTCCTGCATTGCATTTTTCAATATATTTAAAAAAAAAAATAAGGGTGAGTTATAAAAGTAAATAACAGCACAGAGCTCCTTATCACAAAATGTCCATCACTGAGAGAGGCAAGTATTTAAGGATTCAGGGTCAGGGAAGGTTGCGCAGAGGAGGTTGAACTTCTTCAAGTGGGTGATATTTTTATGGGTAATAGCATGATATCTGGACAAGGACAGGAAGGGGAGTGTGATGGTGATGCATAAAATGCCCTGCTCCCACAAATATGTGATTACTCACTAGGGCAGAAGGACTGTGGGGAGCGGAAGCAGAGATAAAGGTTACAAAGAGGACAAGAATCAAATGTGGGTAGTGTGGTAAAGTCAAGGTGTGTGTGCACTCACACACACACACACACACACACACACGCACAAATAGATAAGTAAGCAAAATGAGAAGAGCCATCATTTCTAACCTCACTGTGCAGAGTAAGCCTCTAGCAATTTTGTTTCACCTTCTCCCAGACATTTTCCTTGTTTATTAAAACACTTTCCTCATTATCTTTGATTTCTTGTATGTATTTTGAGCATGTTACAATATCTGGTAGATATGTAGTAGACACTGATGAATGTTTACTGAAATGAGTTGAAGCTTTCTGACTCATTTCTGTGTGAAGCTTGGTAAAAGGTTTGATTTTTCTCTACTAAAAACTGAAGTTTGGGGAATGATTTGATTTTTCCCAAGAGGTTTATTTTGTTAAACTCAATTCATCTGAAGTAACATTAACTTTGCAAAAATTTTATCAATTCTTTTTCGGAATGTGCTGACGCCGTGGTTGAAATCAAGCAGTTTGTATTGACTTCGAATAACTATATATTGTTCCATTCCAGTTTCTCTAAAGTACAGGTTGCTTCATGATTCAGAAGCCTAATGGGCGTTTGTTTATTTTTCTTTTTACTATTAAACAAACACATAGTTAAAAAGTTTATAAAATTTATAAAGTATAATAAAAACATTAAAATTATTTGTGACTATATGACCCAGAGATAACCACGTAAGAGACACAACTGGAATAAAATGTATTTTAGACTTGAAAAAGCATAGACTGGCATAGGCTATGATCTATGAGAGACCCATCCCCAGGTCTTTACCTATTTGTTTGAAAGATGCATCCATATCAGACTTTGTATTAAAAACAATCAGAAATCAAAAATTACTCAAAAAAGGTAATAAATAAGAATGATTTTTGCTGCAAAGTGTTTGAATTTCCTGAAGCCAACTGTGAAAAGTGAAAAGATTTACACTTCCAAAATGGTCCTCTAACATCATGAGAAGATGCTAAGAAAAAGGGATATATACATATACACACATATATGTCTGGGAGCCTCAGAAATCTCACCATTCAGCCAGCTGCCTCTTCTTTCTATCACACAACTGACCCTGCTTAAAATGCATTCCAGTTCAGACTCCAGAATAATCAGGCATCTCTGGAACTAATTAAGAATCTTACTTTCATTTTTATACTTGGTCAGAGTGAACCTTAAGGTGGCCCAAGGAACAGCTTTGTGTGTATCACATTCCACAAAGGTTTTATATAGATTAAATAATATTATGAATACCAGGCACATCCAAGAAGGGAAAAGAAATCACAAAATAAGAAAAAAAAAAAATCTAAGGAATTTTTAGAAAGGGAAATAGTCCGAACCACCATGATTTCCTAAAGAAAGAAAGGTTTGTGGGGTGACCATTGAATGTACATACATATATTCATATGCAGCTTAAGTTTTGTCCTGTCAAATACTGAGAGACTGGACTCTTTTTCATGCTGTGACTGCCTACTATAGTCGATGCTAGCTTATTTACCGTAACAATATAATAAGCATATATTACTTCCTCATCCTTGAAAAGTGAGAGGTCAGTGAAAATATTCCCAATTCACCACCCTGTAAGGAAGCTCCAATCACCCAAGAAAGGAGATAGCATCAATAAGGACAATACTCAGTGTGCAAATTGCTTATGAGCTACGAGGCATTATGCTAATTGCTTAATAGAGGTTATCACTTTTAAACCTCCTGATAATCTGTGAGGTAGATGATATTATTATCATCCTTATTTTACAGATAGGGAAACTAGGGAACAGACTATTTAAGTAACATGGCAAAAGGCACAAAGCTAAAGGTGGTGGGATTAAGAGTCAAACTCATGTGAGCTCCCAAGCCCAGGATCTTATCTGCTGTGCTGAATTGCCTCTACTGAAAACAGAAGAAAAATAAATATCTATTATGAGCTATCTGAGCAATATAGATGGCCTTCCCTTAAAAAATAGTTGAAGCGCTTTTTGAAATCTGAAACAGAAAAAAAAAAAAAAAAAACAAAAAAACAAAAAAACAAAAAAACCCAAAGCTAGCTCTGCTGTTTTAGAAATAGCTACATTTTGCTCACAACCATTTACTCTGTTAGCTAAATTCAGGACCTGGAGATACAAAAATGAAACATGCTAACCAATGTGAGCTCCAAATTCTTTTGAATCAATGGTTTTAAAGCTCAAAATCTTAATTGATATGGCTCAATATTAATCTTCACTTTTTCCTTCCTTCCTTCAGCCAGCCAAAAATAAAATATTTATTGAGTACCTACCTATTAATGTTAGACACTGTTAACCACCTGGGCTTCTCCAATAAAAAAATCAAAGTCCCTGCTCTCAAGACTACAATCTAGTGGGTACGATGAGAATGTGAAGAGCAATTTCAAAACAGTATGATGACAAAAATTAACTTGAAATGGATCAAAGACCTAAACATTAGCACCAAGACCATAAAACTCTTAGAAGAAAATGTAGGGCAATATCTTAAAGATCTTGTGATAGGAGGTGGTTTTTCAGACCTCACACCCAAGGCACGAGCAACCAAAGAACAACTGGACAAATGGAAGCTCCTCAAAATTAAACACTTTTGTACATCAAAGGACTTTGTCAGAAAAGTACAAAGGCAACCTACACAATGGGAGATATTTGGAAACCACATATCAGATAAGGGTTTAATATCCCAAATATATAAAGGAATCCTGCATCTCAATAACAGATAGACAAACAATCCAATTAAAAAATGGGCAAAAGACATGGACAGACATTTTTCTGAAGAGGAAATACGAATGGCTCAAAAACATATGAAAAAATGCTCAACTTCACTGGCTATTAAGGAAATGCAAATCAAAACCATGAGATATCTTCTCACACCTACCAGAATGGCCATTATCCAAAAAACAGAAAATGACAAGTGCTGGAGAGGATGTGGAGAAAGAGGCACACTTATTCATTGTTGGTGGGAATGTAGAATGGTGCAACCATTCTGGAAGACAGTATGGAGGTTCCTCAGGAAGCTAAATATAGATTTGCCATATGACCCAGCTATTCCATTGCTAGGTATATACTCAGAGGAACTGAAACTTAAGACACAAACAGACATTTGTAAACCAATGTTACTGCAGCATTGTTCGCAATTGCCAAGAGATGGAAACAGCCCAAATGTCCATCAAAGGATGAGTGAATAAACAAACTGTAGTATATACACATGATGGAATATTACACAGCTGTAAGACAGAACAAAGACATGGATCATATAATAATGTGGATGAACTTTGAGGACATTATGTTGAGTGAAGTTAGCCAGAAACAAAAGGACAGATTCTGTATGGTCTCACAAATATCAACAGACATTAATGAACAAACTTTGGGAGTTAAAAGCTGACAACACAGGTGACCAGGAGATAGAAAGAGGATAGAGATCAGCCATTTGATGCTGAAGGACTACAGAATGTTTAGGATTGATTGCACAGATCCACAAATAGATAGCATAATACTGTGTGATGGTAGCACAGTATTGTAAGTACACCGAACAAAGATGTCTGTGAGTAAAGCTGAAAGAGGTGGGATAGGAGAATGTATGACACCAGAGGTAAAGATAGATGATAAAGACTGAGACTGTATAACTTGGCAAAAACTGGAGTGGCCAATGACTGTTACTAAATATACAAATATAAAAATGTTTTTGCATGTGAGAGAGCAAATGAATGTCAACCATGTAGAATGTTGATAAAGGGATGGTATTCGGGAAAAAACGTAAAGCAAACTGGAGTCTATGGTCAACAGTAACATTGTAATATACCTCCATTAAACATAACAAAGGCAATATGCCAATGCTAAGTGTATATGAGAGGGGGATATAGGGGAGGAATATGGGATTCTTGGCAGTGGTGTTATTTTCTGTCCTTACTACTACATTGTATTGTATGACATGTTATTTTTTTTTTTATCAGATAAAAAACAATTTTTATTGTAGTAATCAATATGTTCAAGTGCTGATTGTGGTGATAAATGTACAACTTTATGATGATACCATGAACTGATTAGACACTGTGGATAAATGTATGGCATGTCAATATAACTCTATAAAATTGTAGGAAAAATATATATATAGGAGTAAGAGTGTTGGAGAAAACATGGTGAGAGGGATGTACCTATCTACTGTTGATGAGCAGGTAGAATGGTGTAGACTCTCTGAAGGTCAGTGTGGTGGTTCCACAAAAAGTTAAGTATGTGGGGACCATAAGGTCCTGCAACCTCATTATGGGGTAGGTCATTTGAAGATCTGAGAGCAGAGACATGAATGGACATTTGCAAACTGTTGTGCATGGAGACAGTAATCATGATTTGCAATGGGTGGAGGTGACCTAAGGGTACAGAGACTGAGGAACAGAATGGTGAACTGTGGCGTATGCATACAATGGAATATTGAGCAACTACGAGAAGGAGTGAAGCTGTGAGACACACAACAAGGTGAATAGATCCTGTACACAGTATTTGAGTGAAGTATGCCAGAAATAAAGGCAAACACTATAATGCCTCACCAATATGGACTAACTACAATGTGTAAACTCAGAATTGAATCTTAGAACATAGCTTAATGTGGTCATCATTATTGTAATAGTTCCTAGATTGTAAGCTCTTACAGCAGTCAGCTCTATTCCTGAATTGTAATGCCTATCTCTAAACTTTGAGATGCTGAACCCTTAGTGTATAACCTGATTGGTCTCTGGAACAATGCGTATCTCTGAGACACCTGAAACTCAGAGCTAGAGCTCAGCAGATATGAATGTCAGTATTAGTGCATACAGCAACTGTTAAAAAAAAGCTGAGAAAGAGTCCAGACTTCAATTAGTGATATGAATGAGCAGATCTAGTTAAGACTAGGGCAAACCAGGCCAAAAGATAAAGGTCGAAACTGACTGTGTTTTAAAACTTCAACTTCCATGTGAGACCAAGGGAAAAGATGTCTATTTGGTGCAGGATCTATATTTTCTAAACAGTATAACTCTACAGTCAGTTTGTTCAAACACCACAATTTCACGGAACTTTGAATAGGAAGTGAGATACAGTAGGTTAGTATAGGTTAGAGTGAAATAGTGACACATCCCAAAGTAATTTGGGCAGAGAATAAAAAACATATTTACAGCTCCCCCCACCCCCACCCCGAGGAGCTGGGGGAAGGTGCAGAAGTGTTGGACTTCCTCACCTGGATCAGTGTTGATGTTGTCACAAACATTGGGACTGGCGGTTTGATGTGCCAAGCCCTCGATCGTGGGACTTGCCCTTATGAAGCTTGTTACTGCAAAGGAAAGGCTAAACTTGCATATAATTGTGCCTAAGAGTCTCCTCCTGAGTACCTCTTTGTTGCTCAGATGTGGCCCTCTCTCTTTCTCTAACTGAGCCACCTCGGCAGGTGAACTCACTGCCCTCCCCCCCTACATGGGACCCGACTCCCAGGGGTATAAATATCCCTGGCAATGCAGGATATGACTCCCGGGGATGAATCTGGACTTGGCGTCATGGGATTGAGAATATTTTCTTGATCAAAAGGGGGATGCAAAATGAGATGAAATAGTTTCAGTAGTTGAGAGATTTCAAATGGAGTCGAGAGGTCACTCTGGTGGACATTCTTATGCACTATATAGATAACACCTCTTAGGCTTTAATGTATTGGAATAGCTAGAAGTAAATACCTGAAACTACTGAACTCCAACCCAGGAGTCTGGACTCCTGAAGATGACTGTATAATAATGTAGATTACAAGGGGTGACAGTGTGATTGTGAAAACCTTGTGGATCACACCCCCTTTATCTAGTGTATGGATGGATGAGCAGAAAAATGGGGATAAAAACTAAATGACAAATAGGGTGGGATGGGGGGGGATGGTTTGGGTGTTCTTTTTTTACTTTTATTTTTTATTCTTATTCTGATTCTTTCTGACATAAGGAAAATGTTCAGAAACAGATTGTGGTGATGAATGCATAACTATATGATCGTACTGTGAACAGTTGATTGTATACCATGGATGATTGTATGGTATGTGAATATATTTCAATAAAACTGAATTAAAAAAAAAAAAAACTTATGGGTTACAGTTCCACAGTTTCGGTTCTTTCCTTATTATGCATTTAGGGTATATACAGAAAGGTGAAGACTTTCAAAGCACAATTCAGTGAGTAGCTATATAGCAAATTTCAAAGGATGTTATAGGGTACAGTTCTACTGTGTCATTTACCTCCTTCCAGCTATTCCAACAATTGAGTTTCATATGCTGAATTTGTATCTAGAAATTTAATAAATTGTTTGGTAGGTTTCAATGGTAAATCTATAGATTAAATTAACTGCATACCACATGATGTCACCTGCTAATAAGAATTGTTTTGTTTCTCCTATGGACATCCTTGTACCTTTTATTTTTCTTGCCTTACTGAACTAGCTAAGATATCCTAAGAAAGGCAATATAATGATCAAAAGCAGTGGTACTAGTGTCCATCCTTTTCAACTTCTAGGTCTCACAGGAAATATTTAGTTTTCATTCAGCTCATTTATTGAGAATTTTTTTCTTGAGTTTCAAATAAAAATGTTAATATCCCCTTCCCCCCCCAAAAAAAACAGTACGATAAGAGTTACATAGGGATAAATAAGCCTGATATTTAGGAGAGGCTACCAAATCCTTGGTGAGAAGGATCATAGAACTGATTTATGATGGATGTTATTTCTAATCTGAGGCCTTAAGATAAGGACAAACTAACTAGTTGATGTAATAGAACGCTCAACATGATTTTAAACTATGGGCAGGGCCCATGCCTTCTGTTTCTCTTATACTTCCTACTAAACTAAAGAAAGAATTCAGTAAAAACTGATTTATACTATGTTTCTATCTTTCTAAGGCTATTGACACAGTCCCCTCAAAGTCACAAACTATAATTTCTGCACCCCTCTTGACTTGGTTGTCAATATTGTTGACCTGGAAGAAATTTTATAAATATTTGTTGAGTTTTATTGACCTGAGTGGAAAAACTCCATCAGAAGATCACAAATCTATGGGAACCATTCCAAAAGATTTTGGGAAAACATACCAACTGCCAAATGTTTGGTCCTTCTTACTTTGTACTTAACATAACAGGATTTGAGCTTAATTTTGCAAAATTGTTCTTTTCAAGGGACATTATAATTTTGAATTATCTCATATTAAAATTTTGTCAGATTAGATCAACTTTATAAAATTCCTTCAAAATAGCTTAGATGTGAGTATAGCTGTAGAGGAAGGGGAACACTAGATAATCACCTACTTACTATGACTCCAGGAATAATGGGAAAATTCTACGTCAAAGAAATAACACTGGGATAGATGTAAAGGGTGTATACCATTTACTTATTTATATCATCATCATCAAAATACAAATAATCTCTAGGAAAGGAGATCATGTGTTATCTGACTTCTTTATGTCACTTAGAAAAGCCATGGAGAATACGACTCATGAACAATAGTGTAGAGAGGGTAACATAGCAGTAAAGAGATTGGAGAGAATATATGTTGACTTAAAGAACACTGAAAGAAATCTTACAAATACTCTTGAAATGTGATACAATAAAATCATGTTGATTGTAGAAATAATACAGAAGCCAATAACCAAATACAAGATTTAAATTGAATTATCTGGCCATGAACTCACCTGGACAAGCCCATATAATTATATTAAACTATTTTTTTCCCCTCCAAAAACTAGATGATAATATAACATGCCAAGAGCCAGAGTTAAGACACAAAAAGTAGTGCAGAAAGATTACAGATTTTGAAATCTCAACCACTAAATTCATGAGGTAAGGTTCATGCAGGGTTTAATCTTCTAAAAATGAATACAGTAATGCTGTAAAGAAAAGTCATTGTTTGCTTTATAAACTGAATGACACCATTTATCTCTATTGTTTTACTATCATACATACCTCAGAACACTGCAATTTGGTGTCAATAAAGAAGTTTTAAATACCAATGTATTAGTTATCCTGAAAACCAAAAAGCTATAATCCTGGGTTGAGCTCTTATGCAAATATCTCTCATAGAACCAAAGAAGTCTCCAACCCTAAATGATAATACTATACAGGAGAGTGGTGTAGAGTACTAAACAAGGTAAGAAATCATGTGCATTAGGCATTGCAGAAAATAGAGAGATAGCTAAAGAATTCCAAGTTGATAGCTACCACAAGAAAATCAGTTAGAAAATGCAAACAGCTCAACAGAAAGTCACAAAGAGTATACAGAATAAGAAATACAGACAATAAATGTATAAAAATTAAATGCTCACCTTAACTCATAACTAAAGAAATGGAAATCAAAACAAGTATATAACCATATTTCACTTACAAAGTCAGCAAAACTTAAATTGTTTGATGATAATGTGGCCAATCACACATATTGTTGGGGAGAATATGGATGAACGCAAACTTTCAAGAGTACAACAAGGAAACAGGAAAATTGAATGGCTAATTCAGACTCACTCCTAAGACATTAATGCTACCAGATACTCTCACAAAAGAAATCATTCTGATATATGTACAAAAGTGTTCATTAAAATATTGTTCACAATAGCTAAAGCTGAAAATAACAAAAATGTCTCCTGTACGATTCTGGTTAAGTAAATTTTGGCAAATAAACTGTATCAGTCAGTCCAGTGAGGAGATAGGAACCACAACAGTTATTTTAGCAGACAAAATTTAATATCAAGGACATTGGTCCCACCCTAACAACAACAGGTGTCAGATAATCTACAAAAATTATAATTTACTGAGCCAACAGGGAACTGAGTTAGCAAGGCAACCAGGTAAAATCAACTCCAAAGATTAACAAAGTCCTTCCAAGGAGCAATGGATCACACAAACGATTTGCCTTTGTCAGAACACAGGAGAAAGAAGTGAGTGCCATACCACCAGGTGATAAATTCAGTTTAAATGTTAACAAATTCCTAAAGGCCTAGTATAGACTAGCATGTCAGTGTGGAATAGCTTGTAACTCCAGGCTCATGAGAAGTTTGTGCTCACACACAAGTCTTCCATGGTCTCCATCACATTCTCATGAGAAAAATTGAGGGCATGTTAGGAGAGAGCCCACTGGAGTGGACCAGGCATGCAGATGATCATGAGCTGCTGCTGGGGGAGGCTACACCTTCCTGGCTTCCCTGAACACTTTTTACATGGTGACGGTCTTAAGCCTCTGAGTGAGGAGAAGCAAACTCTCTTGTCCCCAGGACTTAGGCAAAAACCCACTGCTTCTAAGGGAGGAAAAGTAGCAACACTGTCTGCTTCTGGGGAAGGGAAAAGAAACCCTCCCTTTAGGACAAACTCAAGTATCCATTACTGCTAGGATAGGGGTGAAAATCAAGCCTTATGTCACTGGGGAGGGGTAGGAAATTGTCTTGGATGCATAATCCCACACCAGTATCAAGCAGAGGTTTGCTACTGTGGAAGGGACAGAAAACACTCTCCTGCCCAAGAACAAGCACAGATACAAGGCAGTTTGGTTGCAAATGGGAAGAAGGACAAAAAGGCTGATAAAACCCCACCCCTGAAGTCCAGGCTGGAGCAGGACACCAGGGAATCGCCCCTCCCCCCACTATGAAGCTGGGCTTCTGTGACAACTGCTATCCTCTACCGGTGGGGGTAAGGGCATGAAGAAAGCTCCATCTGTGCACAGGTTTGCAGAGTCTACTGAAAACTGAGCATGGAGCAAGAATGCTGAGGAAAACTCTGACCCATCACAAGGTCCCTCTCTAAACACCAGATAACAGCAGCCTTAACTAACAGTAACTACGGACGTTCGAAACTTACAGTGCAGTGAATAGCAACAACAAACCCAATTCCAGCTCAACTCCTGACTGTATTAGCCTAACTCTCCACATAAAACGCCTTGCAGAGGAAGAAGCATGCTCATTTCCAGGTGTAAATACTATCTACCTTGCTCTTGACTGTTCTTCTATACCCCATATCCTGTAGTCAATCGAAAATCATGAGACACACACAAAAAGCAAAGAGAAAAAAAACCATTGTAAAGCAATAAGTAATCAGCAGAAACAGACTTTGATATGACCCAGATGTGGAGATGACGCAGAATTTACAATGAATATGATTACATTAGTTAAGCAGAGATGGCAAACTACAGCCTGCGAACCAAATCCAGCCTGCCACCTGTTTGCATACAATGTGCCTGCTAAGATTGGCTTCTACAATTTTAAATGGTTGAGAAGTAATCAAAAGAAGAATATTTCATGGCATGTGAAAATTATTTAAAATTCAAATTTCAGTGTCCAAATACAATGTTTTATTGGAGCACAGCCATAGTCATGGTTTTACAGATTGTCTATTGCAACTCTTGTGTACAGTGGCAGAGTTGAGTAGACCCTACTCCCTGCCAAGCCTAAAATTTTACTATCTAGTCCTTTACCATAAAAGATATGCAGACCCTGTGGTAAAGCATGTACTGGAAAAGGTGGGCAACATTCATGACCAGATGGGGAATTTCAGCAGAAACTTAAAATCCATAAAAGAAGAGACAAATAGAAATTCTAAAGACAAATAAAGACATTGTCAGAGATGAAGAATTGCTTGAACAGACAAATCAGCACACCAGCACAGCTGAGAGAAGAATCAATGCTCCTGAAAATAAATCAATAGAAGTATCCAACCCAAAGAGAAAAGGCATAGGGGAAAAAATACAAGAGCTGTGAAACAATTGCAGTACATACATATAATTGGAAACCCAGAAGAAATACTTAAAAGGATAATGGCTAAGATTTTCCATAATTAAAAAAGACTGTAAATTATAGAACTATGAAAACCAGAAAACATCAGAGTAAATAAGAAAATTAAAAAAGAAAGGGAGATTTAACCACATTTGCTAAAAACCAAATTATAGAGATCTTTATGGGAGCCAGAGAGAAACATTTACATAAAAAGCAACAAAGATAATAAATACATCAGAAAGCATATGAAAAATTATGCAAGCCAGAAGACAATGAAGTGGTATTTTAAAAGTACGGAAAGTTATAACTGCCAGTCAAAAATTCTATACCCAGTGAAAATATCTTCCTAACATGAAGCCAAAATAAAGATATTTTTCGAGACAAACAAAAGCTGAGACCTGTGTATAAGAAATTATAAAGGAAATTCATCAGGCAGAGGGACTATGAAACCAAATGAAAATAAGACTCTACACAAGGAAATAGAGTTCCATAAATGTTTTAAAAATGAAAGTAATTATAAAAAATCTTATTTTTAAATACTTTCAAATATAACTGACTAAATAATTGTTAGGTAATTATTGGGAATTGGAAAAGGAATAAAGGGCACAATAGGGTATCCAAAGGTACCAAAGCAGAAAGAAGCTACGCGTCTAGAGATGAAAACCAATGGAAGAGGTTGGAATTATTAGTTTGGGTTGAAGGAAGGCCACCCACAGAGCTGGGGGTCAGAGCTGTGAAGAGAAGGCCCTTCTTGGCTAATCCTGGTGCTCTGAACTAAGAGCAAAGGTCTTGCGGATCTGAGTCCCAGAGCCAGGGCTGACTTGCTCATGAGGCAATGTGGGCACAGTGCCGAGGGCCACAGGACATTTAGGGGCCCATGGAAATATTTTGATTCATTTTAAAGTTAGAAGAAAAAAAATATTTTTTAGGTTGAGGAAAATATTTTAATATGTAATATTACTATATTTGTCTTTATACCAATGCATTTATAAAACTAAGCTTTTACTATGTCGTATAGAGGAAGGAGCCCACAAAAACATAAGTGCCTAGGGCCCCTGAACGTCATAATACAGCCCTATCTAGACCTCTGAGACGCAGCTTCCATAGCTGGTACTTGTGTCTCTCAGAGGG
This sequence comes from Choloepus didactylus, assembly GCF_015220235.1. NCBI lineage: Eukaryota > Metazoa > Chordata > Mammalia > Pilosa > Megalonychidae > Choloepus > Choloepus didactylus. Next base: position 35,102,909 of record NC_051315.1, read on the forward strand.
TGAAAAAATGTGTTGTGTGTGTGTTGGAGAATGGAAAGATGGCATCAACTACTACTTCTGGGATGAACTGCTACTTTTGGGAGACAGAAATGATGCTAGAGTGAGAAACAGGACAGAAAGCAAATAATAATAGAAGGAAACAGGAATAGAAAGGCGTCTTCGAGCCTCCCACTTTCCCCCTACTACCTCCTATTAGCAGATTAATAGAGAGCCAGATGGAAAGGAAAATCATGGTTTGCAAAGTTCTAGCCCCAGCATCATAAAGAAGTAGAGAAAGGTAGGTTTGAAACTGAGAGAGAATAATTTAATAACCACCACATCTACATAATAAAGTAATATGTAGCTGTTACAAAAAATTAGTTGATTCAGTATGTGTTGATATAAATAATATCTGAAATACACTATGACAAAATACAGATGATATTTTAATAGAGTAGAATAATGCATAAAAATAATTATAGATAGATAAATATCCTTATTTCCCACCCTGGAAGGAACTCAACAAAACTGTAAATGATGGTTAATGTTAGGGAGGTTGATTAGGCTGATGGATGGAGGCTTTCATTTTTATTTGATTCTTTTCTGTATCATGTGAATTTTTATAATTTTTACCTGTAGTTTTGTTGGCTTGCTTTAACATCAACAGAAATTATTACATGTAGTTTTGTTGGCTTGCTTTAAAGTCAACAGAAATGATGTGAGTTGGCTTATATTCCTTTTTCATTTCCTTTTTTTAAAATCATCTGCATTAAAATTAATAAATATTATTTAAATATGAACATAAAGTTTTAAAAATCATTTATAAGTAAGCTTTCAAGGAAAGACTTCTATTTGGTGTTCTCTCCGATTCCATCTCTCACCACTCTCTTTTTTGTACTCTACTACAACAAAATTGGACTTTTTTAGTTCCTAAAATATCCCTCTAGCTCTTCCCATCAGTCCCTTCTTCATATAACTCCTGCTCATCCTCCAGTTTTCAACTTAACACCACTGTCTCAGAGATATTTTCTGTGATTTTGAGTTTGGGTTGTTTGCCTACTTACATGTTTTCATAGCTCCTCAAATTTTTTCTTATAACACCCACTACATTTTTGTTTTACTATTTGTTTAATAACAGCTCTTTCTAGTAGATTATAAGCATGTGACAACAGGGCCTTTATCTCTCTGTTTCACCTAGAAAAGTTTGTGGCTCTCAATAGAAAATATGTTGGGTATATGGATAAATGGATGCATGGATGAATGGATGAATGCATAGATGGATGGAAGGATGGGGGGGAGGGATGGATGGAGTAATACATAATCTTTTGTTTATAATTTAGTTATGAACCAATATGTAGTTGTTACTTTAAGGGCTGAAGGAAGATATCCCCAAAACTATGACTTGGATTTAGCTCCAGGGATAAACTAATTACAACTAATTAAATATAAATGGATGGGTGTAATTAACTGTCTTGAAATCAACTAAGGGAGAGGGGAGCCCTGCTTAAAAGCTGAGTTTTGTTAAAATTCAATCAAAGGGACCAAGCTATAACTCAAAAAGACATTTTACAAATACAATGCAGATTTTTTAAGCTATAACTTATTTGAGGAAAGTATGCACCTAAGGTAAAAAGGTAGTATCAAAGATTTTAGAGAGAAAGATACATGAATTTAAAAGGAAGGATATCTGCATTTATCTATAATTGTCCAAGGGAGAGCATGCGAAGAGCAGACCTGAATGTCTAGATTGCTGAAGATGCACACTGTTTCATGAGGTGGAGATGATTTATAGGCCTTTTAAGATTAAAAGAATTATACTTTAATATAACCCTATTTATTTTATTTTACTAAATAATCTTTTTATTACTAAGTTAATCTCCCAGGACCCACAACACCAGAGCAATTATGTCCTGAAAAGAGAATATGGATATTTCAGTCATTAGAAAGGCATATTTTTCATCACTGTATGTTAATGCATAGCAACTCTAATTTACATGTCAATCTTTTATTATTTCAGATAGCATGAATCAATTCCCAAAACTTGATCAAGTTGGGGTGTAACAACAAAATTTAGTTTCTGGGCCTGAAAAACTAAGGCCCAAACCCCAGGTCTTCTTTCCAGTAAGATCTTACCTGAATAATAAGCAGCCTGTCCCACTGAATTCAGTCTAATTAAGCAAACATCTATCGAGTACATGCAATTTTCCAGTTACTATGTTAGGCACCGGGAGGAAAACACACAATATAGCCATAGTTCCTGTGCCGGTTTAAGTGTATTGTGTCCCCCAAATGCCATTATCTTTGTGGTCTTGTGTGGGGCAGGTGTTTTGGTGATGGTTGGATTTGCTTGGAATGTGCCCCACCCAGCTGTGGGCAATGATTCTGATGAGATGTTCTCATGGAGGCGTGGCCCCGCCCATTCAGGGTGGGCCCTTATCGGTGGAGCTATATAAATGAGCTGACTCAGGGGGAAGAAAGAGAGTGCAGCTGGGAGTGATGTTTTGAAGAGGAGCAAGCTTGCTAGAGAGGAACGTCCTGGGAGAAAGCCGTTTTGAGGCCGGAGCTTTGGAGCAGACGCCAGCTGCCTTCCTAGCTAGCAGAGGTTTTCCGGACGCCATTGGCCATCCTCCGGTGAAGGTACCCGATTGCTGAGGTGTTACCTTGGACGCTTTGTGGCCTTAAGACTGTAAATGTGTAGTGAAATAAACCCCCGTTTTATAAAAGCCTATCCATCTCTGGTGTTTTGCATTCTGCAGCATTAGCAAACTAGAACAGTTCCTAACCTTGAAATGTTTTAATTTAGTGGAGAAGACAAGCACATAAACTGATTATTTCAATTTATTATAGAGTAATAAGAAAGAGGTACATCCTGAACTCTTTGAGATAAAGGGAAAGGGGAACTTAACCCAACTCAGTTGGGTTTAAGGAAAGCTTCCTGAAGATGAGAAGAGTGGGGTTAAACTTAGAGGACATAGGTGTTGAAATTATCCAACAAAGACTTTAATGCAGCTCTTTTAATAATGTCCAATGAGGTAAAGAAATCTGTTTATGATGAATAAGATAGGAAATCTCTTCAAAGAAATAGAAAATATTTAAAATGACCAAATAGAAAACTTAGATCTGAAAAATAAATATCTGAAATAAAAACTGTGTCAATGAGCTTAATAACAAATTGGAGATAACAAAGGAAACAGTCAGTGAACATCAGTATAGATCAATAGAAGATATCTGACCTGAGGAAGAGAAAAAAAGATATTTTTAAATTAAAAACAGAACAGATCCTGGGATCCTATGGGACAAAATTGAAAGGTCTGATATGTAAGTAATTGGAGTCCTAGAAAAAGAAGGGGCAAAAAATGATGCAGAAAAATATTTGAAGAACTAATGGCTAAGAACTTCCCAAATGTGATGAAGAAGAGAAACTTACAGATTCCAAAGTCAAACAGTATAAATTTGAGGAAGGTTCCCTTAGATGCATAATAGTCCAATTTATGAAATCCAAACAGATAAATATTTAAGCAGCCAGCTAAAAATGACATATTACATAGTGAGGAATACTGACTAAACTTACTGGGGACTTCTCAAAACAGGGAGAGTATAATTGAAGTTAGAGCTAAAAAAATCCTTTCAAATGCAAAATGAGGTCTAAGAGAGGCCTTATGAGAGAAGTTTTCATGCTACCATTGAATTAAGAAGCCAGATATTGTGAATTAAACATTGCCTTGTTACATAAGAGTAATTAAAAGAATTATATATGCACCATAACAAAGGTCAAAAAATTGGAGAAAACAGACAATTACAGGAGTCCTATGTAAAACATCCATTCCTAGCACTAATGTGCACATATTTTACACACTATATATGCAGAGTGTGTATACATATATATCATATTACTGAAGCAACAATGGCCACAACCCCCACATAAACATGACTTCCATTACCTGAAGACTCTAACAAAGAAACCACTTCTAATCTTATTTGTCAGCGCTGAAAAACAAGAGCTTGGACAAAGTGATTCAGTGTGATAAACTACCCAAGCACTATATTAGAAAAAGTTATTATACTAAAATGAGTGACATTGTGAAGAAATTAGCAGTAAGAGGAAACTTCCTTATCACCCAGGGTTTTTCTCATTCAGCAATAATAGAGGACCTTACATTTATCTATCTCAACTTTATGTTAATGGAAATGTTTTACGGGAAGGCAGTTAGTGACAGTAGGCTAGCCAGAGACCTAAGCTTTGTATTGCTTTAGTTGACATTTTCATTTGTACTGTAATGGGAATCCTATTCAGTGTTTTAGGCAGAAATAGAGTCCATTTCCTTTTTAGTTTTTATATCAAAAGATAGTAACACCTCAGAGATATTTTGAGACACCAAAGATATATAAAAATAATCTCATTTCTCAAGATTAATAGTTAAGTTATAGAATAAATAGAAGAGGATAATAGAATCAATATTTCATCAAATGTTAAAACACATTATGTAGACTATATTTGAATCAACTTTAATCATGAAAGAATAAAAATAAATGCTAATATTAAAGCTATGTTAAAAATAGTTTAATTGTCAAAATTTCCCCAGCTCAGGAACTCTGCACACACTAATTATTAAGTTGGAGATTATAGAAGTGATTTTTTTTTTTTTTTTTTTTTTACTATTTATAGCATCTCAGATAGACCAATATTTACTTCTTTCCTTGGTGACTTAAAGATTTGTCACTCCCGTATTCATTCTCAAATATTCTTCATAAGATTACCATATGCTTTTATTATAGCCAAGTATTATCTATATATTAAAGACAGAAAAACTGAAGTATAACCAAGTTTGATTGTTCCTTATCATAAAATAAATACACAAATAGCAAGATGGATTAGAAGACAAATCTAAAAGTGATTAAATCTAACCACATTATAGCTACACACTGATAAATTAAAATTACTTTGTTAAAAGCATGGACTGAACATGAGTTAGTTTTATTTAGAAAAATTGATGGGGAAATCATATTTCATATTTTTAATTCAAGGTATTTTACAACATTTTAATTATTCAGCAGCTCATACTTTAAGGCTAGGATAATATGTAATGCAAAAATTTTAAATCCACATAACTATCTTCTAAATTCTAATGGTAATTTGTGGTCATAGGTAAACTTCAACCCATAAAGTAACAAGATTCCTTTACTTAATGGCACTAACCATATTCAAATATGGTTTGAATAGCAATATAAAAGGTCTGGAAATAATAACCTTAATAGTTGTGCTATCTTTTGAGATTTGGATGACTTTTCTAAAGGGCATCCAGGTTGGTTCTCAGTTAGTTAAAATTAAAGTGAATGAACACATACATAAAATTTGATGGGATTCTTATTCATATTTCACTATTTTCCTAAGATTTCAGGAGTCTTATTGAGGTTCAGTAATAGTTTCAATCAAAGATAAGGAAAAACAGGTTTGTTGTATTGGTCAGAGTTCAATCAGGAACAGACCAACCATCAGTAATGTAAACAGGGAAAATTTAATATAAAAATTATTAAGTGGAAATTAGAGTAATAAAGAATTGGTCAGTAAGAGTTAAAGAGATTTGAAGAGTAGTGGAATGGCAGATACAGGAAACAGGCACTATACCGAGGGCTGAGGTAGAGTGTCCAAGGAAGAGCCAAACCCCCCACCCCTACCTGATCAGGGCTGAGATGGAGGACTATTGGAATGGGCATGGCCATGGCACTCTGGATGGTGGGTAAGTTGCTGAGGTGCCCTCCTGGTAAGACTTGTTGAAAATCTGCCCTCTGGGTGGTCAGGAAGCCATCCACAGGAAGGTGCCACACTTTAGAACTCTGCAGAGACATACAAGAGATCCTAAGGGATGAATGTGGACCTGGCATCGTGGGACTGAGAGTATCTTCTTGACCAAAAGGGGGATGCAAAATGAGACAAAATAGTTTCAGTGGCTGAGAGATTCCAAATGGAGTTGAGAAGTCACTCTGGTGGACATTCTTATGCACTATATAGATAACACCTCTTAAGTGTTAATGTCTTGGAATAGCTAGAAGTAAATACCTGAAACTACCAAACTCCAACCCAGCAGTCTGGACTCCTGAAGACAATTATATAATAATGTAGATTACAAGGGTTGACAGTGTGATTGTGAAGACCTTGTGGATCACACCCCCTTTATCTAGTGTATGGATGAGTAGAAAAATGTGGATAAAAACTAAAGGACAAATGGGGTGGGATAGGGGGATGGTTTGGGTGTTCTTTTTTCATTTTTATGTTTTATTCTTGTTTTGGTTCTTTCTGATGTAAGGAAAATGTTCAGAAATAGATTGTGGTGATGAACGCATAACTATGTTATCATACTGTGGACAGTGGATTGTATACCATGGATGATTGTATGGTGTGTGAATGTATTTCAATAAAACTGATTTTAATAATAATTAAAAGAAAAAAAAGAGATCCCAAGAGAGGTCATTCAAGGAGAGGTGCCTTGCGAGCAGCACTACATCACGAAGGCACCAGAGGAAGTGCTGGAGGAGGCTCCTGGCCACTGAATTCTGCTGGCTGCCCACATGCTGCAGGAACCAGGCCTGAGAAACCTCTCTCTGCAGGAACCAGGCACTGGACAAACAGCCTTCTGCTTGAGGTGTATACTGGTGAAAGCCTCGCTTTGCAGGAACCTAGTGCCGGAAAAAGTTGTACCCTGTAGGAAGCTGGCCAGCTGTCATGTAAGTGTAATTGTCATAACAAACCAAAAGCAAATTCAGCACAAATTGAAAGTAAATTCACCACCACTTAAAAGCAGATTTGGCACAACAATGGCTTGAATGCTCAATGCAATTTATTTGCTTGCTTATTCACAAGCTGCCAACACAACCATATGCAATAGCCATGTCAGGGATCCACATTACATTTAAAGATGAAGGACACCAGGGTCTCTGCAGTTCATCGGCCCAAGGGCTGCAGAAGGCAGGTAGGTACCTCTAACTTTAGGTCTTGGAAGCTGGGTCCAATGTGGTGTCACTGGAGGGTACAAAGACGTTTGCAAGAGGCACTGGCCACAGTGTGACAATGAGGGCTGCAGCAAGCCTTGCAGCACAGCACGGGCACTGGAGCCAAGAGTCAGCATAACCAGGCATCAGCCTGCCTCTACCTGACACTCACCAAACCCGTGTCTGCACTGGGCTTTTATGCCTCAGGGGTCTGGTCATCAATAATTTTATCAAGAGAGTGTCTCTCTGCAGGCATCAAGCCAGTACATATCATATCCTCCCACAAATGTCTGGTTATCACTTGTTACAACCACACATCATTCTCAATGTGTTTATATTCTAAATGTAGTCATCAGGTTTACAATGTTTTGGGGATTCAAAACCATTAATATAATTTCAATACACAATACCAGAAAGGCACACTAACCAAAAAGAGAAAACCATCTCCTCTGCCAGTCTTCCCCAAGCTCATCGTGCCAGCCGGCAAGAAAAGTTTGTACAGAGTCTACCTCCATTATCTCATAGAAGGCAAAGAAAGATAAATTTGGAACTGAGAGACAATAAATTGATACCTGGCATATTTGTTTGCCTACTCAGATGTTCCCTTTCTACATTTTAATTCCAAAACCAGGAATGAATTACTTCATGTTCTGTGTAGTAGTGAAATCTATAAAGGTGAATTTTTCCTCCAGAGATTTCCTTATTCCTTCCTTACTGTAGAGCAACAACTATGATCTTGATTGGTTAGCTTCTATTGCAGAAAACTAAGCCGCCTGGCACATTGCAATGCACCACAGAATGCAACAAATTTCCAAAGAACGGAACCCATAACAGAGCTTAGCCCCATGTTGGCATAGTGAGGTCTACACAGTTAGAGGTATTCCCATTAGGTTTATTTGTCCACCCCACCCTGAGTTTTCCACACATTGGGTGCTTGGTAACCACTGCTATATAATCAAATTGCTCTTTACTGGGCAGAAAATGTTTTCACGTTGGAACAATATTATTATTATTATTATTATTATTATTATTATTATTATTATTATTATTGTCCCAAACTTCAGCTAGAGACACTATGGCTTAATGTCTCGCTGGATATGACAAAGCTAATAAAAGCCAGAGTTGAAATTCAAACCAAGATTGTATATTTTAAATTGGTGCTTTTTTCTAGGACCCTCATTTGCCTTCAAATAAATACTTCTAGCTAACAAAGAAATCAAAATGACTAAAATTTGCAAAATAAGGTCTATCAGGAATTGACAAATAAATTATCGTTGCCTTTAAGAAAGAGAAGCACTTGGGCATGTGAAGGTTGGCCCAAGACTGCGATTAACACTTCTCCAATTCTGTTTTGGAAAAAAGCAAGAAAACTGGAATGAGAGCTATAATAGGGGCTCAAGTTACTCATGAGGAAGACAGAATTAATTAATAAAATGCATTAAGTTTGAATTCAATAGTTTAATGAAAATCTGAATTCAGAAAATGGTACGTTACCACAACCTACTTTGAATTGTGTAAACCTATAATGAAAGTGTTAAAAATATTTCCTTTTTCATATCAAGAATTAATTGAAATTATCCCAAAGAACAATTAAAGGAGGATAATTTCATCTCATTGCCGTGATCATCGAAAAGACAAGGTTAAGAGAGGGATGTGAAAATATTAAACAAAGGTATGTTTTGATTATTTTTCAATACTAGCACAAAGAAACATTTTCTAAAGAAAGTACATTAAGTTGCAGTTAACCAGTGAATAGACAACTTTATTAACAATCTCTGTAATGATTTAAATGACAAAAGAAAATAAATGTGTCAATAATAACAATTAACATTGTGCTATATTTACTAAGCTTTAGTGTAACGTGCATGTTTGCCCTGTAGTAACTGACCTAATTCATCATCCCATTTTGACTTGACATTCAAGTTCTAGCCTCTAAGCAGAAGATCCAGGAGTAGATTTGCAGAGTGATGCCACAGTTTACCACCTGGGGCCTCTCAGCCTTGTTCAATCAGCATTTACCCGTAGACCTAGCCTGACACCCCTCAAATCATCACACAAGGTTATACTCCATCAGTGCTCCCATAATCCCAGAGCAAGAGAGCCCCTATTAAAATTGGGAGCAAATGCTCAGTATGTTTGAGCTAATGAGGTACTGACTTTTAGCCTATGACAACTGACCATCATAATGTACCTATAAGAATGCCCCGAGCACAACATTTTAGAGGAAGCCAGGGTAAAATTGGATTCTTAATAGTGCATTTAATAGAAAGTCAGTCAGTAGAGGTTAATACAATTCTCAGTATGCAGTTTTAAATTGCAAACAGTTTTAGAGTGACCATTTCCATAACAGATTGGACTGACACGCCACACAATGGGCTTTTGGCCTTCCTAGCAGATGGGCCTCCTTTGGTTTTCATCCTGAATACTGCATTAGTTGAAAATGCATTCAATTCAGAACTGAATGGAGTTTTTTTGTGGAAGAGCTGGCTTATTGTTTGATGCAGACAAAGAACGCTTTATCCGGTGAATGACTTGTCATCTTATGTCATGTAAGCTATGTAAAGAATGACTTTTCATTAAAGCAAGTTTAGCATAGTTGCAATTGTCTTGGTCAGATGGGAAAGTTTCTGGCTGAAATAGTGAAATTATATATCCTGTGGTCTGTGCAATCCACAAGTTGATTCTATGTCGGAAAGCAAAAATAATAATAATAAAAAAATAGTTGTTTCTCTTTCCTCTTTGCTCCACAGGATAACTGCCAAGCAGCAATTTTGGAATACACTGAGGACAATCTACCACTTGTACAGTGGCAGAATTCACCAAGTTAGCTAGGGACTGAATACATATACCCCCTTCTCTGGAACCAGATTGCAGTCTCAAATTCCTGAATTGGTTCACTCTGTATTAAAAATATCATTGTTTTCTCACCCAGCTTTGGGCACTTTCCTATGAACTCCTGTTATATGTAGGCCCATATTAAACTCCCCAATGCTGCTTCTGACCTCCACCCTCAACCTACTGCTTGCCAATAAACTTTATACTGTCCTTGCATGCCCCAAACCGCCCTGTATCCACAATGCCTGTGTTGCCTAATTCTCTCCTGTTCACTGGAAACAGTATAGTACCCCCCTGCAGGCCAGGAACTTCTAAAGTTGAAAAATAAATTGGAGGTTTGATGAATGGTGGATGAAAACTATAACTTTCCCAGCCACAACAGTATTACCCCTGCTTGATCATTGAGAACAGCACAAAACTCTCAGCATCCCTTTTCCTGTTTGTGCTCCAGCACCATTGGTAACTGGGGAGTGAGGGCAGCTGTCCAAAAACCCTCTCTGATTTGAACCAACCAGACCATTTGGCACTGTTCTACCCTGCCAAGGAGCCCCGCGAAGGACCGAGTGGAGGTGTAGACGACCCAACAGAATCATCTTGAAAACATGAATCTCCTTTATATTTAGTGGAGAGGGGGCTAGGGCCTTGAGATGACTGACCTTTCCCAGGGACCTCAGGCCCCTCCATCATCTCAAGCAGCTCACCCAGCCATAGGTATCGTATGATACCTTTATCATATATTACACATTTCACATAAGCATGATTTTGAATATCAGAATACAAGAAATCATGGAGTACTAAAAGATAGTGGGAGGAATACTGCTGTCATGATGTGGTTTCTCCACGAATTTGTCCTCATATGTTTACCTTTGTTTTTTTCTGAGCCTACCTTTAACAAATTTTTGATTTTTCACAGTGTCACAAAACTGAAATGTTGCACACTTTACATAACACACCTGTGTTCTTTTATATTTCCTATTTCATACATTTAGTTCTCTTTTTCTCCTTCTCTGATATTTAATGCTATATTTTGAGTTTTTGTTGCAAGACAGTTTTTAACATAGGGATCATGTTGTAATATGGAATGCTCACATTGTCTTTGTGTCCCCAGGACTAAGCTACTGGCCAGAATCAATGACCTGTCCTTGAAATAGAAAGAAGGCTAGCAGGCACCAAGCTCTAGATTTATCCCTCTGCTCCATTTTTTTTTCATTCATATTTAGAGACTAGCTCACAGGTTAGAATTTGACAGAAATCAGACTCTTTGGATGGAACCTCTGGAACTAAATTAATTTTTTTAAACATTTCAGATAGGAAATCCAGATTTCAATTTTGGGTAGCCAGGTCTCTTTGTTTTTTCGTTTTTTTCCACAGGGCATTCTTTTTTGCTTTTTTTTTTTCCAATTGATATGAATTTAATTTTACTGCTTTTTACTTTTTTTTTTTAAAATAAACTCTCCACCTTACCCTCCTCCCCTGGTACCTTTAAAGTGCTTTCTGTCTCTGCAAATTTGCTATTTCTAGTCATCTCTTGTGAGTGACATCATACATCATACATCATACATCATACTGACCATGTTTTCAAGGTTCTTCCATGATGAAGCATGTCTCATAAGTTCATTTTTTTTTCCTTAGGACTGAATAATATTCCATTGTGTTTTGTGGAACATAATATAATATAATATGGAACATAACAAAATATTCCATTTTGCTTATCCATTCGTTTGTTGATGGGCATTTGGGTTGTTTCCAGCTTTTGGCTATTGTGAATAATGCGGCTAAAAACAACGGTGTACGAATATCTGTTTTCAACCTTGTTTCCATTCTTTGGTTATATATTTAGAAGTGGGATTTCTGGGTCAAATGGTAATTTTGTATCTCAATTTTGAGGAACTGCCATATTGCTTTACACAGTGGTGGTACCATTTTACATACCCACCAAGAAGGCAATAGAATTCCAATTTCTCAATACCACCTCCAACACTTATTTTCCATTTTTAAAATAATAGCCCTCTTTGTAGGTGTGAAGTGGTATTTCTTTGTGGTTTTAATTTGCATTTCCCTAATGGCTAATGATGCTCAGCATTTTTTCATGTGTTATCTCTTCTTTGGATAAATGTCTATTCAAGTCCTTTCCCTATTTTAAAAATTGGGTTATTTTTCTTTTTGTTGCTGAGTTGTATGAGTTCTTCATATATTCTGTATGGTCAACCCTTATCTGATAAATAGTTTGAAACTTTTCACTTTCTTGATAATGTCCTTCAATGCACAAATGTTTTTACCTTTGATGAAATCAAATTTATCTATTGTTTCTTTTGTTGCTTGTGCTTTTAGTGTCTATCTAAGAAGCCATCACTAAAACTCAGGTCATGAAGATTTGCTTCTGTGTAACCTTCTAATAGTTTTATAGTTTTAGCTCTTTGTAGTTTTAGGTTCTTGATCCATTTTGAATCAATTTCTGCATATGGTATGAGGTAGCAGGCCAACTTCATTCTTCTACATGCGGACATGCAGTTTTCCCAATACCATTTGTTGGAGAGACTATTCTTTCCCAACAGGATGTACATAGCAGCCTTATCAAAAAATCAATTGGTTATAGCTATGTGTGTCTATTGCTGGACTTTTGATTCTGTTCCCCTGATCTATTTGTCTATTTTTGTGCCAACACCACACTGTTTTATTTACTGTTGTTTTGTAATACAATTTGAAATCGGGAAGTGTGAGTCTGTCAGCCCTGTTCTTTTTCAAGATTGTTTATGATATTTTGGGCCCTTGCAGTTCACATAAATTTGAGAACTAGTTTTTCCAGTTTTCTTGTGGGTTTTCTATATATATATATATATATATATATATATATATGATCATGTTGCTTGAAAATAGAGATAGTTTAACTGCTTCCTTTACAATTTGGATACCTTTTTTTTTTTTTCTTTTTCTTGCCTAATTGTCCTGGCAAAAAATTCTAGTACAACAGTGAACTGCAGTGGTAAAGTGGGCATCCTTGTCTCATTTCCGATCTAAGGGTGAAAGCTTTAAGTCTTTCACACTGAGTATAATGTTGGCTGTGGATTTTTCATAAAAGGCCTTTATCATGTTGAAAAAGTTCCCTTTGAGTCCTAGAGTGTTTTTATTAAGAAAGGAGGCTGGACTTTGTTGAATGCCTTTTCTGCATCTACTAAGATAATCATGTGTTTTTTTCTTTATTCTATTTATATCATGTATTACATTAATTAATTGATTTTCATATGTTGAACCACCCTCTTCTCCTTTTACTATTCATCTATAATGTCCCATTCTACATTGTGATGATAACCTCAATGGATCAACTTATTCCTTCAAACATATTTTCTAGCCAATAAGTTTTTTTCCTCACCCCATTGCACAGTTAAAATATACCAATATCTATTTAAAAAAACCTCAAAAAAAGTATATATTTGAAGTGATTATCAGAGTCTTTAACTATAGATGGATAATAGAGCTGTAGTTAGGGTGGTTTGGGGAACTCTGGATTATATAAGAACCTTCTAAAGCTTGCTCAGATGTATAACTGATGTATATTTGTTTTTATCTTCCACAAATCCCTTCCATCTTTATGGCAAAAATATCTTCTTCTTGGGTTGACCCATCAAAACATAAATCACAATTAACTCATCTTCAGACACAGCCCTTTAATCAAGACAGACTGAATTACTATATGTATTTTAAACCATTTTTCTTCAAGTTCAATGGCTCTCAAATTTAGCCTTAAGCATATTCAAATAGAGAGCTTGCTGAGACAGTGATTGCTAGGTACCATTCCCAGAGTTTCTGATTTAGTAATTCTGAGATGGGGCCTCAGAATTTATAATTCTGACAAATTCCCAGGTGATTCTGATACTACAGGTCCAAGGTTTACAATCTGAAAAACACTGGTTTACTATGTAAGCAAAAAGGGGTTAAGAACAAAGAATTTAGCAATAGAATTATACTTGGTATGTTCAAATTCCAACAGTAACCATAGTAAAGTCTGTATAGTTTAGTGACTTACTTGACTGACAACCATGAACCACATATTAGATTTAAATTTCCTTTTTAATTGAAATTATAATTTTTTTTCTAGATAGCCTTAGCTATTTAAATACAAATTCACAGGAAAGTTATCAGAGATTTATTCATATTGCTCTTTAGGATGCTTTCTGTAAGGCGAACAACTTGTTGTCAATTGCCTTGTGCTGTCTGAGTTTGCCAACATTAGCTTTCTTTTCATTATAAAGAATTCTAGTTACATGGGTGATTGTGAAATCATTTGCAAATGATGACCTGTTTTTATTCTAGCTGTCAGCTAGAAGACTCTTAAGATAACACAGGCCCCTAAAAGGGAAAGAGACTGAAGGCAATTGGGCAATAGGTTAGTCATCCTTGCACCCCCCCCATTCCCACTCTGAGATTTGTACAATCCAGACATTTTCCTCTCACGCATCTCTCAGAAGGCAGTTCTCTCTTTTACTTATCTATTCAATTCCTTCTGCTGTTGTGCAACATTTTTATCTTAGTGTTCATCATATCATTCCTCTCAAATATGATCCTCAGAACACATGAGGTTATTGCCACATAGCCCATCAACACACACACACACACATTTCACCCAAAGGAAAGGAGAATAAGAGACTCCACACACTTCAAGCCTCGGTGAGAGCAGTCATTTGTAAAAGGGAAATCTCTATACTTTTCACACTGTCATAAAATGGATGAAGGAGAGATCACATTTGGTTTTCCAATTACTAATGCTAACAATTCTTTATAAAAAAACAAAAACAAAACATTGATGAAATAACATTGAAAGTTGAGATCACGTTAAAACTTTCAAAACAAAAGCACTGTAAACTTCATAAAATTGTGTTATGTCTTAGAGGTGAGGAACTACTATTAACCGCCATTGTGAAGGTGGTGAATGTATATAATACACAGTACCCATGTTAACCACTCTTTATTTTGGGAGCTTTTACAAATGAATATTTATTATAGAAAACTTGGAAAATATAGACAAGCATAGGGAGGAAACAACACAAACCCAATGCTCAAAGATAAATATGCACTTCATACAAGGATATAAAAGGGAGTAGGTTATGAAACCAGAAGAGGTATTTCGTTAGAGTGTTGCTGAGTTCTAGGTTATTTCCCTGCTTGGGGAAAGGAAAAGAGGTGCTTTCTTCCCATCTCAAGAAGTGAGAGGGTTTTAAAAGCTCCGTGTAACATTTGATATTTATTTCCTAGAATGTGAGAAGACACAGGGACTGGTGACTGAACCCCACCTGAGAAGACTAAATGCAAAAGTCTGTGGCAGGACCTCCCCTCTACGTGGGATCTGACTCCCAGGGGTGTAAATCTCCCTGGCAACACAGGATATGACTCCCGGGGATGAATCTGGACCCAGCATCCTAGAATTGAGAACATCTGCTTGACCAAAAGTGGGATGCGAAATGAAACAAAATAAAATTTCAGTGCCTGAGAGATTCCAGATGGAGTGAAGAGGTCACTCTGGTGGACATTCTTATGCACTATGTACATAACACTTTTTAGGTTTTGGTGTATTGGAATGGCTAGAAGTAAACACCTGAAACTATCTCACTACAACCCAGTAGCCTTGACTCTTGAAGACGACTATGTAACAATGTAGCATACAAGGGGTGACAGTGTGATTGTGAAAACCTTGTGGATCACACTTCCTTTATCCAGTGTATGGATGGATGAGTAGAAAAATGGGGGCAAAAACTAAATGAAAAATAAAGTGGGAGAGGGGATGATTTGGTTGTTCTTGTCTACTTTTATTCTTTATTCTTATTTTTACTTTTTCTGGTATAAGGAAAATGTTCAAAAAATAGATTGGGGTGATGAAAGCACAACTATATAATGGTACTGTGAATAGCCAATTGTACACCATGGAGATTGTATGGTATGTGAATATATCTCAATAAAACTGATTTTAAAAAAAAGTCTGTGGCAGGAGATAAGGAGGACAGGAAGGAAAACAGCTGGCAAGGATGCACAGGGGCCCAATGGCCAAGTGGTTACTGCAGAAGGAAATGTGTCTGGAGTTGTCTTGCAGGAATCTCAGCAGCAACAGGCTGTGGATGTACCATCTGGGGCACAAACTGTGTGCTCTGCCCATGTCAGAGAATTGCCCTACACAGAGATCCCCACAGTGAACAACCAAAGAACAAAACAAGTTCCAAGAAAGACACTGCTCTGAATATCCACTAATCCCAATGTGCGTTATGCCAAGTGGTAAAAATGCCTGCAAAGTAACAACTTTCCTGTCCTTTGCTTCTCCCTTCCCTATTCCCTTGGAAAGTTTTGAGCTCAGCTAAGAAGCTGCTGAAAAAAGAAGCACATATTGGGAAAAGAGAGAGAGCTACTACTACTTGTTTCCCGTTATTAGCCCCTATCTAGACTCAATAGGCAAAGAGAAGCATAGTTAACTTCCACAGAGTTTTGACTGTGGAAATGTTTGTTTTAATTATTAAAATTAGATTGTCAAGGGCTCTCCCCTGGATTTTCATCCAAGGGATAGGGAAAAAGTAGCCTACACCGAGGAGGACAGAGCTGCTTTGTCTTCTTCCCTTCTTGCTCTTCTAGTATAATGATTACACATTATATTTCAGTATATGGTAGTGCCCAAATATATTTAATCTCCTAATCTGGACATTCAGGTTATTGTTGTTTTCTCATTCCTTCTTAAAAATCCCACAACTTGGACATTTTTTCTATCTCTTCTCAATTCTGATATTTTATCACACTGATAGTAAAGAAATTCTTCTTTGTTTAAAAAAGATTAAAAATCATACTTAAACATAGCACATGAAATATAAACATAATAGATGATCAATAAGCATAAGCAGGAATAAATGGATGAACATAAGCCCATTTCCTTCTGGTTTCTCCCCTCATGAAAAAATAACAAAAGGAAACAAAATCCTTTCAGCATTACCTCATTTTTAAATAAGCACTCGGTTATTCTTCCTCACTTTAGAACCCTTTCATCTAAATCTATCACAATAATGTAAGGTATGAATTATTCTTGAGGGACTCTAGATGTATAATCAGTGCTCTATCAGCTGTGTGATAAGATAGCTTTCTGCACTAAAAGAGAACTAAAACATCCAAAGCACTAAGAGAACTATGAAACTCAAAATAAAAATGTTAGAGGTCAAACTGTTTAAAGAGTAAAGCAGGTTAACAGCACTGGTTTCTAGACTAAAATGGATGAGAGGTCACGGACAGAGTGAGACGCTTGCGTAACAGCCCTGAGAAGTCGCAGTTTGAGCCAAATAAGTGCTTAAGGTCTTGGGTTATTCCAGTGTCACAGAGCTAATAGGCATAAATGAGGAGATGAGGCATGGGAATGACAGTGAGTGCTTCTCACAGCCAGTGGTATTATGAATCGATTTGCTTTGAGAATCCAGGATTATACTCTGATGACAGTGAATTTGTCTGTTTCGAGTGTTACTCTACAAGAACAGTGGTCTGATTCTCAGGTCTTTTCCAAGGACACTAAGTTCGTGGTGTGTGCAAGGATGCTGTCCTCCCTTCATCATGACGTATTTGCAAAATTTGTTTAAAAGTAAGTTCGGTAGGGACCAGCAAATCATGAATGAAGTAGAGGGAGATGACAGTCCCAAGTTCAAAAGGTAGGTAGCAGGGCCTTGCTATTGTGGCTTAGGAAAGAAACGGAGGATAGATAAGGACAACTTGTCGGCAACACCCTTTCCTATTGCTCCCAGCCCAGACCACCCTCACACTCTCCTTACCCTCCATATATGCCCAAGATTCCCAAACTGAAGGGCTAGCTTATTGCCTAGTTCATGTGGTAATCAATTTATAATACATAAAGGAAAACTTGCTACAGAATCACTGAAATCCAAGAAGAGCCATTGATAACTCTTTAAGATGTGTGTCTTGAAAGTTACTGCAGCCAAATTTGGATCATTTCTAACAGTATTACTTTTTTTATTCTGGAATTACAAAGAGAATTTTATGACACTAGCAGGCACATAGCTTTCTCCAGAATTTTGTTTCTTCCTGCCTTTCTTGTCCCCACACGCTAAATCAGCAGTGCATGACTTACAATTTGACTTGCTTCCTTTTTTGCAAAGCGGTTGGAACTTGACTCCATTCATAGTGACCTTTCTCCACCCTCTCAGATGCTGATTTGGGCAACATTCAGATCACTTTTATTTCATCTCAAGAGATAAAAATGTGGTTGCTGCAGAGTGGGAGAACCCAATGACTGTTTGAGCGAAGCTTTTACCAAGTCAGTATTCAAAGCCATCTGAAATAGTTGGCAGTGTTGAACAATAAATGGCATTACTTTAATATTTGAGAGAGAATAAGACTATCCCATTGTGCCTTGCAACTGTTAAACATTATGTTCTTTCTTGGAATCTAACAATGTAATGTTTGTTTCATTCAACACTCTGCATTGTTTCTTAAAAATAGCTCTTGAGATGAATTGTGTGTGTGTGTATGTGTGTATATACATATCTATGCACACATATTTTCATGTATACATGTATATATAAGCAAATGGATACCACCATTAAACTATCTAATCAGGTGACCAAACCACAAATAGAAAACTGTCTCAGAATAACCTAGTTTTGTATAGCTGTGATGAGCAAACCAAAACCAAAGAAAACAAAAAAAAGCAAAACAAAACAAAACAAAAAACCTGACTCAGGAGAAGCAGAATAATAAATTGCTTACACCTTATCTGGATTCAAAGTCATAGTGCTGTGTACAAATATGTCTTTTAACTTCTTAAGCCTTTTTAGATGTAAAATGGGGATAATACCAGCTTCATTCCTGGTATAGTGTGAGGATTAGATGAAGTAAGACTTTCAAAATAATTAGAAAGGAAGTGGGAATTAGTGAAGACTCAATAAATGTTAGCTCTAACATGGACTAATCAAGGTTAGAACTATACTTTGTTTCAGAGTTTATGTTAAATTAGGTTATATGTTAGAGATCCAAGCAAAGCATATTATTGGACTTTTAATACAATATCTATGTTTATTAGGTCTATATTTTAGTTTATAGGTTTCTCAACTTTCTTTTTGGCTATGTCTTTTGGGTAGCAGATAGAGAATTTATTTGAGCTTGGACAATTCAGATTGGACCACAACTCTGGCTTAACAAGTGATGCTTCGGAAAAGAGAAACATCTTTGTGTGTGTGTGTGTGTGTGTGTGTGTTTGCCTTGTGTGCGTGTGTGTGTGTGAGCACATGCAAAAAAGTCAAGGGAGGCATATGAGGAACCATGCTCGTAGTTAGAGTATGATGAGTTGCTATACATACCTGTTACATGCTTGACAAATTACATGGCTCAAATGACTAATGTACTTAATGAGGCCATATATACCATCTAGTTAGTTCGTTCTAGCAAAAGAAGATACAAAATAATTGGGAGGTGGCAGTTAGCCAAAGGAAGTGAGAACAGAGCAGCTGCTCTTCCCTGGACATCTCTTTTCTTTCTAGCCTGTAAACAGTGTGGTGGATCCTCTTGAATATTCTGTTTGGGGGATGGAGACTTTCAGTGCATCACACTCCTGTGAAAAGCCCACATCTACAGCATTGCTTAAATATTATATCAGAATTTTCAAAGACTCTCAGTTACCTTGAAGAGCAAGTATCACAGAACAAGATCATCCCCTAAATCTTCTATTGTTATAAGAAAAATAATAGGTAAAGCGGAGGGACTACCACCCCTTTTCCTCCATGGAAGTCCAGGGATCTTCTGCCCCTCTACCTACCTTTGTAATGGGCTCCTTCTCCAGGCAGAGGACCTGCTAATCTGATTGGTAGGCACCTGAGGCATTTATTAGGCTCATTTTACTAGTAGGCAAGATTATGGCCTAGGGACAATAACCCATGAGCTACCTGCTTTCTTTTGATTCCTGTGTTCTGTGCAGTTAGCAAAAATGAATGGGCAGTTGTAGGGTAGGAAAAATGTCCTTTCCTCTTGCCTACCAAGTGCTGGGTAAGTAAATGGAACTCTAGGTCCATGAGAGGTTCCAGTCACAGGTCTCCCTCTATCTATAAGTATTCTTGAATATAAAAGTCCCAAATGTAGGGGTAAGAAAGAATCTCCTTTGGGGCTTTTGAACCCACACTACATTCTCTTCAATTTACCAGAAAGCTGCGAGGTTGAGGTGAGGGAAGTGTAAGGTGTTCACCTAGCCATTAGTAAAGCAATATTTTTTCCACATTCCTATTGTCCCTTATATGATTTCCTTTATGAAGCATCCTAGAAAAGAGAAGGGATGAGTAGCAGGGTTAGGATAAACTTTTCCTTGGTCTCTTAACAAGGGTGAGGGTAACTAGAAAATCTTTCAAACACGATATGCTACAGATTAAAGCTGAATTAACAGTGAATAGAACTCAAAGGATTTATGAATACAGTGTGTACATTATACATTCATGTTAATCAGTAACTGAAATGAGCTGTAGATCAGTTGAAGTATAATACATTATAGAAATTAGGAACAATCAAGCTAAAATACCTGGAATATCAAGTGATGGGTGTTTTTGACCATCTATTGAATTTCAGGTATTGCATTTAGTTTGCAACCATCACAAACATTTCAGAAATTTAAATTCCCAATTCTAGGTAACATATTGTGAAAAAGTTAGGCAATCTGGATGTTCCCAAATATCCATTCAGTTTTTCTCCATTGTTCTAGCTTCATGTGATATAACTCTTGATTCATGAGGCTTTCCTTCAAGAATCATGACTTTTACTTATACACTTATTCATACTTTCCAAAAAGAATATGAGGCAATAGAACACCATGATTATCTAAGAGGAAGTTGCTTGTCCTGGGATTGCTTAATTTGCCTTTCTCTTTTTAAACAATTTAAAAAGATTTTAGATTAGGGTTTCAAAAAAATGTCCATCTGCTAAAATGGGGACATGAAATGGGAATTGTATATTAATACTTTCACTTGATCATTTAATAATGATTCAATTAACTTTTATTTAATTATTGCTACATAAATACATGACATTATAATAATAATACTTTATGTTGATGTGTGATGCCCGGTGTCTTTCACTTTAACACTGAATGTCCCATTTATTCCTCCAAACTTTGTGTGAGGTTACATGAAGAAAATTATCAAACACACACCATTTAATAAGAGTGAAAATCAAGCCTCAAAAATATTGAGAAAATTGTGAAATCACACTGTTTTCTAACTGGCAGTCTAGCTTTCTTTCCCTTGTCAAGTGCTCTCAAGAGCACCCTCAGGAGTGCGGGAGCTGACGTGACTCTGTTCTATCTCCTACGTGCTATCTCTTTATTTAAAAAAATTAGATTTTCCCTACATCATACTTGAACAAAGATCATTGAATAAAAGATACTAGAAATGTGACCAATTTTCTGTCACCTAAGCTTCCACACTGCTAAGATCATGTCCCCTTCTAAGAACCTTTCCTAAGTTTCACGTTTCTCCTCCCTTTTTAAGACATATCCTTCCAAATAACCATCTGACTTAGTAGAATGGAAGTAGCTCCAGCAAGTAAAATAGCTCACTGTTTAGGCATTACAACATTCAGTACTTTGTGCCTATCTTAGCCTTGTGTCTTTTCTGGAAGGTAAGATTTTTATGAGGTTGGCAACATGCAGACTTGAAAAAAGAAAGCAACTGACAGTATTTTGAAGACAAGAAACAATGCCTGAGGTTGCTTGAGGATGGGAGATCATGTCTCAATTTTTCTCTCTCTAGACAGGGGTGAGGGTGGGGAGGGGGAGAGAAGATATAAAACCCAATTGAAAAATTTCCACTCCTTAACCAAACCAAACAGTGCAAAAGTCTCATTTGAGAAAGGGAATTTGACAACTAATAGTTAAACCAATTGGTAGGTAAAAATAACATTCTTCTCTGAGATTTCTAGAAAACATCTGATTGAAAACAATTGTGAGGCTTGGAAAATCAAAAAATTAGGATTGATCATACAACGGAGCAGTCATATAAACTGGCCAAAGTGAGAGAAAACATTTAAAATTAGCCATTGTTAGGGTGAGCACATGTCCCAGATTTCCTGGAGCCATCCTGGTTTAAGTCAATTGCCCTGGCATAATTATTAATTACACCCAGTTCAGTCTCAAAAGTGCCCTTGTTTGAACAAAATAGTATACATGTGGTCACTCTAGCCACGATAGATGAAGCAATCTTATTTCTGTGTATTGCAAGAAGAAAAAGAGCCGAGGGAATGCCTCAGAGAGCTGGTCCCATGCCTTTCTCTCTACGATGGTTCATTACAAAAAGGCAAATGTGGTGGCCTCGACCAATGTATGTTTATTTATAAAATTGAGTAACAACCGTGTTACTCAAAACTGTTTTGAATTACTTAGTGGAAATCAAGATCTTTCATCACAGAAATAAAGGAAAGCAGAGAAGGGGAGATAAAATTGGCAACATCCTCTGAAACTCGAGCTTAAAACCATGTTTTAGCAAAGGGAACACAGAATCCTCAACCAATGCCATGGCACATGAGAGGCTTTCCATGTGCCAGACAAACCATTCTAGCAAGAATTCCAGTCCAAACTGGGAATGTGAGTATATTTGTATTTTTTCTACTTTAGGAGAAGACTAGCAGAATTTTTCTTGTAAATTTAAAGATGCATAATCACATGTTGTTTTACATAAACATGCACTCCAATTTACATAAATTTGCATAGCATTTTCCAAGAAACTAACTCTGAATATGTAAAACAAATTAATCTGCGCTCTCTAATATAATTGTATTCAAATATGAGATCCATGGTTACCAGAAGAGGTAGGTTTACCAGAGGTGATATTAACATCACTCCAAAACTTTTTATTGAAAATGGGTAATAGTTATCAGTTAGAAAAAATTGGATATTTCCAGAAATTAATTAGAAACATTCAAAAAACTGCTGATGGAATGAACTCTGATTGGAATAAGCAGATGGAATACTTGACACAATTCATTAAGAATTAATATTAGGAAGACCATTTGTCAAGTTCTTTATAGCCCTGTTCAACTCTAGTCCTTCAAGTTAAGTTTGCTCTAGAATGGAAGGTTTTAAGCTAAAGAGAAATGATTTTTTATCAATCTGTATTTTAACAAAAGTGAATAGGAAATCATTATTATTATTTTAGCCAAAAAAACAATGCCATTAACTTTACTTTCTACATATGAATAAAATATGTCAGGATTGGTCCTTTCCTCTTCTTACTAGATGTAAACACAGAAGTGAAAAAAAAGTAGCCTTCTCCATCATCTCCTCATAAATTAACTGCTACTTGGTAAAGAATTATTTCTGTGCTGTAAGATAGTTTAATTACTGTACCTCATTTTCATGTGTGTGTACGAGTGTGCACATGTGTGCATTCAAGAGAATTTCCATAAATGAGTATGAAAAGAACAGTGAAATCATCTGAAGCCCTTAACTAAAACCCTTTTATGTTACACAGGGGTGTGGGATTTTTAGTTACTTAGGTTAAATACATAGCTATCAACCCTTAGTATCCTAACATACAAAAGAAACGTTCTATAGAAAAAAAGGTAAAAAAACAATAAAGCTGAAGATTGTGAACTACTCAAAAAGGAATATAAAGTAATTCCATTAACATATAAATCAGATCATGCAACTAGCCTACTCAATAACTTCTAATAGCTTTCTATCACTCTCAGAATAAAACCCAAATTTACCAGAATCCACAAGACCCTACATAATATGGTGTTTAGCTTCCACTTGACCTCATTGCACTTTTCCTTTCACTTATTCTACTCTCTCAACACAAGCCTTTTTGCAGTGCTTTTAAACATTCTAAGCAGGGACTGCCCCAGGGCCTTTGCTCTTTCTACTGCTCTAGCCTGGAATTATTTTCCCTTAAGTAAGTCCAAGGCCCATACCTTCATTTCATTAAGATCGCCAAGAAAATGTCACTTCATCATCCCTACCATATATTCAGTGCCTATAATAGTAACTGATACAAGACAGTCACTCAATACATATTTGTTGAATAAGTGGAATTTAACCTAATCATTCTAGCAATAATTAATTTTTATAGTTTAATGTTAAACAGCGCACAAAATTTCACTGCTATCGCTTCAAAAATCACATGTATCTAACTGTTAAGAACCCTCCACTTGTCACATTTTAGTGGTCTTAAAGAAGAATATCCAGAGCATTTCCAGAATGACAAAGTAAGGACTTCCAAAAAGCCACTCCTTCATAAAAACAATGAGAAAACTGGCAAAAGTGGTCAGAATAAACTTTTTCGTAACTCTGGAAATTAATCAAAGGCTTGCAACAATCAGAGAATTGTTTATTTGTGAAAAATGGCTGAAATCCAGTAAGAACAGTAAGCTTTATGTCATTTTGACTTGACATATATAAGTTCTCCTCTCCCCAGCTCCACAGTAGTATTAAAATCAGCAGCCTTGCTACTATGGTAGCTGTACAAACCAGCAGTTTAGCAGCCAGTGGAGGGAAAAAAATGGATTTGGAGTTCCCAAGATCCCCATACCAAGAGAATTGTTACTATTTGTCCTCGTCTGGCAGTTCCCTGAAACAAACAAGCAAACAATATTCATGGGGCTTATCTTTATATGACAATTTAGGAAACTCCTATCCATGTGACATTTGTTAAAAACAATCAATAGCAATCAATGAACATCACATCTGTCTGAAACAGCTACAAGAGGATGGCCAAAAAAACTTTAAAATAAAACTTGGTGAATGAGATAGCCATAGCAGCTTTGAAAAGCTTTGATATATTCCTAGGGATCTGGAAGGCCACACACATGTGCAGGGTTATGTGTATCCAAGGAAAGGCATGAAAAACTACTTAATTTCTCTGTCTGACCTTGAGTCCCTGGACAAGCAAGATGTGAAGGCTAAGGCTGAGATGTAAGTTGTCAAAATATTGAATGTACCAACACACAAACAGAGCTTCTCAATAAGGAGTGGAAGACTTATTGAGTTAAAGGATTTTAGAAAATCTCTAACCAATCATTAGCAGACCAATAAGCTAACTGAGCAGAAGCTTCAGTGAATTTACACAATGAAAAATAAAAACTTTACAGAATTAGTTCAAGAAAGTCACACATGAAAAAACCAGCAAAAACAACAAAACCCAGAAAACTTAGGGGGCATATGGGGATCAGATTTCCAGTATTGCCACATTATATTATTCACAATGTTCAGTATTCAACATAAAAAGTATGAAATGCACAAGGAAACAGGAGTGTATAGTCCATAAATGGGGGGGATATGCAGTCAATAGAAACTGTTTCTTAGGAAACCATGATGTTGGGCTTACTAAACAGATATTAAATCAGCTATTGTACATATACTCAAAGAACTAAAGAAAATCTTGTTTACAGAACTAAAGGAAAATATGAGAACAATTTCTCCCCAAGAAGAGATCAGTAAAGAGTTATATATTAAAGAAAGAAAGAAAGAAAGAAAGAAAGAAAGAAAGAAAGAAAGAAAGAAAGAAAGAAAGAAATAGAAAGAAAGATAGACAGAAAGAAAGAATTCTGGAGTTGAAAAGGTACAATAACTGAAATGGAAAATACACTAGAGGGGCTCAGCAGAAGAATTTCATTTGCAGAAGAAAGAATCAGTAGAATTGAAGATTAGTCTATTGAGATTATCAAGTCAGAGGAAGGAAAGAGAAAAGAATGAAGAAAAATGAACAGCACTTCAGATACCTCTGAGGCATTGTCAAGCACACCAACAGATGCATAATGGGAGTCCAGAAAGAGCAGGAAAGAAAATAGGAGCAGAAAGAATATTTGACTAATAGCTGAAAACTCCCTAAATTGATCTAAAACATTAATTATGCATTCAAGATACGTAATTATTTCCAACTAGGATAAATTCAAAAAGATCCACAACTCCACAACTCATAATCAAACTGTTGAAAGCCAAAGATATAGAGAGACTCTTGAAAGCAGCCAGAGATAAGGGACTCGTCATGGAGAAGGGATCCTAAGTAAGATAAGCAGCTGATTTTGTACTCAAAATCATGTAGGCCAGAGGCAGTGGGATGAGATATCCAAAGTCTAAAAGAAAAAGAATATAAAAAGAAAATCCTATATCTAGCAAAGCTATGCTTCATAAATGAAAGAGAAATTAGGACATTCCAAGATAAGCAACAACTGAGGGAAATTACCCTTACCAGACCTACCCTACAAGGAACACTGAAGGGAGTTCTTTAAGCTGAAATGAAAGAACAATAGACAACACCTCAAATCCACATGAAGAAATAAAGAGCACAGGTGGAGATTAACTATATAAGTAAATATAAAATACATTATGCATGCATTTTCATTTGTAACTCCTTTTTTTGATTTAAAAAACAACTGCATAAAAAGACAACTGCATAAAAGACAACTGCATAGAGCAATAATTATAAAATTTTGTTGATAGGTTTATAATGTGTAAAAATTTAATTTATAAGACAATAATAGCACAAAACAGATTTTATATACTATTGAAATTAAGCTAGTGTTAATCCAAATTAGGTTCTTTTATTTAAGAGGTTAATTGTAAACACACAGAAAAACCACTAAGAAAACAACACAAAAATTGTTATTAGAGGCAAATAAGGGTGCTTTATAATGAGAAAAGTGTCAGTCCATCAGGAAAACATCACAATTTTACATATATATGCACCTAACAACAAAGCCTCAAAATATATGAAGCAAATATTGATAGACATGAGGGGAGAAATAGATAATTCAACAATGATAGTTGCACTTTTAATAATAGGAACACTATGGGGGAAATCAACAAGGAAATAAAAGTCTTTAACAGCACCATAAACCAACGATCCCTAACATATATCTATAGTGCAGTATAGACATCCCACCCAATAGCAGCAAAATACACATTCTTTTCAGGTGCACATGGAATATTCTGTAGGTTAGACTAAATGTAGACCATAAAACAAACTTCAATAAATGCAAAGGTATTAAAACTATACAAAATTTGACAACAGAAATTTGGGAAATTCAAAAATATGTGAAAATTAAAAAACCTATTCCTACAAAGTGATGTGCTAAAGAAGAAATGAAAAGTAAATTAGAAAATACTTCGCGATTAATGAAAATGAAGACACATCAGACCAAAACTTATGCGATGCAGCTAAAGCAGTGGCTAGAGGGGAATTTATAGCAGCTACAAAAAAAAAAAAAAAAAAAATCTCAAATCAATAACCTAAACTTGCCTTAAATAAACTACAAAATGAGAGTAAACTAAATCCAAATCAAGAAGACAGGAAATAATAAAGATTTGAGTGTAAATAAATGAACTAGAGAATAAAATGAACAAAATAGAAAAGTCAATGAAATCAAAAGATGTTCTTTGAAGATATATTTTAAAAATTGACAAGCCCTTATCTAGACTGCCCAAGAATAAAAACGAGAGGCCAAAAATTACTAAATCCAGGAATGAAAGAGATGACAATAGTACTGACTTCACAGAAATAAAGTTATAGAAGACTACTATGAACAACTATATGCCAGCAAATTAGATAACTTAGATTAAGTGGACCAATGACTAAAAGACACAAACTACAGAAACTGACTCAAGAAAAAATAGAAAATCTAAATAGAACTAAAACAAGAAAAGTGATTGAATTAGTAATTTTAAAATTTCTTGTAAAGAATAGTCCATGCCCAGATGACTTCACTGATGAATTCTAGCAAACACCAGTTCTTCACAAATGCTTCCAAAGAACTGATGAGGAGGAAACACTAACCAACTCATTTTATGAGACCAGTATTATTCCAATACCAAAACCAAACAGACATCACAAGAAAACTACAGACTGATATCCTTAGGAATATGACCAAAAAGCATTAGCAAACTGAATCCAACAACATATAGAAGAATTATATACTATGACCAAGAGAGATTTATCCAAGGATTGCCAAGTTGATTGCACACATAAAAATCAATGTGTAATATGCCATATTTATAGAATAAAAAACAAAACACACATGAGCACCAAAATAACACAGACAAAAAGATTTGAAAATATCCAACCCCTTTTAATGATAAAAACAATCAACAATGTAGGAAAAGTAGGAATCTTTCTCAACACAATAAAGACCATATATGAAAAACCCATAGCTGACATTATACTTATTGGTGAAAGACTGGATGCATCCCCCCTAAAATCAGGAACATGACAAGGATGCCTGTTCTCTTCACTGCTATTCAACATTGTACTGGAAGTTCTAGTCAAGCAATTATGCAAGAAAATAAAATAAATGCATCCATCTTAAAAAGGGAAAAGCAAAATTATCTCTTTTCTCAGATGACATGAACCATCTCTCTCACCCACAGACAAACTATTAGAACCAATAAAGGAGTTCATCAGGGTTGCAGGATAAAGAACAAAATTCTAAAATCAATATCAATTATATTTTTGTACATTAGCAATAAATAATTCAAAATAAATTTAAGGAAACAATTCTGTTTATAATAGCATCAAAAAAGGATAAAATACTCAGGAATAAATTTAACAAATGAAGTGTAAGATTTAAAAAAATTGAATTGAAAAACTAAAAAACTAAAAACACTGAAAACTAAAAAATATTTTTGAAATAAATTAAAGACCTGAACAAATGTAAACACATCAAATGTTCTGGGATTGAAAAACTTAATATTGTTAACATGGTAATATTACCAAATTGATTTACAGATTCAACTAGAGACACAATTCCTATCAAAACCCCAGCTGTTTTTTGTTTTTTTTTTAAAGAAATTGATGAGTTGATCCTAATATTCATATGGAAATTCAAGGGACATATAAGATATAAAATAATTTTGAAAATGAAGAATAAATTTGGAGACTCACACTCACTAAAATGATACAGTAAGCAAGACAGGGTAATACTAATGCAAGGATAGTCAGGTCAATCAAATAGAATTGAGAGTCTAACAATAAGCCTTTTATATTTTAGTCAATTGATTTTCAACAAGGGTTTGGAGACAAATCCATGGGGAAAGAATAGTGTTTTCAACAAATTGTGCTAGATACTAACAATGCAAAAGAATGAAGCTGGACCCCATCTCACACTATATACAAAATTTAATTCAAAATTTATCATAGACAAAAAGGTATAAAGCAAAATTATAAGTATCTTAGAGGGAAACTTACGAATAAAGTTTCATGACCTTGGGTTAGGGAGTGGCTTCTTAGATATAACATCAAAAGTAGAAGGGACAAAAGAAATTATATATAAATTGGACCTCATCAAAATTTAAAAATTAAAGAAAGTGAAAAGATAAATCACAAAATGGGAGACTATATTTGCAAATCATATATCTGATAAAGGACTTGTATCTAGAAAATATAAAAAAACACAACTAGACAATAAAAAGACAAAAATACCAAGTAAAAAATGAACAAATGATTTTAATAACCATTTCTCCAAAGATATATCTAATAAGCACATGAATAGATGTTCAACATCATTAGTCACTAGGGAAATGCAAATCAAAACCAGATTGAGATACTACTTCATCCCCACTAAGATGGCTAAAATAAAGACAATAACAAGTATGGGACTATCATAAATTGTTGGAGGGATTGTACATTGGAACAGCCATTTTAGAAAACAGTTTAGCAGCTCCTCACAATGTTAAACATAGAGTTACCATAGGACTCAACAATTCCACTCCTAGTGGAATATACTCAAGAGAAATGAAAATATATCACCCTATACAAAAACATGTACACTTGTGTTCATAGTAGAATATTCATTATAGCCAAAAAGGGAAAACAACCCAAATATTCATCAATTGATGAACTGATAAACAAAATATTGTATACTATACAATGAAATATTATCCAGCAATGTACAAATCTCTGATTATAGAGAGCCATTGATTGTATACTTTAGATGGATTTTATGTTATGTGACTAAAACCGCTTTTTACAAAAAGGAATGAAGGATTGATACTTGCTGCAACATGAATAAACATTGAAAGATTATGTTAAATGAAAGAAAATAGTAAAAAATGACATATATTGTATCATTCCATCTATTAAAAATGCCCGTAACAGGCATTAGTGGTAGATTAGTGGTTGCTAGGGCCTAGGGGAAGGGGAGATGGGAATGGGAATTGACTACTAGAAAGTATCAGGTTTCTTTTGAAGGTAATAAAAGTATGCTAAAAGTAGCTAATTGTAATGATTGCACAAATTTGTGAGTATACTAAAAACAAATGAACTGATGCACTTGGAAACAGTGAATTTTATATTTGTGAATTTTAACTCCATAAAGTATATATATAAAGAATATTTATAATTATCTGAAAAAGTTATTGAAACATACATTTTTCCTACAATATATCTGTGTGAAGCTGCATTTTCTTCACATCTTTTAACAAAAACATCTTTTGCAACAGCTTAATTGCAGAAGCAATATGCAAATCTGCCTATCCTCTAGTAAACTAGACATAAAAGAGATCTGCAAAATATAGTCTGGAAGAGAAAGGAACTTTGAGAAAAACGGTTATTTTTTTTCCTTTGGAATACTTATTTTTTATAATATTATGTTATTTAGGGTTACATGAAATGGATTTATTAATGTAAGTTTTAAGTAATTAAAATATTTTAAATGATTGTTTTAATTTCTAATATGGTAAACATTGATAGAAAGATATAATCCACATAAATAAAATCTCTTTGGGGGGCCTCAATAACTTGCTCAATGGTCCAGGAGATCAAAAAGTATGAGAACCACTGGTTTCGACTAATAATGTGGGGTATGTGTTCAGCAGTTCACCACAGTAAACATTACACCACAACACACAGGCAACTGTTTGCAGTGATTACTTTGGGGGAAAAGAGAGGAGACAGGGGATGAGTAGCTTAATCATTTTCTGCATTTCATACTCTAAAGGCCCAGAAGTGACAGAACAAGTTGTATTTGAGGAATTGAAAGGTGAACATTGTGACTGGAGCGTAGAGAAGAGCTGTGGTGGTGGGAGGGAAGCAATAAGTTGAAAGCACCTGCCTTATGGGAGAGAGAAGATATTTAAAAATCTGTAATATGAAGGAGTAATAAGTGCATTAAAAAGTTATGAACAAAGTGCTATGCAGAGGAGGGGGGAGGGGGAAGGGAGAGAGGAAGGGGTGGAGGGAATCACTTTATTGTCATCTGGAAGTCAAACTTATTAGAACATTCCCCCTCGAAATGCAGAACCAAACCCACTGAAATGTTATCAACAATTTCAGCTATTTCAAAATATGTAGCCTCTCTTGTAATCTATGGTTATTATCTAGCACCTTCAAAACATAAACTCGAAGACTGCAGGTATTTTTAGTCTAGCAAGTGAAGAGAATTTATGAATGTGCAGTTCTGCACCCAGAGAGCAAATGCCATGAGTTTTAAAAGGAAAAAAATGTCTCTCTTCAAATAAACTTGCTTCTCTTACTCACACTTCAGTTCTTCGGGTTTGGGAATACCTAACCCCACCATTTTCTAAACTTCAACAAGGATTACATACCAAACAGCTGCTATTTAGGTAGCCCCTTATGCTATGAAATTCAAGCCCTGATTTTATCTCCTTTCCCTACAGCAAAAATTGCAATATCTCACACCCAAGCTCCAGCTGTCAGATTCACACACCATTTCTATTTCAATAGCTGGAATAATCCCTTGCTCCCTTGTTTTCATTGAACAAGAATGTGCCAGATTTAAAAAAAAAAAAAAAAAGGAAGAGGGAAAAGCCATTTGTCTAAACTGAGATATTCAAAGGGGCAAAACAGGTTGAAGAAAAGTAAAGCTTTCTAATAGGCATTTTGCATTTGAAGCACAGTTTTTCTTTTCTAAGTATATATGTACACTCACATTTCCATATATATAGATAGATGGACATGAGACTTTGCAGACCTTTCTTTTTCAGAAACTACCATGTAAGTCAGAGAAGATATACAGACATACCAATGTCAAGAAACTAGACAACTTGCCCGTATCTATGGGAACCTTTATTATTCTTTTAATGAGAAGGAGAAAAATATTTGTAAATTCTCAGTCATTCTCATAATCTCATTATGATAGCTATAATGACCACCTATACCATGGTCATTGTTGCTTAATATTTACAGGTTGGAAATGCAAATTCCAAAGCAACCTTGAAACCAGGGTGCCCCAGTGAAAGTTAAAATAAGCAATCCCTTGAGGCACCCTTTGAAAGCTGACACACAGATGCAATCTCAGCTGTCCCTGACCTGATTGGGCAGAGTGAAGTGATCTCTGTTGGGAAAACAGAAGCTCTAAAGGATTTTGGTGTCTGATTCTACATGAAGAAATAGAGGAAGAGAAAACCTCTAGAGAACTATGTACTTCCAAAGATCTGTACCACTGTCATAAACACCAGAAACCAAGAATGAACTTCCAGTAGTGAGACAGGTAGAGACATGAGGGAAAAAATTAAGAATTCTCAGTCTTGAAAACATTTAAGTCTTAGAAAAAAAAACTATATACATTTGTAAGAAAGTCAAATTCCAAATGACATGAAAATCAGAGCTATCTGGTAAATCCTTCCTGCAAAATGTTCTCATAACCATCATTTTTCAATTCCCCCTCCTTGTGCCCTACCAGCTAGTTTCAGTGGAATCATTTTTATCGCTGGTCTTTCTTATGACATGTTTCCCCTTCCCACCCCACAGAATCATGTCTCTTCCTTCTCTCTTTTCACCACTTCTTTGCTCTAAAAGCTTCTGTTGACTTCATGTAACCTCAGCCTGATATAAGAGGTCTTCCATAACTGTGTGACATTTAAGCTAATTCAACCTCCTCTCCTTGGGCTCTTGATGAACTACAGAGGCTCTTTCTCATCATTTTCTCCCCCACTTCCTTTCTTACTATCTTCCTAACACACCAACTCATCCTCAGCTGAGTGTGTTAAGAAAATACTGTCCCCTCTCCACCAGGCCAAATCATTCCTAGCTCCCAAGTCTCCCTCAAGGTCCATGAGGCACATCTTGACAACATCAACCCTCATTTATCTCTCTGACATGTGGAGGGATATTTCATTTTACTATAAGGCAAGAACAAATGAACCACAGTGCTAAATGATTAGGTTAATAATAAGGGACTGTTTTCCAAATACAGTATCTTAGATGTTGACACAAGACTTCAGGGAGCCTGATATCATTCAGAAAGCAATGACTGCAATTACTGTTAAAAGAAAATGGTGACAATCACAGGAATCAATATATCTAATCATCATCATCATCATCATCTCTCTTTGCCATTGCAAATACACAAAATGATATTTCTCCTTTCCCAAAAAGGTCATCCTCCTGTAATAAATGATTATGAACTAGAATTTTTTTTTTAATATTGAGGACTAGAACCTTAATAGGCCCTGCATTTATTTTTTCCTTTACAATGGAAACCTTTCCCTTCATTAGAGAACAGATATAATCTTTACTTATAAAAGTTAAATCTTTAAGCTCAATGAAAAAACAGTTTTTTGTTTTTGTTTTTTGTTTTTTTTTTGCTTTAAGGTAGTTTTCCAACTTTAGAAAAATATCTTCAATTCTTCAAACAGATGGCAAGGCCACCTTTAAAAATATTAAGTATGCTAAAATAGACACAAACCGATAGTTCTCCTGATAA
Organism: Choloepus didactylus; assembly: GCF_015220235.1. Taxonomy (NCBI): domain Eukaryota; kingdom Metazoa; phylum Chordata; class Mammalia; order Pilosa; family Megalonychidae; genus Choloepus; species Choloepus didactylus. The sequence goes on from NC_051315.1 coordinate 35,136,371, forward strand.
ACACTGCTATGGCCACCCAAATGCCTCCCATTCTGTTTCAGTAATAAATCACTTTCCTGACTTGAGTTAGTAATGAGATTTTTAATCATATGGATTAAACATATCCTCCAGTTAATAAAAAAGGTATCACCTCCTTTTTTTATCTTTAATAAAAGATTTGTACACTGCTCAAATGATTGGTATTACATTTTTAAAGAACCTGAGATTGATGTTTTTCAATTCCTCTCTCCATTTTCCTGGGCTTTTAAAATTCAAAGGTAATATGCCCTGCAATTAATAATTCATAAGGTAATTTTAAGGCTTTTATTCAGAAACCACTTTCCTATTGACTTTAGAATGTGTCATAAAAATGCAGGTATTAATATCTTAGCAATTCCCAGCTCTGTACGGATGAGGTCCTTCAATTTAAATAACACAAGATTAGGGCTTCAAAAACCAGGAAGTGTAATTCTGAAACCTTAAGGTACAGAAAAGACAAATATCTTTTGAAAGAGCTATTTACACCATCATATAGCTCATGACTGAGGATTAACTACAAGCAGATTTCCCGTTATTCAGTTATTTCTCACAATTTATTTATTTATTTATTTTTAGTGTGAGAATTATTTTGAGGAATAAATCAGGGGCAAATAGTTCTGTTTGAAAATGATTTTTTTTTAAATTACTGTTCTCAACATTCATTTATGCATCTGAAGTCACTAAGTGATACATTCAAAGATACTTTTATCTGGAGGTAAAACTTTGCTTTCCTCATTATTATTTTTTAGTCACAACAAAGTAATGTGTACTAGGAGAGGAGCATGGGAATATTATCTGCACTTTTTTTTCTCTTTCAAGAATATTCCTGCATAACATTCTGGAAATTTATTTAGTCAAAGAACATAAAAGTATCATTTATCCCAGTTTGTTAGAAAGTGATCCTTACAAGGATACACAAAAGATCCTGGTAGCATTTACTGGCCCGTAAATTTCACTCTATTCTCATAAAACAGCCAGGCACCAAATAAGGATGATTATGCATGCAAAATGCATTGTAAATACAAAGGCCTCAGAAACGAGAGGCATTATCATCACTTGCCAAAGTTTGGTTTAGTGCAGATGGAAAAGTACAAACGTATCCCTACAGGTTGAAGAACAACTCAAAATACATCAGGGCACTGAATAAGCAATGACCCACTTGTTTAAAAAAATAAATCATGGCAACAAATAAACAACATATTACTATACTTCCCACCAGTTTATGAAAACGATCAGTGGAAGATTCAGTTTTGCATTCCTTAAGGAATTACCAAGACATAAGGAATTACCAAGGCTCAATTATTGCTGGGTTAAAATAAAACTATAATTGAAATACCGAGAGCAACTGGCCCACTTGGGCATTCTAGGAAAGCACTTAGACTCTCTGTTCTTTTAATAGCTCAACAAAAATTAAAATAACCCTACTCCCTCCTAATCCAGATGCTTGGAAATAGTTTAGGGTCAAACCTAAGAGTGTTGTTCCCTCTGTTGTATGAATATAGAGTCTGTAAATTATTTCTTTAAAAAATAAAAAGAAATAGTCGTGTGTTAAGACCAATAAATTTGTCATTCCTCTACTATCACAAAATCTGGCTAGTAATCAGTTTCTTCCATTAGATACAAACAAAGCTGTAAACCATTGTTAATCAAAATTTATTTGCAAGGAGGAAGCCGAGGTATTTGAAAAATCTTTTTCTGCCCAATAAACAAGATCTAAGGTTTACCATACTTAGACCAAGAATCAACTAATGAACTCAACTTGAGCCCCAACTGTTAAAACATAAAGATATAAGCTATCATTCAACTAAAGGAAGCATCATGTCTTACTTTTAATCCAGACTTGCTATGACAGGATAACTAAACAAAAATAGTATACTGGAACAAAATATAGAGTATGAAAAAAAAATCCATGTCACAAAACTTGCAGTTATACCTCTTGAATTATGATTTTCATTAATTCATTAATTCACTCAATTCATTCATACATCATACTCTGTGATAGTTCCCATACAGAGCAAGACAAAGCCCCTGTTCTAAAGAGGCTTGAAGAGACACACAATTGAGACATACAAGTGAAGAAATATATCCCGTAAAGGATTATATATGCTATTTTAGAAACATTATGGTAATACAGAATGCACCAAAAAAAAGTCAATTCTATGGGGAGTAGGAAAGCGAGGAGGGGTGTTCAGAGAATTTTATAGTAAAGTGGCTCTTGAGAGATAAGTAGTTGTCCATCAAGTGGCCAAGAGTACGAAGGCAATTCTATGCAAATGGAATAGCAGGAGCAAAGGCATACTGCCTTGAAAAGTACAATTGAGTAACAGCTGAATTGCACCATGTTGGAAGGTTGGAGGAGGTTCCCATTTATCTATTCCTTCTTTCATTGCTTGTGCTTTGTGTGTACAGTAAAAGAAACTGTTGCCTACCACAAGATCTTGAAGATACTTTCCTTCATTTTCTTCTAGAAGTTTTGTGGTCCTGGTCCTTATATTTAGGTATTTGATCCATTTTGAGCTAATTTTTGCAAATGGTGTGAGACAGAGGTCCTATTTCATTCCTTTGCATATAGATGTCCAGTTCTCCTAGCACCATTTGTTGAAGAGACTATTCTTTCCCAGATGAGTGGACTCCGCAGCCGTGTTAAATGTCAATTGGTCATAGAGGTGAGAGCCTATTTTTGAACTCTTAATTTGATTCCTTTGGTTGACAGAACTATCTTTATGCCAGTACCATGCTCCTTTGACCACTGTAGCTTTGCTATATGTTTTAAAGTCAGGAAGTGTGAGACTTCCAACTTTATTCTTCTTTTTCAAGAGATGGCTATTCAGGGCCCCTTACCCTTCCAAATTAGTTTGGCAATTGGCTTTTCCATTTCTACAAAGAAGGCTGTTGGAATTTTGATTGGGATTGCATTGAATCTGTAAATCAATTTAGGTAGAATTGAAATCTTGATGATATTTAGTCTTCTAATCCATGAACATGGAATGTCCTTCAATTTATTTAGGTCTTCTTTGATTTCTTTTAGCAATGTTTTGTAGTTTTCTGTGTTTATTCCTAGATAGTTTATTCTTTTACTTGCCATTTTAAATGGAATTTTTTTCTATACACTAATATGAGTAAATATTACTAGTGTATAGGAACTACCAATATTTGCATTTTGGTTCTATCTCTGCTAAACTCCTTTGTTATTATTGTAAAGGTACAGTACTAACTTCAAATATTTTATCCTTTGGCTTTTATATGTAATATCTTATTTTTGTCTCTCCTTTTACCCTTTTAGTTATCCTTACTTATAATTTTCCTTTGTATACTCCCCTCCAAACCTCTCTCCTGTCTTTTCCTTTCAGCCTGCAGAACTCCCTTTAGTAATTCCTGTAGGGAGGTCTCTTGTTGATGAAATCCCTCAGTTTCCATTTATTTGTGAATATTTTAAACTCTCCCTCATTTCTGAAGGACACTTTTGCCAGATTAAGGATTACTGACTGGCAATCTGTCGCTTTCAATACCTTAAATATGTCATGACACTGCCTTCTTGCCTCCATGGTTTCTGATGGGCATCTCTTGTATGTAATGGATTGTATTTCTCTTGCTGCTGTCAGAATTCTCTCATTATATTTGGTATTTGACATTCTGATTAGTATGTGCCTTGGAGTTAGTCTATTAAGATTTATCCTGTTTAGAGTATGTTGAGTTTCTTCTATCTGTATATTTACGTCTTTCATAAGAGTTCAGAAATTTGGGGACATTATTTCCTTAAATATTCTTTCTTCCCCTTTCCCCTTCTTTTCTCCTGGAACACCAGTGCCAACTGTGGTTGTGCACTTCGTGTAGTCATACAATTCCCTGAAACCATGCTTATGTTTTTCCATTCTTTTATTTGTTCTTCTGTCTTTGTGATTTCAGATGCCCTTTATTCTGCCTGTTCCAATCTGATGTTGTATGACTCTAGTGCATTTTTAATCTCTTCTGTTGTGCTTTTCAGTCACATAATTTCTGTTATTTTTCTATGTTTTTAAATTCTTCATTGTACTCACACATTATCTTAATATTTTCTAGCTCTATATCCATATTTTCCTTCATCTCCTTGATTTTATTTAGGAGATTTGTTTGAACATCTTTGATTAGTTGTTCCAAATTCTGTGACTCCTCTGAAGTTTTAATTTCTTCCTTTGACTGGGTCATATCTTCCTGTTTCTTAGTATGGCTTGTAATTTTTTTGAAGTCTAGGCATCTGATTATTTGATGAGTTTATTTTCTGAAAGTCAGTTTTTCTCTCTTGCCTAGGGTTTTATTGTTGAATGTAATTGTGTTAGGCTCTTCTTTTACACTTTATTCAAATTATTCTAGGTGTTTAGAATTGCCTATGTTTAATTGATCAAAACAGGGCCAGAGACCCATGAAGGGGATACAGAGTAGTTGCAAAGGACTCTGGGGAGAGGGCCGGGAAAGACCCCAAAGAACCTTTTTTTGCTCCCTAAAACTGGTTTCTTGGCCTGCCCAACAGATGACACTCTTCAGTCAACTGTTCCCCACAGCCCTAAGAAGTGTTTTTGTTTGTTTGTTTGTTCATTTGTTTTGTCAACTTCCCGTTTCCACCCCTATCAAGGACAGTGTTGAAACAATGGCTATAAGGAGCTCTGACTGGGGCATCTACAACTCAATTCAGAGCCAGGACCCAGTGACCCAAACCCAATGAGAAGGGGCAGAGCTTGGCCCTTGGCCATGCACCTCCCTGTTCCTGGGGAGGAAAGCCTCTGTGTCCCTATCCATCCTGAGGAAGGCAGCCATGCTCTGTACCCAAGGCTACTTGCATCAAGGGTGGGAGATGGCAACTGGCCATTGCCATGGAGCACTTTTATTTGCCACAGCATCTCAGTCTCCCTGTTTTGCTCTTTTTTTGTACAATGCTCCACTGGCCTCTGAAGCCTCAGAACCATTGTTTAAGATAGTTTCTGCCTGTCTGCTACCTGTTTTGGGGGTAGTGTGTCTTATAGCTTCCCCAGAGTAAATTAGATGGTTTTTCTTTTAGATATCCTATGTATTTCATCTGGCATGAAAAAGAAAATCAAATAACAACTTCAAATTCTGTAGTTTGGTATTGACTATGTCCTGTTGTAGTGACTGAATGGCAAATGTTGCTATTAAAGAGTCATACTATTAATTAATTTCCCTAACAAGTATAATTGCCAATTAAAATAAAAATAGTTTTTCCAAGAATTATTAAGATATTTCCCGCCTTTTTTTCATTTAAGGAAAAAAAATATGTTCTTTTAACAGACTTAAACCAGTTGTTTGTATTTCATCAAAAGTCAGAGAATAATTTTATACATCTTGTTCCAAGGGTATAATTGCCATGAATATTTTACCCAGAGCAGAATACAATGATTTTTATTTTCTATTTCTGTAAGTTACACTACCAATTGGAGTGGTGTTAAAAATCACTCTTGGATAGTGTCTTTGGGGGGATTCTCCTGGTCCCTAATCATACTGCATACAAGCCACACTTTAGAAGGACTGTTAATCAGGAAGAAGAAGACAATTCTGCCTCAGTATTTTATTAAAGAATATGAAGAGCAAAGGTCCTTCTACTGCAATCAATCAGGAGCTAAGCTGCCCCTGTTCAACCCTTCAATTTGGTGAAGGGGCTGCCCCCCTCTCGTCCACATTATATGCAGACTCTGTCCTCATTTACCTTAGATAGCATCTACCATAAAGACTATCCTTTTATCCTGATTTCAAACATTGGCCTCAGTGAAAGTGGTGCCTGAGAATACCATGTGCTTTGTGCTAGACTTTCCAGGGTCTAGAAAGCATTCTAACGACCACACATCTACCTATACTGGAAGAAGCAGGAGGTTTCAAGTGTCATCACTTCCCTCCAAAGCTACAAAGAAATCTTCAGAAACCATCCTAGGGACAACAGCTTCTCAAGACTTGGTCATGCTAGAGTGATAGGAATTCTATACCCTGTAACAGTGGCACTTTTTTTAATGATTTATGCCCACAACCTCAATTTCAATTCAATTCAATTTCTATATGCATTTTAGTTAACACCAAAAAAATTACACAGAGAGAAGATAAGATCACTAGTTGTTACCATATAAGGTAAATAATTTCCACTATTAGTATCTGAGAAATATTTTTAAGGATGAGACTATAAGAGAACAGAAGAAAGTTGCCAATGTGGAGATCCACTTTGGTTTAAAACACTTTTAATAGCAACGACTAAGATACTAATTTATTTGTTTTAAGTAACACAGGATTTGATTATGAATACATATTTTTATTGTTGAATATGATTTCAAATATGGTATTCTTGGATTACTTTTCATGTAATCAGATTTTAACTTAATGAGTAATATTTTAATTTTATAATTTCCATTTACATAATTGTGTGATTACTAATAATTGTAATTATTGAATCTATTGGTAATATATTTAATGACATATGGTGCATCAATGACACAGGGAAATACTTACATAATATAATACAGTGCCTTAATGCATAGCTTTAAGTCCGAGTCCTAAGGGGAAATTTGAGGAATAGGAGGGATATAGTTACTGGAACAATAATGGGATTCTCTTTTTTTATTTAATCATAAATGTTTCTAAGAGAATGTGTAATGGTGGGAAGAAAAGATGGTAATGCAAGGAGTACTCATAAATCATTGAAATATTTAACTGGGTTGTGACATCTTACTGAATACTTTGGGGCTTCTGGCAGGCAGACTTGACAAGGGTCTCCAATGATTTCAGCCTCCACTTATTCATCCACTTGTGTAAATCATCCCCATTAAGGGTGGGCTGGCCCAGCAACTTACTTCTAACCCATAAAATACAGCAAAAGTGGTGGGATTTTACTTCTGTGATTAGTTTTAAAAGATTGTCATTTCCCTTTTAATAGCAGACTCTTTACAGACTCATCCCCTTGCTGGGAGGCCCACATGGCAAGTAACTGAGTGAGGCCTCTGGCCACCAGCCTGCTGGGAACTGAGGTCTTCAGTCCAAGAGCCCTTAAGGAACTGAAATTTGCCCACAGCATGTAAGAGAGCTTGAAAGTGGATACTTCCCTAGTCAAATCTTCTATTGAAACCCAAGCCCTTGATTGACACCTTGACCAATGTTTTTTGAGAGATCTGGAAGCAGAGGAACCAGTTATGTCATGTCTGAATTCCCGACCCACAGAAACTGTGAAATAAATATGTATTGTTTTAAGCTGCTAAGTTTGTGGTAAATTATTACACAGCAATGGTATGATGTGGCTCAACATTAAAAATGCATATTGTATGTTTGTATAGTTAAGCAGAGTTCAATGTGTAAGAAGAGGAATTGATATACAGCAGTTCCCAAAAATGACTTTACATCAGCATCAGAGAAGGCTCATTAAAACACAGATTGCTGTGCATGCTCTCACCCCTCAATTTTTGATTCCTTAGGGTTTGGGTGGTATCTCAAAAGTTTTAAAAGTTGCATTTTGAAAAGTTCTCAGAACTTAAAGCAAGGATACCAATAGGCATTTGCACACTGATGTTGGTGATGGCATTATACTTGATTGCCAATGGATGGAGGTGGCCCAAGTGTCCATCGACTGATGAGTGGATGGGTGAACTGTGATGTAACCATATGATGAAATATTGTGCAGCAGCCATAGGAAGGAATGAAGTCAGGATGCACACATGACATGGATGAACCTTGACATGTTGAGTGAAATAAGCCAGTAACAAAAGGACAAATATTGTAGGGTTTCACTAATACTAATTAACTATACTGAGCAAACTCTGGAATTCAAGAGCACAGGTTATCAGGAGATAGAAAGAGGGTAGAGATTGGGCAATTGATGCTCAAGGAGTACAGAATCTTTAATAAGGTTGATTGTATAGGTTCAGAAATGGATAGCACAATACTGTCTGATGGTAGCACAATACTGTAAGTGTAATTAACAAAGCTGATTTTATGGTTCAAAGAGGAAGGGTAGGGTCGTGTGTGTCACCAGAAGGAAAGCTAGAGAATAAAAACTGGGACAGCAAAACTTAGCAAAACCTAGAGTGGATAATGACAGTGGTTAATTGTTCAAATATAAGAAAGTTCTCACATGAACTAGAACAAACATGTCACCATTACAAGGTACTAATAATACGGTGGTATATGGGGAAATATAATTAATGCAAACTAAGGTCTATAGTTAATAGTAACATTGTAATATTCCTTCATTAATTGCAATAAAGCCACTATACTAAAGCTAAATGTCAATAATAGAGGGATATACCAGGTGTGGGATTTTTTGGGGGGGAGAAATGAGAATGTTCTCATATTGACTGTGGCAATGAATACAAAACTATGTGATTATACCAAGAGCCAATGATTGTACACTTAGGATGTAATATATGCTGTGTGAATAAACTGTTTTTAAAAAATTTATATCTAGTCAAACCCTTGCCCAACAGTAAAGTTAAAGTTATTAAAAGACAAACATACTTTAAACCAAGAAACAAAAACTATAGGAAAAAAAAGTTCCCAGGCATATTAGTTTCTTCTTTTTACTATAGCAAATCACCACAAACTTAGTGGGTAAAACAAGGCGAATTTAGTACCTTACAATTTTGGAGTATCAGAAGTCAGAAATGGGTCTTACTGGTCATAAATCAAGTGTCCTGTCTTCTAGTTCATTCATTCCTTCTTCTGCCTGTTCTAATCTGCTGTTGTATGCCTCTAGTGTATTTTCAATCTCTGTTATTGTGCCTTTCATCTCCATAATTTCTGTTAAAATTCTTTTTTCTTTTCTTTTTTCAAATTCAGTTTTATTGAGATATATTCACATATCCTACAGTCATCCACAGTGTACAATCAGTTGTTCACAGTACCATCATATAGTTGTGCATTCATCACCAAAATCAATTTTGGAGCATTTTCATTACTCCAAAAAATAAATAAATAAAAGAAGTAAAGAAGAACACACAAAACATCCTAACCCCTCCCAACCCCCTATTATTCATTTAATTTTTTCCCCTTTGTTCTACTCATCTTCCACACCCTGGATAAGGGGAGTATGAGCCACAGGTTTTCACAATCACACAGTCACACTGTATAAGCTACATACTTACACAATTGTCTTCAAGAATCAAGGCTACTGGGTTGCCGTTCAACAATTTCAGGTATTTCCTTCTAGCTATTCCAATACACTAAAAACCAAAAAGGGATATCTATAAAGAGCATAAGAATAACCTCCAGAATGACCTCTTGACTCTATCTGAAATCTCAGTCACTGAAACTTTATTTTGTTTCATTTCTCTTCCCCCTTTTGGTCAAGAAGGCTTTCTCAAATCCCACGAAGCTCATCCCCATGAGTCATGTCCCACATTGCCAAGAAGACTTACACCCCTGGGAGTCATGTCCCACATAGTGGGGAGGGCAGTATTCACGATTTGCGATGGAGGGAGGTGGCCTAAGGGTATGTATTAGTTAGGGTTCTCTAGGGAAACAGAATCAATGAGAGGTGTCTCTGATTATCAAATTGTAAAAGTGACTCGCGCAACTGTGTGTATGCACGAGTCCAAATTCTGTAGAGCCGTCAACAAATTGTCAACTCCAAGGAAGATGTCTGATGAACTCCTCAGGAAATGAACCAGCACCTTCGATGAACTCCTCAGGAAATGAACTGGGATTTTCGACGAACGTGTTTGATGAACTCCTCAGGAAACGAACCGGTAACTTCGACGAACTCCTCAGGAAATGCTTCACTGGGCAGTTGAACAAGAAGTGAAGGTCCTCTATCTGTCTTGCTTATAAGTCTTCAACTGATTAACTGGATTAAACCCAGCCAATTGCATTCTCTCATTGTGGAAGGCAAGCCCTTTGCTGAGTCATCAGTCACAGCTGCAGTCAATTGACTGATGATTTAATAAACCAGCCTCAAATGTCCTCACAGCAATTGTTAGGTCAGTGTTTGCTTGACCAGACAGCTGGGTCACCTGGCCAAGTGGACACATGAACCTAACCATCACAGGGTACATCAGCTGATGAACAGAATGGTGAACTGTGGTGTACGCATACAGTAGAATACTGAGTGACTGCAAGAAGGAATGATGTTGTGAGGCATGCAACTAAGTGAATGAATCTTGAGGACAGCATTTTGAGTGAAATAAGCCAGAAACAAAAAGACAAACCTTATAATGCCTCACTAATACAGACTAACTATAAAGTGCAAACTCTGAGAATTGAATTTTAGAGCACAGGTTATCAGGGGAAGGCTTATTATAAAGGTCCCTAGGTAGTAAGCTCTTACAGCAATCATATCTATTCTTCAGTTGTAATGGTGATCTCTAAATCCTGAGATGCTGAGCTCTTTGTGTATAGCCTATTTGGTCCCTGGAACTTTGAGTATCTGTATGACACCTGGGACTCAGAGCTAGAGTTGGGCATCTATGAATGTCAATATTACCCCATTGTAACTGTGAAAAAAAAAAAGCTGAAAAAGAGTTCGGACTTCAATTACAGATATGAATGGAGCAGATCTGGTTAGGATTAAGGCAAATTAGACTAAAGGGTAAAGGATGAGATACTTCTGTGTGAGACCAAAGGAAGAGATGTTTATTTGGTGCTAAATCTATATTTTCTGTAGCATACTAAATAATTTAACTTGTATGATCAGTTTATTCAAGCATCATAATTACATAATTACTTTGAATAGGGGGTGAGATTTGGTTGGTTTGCACAGGTTAGAGTGAAACTCCAATACATCCAAAAGTAATTGGGCAGAGAATAAAAATGTATTTGTAAAGCCCTCATGAGGGACTGAAGAAAAGTGAAGACATTAAACTTCCCCACCTGGGGAATTACTGATATTCTCACAAGCATTGGTGACTACCAATTTAGAAGGCCAAGCCCTCTATCTTGGGGCTTGCCCTTATGAAGCTTGTTATTGCAAAGGAGAGGCTAGGCCTACTTACAATAGTGCCTAAGAGTCTCTCCCAGAGAACCTCTTTTGTTGCTCAGATGTGGCCTCTCTATATATATGCTTTCATATTCTTCTTTATGCTTATACATTGTCTTCTTAATATCCTTTAGCTCTTTGTCCATATTTTCCTTCATCTTCTTGAATTGATTTAGATTTGTTTGAACATCTTTTATTAGTTGTTCCAAATTCTGTGTCTCCTCTGAAGTTTTAATTTCTTCCTTTGGGTCATATCATCCAGTTTCTCAGTAGGGCTTGTAATATTTTGCTGACTTCTAGGCATCCGATTATCTTGATGAGTTTACTCTGAAGGTCAGTTTCTCTCTCTTTACTAGGGTTTTATTGTTAAATGTCTTTGTGTTAAGGTTCTTCTTTGACAGTTGATTCAACTTATTCTAGATCTGTAGAATAGTCCATGTTTAACTGATCAGATTTTGTCACCTCTCTTCATCTGATTCTTTCGCTGGATATGCAGCACAATTTTTAAGATTGCACTATTTGTGCAATTGTTTCACCCCCAGGACAAAACTTCCTTTCCCCTTTCTCCCCTTTCCTCTGTTCCTTGTCCAGGAACTTTCCTCTGTTTTTTTGTTTGTTTGTTTGTTTGTTTGTTTTAACATTCCTTTCATTGTCCCTAGCTGCTTTTGCTTGCAGGGCAAATTCTTGGAGGATGGTCACCCTGGAAAGGACTTTCTCAAGTTGGTATTTCCTAGCCAAAACAGGGCCAGGAACCCACAAAGGGGCCACAGACCAGCTCCAAAGTGCCTTTGAGAGAGGTTCAGGAAAGATACTAAAAAGCCTTTTTGACAGTTCCCTGAAGCTCTGCTTTCCTACCCGCCCATCCCCCTTCCAACCCCAGCAGATGGCACCCTTCAGCAAACTGTTTCCTAATGTCCAAAGGAGGCACTGTGTCTTTAAACCTTGATGGCCTTGCCCCTGTTGGAGACAAGGTTCAAACAGTGGCTCAGAGCTGGGACCCAGTGTTTCGAATTCACAGCTGGGACTGTGATCAGTGCTTGGCCATGCCCCCTTATCCCACTTCTTGGTGAAGAAGATTTTTATGTCTCTTTCTGACAGCAGTCACTAGCCAGGGGGTAGATCCCAAGGTGGACCACCCTGAGAGTGGTGGTTGGGTGCTGGCAGCCACCGTGAAGAGTAAGATACTTATAGTTCTTTATTGCAGTTTATTAATCTCTTCTTTCCACTCTTCCACTGGATGCTGTACAGTACTTCCCTGGACTCCTGAGCCCCCAAAAAGCTGTTTCAGACAGTTCCTGCCTGTTTACTAGCTGTTTTAGAGGAAGAAGTGAGTCCTGGAGCTCCTTACTCAAATCATCTTCTCTGGAAGCTCCTCATGAATTAACCTTTTAATAAATTTAGATTTTGTTCAGTGGACAATTTTGAGTCACTAAAGTGCTATAAGCAGAGAGTCGCAAGATCGTTTTTCACTTTAGAAAGATCACACTGGAAGCAGCCTGGAGGGTGGACTGGGAGGGCAGAACCTAGAGATTCTGAGAGTAGGAAAACTCTGGAAATAGTCAAGGTGGTGATTAATGTGTCTGAACTAAAGCAGAAGCAATGGTATTGGACATAGTAGATATTAAGGAAGTAGCACCAAAAAAATGTGGTGACTGGATTTGTCAAAGGGAGGAGAGGGGCTTCATTTTAAAATTAACTTACAATTAGTTCTTTGATAAATGGAGAGTGATGCTGTTCATTGAAATGGGATGTAGAAAGAGGTGCAGATCTGGACTTAAAGATTATTTCAGATTTTCACATGCAGTGCTTGCATTCCTATGGGCCATTGGTGGAGAAGTACAGGAGGTATTTTAAATATTATAGGCCCAGGAGAAAGCTAGAGAGGCAGACTCAGGACTCCTATGGGAACCATCAATAGCTTAAGAATGGATAAGATCCATAAGGGAATATTTCTATCAGAATCATCAAGGTTTATATTTAAAAGTACATATTTCCAGGTCCTTTCACAAATTTACTGGGTCAGAATCTTGGGGTGGAACCTAAGAATGTGTATTTCAACAGATTTCTGAAGGTATTCTCTTGCTTACTCAAAGTCAAGAGCCGGAATTTTTTTCTCTTTTATTCATTGTTGAATCTCCAGGTCCCTGAGAGGGTCTGGAACAGATTAGGTTCTTATAAATATTAGTCAAATGAATAAACGAAAGTAAGAAGTAAAGAGCTAGAAATATTTCTCATTTTTTTTATCTCCTATTTATCCCTTAAAAAAGCAATTCCTCTTTTGCCTTCTAGAAACATATCCCTACAGGTTTATTTTGTTCCATGTATTCTACTTGTTTCAGTTTGCTAGGCTGCTGAAAGCAATATACAATGAAATGTGTTGGTTTTTAACAATGGGAATTCATTAGCTTACAAGTTTACAGTTTTGAGGCTGTGAAAATGTCCAAAGCAAGCCATCATCAAGATGAAGCTTTCTTCCTGAAGATCAGCAGCCAGTGATCCACCATGGCAAAGCATGTGGTGGCATGTGCTGGTCTCTCCCTCCTCTTCCTAGTTTCATTGCTTTCAGCTTCTTGCTTCTGTCATCGTTGGCCTGTCGTCGTCATCGTCATCGTCATCGTCGTCCTCCTCCTCCTCCCCCTCCTCCTCCTCCCCGTCCCCCTCTTCCTCCCCCTTTCCCTCTCTCTCTTTCCCTCTCTCCATCCCATTTATAAAGGACTCCAGTAAGAGGATTAAGACTCATCCTATGCCATTCCTTAACTGAAGTAACCTCAAGAAAACCTATTTATGATAGGTTTACACTCACAGGAATGTATAAGCTTTAACAACAAGATTTTCTGGGCTATAAACAGTTGCAAAACACCACACTACTTATTACACAATTAAACATATTTTTCCCTTTCCCTGACATTACATGTGGATTACTAATGAAAATGCAGAAAATTCTTCCATGAAACTGTCTCAACTTACATAAACTATTTTCACTTTTTAATGGGAAATATTTGGAGACATGAAACAGATTATGAACCCTCAAAACTCCTTTTAAGGTTATAGTTATCCTCTGCATAGCTCTTCCTTTTGTGTCTTTATATCCATCCTTCATTCCCTTTACCTCTACATCAAAAAAAAAAAAAAAAATCTACAATATTACTTGCTGTCCAGTTGCTAACCTCATTACCCTGACTGCAGTCTCTGAATTCCTACTCCACTTTTTCTCTTCTTGTAACATTGCTTTTTATCTGTTTCCTTTTCACTGGCTAATTTTTTTTCTTCTCATTTCAAATGCCCACCTGCTTTCTCTGCTATTAAACTTGAATGGCTTGTTAACGAGCAAAGAGATGAGAGAGCTTTTCAGCTGCCGGAGAGGAGTTCCAAGGTGGTGTAGATTGTCTGGCTCCAGTCTACAGGTCACCTCCAAACAGTGGGAAAAGAAATTAGACCCTCCATTCCATGCATGAAGGTATTTTGTCTGTGACTCAGCACCCCAGTGACTAGACCAGGCACAGATGGGGGACATGCTGAAACTCTCAACATCCCCACTTCATATTAGATGGACACAAAGAGAAAAGAGACTCACTTTTGAAAGACGACTTAACCTTACTGGAAACTAAATCAAACGCAGAATTCTCCCAGACCCCAGGTAACTCATTTTCCAATGTCCTCCTGGCCAGGCTGTTTGACCCAGCTCATGTGGTGGGGGTCCTTTGGGGCACCATCTCTGACTGTATCCAGCTGCAGTGTAATAGCAGCTGTCCCCTCAGCCTCTGCTGCAGATCTTCCAAAGGCCAAGTCAGAAGCTCCTGGTGAGTAGTATATGGTATCAGAGGCCCTGAATTTGCTCCAATTTGTCATGGTACTGATTAAGTGGATACATAACAGATGGTGTCTTGTTTTAGATGGAGATGAGTAGGTGAGAAATTGTCTAGCTATGATGATTTTTTTATTTTAAAAAAATGGGAAAAATAATCTGCAGCTGGTATATCATTTTTTATCTAGCATGGTTTTCCTTCATTCAGCCATAAACACCAAGAATTGAAAACTCAATTTCTCTCAATTTAGGGCAAACCTAAGAGTGCTGTTCCCTCCGTTAAATGAATATACAGTCAGCAAATGATTTCTTTGAAAAAAAAAAAAAAATCATGTTTGTTTTTCCTTTTTTCCTTGGCAATGGAGCAACAGGATAAGGGAATTCTTGGTGCAGTGGTTCTCAAAATGAGGTTCAGAGACCAGCAGCATCAGCTTCACTTGGGAATCTGTCAGAAATGCCAAGTCTCAGGCCCCAAGCCAGACCTACTGGACCAGAAACTCTAGGGGTAGGACCTAACAATATGTACTTTTATATGCCTTCTAGGTGATTCTGATGCATATTAAAGTTTGAGAACCACTGTCTTAGAGTATTGTTACTATGCTGATAAGGTTAATTTTTAAAAAGGATTTTCGGCATCAATTCTCAAGGTAGAATTTTTTTTTTTTTTTAACATTTTCCCAACAGTCATACACCATAGGGAAACTGAAGCACAAAGGGGTTAAAGAGCTTTCTGGAGTTCATGCATCTAGTAAATAGCAGAGCTGGGATTCAAAGTCAGGGAGTCCAGTACCAGAGGGCACGTTTGCAAATGTTTCTTTAGGCTGCTGAGTTTTCCCAAGGGATTCTCAGGAAGCAGGCTCCAACCCCAGACCTTAGGCTTAGGGCTAAGTTGATCAGCAAAATACTATTGACATAGTCACAGTTACTGGATAAAGTATTGAAACACACTTAAGGTAGTCTACTGGATTGCAGTTTAGGACTTTGCTCAGTGGTTAGGGAAAGAGATGTGCTTCCCAAATGGAAGTTTATCACCAAGCGTGTAGCTCTGGCTACATGAAGGGCCCTGAGAACTGTCATTGGACCACAAGGGCAGAAGCCTACCATTACTCCAGATCAAATGCCTGGGAACCTCAGTAAGGCCAACCCCTCCACTTGGGCACTATATCCATGTACCGCTCCCTTACTAAAGGACATAGCTCCAGCAATACACCTCTCTTTGTTATGCATTGTCAAATCTTCCTCTCTACTAGATCATTTTCATGGCATACAAACATGCTATTATTTTTCACATCTTTAAAAACAAACAAAACAAACCTCTCTTGATTCCACCTTCCTCTCCAGCTACGCCTCTATTTCTCTCCCTTTCTCAGAGGAAATCCTTGAAGATTTGGCTTTCCTCACTGTCTCCACTGCCCTCCTCTCATTCTCTTTAGAACCCAGGCTCCGGCATCCACTGCTCCACCAATCCTGCTCTCCTGATAACGGTCACCATAAGCTTCACATGGTCAGTTCTCAATCTTCGTATTATTCCACTTAGCAAACAAAATTTCTCAGATATTTCATTCTGTCCTCCTTGAAAAACTTCCTTGACGTGGCTTCCAAATTTTCTTGGTTTTCCTCGTTTCTGTCCCCTCCTTCTTCTCAGTCTCCCTAGCCAATATTTCCTCATCTTTATGATTTGTAAACAAGGGTTCAGTTCTTGCATCACTTCTGTTTTCTATATCCTCTCATTCCCTGCATGGTCTCATCCAGGCTCATGGTGTAAAATGTCATCAATATGCTGATGACTTCCCAATTTAGATGGTTTGAAACTCTCCTCTGAACTCCAGCCTCAAATATCCAATTGGATACTTGACATCTCTTGGATATTTTACAGGTATAACCAACTTAACACATCCCAAACTAGGCTCTTGATATCTACACATATGCAATCAATCAATCTGTCAATCAATCAATCAATCCTGCTGCTCCTACAGGCTTCCCCAACTGGAGGCAATTCCATTCTTTCATTCCCTTGGCCAAAAATCTCTGAGTCATTCTTAATTCTCCTTTTCTTACCATACTTCTGGTTGTTCATTAGCAAATCCTGTCAATTCATATGATTGTTGGAACTACTCAGCTTTGCTGTTGGAATGTTAAAGCA
Organism: Choloepus didactylus; assembly: GCF_015220235.1. Classification (NCBI taxonomy): domain Eukaryota; kingdom Metazoa; phylum Chordata; class Mammalia; order Pilosa; family Megalonychidae; genus Choloepus; species Choloepus didactylus. Next base: position 35,153,270 of record NC_051315.1, read on the forward strand.
TCCATAGAGAATAGGTATACCAATGAGTGAGTTTGTGTTCCAGTAAAACATTATTTACAGAAATAGGTGGGGAGACTAATTTGGCCCATGGGCCACTGGTTGCTGACCACTGCTGTAGTGTTCTGGGGTATGGTTTCACTAATTTCACACCACAGGGTCCTTTATCAAGTCTTCTGTCCTTTGTAGTTTCTGTAAATTAGTAGTTCAGTCTAAAGGCTTCATTAGAATCAAGTTTGATTGTTTTATTTTTTGTTTTTTTGCAAGACAACATTATATGTGGTTTTCTGTATTTCCCTCGGGGGATAGCGCAAAAAAAAAAAGAAAAGAGAAGAAAAATAAAATGAAATGAAATAAAACAAAAAGTAGTGTACATCATTATAGTGCACCTCTAGCGTGTGTTTGAGATATTAATATCTGTTTATGATCATTGTCCAACTCAATTAATTTATCCAGGGCTAGAATATTGTGATATTTTAATTATGTCTTTAGTTCTTCATTTGTTGGATAAAATAGTGTTACCAAGAGAAACTTTCTCTCATCAACCACTTGAACACCCTGAGTTTCAGTTCATATAGAAAGGGCAAGATAAATGTTTGATTATTTAGCTTTTCAAAATAATGAGTTTGTACTTTAGCATCCTTCAAAGATAGATAACTGAGTTTTGAAAGTATTCATACAAACTCATCGTATAAGCACATCCAAAGACTTTCAAAGCTTTGCAGTTTTTATCCACATTGGTGCACCTATTTTTCCATCTTTGGTCAGTGGAGCTTATTCAACTTGGCTCTCAGTCTTATTGACATATCCCCAGTAGTCTTTAGAAACATCCTGTTTTTTTATTTATGACAAGCTTTCTAGATTCATCTTATAAACTTATTGCCCCAAACTCTGAATTACCCATTCTTCCAAGGAGTCCTGAAAACTTTTAATGGGAAATTTAGAAATCACTATTATGACATTTAGAAACCATAACAAGTACTGGGGGTGCTACTGCTACTGGTTTGGTCCTAATTTCTAGGCCTTGTCAGTGGACAGAATAAGGAAATATTTTCTTAAAAAAATGTACATCATGAGCTCATATAGATGCTTCAACAATCTTAAACTTAACTGTATCAACCTTCAAATCTGTTTTTCCTTCCAATCAAGACAAAATTCTGGTTTCTCAAAGACACCAGCATAATTACTCATTTGATTTACTTCACAGTACATTCCCAATACAATCAGAATATCAATATTACTATTAAAAATAGTGTTACTGAAACCAGATTAATACTGTTTTGAAGTTCTTTTTGTCCTTAGAATATTACCTTAGTAGAGACAATCAAATTACTGCATTTTAAATTCACTTGGAATAAATGCACTGCATGATAATTCTATTTTTGTGGTATCCAGTGTGATAGGCACTAGCTGCATTAGACTATAAAAATGAAATTTCATATTAATTAAATACAATACAAAAATTCAGTACCTCTGTTACATTAGCCACATTTCAAGTGTTTAAAAGCCATTTGTAGCTAGTGGCTACCATATTGGACAGTGTAAATAGCAAGCATTTTCATCATCACAGAAAGTTCTACTGGACAACACTGATTGCTAGATGCATAACTAAATTCACTGTTTAATTTTAATTTTTAGGAATCTTTTTATGTCTTTCATTTTGTATTATAATTAGGTGATACTTACATTGCGCTGAAAACAAATCTATAAAACAAGATACATTCAAAGAAGTCTAGTTTTCCTCCCTCCCTATGAAAATAAACATTTAAAAATGTTATAGTTGGTATTTCCATTAGTTTATTTTTAATGTAAACAAATATATATGCCCATTTATATATATACATATACACATATATATAATTTCTCCTATCTCCTAAATGGTAGAATACTATATACACTTTCTCCCATATTTTGCTTATTGGTTTTCATCTTAGCAACACATTCTGAAGATGTCTCCATATTAGATCATTTAAATAGTTCTTATTTCTTTTTACACTGCATTATATTTTCTCCATTGTGGGGCCCTAAAATAATGTATTTATTCAGTCCCCTGTGGATGAGGTTTGGGTTATTTCCAGTCTTTTCTATCACAAAATCATGCTGAAGTAAATAATATTATGCATTAGTCCTCATGTTTTTAACCAGTGTGTTTTGGGGATAAATTCCTGTAAGTGGAATTGCTGCAGCAAAAGGTAAAAGCACATGTAATTTTGCTAGATGTTACCAAATTCCCTATACTAAAGAGTAGTAATATTTTGCATTCCAGCCATCAGTTTTTGCAAGTGCCTATTCCTGAAAACCTTACCAACAGTACATTGCAAATCTCTCAGATTTTTCCCAGTCTGATAGTGAGAAATGATATCTCTGTGTGCTTTTAATTGGCAATTCTCTTTATATGAGCTAGATTAGGCATCTTTTCATATGGTCAAGATATACCTGCATTCCTTTATTATAAACTGGTCAAATAACATGTTTGTTTTGGCTTTTTGGCCTTCTCCTTCTCTATTTTAGAAACTCTTATATACTAAGATTGTTAGGCTTTGTTGACTGTGATATAACTTGCAAATGTTTCCCCTAGTCTTTCTAACTTGCTTATGGTGTTTTTAGAGCATTTTTCTCTCTTTTCTGCGCTACTATATCCCCAGTACAGATCATACTGGAAATGTGCAATAAAAATATACTGAGAAAATGAAGTCAAAACAAAGAAAATAGTCCTAATATATGGAAAGAGAGATATGGGGCATGGTCATGTTCTTTGGAGCTACTAAAAGAACCCTTAACTTTTCAGTCACTGTTTAATTAAATGGGATTTCCTATTACTTGCAATGAAAAGCAAACAGTATAATATGACCACTAATCCTTTACAAATAAATGAATGCAGAATAGTGATAGTAGTCTTTTAAAAAATGCACCTGGAGACATGTATAGACCAAGGTAACACAAAATCCCAGGGAAAAAAATTATGGAGCAGGTTTTAAAAGAATAATTTAAAGCTCAAGTCCAAGATCAAAAGTAAATTTGGAACATCCCAAGCAGTGAGTGAAGAGTGCCGTGTGTGTTGGAACACAGGGGCAACCAGTTCGACCCCCAAAAAGATGGCAGAGAGTGATGCTAACTTACTCTCCAATAAGATAATTTCAGATCCTTCCTGTTGGTTGCCAGTAAATGGAATTTTTTTTGAAAGGGTGGAACATGTTCATATTTCCTTAGCTTTTGTCAACAACTTAACAGCTGTGTTCCAAATGGACTGAAGTTGAGCCAAAATATTGTCTGGCAGCCCTGCAAACAGAATCTGACAATAATTGATTTTCAGAGCATTCATGGGATGAAACCCAACATTCCTCAGTCTGGGACACTGGGGAGACAAGTGGGAGGTGAACATGGACCTTCACTCTCTCAACACTGCAGACAGCACATGACCAGAGAAAATCTGATTATCCCATCATTTTGTACCATTTCTTAAGACAGAGTGAAATATCTACAATATAAGTAAAAAAATAAAAATAGGTCAGATTTCTGCATGGTTATTTTCTAATATAGGAGGGCCTGGAGTAACATTGTGCCACTGCATATGTGGATGACACAAGGTAGAACACTTAAAGGTATGGTTTCCCTCACATAAAAATGAGAAAAACATCAAGTCAAATCCAGTGCTGAGGAAAATAATGAATGCAACCCTCACAGGTTCTTGGAAATCTGTGATTCTTAAAAGGAGAAAGAAATGAAATGTAAAATACTGAATGTATCTTTCTTAGAGATGTTCTCCAGAGTTTTGAAAGGCATTGCACCAATGTAAAGTATTTGGTGATATTATTTAATACTTCAGTGTGGGAGAGAGGGACTGCAACCTAAGATCAACCTCAAAACACCCCCCAAAACCATGTCAATACCCAATTTCCATCCTAATTTTTGTTTGCAATCAACTCAGCTGAGTGTATTTGAATTTCTACTTTAAATATTTACTCAACTCTTGATTAATAAAAAACAATATTTGCCTATTAAAGAAAAAAGAATCTTATTTATTCAGTAAACAACATGGGACAAAATTAATTCATCATTGTGGCCTCTGGTTTTAAAATTTTTAAACTTTCCCCAGCTATCCAGAGACAGCCCCACACAAATATTTCCACTCTGCCTATTCACCATAAATATCTACTCTTCTTGTAAATATTCCCTTTATAAATGTGAATAAAATTATCAAGTTTAATCCTGCATACTAATTTTTTGAACTCCATTCATTAGCCAATATTCAGTTAATTTGGATACTGATATGTCAAGTCTCCTGTTTGTACTTTTAGTATCCATCTGGGGGCCGACCAATGAAAAAGGCAAAAAAGGGGAGGTTATATCTTGTACACCATTAACAGCATATACATCTACAGTGAAAATTTTATGAATTACAGATGTATGATCACAGAGACAGAATATTAAAGTTGAAAGAAACCTCAAAGATTCAACTTGTACCAGTCCTCTGGCTCCAAAGAGGGAACTGAGGCTCCAAGAGTTTGTAGGACTCACCAATGATTTTGTAGCACATGAGTGGCAAAACCAAACTAGCCCTGAGGGCTCCTGCCTACTTTTCTAGAACTCTTCTTCTCAGAGCTTCAGGTTGTGCATGGTCATCAATGAGCAGGTACCAGGCTTCTTCCTGTTCAAAACAAATGTCATAAATGATCATCCAAATGAGGATGTTGCTTGCCAGAATTGCATCCTCTTTCTGATTCACATTTCCTGACAGAGAGCACCGGTTCTCACTGCTGGCATGTCCCACGTCTGGCATTGTTTATATGATCTGGGCTGCAGGTGGCTGACTCCCAGGGCTTTGGCTCCATGGGCTTGTTGAAGGGCTCTGATCTTGGGGCATATTTGCTTTGCTTGCTGCAGCCAAAAACGTGCTTCTGTCTGGTCATCATTCTGGAAAAGTTTGCCTTTAAGTCACACTTTTCCTCCGGACACTTTAGTTCATATACTCCACTTTTAATCATTATTTGACATTCATTTAACACCCTCAATATTTCACCTCACCACATACCTTTCAGATCCTCCATATAATAATGATTTTACTTAGAAACAACAGTAATAAAAACAGTAGCAACTACAATGTTCTGAGCACTTACTATGGGTCAGGCAACTGAAACATTTTATCTCAGTAATCCACAGAAGCTCCCCTTAAGAATTGCTATGAGGCAGGTATTATTAAAACTGACTTTACAGATGAAGAAACTGATTCAGAGAGCATAAGCAAATTACCCAAAGTAAATGGAAGAGGCAGGGAGCTCTGACTCCATAGTTATGATCCTACTAATTGCTCTGTGCTGTCTCAAGATTGAATAGTGCCATCGTGCCCATTCTATGCCCTACAGCTAGATCTTGGTTCATTAGCAGAGACGTGGGAAACCAAGGCTGCAATGGCTCATCTTCTGGAATGGAAAATCAATAATTACTATACATACTACAGCTAACCTTTTTGAGCACCTCCTCCCTCTTAGGATAATTTAAAGTCCTTTGCTACTCTTGAACTGAGAATATAAAGCCCACGATCTCCCATACTGCATGTATCCCTACCCATCCCCCTAAATCCTCTGTCCTTTAACACTTCATAGCTTTTCTTTGTTCTAGCAGCATTTCTTCCAAACTGCTTTTTACCAAATTATGCTATTCCAATCCCTTTAACATTTTTTTGTGTTTTATTTTCCTCAAGTTTGCTTCCCTTTAAGTATATCTTCTAAAACTAGGAATCTAATTAAATTACTGGCCACTATTGAAACTTTCATATTATGTGTTTTTTTTTAATTAAAAAAAGAGAAAAAGTTTTTTTTAAATAAAAAAAAGCAATTCGAGTGAATTTTATTGCAGTAGAAAATCGTAAACCAGAATCCTGCTAATCCACATTATTCATATATTTCTTTCTTTTCTAGCTCTTCTTTCCATTGCTATGCTTCCCTAAAGAAGGGAACACACAAATGATTCACAAATCATTAAGAAATTGAACAAATAACAAGAAATGCATACCATATAAATTTTTATCTCCAAACTGCCATTAAAGAATAGCTAAATATTCTGTTATGTTATTGTTGCAGCATCTTGGTATTGAATGTGGATGAAAAAACATTTTCTCAAGGGATTGAAACAGTATCTTATCACATAGACATGGACATTATTATTTATCGCTTTAAAAACCTCAAGCTGAAATATATTTCTATCATGAATTTAGTAAGATCATAGGACTCAATAGAATTGGGAATCTATTAGAACATTCCTCTGTCTTCTCTTCAGATGCGCCTATTACTCCTAGACTGATCAGAATAAGCCCATTTTGAAGAGGCTGATCCTTATTGACCTCACCCAGTGTTCCAGTTTGCTAATGCTGCCGGAATGCAAAACACCAGAAATGGATTGGCTTTTATAAAAGGGGGTATATTTGGTTACAAAATTACAGTCTTAAGGCCATAAAGTGTCCAAGATAAGGCATCAACAATCGGGTACTTTCCCTGGAGGATGGCCAGTGGATCCAGAAAACTGTTAGCTGGGAAGGCACGTGGCTGGCATCTGCTCCAGAGTCCTGGTTTCAAAATGGCTTTCATTTTCAAAATGGCTTTCTCCCAGGACATTCCTCTCTAGGCTGCATCTCCTCAAAAATGTCACTTTCAGTTGCTCTTGGGGCATTTGTCCTCTCTCACCTTCTCTGGAGCAAAAGTCTGCTTTCAAAGGCCATCTCCAAAATGTCTCTGTAAGCTGCAGCTCCTCTCTCAGCTCCTATGCGCTCTTCAGTGTCCCTCTTGGCTGTAGCAAGCTCGCTTCTTCTGTCTGTGCTTATATAGTGCTCTAGTAAACGAATCAAGGCCCACGCTGAATGGGTGAGGCCACACCTCCATGGAAATTATCTAATCAGAGTTATCACCTACAGTTGGGTGGGTCACATGTCCATGGAAACACTCAATGAAAGAATTACAGTCTAATCAACACTAATACATCTGCCGACGCAAGACTGCATCAAAGACAATGGCGTTTTGGGGGACATAATATATGCAAACTGGCACACCCAGTAGCAAACCTTAGGACTTGGAAAACTTGCTCGGATGCAACTTGCTCCTGATTACACCCATCTTGTCTTTTTCTCAAGAGAGAGGGACTGTATTGTGTGCCTACTTGCAGGAATAAGAAATCCTCACCCCCTTGGCATCTTTCATGTACATTTTTTCCAGTTAAACCAACCTCAGGTCTTGGAGCTTTTTTTTGGTAGGTCATCTTATCAATCCTAAACAAATTATTATATCACTATTAATATCACTTTCCTCTCCCAATGTCCTGCACTCTAAGAATTGCTACACAATGATTAATTCTCACAGCAGCTCCAGAATCAATAGGAAAATGGGAAGATTCCCAGAGTACCCATTAAAAACCAGTAAACTTCGAACTGAATCTCTACAGTGTGAGACACATGGAGTTTTCTCTCCTCAAAGAGACAGCACAAACTGCCAAGAAAAAAGAAATGATAATGAAATAAAATTAAAGGCCCAGTAAAAGACAACAACCTCTTGAGTCAACTGGCATAAAATCATAAACAAATGAAATTGAGCATTACCTCCATGTACAGGTCACCAATTCAAGAGTCCTGAACCTGTTTCATTCTAAACAAATATATGTGACCGTACAAACAGATGTGGTGGAAGCAAAGCCAGCTAAGCCAAATGGACAGACAGTGCCAAAAACCTTTAAAAAATCAGAAAAAGAAATCCAAGAATCAATTCTGGCAACTTAACAGAGAATTGATGCAAGGATTGTAAATGTGATAAATAAGCTGTGACCACTGTAAGAACACATGTTGCTCTGTTCTGGGGAGGAAAAGTAGGATTTTGTCATTCTAAGGCAAACAAAGGTCCTGAAAGGCAGTACCCTCAAAATAGAGAGTTTGATCCTCAAAATAGGGAAAAAGCATGAATCAAGGTACTTGGTTACTGTCCCAACTCTAAAGGAAAAAAGTAAGAGTATATGCATCATTCCACTAAGTTCTAATACTGATGCTACTGCTTACCCTGCCCTTCGTTGTAAACCAGAATCATAAAATCAAAGCATAGTACAGTTCAAGCAATTCTGCAGAAAAGCAAAGGATCAACTCTATGCAGCCCATTCTGCTAATTTAGCTCAATCCAGACATTGATTGGAGGAATATATGAATTGAATATGTAATTCTTCCACAATTATTGTTTTTCTCAGCTAAGTTTCCGAAAGGGGCTGAGCAGCAATAAGTTCAAGGTTTTACTGCTAGAAAATTACCTTGAGGGAAATGATCCTACGCTGTCTGCAAATAACAAAGAGCAATATGGTTCTTAGGAATGAATAACTGGGAATGGATCAGAGGCTGTTTATTGAAATGCCTGGAAGACAAGAAGAAGAACTAAATTTATTGATTTCTTTTATGGGGTGATGGGATTGCAGATTTCTTTAAACATTACTTTAGTATTTGAAAAATCGCTTTCTAAGAAATCCTTCAATTAGCACTTATGATAAAAATCAACATGGGTATAACAGTGAGGTCATGCAAAGAGAAATATTTGAAAGAACTGTGTAATTTGCCTTGCTTTCTTTAAGCATCAAGAATTAGAAGTATCTTGAAAGTGTTTTTGCTTAACTATGAATAGACAGATGGATAGATAGATGAGGGAAAGATAGCTATAGAACTTACAGAATGGTACGGCTAAAAAGAATCACAAAAGGACTTTGAGACCTCACTTATGCCATTAAACAAATTTACACCAAAAGTTTTTCAGAAGTATGAACAGAATTCTTAGAATCAGGGATGAAAATTTGAAAGTATCAGGAAAAGAAGAAAAAAACTTAGGAGCCTGTCCTGGGCCAGTTCCATCATAGGCCAGGCAGGAGCCTCACATTTAGCCTCTTTCCAGTCCGGCTGAAGCAGGTGCTGTGCTCTTGGCCTATTGAGAGAGGAGTAAGGGCAGCTGCCGCCCAGGAAGTCTTTAAACCTATAGAATATCGGGAACCAGCTATCCTATCTAAATTCTTTCAGCATGTGGAACTTGGCCCCTCCCTCTAAGTCAATTTTTCTTAACTAGCCTGTCAAGGGATGGACTTTAACCCAAACAGAACAAAGCAATTACAGGAAAAAACTCTCATCTTGGTTTCTATACAACAGGGAAGAAAAGGGAAATAAGGGAACACTGAGTGGTAGGCTGTATAGTGGCCCCATCCAGGTCCTAATCCCTGGAACCAGTGAATGTTACACTATATGGCAGAAGAGACTTTGCAGATGAGATTATGCTAAGGATCTTAAAATGTGGAGAGTATCTGTGTGGGTGTTAAATGCAACCACAAGTGTCTTTATGAGAGAGGAAGAGGGAGGTCTGACACAGAAGTGGAGGCAATGTGAGGATGGAAGAAAGCTGCTACACTGTTGACTTTTAAGATGGGGGAAGGGTCCATGATCCAAGGAATGCAGGCAGCTTCCAGAAGCTGGAAGAGGCAAGGACTGGGGCCTCCAAAAGAGCCAGCTCTCCCAACACCTTAACTTTAGCCCACTGAAACTGATTTTGGACTTTTGATCTCCAGAAATGAAAGAGAATTAATTTGTATTCTTTTAAGCCACTAAGTTTGTAGTAATTTGTTACAGCAGCAACAGAAAACTGAGACAAATGGTGATCAAGAACACAATCTTCAGTGTCAGGGACATCTGGAGTAGAAAACCATTGACCTGGTAACCTTTGGGAACCTGATTTAATTTCCAGAATCTTCAGTTTCCTCACATTATGTGCAATTAATGAGATGATTGATGTAAAGGTTTTAAGCGCAGATTATGACACAGAATGTGTGTAACCAACAGAAGCTAATATTCTTAGGGGAAAAGGAATTGATTGTTGAATCCAAATAAGTAACAGCACTTTACAGTTCCTCTTTTATTTAAGCCCCATAACAATCCTGGGAGGTAAGTATTTTTGTTCTAGATATTTTACAAATTAGGAAACTGAGAATCAAAGAGTTTAAGTCATTTGTGTAGTTGGTTATTAGCCTATGTTTATCCCCTGACAGTCACCATCCTCAACTGATACTAAAATTCCTCATAGAAGTTTTTTTTCAAACCAAAGCAAGCTCGAGATGAATGTACAAAACAGAATGAGTGCAGGATCAGGAATCTGACAAACCTAGATCCTTACCTCCTCTTCTCCAAACAATTAGTTCTAGACCTCCCTGTCCCTCAGTTTCTTCAGAGGTAAAAATGAATTGGTTGCAAGATTAATAATGATATAAAAATATTACCTTTTTTGTTTATAAAACAAATCTGATAGTGGAATTTAACCAATTATTTTTATGTTTCAGGTCCCAATTAATAATTTTTTGCCAACTTGATTTTGCAGAATAAGAGATACTATGAACTAACTTTAATGGAATGGTAACATTCCTATTTGACTTCTGTGACAACATGGAATTTCCACCTTAATGTTAGTGTCAATAATAGTCTTTTGTCTTTTACAATAACGTGTTAATAAGGTTTGGGGATATTAAAAGAATTTTTTCCCTAGTCTGTATACTAAATCAAGTAAAAGCCTCTGTGATGACCAACAAACATTGTTAGAAGGTAACAACTTAATTGGTCATAAAAGTTTATTCCCAGATTTACCAACTACATGCCCACTCCTGTGGGAACAAAGAGATAGTTATAGAATAAGAATCTTGATCTGTTCAAAATTAAACCCTCAAAATAGACACAGTCCTTATCTTTAGGATATTCTCTACCATGGCAACAGAGTCTTTTCAGACTCTACCTACATTCTCAGGATGCCAAAGGAATATAAACGGTCCAAGCAGCAAAACAGCCTAGGATCAGGGGATCTTAGGCTCAGGAGTCTAGGTCTAAGGGTGACATTATTTCATGATGCTATTTTTTTCTATGTCTTTTTACTCAACAGTCAATTTACTTTATGCTACATTGTCTGGGTATATAGTAACTACATCACATTCCAGAAACCCATTTTTTAATTGAAAAAATAAAGCTGAGAGAGTTGAAGTGACCTGGCATTGTGGGTGTGAGAAAACCTTCCTGACCAAAAAGGGGAAGAGAAATGAAACAAAATAAAGTTTCAGTGGCTGAGAGATTTCAAATGGAGTCGAGACGTCATTCTGGAGGTTATTCTTATGCGTTATATAGATATCCCTTTGCAGTGTCTAGCATATTGGAATAGCCAGAAGGAAATACCTGAAACTGTTGAACTGCAATCCAGTAGCCTTGATTTTTGAGGACAATTGTATAACTATACTTACACAGGGTGAACGTGTGATTGTGAAATCCTTATGGCTCACATTCTCTTTATCCAGTGTATGGACGGATGAGTAGAAAATGAGGACCAAAAAAGTAAATGAATAATGGGTGGGATGGGACGGTTTTGTGTGTTCTTTTTAACTTTTATTCCTATTTTTATTTTTTTGGAGTAATGAAAATGTTCAAAAATTGATTGTGGTGATGAATGCACAACTATATGATGGTACTGTGAACAACTTATTGTATACTTTGGATGATTTTATGGCATGTGACTATATCTCAATAAAATTGCATAAAAAAGGCAAATAGCTGGTCACCTGTAGAACACATATTTCATTTCAGACATCCCAAATCTTAGTCCTATTCTCTTTCCTCACCTTCTGTAAACTACAGCAACCTGTACACAAAGGCAGCAAGATGTAGATGTTTTGATAAAAGGTGCCTCTAACCTAAAAAAATCCATGCTTATAAAAACTGTCATGGCTGGTTACACAGAGAAGTAGGACTTGAATTTCTATTTCATTGGGATGGAGGGTAGCCTGGTCGATTTTAATAAAGAAGAAAGTAAATGGAATCTCAAAAATATTCTACAACTTGTAGGACCTGTAAGGAATCATGAAATAAACGAAAGGGAACTAATTTAAGAAACAATCCAGACTCTGCTGTTGCTAAGCTGTGTGACCTATTCCTAGACACTCAAATTCTCCAAACAGTAGTTTTCTTATCTCTAAATATTTCACAGGGCTGTTTTTAAAGTTAAATGACAAGGACAATATTAATAATAACTAATATCTCTTTTTTGATTACTATGGGTTAGGCATTGTGCTAACCACTTTGCAACCTTTAGTTTATTTAATTCTCACAACCTTTCAGTTAAATTCTATTAGTCCCATTTTATAGAGAAGGAATTAAACCTCAATTGTTCAAGTCATTTGCCTAAGTACATACAGCTAATTCCAGTTCCTCCTCACCAGTTTATGTAAGCACTTTGAAAAATATGAAGCACTATAAAACTCAAATAATGTATTCTTCTGGTTGTTCTTAAAACAGCTATAGTGGATAAACTGATGTACATGACTATTGGTAGAGCCATCTCTAGGGTAAGATATTGTGAACATTGTTTGCCTTCTCTTCATTCACATTCCCACGCTGTTAGCTGTTTAGGGATAAGTTATGAAAGCTGATGAGAAAGAAGTTAGTGGTATCAGCTAGTAGGAGACTGTACAATCCTGAAGGCAGGAACCGTGTCAATCATGCTTGGTTTATATCCAAAGTTTATACCCTGCTTGATGTCTCGCTCAGAGTGAATGTTCAATGTTTGTTGAATGAATAAACAACATAATGAATACATGCCAACTAGGACAGATTTGACTGTTTCCTACAAGCAATCTACACATAATGCTGACAACTGTCACTAAGAACAAACTGATGAATGTGGCAGACACAATACTATGTGTCCGCTAAACTCCTGTTCTGTTTCCTCTGAGGAAAACCACTAGACCACGTTTCTGAACTTCTCCTGAGTTCCATGTGGTCACAGGACTTAGATTTAGCCTATGGAATAAGAAAAGAAGTGAGCTATACCATTTCCAGACTTGGCCATCAAAACCTACCAGGAAATTCTCCCACTCTCTTCTTTCTCCTGCTGGCAGGAGGCAAAAAATCCAAGGGTGGTATCTAGAGCCCTAGGGAATGGAGAAGGCTAGATGTAAGGTGCCTGAATGACCATCCATGGAGCAGGAACCCAACCCCATGACCATGACCACGACCATCACCATCAGCATCACCATCACCAACAACTTACATGCACTCTGGCATGTGTGAGAAAAAAACTTTCAATTTATTAAGCTACTGAGATTTTTGGAGTCATTTGTTACAGCAATTTGCCTACACTTCTCTCTTTCATTCACCATCAGAATGCCTTCATGTGACTTCTTTTCCAAATTTATTCTGTCCTTATTGCTTAACTGAAAAAATCTTCACATGTATAGAATATTAACAACAGAGGAAAGCAAGGAGAATATCCTCAAGAAACAAGTTCTACTTGTTAGTACTTCTGATCTTGTCTCAGACAAAAGCTAACGTGACATAACACTTGGAAACTTCTTGGCCAAGAAATACTTATAAGTTTATAAAGCAAGAATATAGAGCTTCTTCCATCTAGGAACAAAATGCTGGGGAGATTTACAAACTTGAAAACAATCTCAGTGTTCAAATCCATTCATTTTGTTTGTGTATAAAAAGACTTGGTCTATAAGAGCCCAGACTTCCACAGGTGGGCCTTTCATGCAAAAGACAAGTCAGATTTAGACTTGATCACCTGGGAGGGCAACATAATGAGATCTTTAAATATTTTAAGTGATTATGAGTAAATCGCTGCACAGGGAAGGCCATACTTCCTTCTATTCTTTACTATATTTCATGATTACTCTTCTAATAATGTGCGTGCTGTTTCCCAGTTGTGAAATGCCCCTGATTGCCAGTGATTAAGAATAAATGAGGAGACTGCACTCCTCCCCCAGGTGGTTATTAGGAAACATCTGAATCACAGGGATTTGTTTGGTGAATTCAGAAAGTGCCTCTTCCCAGCAATCTTGGGTTTACATAAATAAACATTCAATGCACACCACACTAACATATTTATTTGCACTGCAGGTTTCTGATCTGAAGTATCCACTTTTTTTTTTTTATGATTTAGCCAATCTAGCATGTTTGGAAAAACAAGAGCTTAAACTTCAAGATGCATGATTTTATACATATTAAAGAAACCAAATGTAGCTATTACAGAATGTGGGCATTTGAGCCTTGTATATGTGAGGGCAACATAACTCTTAATCAATGATGACATCAGTCCCAGTTCAATTATAGAATGGATAGAGAAATATCTGCATATGTCATCTTTTGGTCCCATAAAAAACAAACAAACAAAAATGATGTACCAAGAAATTATTAAGAAGTAGCCACTCAGAGAGAAAATATAAGGCTCACAATGTAAGACAGTGCTTGCCACTCTACCCGCACAAAAGAGAGGTGCCATCCAGTGATTTATTTATGTTGAGTAATTACACAGACAACAACACTCTAGAAAAATAAAGAAGTAAACTTTTTTTTTTTTAATCTCTGAGATGGATTAAATATTTTCACCGGTTTTTAGATAGACAGTTGTAACATCATGTCATGCTCTGATGTGCCTCATATCTTTGCAATATGTAGTTCCCTCCTCTGAGAATGTCCATCTCTTGTTTTCTGGACAAGCTCCTTCTCAGTCTTCAAGTATGGCCTCCAGACTCACTTCCCTGGTGTGGACTCCCTCCTGCCTTGCAGAAGGAACCAAGATGCCCTTTTTCTCTGCTTCTATAGCACACTCCATATAACTTCATCTACTTGTTTAGTAACCTGTGCCCCCTTTAGAAAATTCAGAGCTCTTTGAGTTCAGGTGCTTTATGCTGTCCATCTTCATATCTTCAGGGCCTTGAGAGATGTATTATACATCCCAGATGCTAAATAAAATTTTATGCCTTCACGAAATGGTTCTCATAGTGTTGTATGTGAACCCCTGGGTCTCTAAGACCTTTCAGAGGGTCTGTAAGGTCAAAACTAATTTTAAATTAATACTAAGAAGTCACTTGCCATTTTCACTGTTTGATATTTGCACTGATGGCAGTTTCAGATTCCACAATGTCACAAACATTTACGTAACATTTAGTATATAAGAAACTAACATTTGTTGAGTTTTGGTGCAGTATCAAAGAATAGGCTCAATCATCTGAAAAGGCTATTAGAATACTAGAAGCATTTTAGTACTAGAATAATACCAGAAGTATTTGTTATCATTACTAGTAATAATAATATTATCTTCCTACTAGTAATTTTCTCACATAGGAAAGCAAAATAAATACCTGTTCACCTTTACTCCACAGGATGGTATATCAAATGGTCTTTGAACACTCACTACATCAGAACTATCCAGAGTGCTTATAAAAACTGCAGAAAACCAAAGTGTCAGATTAATTAAAGTCTTTTCTCCATGTTGTTGGAACAACTACATATGTGTGTCTTAGTTTTCCAGGCTGCTATGACAAATACCACAAACTGGTTTGGGCTTAACAACAGGAATTTATTGGCTCATGGTTTTCCGGTCAGCAGAAGGCCAAAATCAAGGCATCAGCAAGGGCTTTCCCACACTTGGGGCTCCTTGGCTTATATCTCTGCCTCGTATCACATGGAAATGCCCTCTCCTTTCTATTCTGGAAGGGTTACATTGACCTCTGGCTTCCGGCTTCTCCCCATAGCTCTCTCTCACTATGTCTGAATTTCTTCTGCTGATAAAGGACTCTAGAAATTTGGATTAAGGTGCACCCTCATTCAGCTGGGCCCCACGTTAACTAAAACAAACATCTTCAAGAAATTCTGTTCACAATGTGTTCACACCCATAAGAATGTGGATTAAGATTAAGAACATATCTAAACTGAGGTACCCAATTCAATCTACCACAGTCTGTATGGGAAAAAATATCACAAACCCTACTATTATTTATACACTAACACACACACACACACACACACACACATTCAAATTGATCAGAGACCTAAGCATTAATAGAACTTTAAAGCTGCCAGAAAAAAAAAAAAAACATAAAATAATATTTTTGTGGTCTTGTGCCAAGCAGAGAGTTCTTGAAACAGACCAAAAAAATACACTAACAATAAAAGAAAAAAAAAATCGATAAAATTTTTCATCAAAATTAAATTTTCTGCTTATCAAAGTAACCTTAAAAAAAAATGACAAGCTATAGATGTGAAAGTTATTTGTAACTCATACATGTGACAAAAATCTTGCTTCCAGAATTTAAAAAGGACACAAAAACATGAACAATTAAAACACAAAGAACTTTAATTAAAAATGTCCAAATGATTAGAACACTTCACAAAAGACACTATTACAAATGGCCAATAAACATGTGAAAAGTTGCTCAATTTTTTATCAAAGGAAAAAAATTCTAACAACACCAAATGTTAGTGAGGTCATGGGGCAACCGGAACTCTCCTGCATTGCTTTTGAGTGTAAAATGATGCACCCATTTTGGTGAAGGGTTTGGTAGTTTCTTAAAAGATAATGATATACCTGTCCTGTGAGCCAACAATTTTTCTCCTGGATATTTACCCAAGAGAAATGAAAACATCTATTTACAAAAAGAAATACAGAAGAAACTTTGTAGCAGCCTTATTCGTAATAGTCACAAATGTTCTTGTGATGAGTTTTCTGGGGAAATTTTACTCTCACTCCCTCTGCCATGAAGCTCATACTTAATGGCATTGCCCTAGCACCAGCGTCAAACCCTTAAATACCCCAAATGCCTGTGGCAGGGGCTCTCCCATCAAGGGAAAGCACAGGCAGAGGGAACTTCAGAGCCATCCAGCTCAAGCCCAGGAGTGAGGCAGCAGCAGCTCCAGGGTAAGTACCCAGAGGGCAGCCCAGGGCCAGGCCCAGGCCACAGCAGTGTGAGGTGACCCTGAGCTTTTCTAAGAAAGCCCACAAAGCCAGAAGGTTAGGCAAGCACATTGGACCATTGTTCACAGCAAGACTAACTGCACATCCAGGCTCAGCCATTCAACCAAGGAAATGGACATAATCCTGCTTTCACAGAACCTTTTCCCAAAAATCTGACCTGAGGCCCTCCTGGCACTGGGTATTGAATCAGGTGAAAGAAAGGGTTCAGCAGCCTTAAGCCAGATGTCTGAAAACAAAGTCCCATTACAGGCAAAGACAATGAAAACAAAGGCAGCCTAGAAAACCTGAACATGTTTTTGTCACATTTCCTATTGAAAGGCCATCAGGCATCTCTAAAAACTGAGATCCGGGATTCTATACAGCTTGAATTAAGAGCTGAGCCACTCATTCCACTGACTGCATGTTCTAAATGGATGGGCACCTTTCCACCGAGACTGACAAATGCATTTTATCCATGGGTAGCAGTTAATAGTTGTCAAAAAGTTTTCAGTCCCTATTAATAACAGGCACTTATGAAGCAATGTATGTGAATGACTTCATTTAATGCTCACAGCAAACTAATGTGGCAGAGAGTATAATTCCCATTTTATTGATGAGAAAGCTGAAGCTAAGAGAGGTTAAATCAGGGACCTAATGCCATCCAGCTAAGAATTAGCAGAACTGTGTTCACACCTAGGTGGTCTTGCCTTAGGAGTCATTCATTTCTTCAACAAATTTATCCACTGAGTAAAAATTTATAAAACACCTATTTTATGCCCAATACCACTTTAGGCCCTGTGAATGCAATGACAAATCAAACAAAGTAGTTACCCCCGTGTAGCTTACATTCTAGCGGAGATGACAGAAAATGAATCAATTAACACTTATAGTATAGTAAGCAGTGATAAAGACAGAAAATGATGGAGGAGGTTAGTGTACAGCTTAGCTTCAAAGGTGGTCCCAAAAGGCCTCTTTGCATATGTGTCTTTGTAGTAAGACCTAACTGAAAGGTAGGAAGGCAGCCAGGTATATGTTTGTAAGGAAAGACTCCCAAGCAGTGGCAAATATTTATAGTGAACCCTTGTCCCAGAGAAGGGACAGAAAAGGGGCTATGGGGATGAAGAGAAAAAAACAAGCAAAGAGTGGGAGGAAATGTAGTAAAAAGGTGACTGGGCAAATCTTGTAAGACATTAGTGGACCATTTTATTCCAAGGGTCCTGGGGATCCTTTGGCAGATTTTAAGCAGGGAGGTGCACGGTCTGCCTACTGTAGGAAGATCCACCTTGGGAGTGGGTACCACGAGAAAGGAAGCAGGGAAATTCATCAGGGGACGCTTGAAAAAGTGCAAACTAGAGATGGTGGTGTTAAGAAACGATTGAACTTAGGAAATACTGTGGATGTAGGGCCACAGTATTTGCTTACTATCGCATGTGAAGTGTGGGTCAAGGATGACAATGATGCTTTTTGACCATTATTTTTAACCACTAGCCCCTCCATATAGCCACTAAAGAAAAGTAAATACCATTTCCAACTTCCATGAAAAGGAAATGGGAATCAAGAGAAAGTCCCTTCCCAGTGATGAGCAAACTTCTATCTCTATAAAAAACAATGAATGGATTAACTTTCCTAGCGGTGGGGTATTAGCTTGGTGAGAAGGAAACTCCAACCTCACAACACTTATAGATTTAAGTGTCAGAAGAAGGGGCTCCTTTTCTGACCCAACCACTCAAGGAGAGTGTGACCCCAGTAAAATGTCTAGCCCCTCCGGTTTCATCTGCTTTAACTATAAATGCTTATAAGTCATGAGATTTTTGTAAAAATCAAATGAAATAAAGTAGATGAAAATTGCAAAGAAAAGGAAGATAAAACAAACAAAAGGCTTATAAGGTTCAAGCTTTAAATGTGAAGTTATAAATTTTAAATCAATTTGAGGAGTTGCAGCCTCAACATTCAAAAAACATTGGGGCTAAGTGAATCCATAGTGAGAAAATATCTAGAAAGTTTAGAGGAATGCCCACACCAGCAGGAATCTGAGTATTTCCTGGTTTACAAACCAAATTCAGAACCTACTGTACAAACCCATTATGAGATATCAGCTATTATTCTCATTCCATTCTTGAGTAGCAATTTCCAGGGAGTCTACCCCAGCCAATAAGGGAAATCAAGTGCAGTGACTTCCTTATCCATAAATTCCAATAGTGTGTACTTCTTATTAGATCTTGCACTATTTTAGCAGTTGCATCTTGTCTTAGTTTCCAGGCTGCTATGACAGATACTACACAAGAGGTTGGCTTAACAATAGGAATTTACTGTCTCTGGTTTTGAGGCTGGAAAGCTTGATTCCTCCCAGGGTCAGTAGTATCTGGCTGCTAGAAACTCTTGGGTCCTTGGCTTTCATGTCACATGACGATGTCTTCTCCTTTCTCCTCTAGGTTCCTGCTGATTCCCAGCTTCCAGCTCCAACTCCTGGTTTTCTGTTTATAAGGCCTCCAGTAATAGCATTGAGAACCACTTTGTTTCAGTTGGCCACAACTTAACTTAAAAATAACATCTTCACGAGGTCCTGTTTATAATGGGAGCACACCCACAGGACTGGATTAAAATTAATAATGCTTTTTTTCTGAGGTACATGACAATCTGCCACACCTATAGTTTTGGGGTTTGTCACCCCAAAATTTAAAGGTTTGGAGATAATTACCTTGGACTTATATTTTTAAGCATAGCATTTTTATCTGAATAATTTTTGTAGAGAAGCTACTGGGGGAGAAAATGAAGTGATTTTACTGGCTTCTATTAATATGAACCAACAGATGAGGTCCAGAGAAAGCCTCTGATTTACAAGCAATGATTTCCAAATGTCCATGCCTTTCCTGCTGCAACATGCACTGGTCATTCCTTTCCACTTCCCACACTGCCTCCAAACTCCCCACTCCATCCCCTACCCTGCCTTCCAGTCATTTCACTGTTTAAGCCACATAAACCAGGTTAACACACACACATACAACATAGATGTCACTGTATCAAGGTTAGGAGAGAGAACTTTGGAGCATCTATAAAAGTTCTGTTTCAAGTAGGAAAGAAATGTGAAAAAGAAAACATCTTACTCCAAGGACAAATTCCCACTGCTAAGAGTATGGCAGAGAGTATCACTGCTCACCCAACCCACATGCTTCTCTACATTTCCAGCCTTCCTTGCTGTTGGGCCATGTGCATGAGTTGTGGCCAAGGCAAAGTGGACAGAGAAGCCAGCCATTGCATGTCCCGTCTGCCCCTGGAACATCCTGTCAGTCTTCCATGTTCCCTCTTTAGCAGCTGTAATTGAAAGTTATGATGCAGCAATCTGAGCCTCCTCTTAAGAAGAGGGGCCTGACTCTTGCTGGACTTTGTGTGAACAGAAATAAACTTACTGTGTTAAGTCCACCGAGATGTTGGAGTTCTTTGTTTCAGTAGATAGCGTTCATAACCCTAAGACAAAATATTTTTGAAGACAAACTATATATTGTCCTGTGGTGTCAGAGCAAGAACCAAGAGCTAAAGCACATGAATCTGTAGTGTAAAGTCAAACAAAAAGTTAGGGTGTGATGATATTCTAGACATTAGTTACATGGCAGGAGTGAAAGGTTGGCCTGCTTCTATGGTGCTTCCCATACCCCCAAAAACCAAACATCTCCTCCAACTGCATCATGTTACCTGAATTTATACATTTAGGTCAACCTTTTTTAAAAAAAAAATACTTGCAGTGAATTTTTTTATTTTCCACATCATAGTATGATTTAGTTGGTTTCTATTGACTTGTTCTTAGCACCTAGATAAAAGCAGATAAACTCAAATAATTGAAAATTGAGGGAAGAAGGCAGATAGGTACTTTAAAATAGGGTAGAAACAATGGGCATGGTGCCTTGGTACTGCATTAGACCTGGTTCTAGGATTGACCTACTAGCACCAAATGGAGAGAGAGGGGAGCAGAGAAAGATGTGGAAAAAATGCCAAGGCCCAGTCTCATGGGTTACAAAATTTTGCATAGGGCCATACCTGGGAAACAGGAAAAAACATTCTTCTTCCAACTAACTTTCAAGGTTGCTTGAATCCTATTCTCAGGTGGTCTGACAATGCATACTGCAGTTTTACTACACAAATTCAGTAAGATTTTGTGGGCTAGCTCAACACCCTAATTCTCAGTCAACACACCTCTCCATGAGAAAATACTTTTCAAATTCCAAACAAACATACGTGGAGTACAACCTCTTAATAAAATTCAAGATTGCTTGTGCATAGAATCAACCCATCAACTCCCTTAACACTACCAAGACTGAATGGTTTGTTTTCATTACAAAACTATTTGGATACCCTTTTAAACATTCATGAGTTTTTTCCTTCTTTAGGATGCCCTTGGAGTATTTATTTTCACCTGATTTCATCTAGTTGAGTATATTTTAAAACTTAAGTTTTAGAAAAAGAAATTAAAGAACAAAAGGCCTGTTTCATGGATCAGAAAATTACATGGGTTAGAAAAGAAACCAATTGTGGATGCCTAGCAAATATCTGATGGAGTGGAAAAGAACTTTTCCTACAAGAGAGGAAACATCATTCTAAAATCTCTCTAAGGATAGTTGCTAACAGAAGGCAGAATATCAGATAAAAGTTATTTGATCAAGTAATAAGTAGTAAGTCAAGTAATTTTCACATATTGAGGTGGCAAGTGAATAGTGGGTCTTGATAAGAAGGAACATATAAGGAGGCTGCACTTAAAGCAACCAAAAAATGCTTCCTTTTCCAGGAACACCAAACAAGAGCTGCTTTTTATGACTAAAGCCAAATGCAGACAAAAAGTCAGAAAAATAGTTCAGGATATAGCATGATTGATGTGAGGGGGGGGTTCCTTTTTTTTAAACCCTTCAATCCCATCTCCCTGGTACAAGTATGTAGTAACAAGACCCATCTCCTTACTGTCAAGAGCTCAAGTCTTGTAAGGGAGAACATATTATGCCTTTGGGAGTTACCCCACCCCTACCCAAATCAAGGGTCCATTGGGTTTCTAAATAACAAGCTCATAAGCACAAAGACAGGGCTGGCCCTTAGCAAAGTAAGGTAATTCTGCTTCTTCCACATTTCATTCTACAGCCATCCCATCTCCTTCTAGCATTACACAGCCTCACTAGTTCTCTGACCTAATTGTGAAGTACACAACTGAAGCACATGGATATATTTGGGTGAAATTTCCACATATAGTCAAAAACATGCAACATATTAAACAAGCTAAGCAAGGAAAGTTATCAAATCAAGTTTTAAAATTGCCCTGTGAGTGAACTCCTTTTCCTGAAACCTGTCACTTGACAGAGTTCCTTATTTACCAGTTTCAGCTCCTTCCCTGGATTATCATTTTCAGAACACCCAGAAAGATTTCTGTGTTGTCTTTTGTACCTCCAACTCTGTTTCTCGAAATAAGCATTCCCTTGCAAGCATGATGTCTATCTGGCAACTGTTAGTGTCTTTCCATTACCTCCCTTGCAATTAAAAAACTCTTCCATCGCTGGTCTCATTTATTCAGAATTCTGGCCTTTGACAAGTTATTGTGGAGATGAGTTATTCTAATATTTGCATTTATCCAGTTAAAATCCACACATCTTCTGAATGTTAAATAAATTAGGCAGTTGTCAAAAACTGATCTGAGAGAGTGGTAAATATAAAGTATAAGCTCATCTATACCCTCAAGTAGTTTACATTTACAGTGACTGGACACTCACTAAGCATATAGCTAGTAAGCTATACTAGCCTGAGTTAGGTAACACACATCAAAAGTATTTATTGAATGAGTGAAAAAAAAATGAACTCATAACTAGTTGAATGTGCAACCACAATCGATGACTGAGATAGCAAAAAAATACTAAGATTGTTATCACAGGCTATGTAAACAAACGTATGTAAATAAACTTAAGAAAGTTTATTCCACTTGCATGGGCACAACTTTCTATCCTACCAAGTAACATGAGTGCTTCATAGCTGCCTCTGTCTATAGGGACTTAAAACTGAAGAGAGGAGGGTCACATTTGCCTATTGTTTGGCATAGCCCTCCATTTTAGATCTACGCTCTTGTTGAACATGGCCTTTGAAATCCTAGCCCTTACAGATCTCTGGTGGGTCCAGAGAAGTCTCTTTGTGAACCATCAGGAAACTGTGACTACAACTTGAAGACTAGACAAAACAGTTTGAAAATATAGTCTACACAGACAATTACTAGGAGAACATGTTGCACTGGGCAGCATTATTGGAGATACTATCTCATATCCTTATAGTGATTTGTGTCAAATATACCCCTTAAGTAATATAAATGACCAGCTCTTTTCTATTACAGAGTAGTAGTACAATATTTTTCAAAGTTTGAGGTTCATATATCCATACTGACCTGAGCATAGCATCTCATCTCTTATCAATTATATTAATTTCTGTAAAGTTCAAACTAAATCCAGTTGCTTAGAACCTGACTATAATAAATACACAACTTGGGTTGGGACCATTTGAGTTGGAGATGTTGGCTAGACACAGAGTGTTACTGAATGCATTTCAGCTGCCTACCACACACCTTCACTTCGTGCCTGTTCTCATTTAGAGGGTGTTTCTAATACTACATTTGCACTGTTTGTTCATTACATCCTTAATTTGTTATTCATTGAATTTGCCATGCTGTCTCTTCATCCAAACAGAATTTTCCTCTATGCATCCTCGTACTTATTCATGGTATTTCCGTCACTAAAATGCTTAGCATTGTTTCTTCCCTGACTGTTCAATTTATGATCTTCTTTGTTAATACAGCTTCTGGGCCCGTTCAACAATTTCCTGTACACAAATCAAGAGGTTTCCTTCATGACCTTCCTTATGATAGTTCTTCCAAAATCCATTAGCCCTGTTTCTAAACCAGTCATCAAAACCTGCGAGAACTTCTTGGAGTCTTCCCCAAGGCCTTGGCATCAAGATTTCTCCAACATAACCTGACCAAAGGTTCACCCACATTTTCTACTGATGTATCTCCAAGATGGTTCTATGCTTCCATACGAAGACTCACCTAGATTTTCTCACTTGCATTGACGAAGTTAGGAAAAATCAATTTAAGATATGTGACATATCAAACTAGGGTCGCCCATCTGACATGAAATTCCCATAAATCAGGAAATGACTTCAGACTTCAGAGTGATACAGATAGAAACTTCACACATTTTGATTTGTAAAAAGATTAAGTGTTCACATAGCCTCTTAGAGCTGCAACAAGTGAGGAACGTTGATCCAAATCTTGCCCCTAGGGAAAGAGAATTAGACTGGGTAGGGCAAGGGCCACTCTGGGCAAAACTGCTAAGAAATATCTAGTGAACTTGGCACCTGCCACGGCCCTGAGGCCTTTCTCTCTGGGAGCCCTAAGTACTGAGCAACAGGGAGAAGGAGCTCTGGCATCAGATTCCATGCCTCACCAGACTCTCTCCTGTTGGCAGGCTAACTAATGACTTATTATCTGCTTAAATCTTCACCCTACTCTGAGGAAAACAAAAGAATTAAGGATGAGGGAGTTTGAGGTTTTTTTTTTTTTTCTTTACTCTCTTACTTTCCCAGCCTGTGGACCACAGAGTGACTAGGCACATCACAGCAATGACTCTCGAGTTCCTAGGATTATAGGAATCACATTGTTCTTTAGAATTTACAGAGACACTGTGATTACCCAAACAGAACAAATTAATTATAAGGTAGCATCAATGCTGTTTAACATAAATATATCCATATGAATGAAAATAAGATAGTGTTAAGTTTACGAATGTTACTGTAAGCACAAGTAAATTTATTTTGAGATATATATATACAGGTTTTTAGTAGAACGGGTGGATAACAATAGTCTAAGTTCTTCTTGAATCTCCTCTATGGATTGTAGCTCATCCAGGAGAGAGAAAGAGCTGGTGTTGGAGGAGAGGAAAGCAATCCACTCAGGTGTTTTCAGAAACAAATTAACGAAATCAACCAAATTGAGCAGAGGGTTGTACTATACAGTTAGGCATCCCTGAGGGAAAAAAATTAAGTTTAAAATAGCAAAATAGCACTGCTTAGTTTTTTTTGGAAAATAATGCTGGAGGGGAGCAGAGAGACATTTTCCGTGTTCACAAACCTGTTTTCCAACATACAGATAAAAACTGAGTTTAGCAATCGGAATTCACTCTGACAGAGCTGGAAGTGGGTATTATCATACTTATACAAATCTCAAAAATTTGCTAAGCAACAAATTGCAGAAAGTGTGACAAAATAAACAATATGATTTACTTTCTTTGTGTTTATAGTATAGTGGCTACCTTATTCTGTCTCCTACTGTTTAAAGTTTGATTCAGCTGACAGAAATCAAAAGCAAAAGTATCAGATTTTTTAAAGCTCATAGTATGGTTTTGTAGATTTGCATTTCCTTTTAGCAACATTCTGGTTTTATGTATTTTGTTCCTGGGGGAAAAAAGAATAGTTATGAGAGAAAGTATTGTTTGGGAAGGAGTATGCAATTTAATTTTTTTCAAAGCTAGACCTGTGAGACTCGATGGAACTTAGAATGGGGCAAAAATGCATTGACCATGATAGGATATTATACAGGAAAAATTTCCTGGGAGAAGCAGAATGGGGGTGAGGGATGGAGATCAGCATCCAGACCAGGTAAGAGGAACACAGGATGGTTCTAGCAACGCATTCTGCATCCACACCTGCATGCACGCACACTGTCAAATTCAAGAAGAAAGAATGATTCCATCATTCTAATTATGAAAATCCAGACTCTCAGTGATAAATTTCTGTGCTGTTTTTTTTTTTTTTTTTTATCCATGGCTATTCCAGAGAGACTAGGAATATTTGAAACAAACAGAACTTTGGCCATGTTAATTCCTCCAATTGTCCCAAAGTTGTGTTTCCTTAGGGCCACAATAAATGGTAAAAATGTAGTCAATAAATGAATTTAAGTGATCTCCTGTCAGTAACCAATCAATGTGATCCACGTTTAACCTTAATTGACTAGTTTTTGTTTTGTTTTGTCATCATGGAGATGGCTATGAATACTTTCTGTCTTCACAAAGATATTGTCATGTTTTTTTATGTGATCCCAGCAAATGTACTATGAAGTAGATTAAAGAAAGGTGTAAAGAAAGGTGCAGGAAGGGAATGCTCATGGCATTTCTACTGTTGGACAAAGGACTATGGGGTAAATGATTAAATGTCTGAAAGAATATCAAGCAGATGTCTAAGAAAACATAATATGAAAATTGGAATTAACACTGAGCAAAGTAATCAAATAATTTTCCTACAGTGTGTTGATGTTCACTGTCATCCTCTACATGACTTTTCCTACTTCATGGAAAACGGATAATTTAATTGTTACTTTACAATCAGAACATTTTGGTACCATGCTATTAAGAGGCTTTTTTTCAGATTTGCAAAATCAGTTTCATTCTCATTTCAATTTGCTCCTCTTTGGTTAGAAAGCTAGAAGCTTAAAAACGGAGGGTGTTATGCCTGCAAGGAAGAAGAAATGTGTGTTTCTAATCACATGCACACTCAGAGTTTGGGTCTCTGGTGATCGGAATGAAAAGATGGTGAAACCAGAGAGTGGTTGGCAATGTCAACTTAAAGTGACAAGAGAAGGCCTAGGCTCTGGTTCAATTGCAAAGTTTCATATATACTGGGGAAAAAACCAAATAGTTAGCAAGATCATCAACTATGATGCTGTGATTTTATTAAACTGAAAATGATGAAGATGGAAAAGAGCAATGGAGGTTTGAGAAATCATACAAGTTTTTTTTTGGATTCAATGACTGCACTTACTGATTTTCAAATATTTGAGTGAATAAACAATCACATTTCAAACATTTTTTGGGGCAACCATGACGCCAAGGATCTTGCTAGATCATGAAGGTACAGTTTACTAGAGCAAGGAGCTCCTTGCTCTAGTAAACTGTACCTGATTAAATGTCTGAAAGAATATCAAGCAGATGTCTAAGAAAACATAATATGAAAATTGGAATTAACACTGAGCAAAGTAATCAAATAATTTTCCTACAGTGTGTTGATGTTCACTGTCGTCCTCTACATGACTTTTCCTACTTCATGGGGCCACCATGACGCCAAGGATCTTGCTAGATCATGAAGGTGATCATGATCATTAAAAACGGAGGGTGTATATAAATACTTACAAAGATCTAATCAGTGCAATAGAATAGAAATCTGAAAGCCTCGGTGTGGTACATGCATTTCAAGTTCTGGCTTTGTAATCAACCAGCAATATGACCTTGGACAACTTATTTAATATATGGTGACTCAATTTCCTAGTCTGTTAAACAAAGGAGAATTTACCTCCCAAGGATTAAATGAGTTAACATATGTAAATTAGTCAGAATAGAGAGCCTCACACCTAGTAAGCACTATATAAGGGTTAGCTTATTACATTAGAGTAACAA
This sequence comes from Choloepus didactylus, assembly GCF_015220235.1. Lineage (NCBI taxonomy): Eukaryota > Metazoa > Chordata > Mammalia > Pilosa > Megalonychidae > Choloepus > Choloepus didactylus. The sequence goes on from NC_051315.1 coordinate 35,180,490, forward strand.
CATGAGGAAAGCCTAAGCAGCCCTAGGAGTTTGGCTACACAATGGCCAAAAGAGAGTTTGATACATGGTTGGGTATGGAGGTGGAAAGTGGAAAGTGAAGAGCCAGAAAGGACATTGCAGGTACAGAGAACAACTTTTGTCAGGTACTAAGGAGACAGGTATAAATTACTAGTAAGTCTGATATATCTAGAACTAAAGTGAGGAGAAAGGGAAGAAATTATAAGAGATTAGGCAAAAAACGTTAGGACAGATCATGAAAGGCCTGTGTGCCAACTAAGGCACTTGTATTTTATACTGTGTGAATGATTGAGAGACACTAAAGAGCTCTAATCAGGGAAATGACGTGATCAAATTGGATTTATTTCTGGAAATGAAAAGATTGATTTTAGAATATCTTAACTGGAAGATATTGAAAGACCATATGCCTATGACTATTTCTGAAGTTAAATGACTATTGAAGGTTAATGTATAAATAAAAAATTAATTCACCAAGTTTAGCTTCTTATCAATAAATGATAATTTAATGCCTTTATCTAAGTGCTTCCTAAAGTAAGACTCTATGATGAAAGATCCTGGGAACCATCATGACATAATTTTGTTCAAATCTAATGAAAAGGTTTAATAAAATAGAATCTATATGAAAAATAGCAATGTGGACCAAATACTGAGCAGAGCACTCAATCACTCAATACAATTTATAGGCCATCCACAAGATTTCCTCATGGAAAGTCAATCATAAGCACATCATCTTACATTGGCATAATGCTGTATAAGTCATTTTCACTGCCACTCTTTGTCCTATTATTGATAAAAATTCCATATTATTGGAAGGGATTGACCATTTTATTTACTCAGAAAATGCTCTTCTAATTGCTTTACAAATATCAGCTCTTATAATTTCATAACAACCATATGAAGTAGATAGTTTTAGACCTATCATACATATTAGGACAGTGAGCCACAGAGAAGTGAAAAAGCTCATCCAAGGCCACAGCCCAGAGCAAAAACAAAAATTAAAGTCAAAAGGCAAACCCAGGTAGCCTGGTTTCCGAGTCCATGTTCTTAGGCACTATAGTATACTCTCTCTCTCATATATGCAAAAATTTTATTCTGAAGGGAATCTGGGTAACTTTATTCAAAAAGGGCAATATTTTCCGCTTATTTATAATACATCTGGCACTGCCAAGATGTCTATGAGATTAAAATAATTCAATTTCTTTGTCTATAGATTTCAGAACAATGAGATAATTCTCTCAGCTGGATCTTCCATTTGCTTCTCTATAAGCTAACAGGCTACTCGCTGACTTGCAACAAATGGTCTTCACTCTTTCCTCCTTATGTTCAAACATTGCCCACCTCTCCCTCCTTCTCTAACGAATTACAAAGTCCATGCTTCTATGGAAGAGAAACCTGCCTGGTCTTGGGTAAACCAGGCTTAACAATAAACCTGTGTTTACAGCGGTCACTGTTGACCTTGCTTTCTTAAGGCTGCAATGATCTCTCTGTGTGATCTCTAAAGGATCCGCAGACTCGGCAATTGCTGAGGAAGCCCCCACCTCCAAGCAAATGACAGGAAAGCAGGATGTCATAAACACACCATAAGCCAAACCAGGCTCTTGCTCAGGAAAGAACTTCATATAAACATAGTAGACAAAGGAAGAAAGAAGAATAGGAAAAAATATAAGAAGGAAGGAAGGGAGGAAGAAAAGGGAGGAGGGGAAGGGAATAGAGGAGGGGAGGGAAGGGAGGAAGAAAGAAAGGAAATTTTCACTTACCTGAAGGGATTGTGAAAAAAAGTCCAACTACTCAGTAAAATGAGATGGAAAAAACCAACCTGTTCCTAAGCCAGCCTCGGGCCTGTTAGGAAGCCTGAATAGAATCCTTGTATCTGGAGTTCTCAATGAGAGATCATCGTCTTTCAATTAGAAAGCAAAAAGAACAAAGCCTGGTGCTGCTTCCTTGGAGGGGTCTTACAGGAAATATGAATCCCTAAGGGCCTCAGACCTAAGTGACTGGATATTCCAAGAAGATGATTTCAGACTGGCCTACTGACAGCCAGCACAGATGGCAAATGATGAGTGTTGGTAATTGACCTGGCCCCAGTGTCAGAAAGCAGTAGCTTGTCTTCCAAGTCAGTTCCAAAGAAGCCCAGTTAGAATGTACAAACTGCCTAGACGTGGCAACTGCAGCAATGGTTTGGGAGGGGTCTTTGCAAAGGAGAAAAGACCAAAATTTCTGAGCATTCTCATAAACACCATAAACAGTAAACAAGATGGGGCTTGACATTGTTAGAATCCTTTTGCCTTTGCAATCTTGTAGGTGCAAAGATTGCAAAAAAGAGGCTCATAAAAGTCTCTTTGAATGGGTCGCAGGTATACAGCACATCAGTAACAGTAATTACTGTGATATCTATAATCTGAGATCATGGAAATGACAGGAGCATTATTTTTAATTACTTTATTAATGATTTCTGAGAATTTATTCCTGCAGAGATACCAAGTTCAGGACAGAAGAAGCTTCCATGTTAGCCAAATCTGCAAAATGCTACAGTATGTGATGCAGTTGACCAAAATTACCCTCCTGTGCAGCCATGTTTGATAGAGAGACCTGTAGCCCAAACAGAGCCAAAGACGTCATTGCCTATGAGGCTAATAGCTGTGATTTCACCCAATTTAAACGTATTGAAGACAGTAGGTGCAGAGGAGTGGTGATTCGTAGCACATCTCATTGTCTATTGGCAGGTTGAAGAGTTTGGAGTACCAGTTCTGACATGCCCTTAAATAAAGTGGTTAATGAGAGCAGCTCTTCTCAAATTATTGTAATCAAGCAGGGCTCTGAACTCATCTAATGCTATTCTTAGAGGAAGTGCAAAGTCTGCATCCAATATTAGCCTGTTCACTGTTACAATGTCTCTTTCTATAGAGACAGTAAAGATTGTTATGTTTATCATATAAGAAAGTGAAATGGAATTCAAGACAACCCTCTTATTGAGAGTTGTGTTTGCTATGAGAGGTCATGTTTCTATAATATCATTCATCATGGAGCTCTCAGTTTCTATGTTTACATTTCAAATGGCAGGGGCATAAGAGGACGGGGGGAGAGAGAGAGAGACTACATTTGTGTACATAATGATGGAATGCTTCAACAGCACTGAGTGGTCAAAAATGATATACTATTTCTCTCTGTGTGTGTGTGTGTGTGTGTGTGTTTTCACTGGAATAAGCTAACTCTGTCTTAAGTCCCTGTGGTGGTTTGAAGGTATATGTACCCCAGGAAAACAGGCTCATAAATTCAATCCTTTCCTGTGCGTGTGAACCCATTTTAAGTAGGGCCTCTTGATGAAGTTACTTCAGTTAAGGTGTGACCCACCTCAGTGAATCTAAATCCTATTACTGGAATCCTTTATGAGAGAATGAAATTCAGACAGAGAGACAAAGCCATGGAAGCAAAAAGCTGAAATCAAAGAAACCTGGAAGCGAAGGCAGAGACCAGCAGATAATGCCATGTGACTTGCCATATGACAGAGTAGCCAGGGATCACCAGCAGCCAGTCTTAGGGAAGAAAGCATCACCTTGATGCCCTGATTTGGATGTTATTCCAGTCTCAAAACTATGAGTAAATAAGTTCCTATAGTTTAACCTGACCAATTTCATGGTATTTGCTTTGAGCAGCCCAGGAAACTGAAACAGATTTCAGTACCAGGAGAATGGGTTGCTGCCACTGCAAATACTAAAATGTGGAAATGGCTTTGGAATTGGATAATGGGTAGACGCTGGAAAAATTGTGAGGGTTTTGACAGAAAAGCCTAGGTTGCTTTAAAGGAGTGTTGATAGAAATGTGGATGCTAATAGTACTTCCGATGAGACCTTAAACAGAAATGATGAATGTGTCATTGGAAACTGGAAGAAAGGTGATTCTTATTTTAAAGTGGCAGAGAACTTGGCAAAATTGAGTTCTGATGTTGAATGGAAGGCAGAACTTGAAAGTGATGTACTTGGATATTTAGCTGAGGATATTTCTAATCTAAATGTGGAAAGGGCAGCCTGGTTTCTCCTTGCAGCTTTATAGTGAAATAAGAAAGGAAAGAAATAAGCTGAGAACTGAATTCCTGTGCACAAAGAAACCATAAATGGATGGTTTGGAAAATTCTGAGCTTCCAGAAAGTGAGTCCCCAGATAACAGTACCCCATGTGAGGGTTTCACTGAACATTCAACCAGTCAGCCATTTCAGTGCAAGTCAGGACTGGAGCTACAGCTATCCAGGAAGTATCTATGGAAAGTCCTACTATCTGGTGGTTGGGACCCCTGTGTTCTACATGTAAAACTGACAAGTTTCTTATCTAATTTATATGAATGGAACCATTGCTAGCCTAGACTAAAAGAGACAGAGAAGGGACAAATTGAAGGGAAAATCACTACAAGGGCAGAACCTTAGAGACCGAGGTCCGCACTGAAGATATCTTCTCAGGCCATACCCATGTGTATGTAAAGAGTGAGTCTGCTCCGGTGCTTGGAGAGGGTGGTCAGTCCACCCCGTTGTTCAGGAATAGTGCTGCCACCATAGTGTTCCACCCAGATGGTGAAGACTATTCCCCAGGGATTGTGGGGAGTCAGGTTGACAGCCCAGTGCTCTGAGGGGGTGGAGCCTGTGCCCCAGATTTTGCAGAGAACTCGGGTGGAGCCTTCATCCCAGTGATTGAGGAGAACATGGCCACTGGACAAGCACTTAGAAGGGGTGGGGCTGTCGCTCCATCAGGCCTGGAAGACAAAACATCAATCTATAGATGACTCTCAGATCCTGAAATCTAATGGAGTGTGCCCTGCAGGGTTTTGGAATTGTTTGGGACCTGTAAGCCCTGTTTTCCTTCCAATTTCTCCCTTCTGGAAAGGAAAATGTCTATCCTATGCCTGTTCCTTCCTTTGTATTGGAAGCAGATAACTTGTTCTCAAGGTTTCACAGGTCCCCAGACAGAGGAGAATTGTGCTCCAGGACAGACCACACCCATAACTGATTTTGATGAGACTTTGTACTCAACATTGTTACTGAAATGACTGAAGGCTTTTGAGATATTGATAGAATAAATGTATTTTACAGATAGAAAAAACATGTCTTTTTGGGGTCTAGAGGGTAGAGTGTGATGGTTTGAAGCTATATGTACCCCAGAAAAACATGTTCTTAAATTTAATCCATTCTTGTGGGTGTAAACCCATTTTAAGTAGGACCTTTTGATGAGGTTACTTCAGTTAAGGTGTGGTCTACTGTGCTGGTTTGAAACTCTTATGGACCCAGAAGAACCATGATCTTTTAATCCAATCTTGTTGGGTGGAATCTTTTGGTGGAGTGTTTCCATGGAGATGTGACTCACCCAACTGTGGGTGAGATCCTTGGTTAAATTATTTCCATGGAGATGCGACCCCGCCCATTCCGTGTGTGTCTTAATTTGATCACTGGAGTCCTTTAAGAGGGCTCACAGAAACAAGGAGCTCAGAGAAGCTCAGAGAGACAGTTTTGAGAGAAGCTAAGATACGTAGTCCAGAGTTGGTCCCTGGGAGAAGGTAAGAGCCGACCCTGACCTAAATGCTTGGAGATACGGGGAGATGCAAACAAGTGACATTTGGAGATGCTAAGCTAAGAGATGAAGTCCAGAGTTTGCCCCAGAGAAGCTAAGAGAGGATCCCCAGATGCTTAGAGAGAAATGCCCTGGGAGAATAAGCAAGGATTCACAGACTTGAGAGAGAGAAGCTAAGAAAGACAGAAGCTCAGAGACATTTTGGAGAAAGCAATTTTGAAACCAGAACCCAGGAGCAAAGGACCAGCAGATGCCAGCCACATGCCTTCCCAGCTAACAGATGTCTTCTGGATGCCATCAGCCTTTCTTCAGTGAAGGTATCCTCTTGTTGATGCCTTAGTTTGGACACTTATGGCCTTAGAACTGTAAATTTGTAACTAATAAATCCCCTTTATAAAAGCCAATCCATTTCTAGTATTTGCATAATTGCAGCTTTAGCAAACCAGAACACCCACCTCAATCAGGATGGATCCTAATCCTATTTCTGGAATCCTTTATAAAAGAATGAAATTCAGAGAGAGAGAAAGAAAATCAGGGAAGCAAAAAGCTGAAATCAATGGCCAGAAGAAAAGGGAGAGACCAGCAGATGCCACCATGTGACTTGCCATGTGACAGAGTTGCCAAAGATCCTGGCAGCCAGTCTTAGGGAAGAAAGCATCACCTTGATGATGCCCTGATTTGGATGTTTTCCCAGTCTCAAACCTGTGAGCAAATAAGTTTCCATTGTTTAACCTGACCCATTTTCATGGTATTTGCTTTGAGCAGCTTAGGAAACTAAAACAGTACCTAACTGATTTAATAATAATAACAACAACAACAACAACTATTGTCTGAACTCTTCTAAAATCATAAGTATTCCTATATAATGCACTTGATATCTATAATTAAATTTCACATATAGCTTTTATAAAATTCTGTCCTTATCATCATCATTCTCTTTCATGACCAAGTAGAGAATAGGCAAAGAACTGCATGGAATTCAAACATTAAGGAGAAATTTCAGCGACATTCAGAAATATCTAAGAAAAGGTAGAGAGAGAAGAAAATAGCACAAACAGCATTTTAAAAGAAATTTGTATAAAGCTATTTCTTTTTTGAGGATATTTTCTATGATTCTGAAATACAAACAGTGAACTTTTGCCTTAAAGAGAATACCACACAAAAATCTTTTTTCACCAATGTTTGTAAGAGATTTGAGAAGGTTGGATAGAGAGCTGAAATATAATAGCATATTTTTTATCTTTAATCTCAGTCTCTTGGACTTTTGTCATGGCAGTCCTCTCTGGTGTATATATATATATATAATACTACTGGGTTTCTTTAGACAGAAATATTCCTGAACGGGAAATAATATGCCACAAAAGAAATGCACTCAGGGACATTTGGCACAATGCAAACAGAAGTTATTTTGCTGTATCCTTCCTTGTAAGGTCACATCCACTTAACATTTAGGGAAAGCAGAGCTAGATCCATAGACCATAGTTCATTGAAGTTTCCTGAATTAGAACCAAGAATGATTAGGCAAACATAATTTAATCAATCTCTAGTATTAAATTATTTTCAAAACATTTTAAGAGAAACTCTTTGCATTGGTCATCCATGGAGCAAAAAAGCTAAATGAAAATAGTTTTAAAAAAGAGCTTCTTCCTTATTCTTTTTATTGTCTTCAAATATGAACAAGTCCATATAAATTGAGTATTTTTTCAACACATTCTTGATTTTTTTAAAAAAAGTTAACCATTAAGAGAAGGGAAGTGACAAGAACCTTCCTACATCCAGGCTAACCCTTGTAGCTAAAAACAGACCTGTTCCCCAGATTTTCCTTCAGGCTTTCAGGTGTAAGTGGGCCTGAGACCACTAACTTCACTAGCTTCTACAAATCAGAAGCATTAGCAAGATATAGGATAGCATCCGGGCTGATGAATTTGAGCACTCCTTTAGTAGGTGGCTTTGGTTATTGCTTTCTGGCTCACAGAAAAATCTATGAATTGTCTTCACTACTCCTAGAGGGGGAGCAAGATGGACAGATGAATTACCGACAATAAGGATACTTGGGGTGAAATGCTCCCCCAAATTAAATAATTTTTCTAAATTTGGTTACTACCCAAATCTGTCTTAAAATATACTGTATTCTCTCCTACACTAATTAGTTGTAAGAATTCAGTCATGATGCAGATGCTTTGGAAACATATGGGGTAAAGGAGGTTTGAGAGAAATCAGAGGTTTATTGTGACTTGGTTGGAATTTATCATCAAATAGTTTTGATCATCAGAAAGATAATTTATGATGTCCCTGGTACCACAAATTTAGTAGCTGAGAATAATTTAACATTTAATTAGCATTTTATTGCCATTTGGGAAAACACATCATGAACTCAGAAGAGCCAGTCACCCATGTTGATTGAGTGCCTCAGCATAAAGAGCCCGCTATTCTACAGCATGAGAGAATACAAAAGAATCTCCTGTCCATAGATCCAAAACCTGCCTCTGAGACCCGTAGCAAAGTTGTGACTTGGTTCCCTCTAAAAGGAACCCCTATCATTATTTAAAAGGACCCATATAGCTAATGACATATTACTAAGAGGAAGAGCAGGCTCTGAAACCACATATACTAAATCATACAGAAAAGACATGTATAGATAACACTATACTGTTACTGATTATTATTTGTGATGGTTGAATTACAGGTGATACTTGGTCTCTGTATGTCTTTCAGTGTTTTCCAGAGCATGTATACAGTACTAATAAGGAACAACAGATTTTATGGTAAAAGGAAAAGAAAAAAAAATGGGTTCTCATGGTTATGCATCTAAGATGAAACAAGTATTAGTGATTTGACAAATCCCAGAAAAAGATTTATTAGTGACATAATTGTAGAAAAAATTAACAATTATTGAAGTGTTGAAGATTAGACAGAGAGAGGAGAAACAGGGAGAGAGGAAGAGAGGGATGTAGGGAGGGAGGAAGAGAGACAGGGAGAAGGGGAGAGAGAGAGAGAGGGAGAGAAGGAGAGGGAGAAAGAGGGAAGATTTATCATTCCTTCCCCCCAAGTAGCAAGGATAAGAGTTACCTGATGCACAGTTTTCTGATGCCTAGGTTTTGCTCTCACCCCTCAGTTTGGAGACCAAAGAATTAGTTACAACTTGAGCCAGGAGGGGGCAGCAAGGAGCTGTTCATTAAAAAAAAAAAAAGTCGACTCCAGAATCCTTTATTTTGGAAAAAGGGAGGTAAGAAGCCAGGCAGAGGTGACACTATATCAGTCAAGGGAAAGCAGAATGAAGACAAAACCAAACACAGAAAGAAAAAAAGGGTGGTGGTGGTGGTAGAGAAGTGGGTGGGGGGAGTACTGAGAGAGAAACACCCTCCAGCAACTGACAATTGAAAGCAGCCATGACAGCACGGGCCAAAGCTAAAGTCTATGGCAGGTATAGGTACCAGGAGACAAATGTACATATAAAAAGATTGCTTCCTGGGGAGAAATCGAGAATGGGGAACCAGATGTTCTTCAGTTTGGTTCAAGCGTCAGGAACGGGGGTGGGGGGGTGCTCCTGTTTAAACTGCTGGTAATCAGAGCTGTAAATGAAGCCTCTAGGTTTAGACACAGAACTCATCTCCTTAGTCGTTGTCTCCCACCTGTCAACCTACCTCTAACCAGAGTAGAGCATATAATTTACCCGTGCATGGAGATCCAGGGACTTGATCTAGAGACACAGCCCACGTGCAGTCACGCCCAGCCAGATTCACAAATCCAAGCTTCTGCTTTTTAATTTGATTCCATTATAACCCTTTCTCTAGTACCTAAAATTTTGTTTGGGAACTAGCAATAAAGCATGCTTCCATTAGACAGACTTAGAATATTTAATCCTCCCTGGAGAGAAATGAGCCCTCTTTCTCTTCCTTTCATTTTCTTCCTACTGAGTCTCGGGGCAGTGTCACAGATGGACAGCAGCACAGAGGTAGAGTTCAAATCAAAGTTTGTCCGATTTCAAAGCCTAACCTTACCGTCTGTGTTGTTGGACAAATTACTAAACCTCTCTAAGTGTCAGTTTCCCTATCTTAAAAATAATCCAAATATCAAGGCATTAGGAAGAATAAATGATATAATTAACATGCAAAGCAATTCATAAAGTACCTGGAATATTGTAGACACTCAACAAATGCCTGCCATCATTTCTCATCTTTCGCTAGACTCCATAACAAACCTAACAAAAGTCCAAGCACAGGCTCTTTCTGTGGGTGCATTAGAAGACTGTCCCCCCCCCACACACACACAGACACACCCTCCTCATCCTATTCTTCCTGGGACACATCATAAGTATTTAAATTTGCTATTCAGGTTGATGACAATTTCCATTTCACATATTGGCTTTTCTTGTAACTATGCCTCAAGTCCTCTGTGAATGGTTCGTAAATATATTAATTAAGCAAAATTTCTCACTTAACATATTAAAAGGCTAAATTTCAAACGTATCAGAGTAAATGGAGAACCAGGGATTGAATAGCCTCTTCCCAGCCAGTGACAGTAGTGCTGTTTATCTGAAACCAGTTCATGAGCCTATTTAGAGAAGTGGGGCCCCCTAAATCTCTATGAAGCAAATGGGCAGGTGTTTTCTACATGCAAAATGGCAATATCTACTGTGGGGGACTAGGCTAAACACATGCCTGATTGGGCACTCTGCAACTGTATTCGTCTTGTCTTTAAAAAAATCACTTAACCTCTTGAGGTCCTTTGGCTATAAATTTTGATGGTGCTGACAAGGATATCAAGTCCATTTGTATAGATATGATGCATTTAGGGTAACAATTGTATAGCACTTTGGAAATAAGATGTATTAACTTCTCCCAGCACGTTCCTTAGTTGAGAATAAAAATGCATTTTTTAAAAGCTCAAAATATTCCCCTGGGAAAATAAAGCCTCTGGGTCAATTTAATATTACCATAGAACTAGACTGTAATATGAGTACTTGAAGGTACAATTTGAGTTTACTCAAATTTGTGCCCTTAAAAGGCAGTAAATACGTTTATCATTTTGACAGGTAAGATCACCTGAGGAGCTTTCAAAAGAAATAAGAGACACTGTCTTTCTGAGTGAATGCTTTCATCTGAAGACGTCTCTTCTTCTTATATCACAGCACTACCTTGAATTCAAATGACATTTGTTTTCTAAAAATATTAGAGAGCCTCCCATTTTGGGGGGGTCATAGTGCCCAAGGAATTTTCCTTTTGTGGAGCAGCAGGACACATGAGCCTCAATAAATTATCATGGCCAGTGTAATAGGCGAAGGTAAGGAAACAGACTCCGAAATCAAAATGAAATTCCATCACAAAGCTACATTAATGCAATCAAGGTTTTGCTAAAAAACAAACAGAAATATCTTTCCTCCAAACTCCACCTTTACAGCTTTAATAAAGCAGGAGGAACACAGCGCCATCAAATCCTTGAGGGTACGAGGAGCAATTGAACTTAACATATGATAGAACCACTTCCATTTGTGGACCACTTCATGTACTTTCCACACATATTATCACTCATATCAAATATTGTCTTCTGCCTTTTATGATCAAGGAATCTGAGGTAGAGAAAAATTAAATGTCTAATTCTCAGTTATAAGATCAGGTTTATTCATATAAACTGTGGATGGAGCAGCATCTAGCCAATGGCTGTGGAAAACATCCAGAAATTATTTGCAGGTTGGGGACAGGAAATTTTAAAGTAATTGAAACTAGACAATTTTCTCATCCCTCAGGGTTTCAGAGGAACCTTCATATTTAAGAGAAAGAGCCAAATATAGAATGACATTTAACTATGCAATAATGTGTTTGTGAAGCCCGGAGCTATCTATATTTCTGGATTTTCCATGCTGGGAAGGGCATCACTATTTCTTTCTGTGAACTTTTCCTCCTGTAAAGTGAGTGTGTTTGACGACAGCATAACTGATGATATAGGAAATAGGATATGGAATCTATACTGCATTTTTGTAAAACATTTATGTCACTGCATTCCTACCATAAATAGCCCATGTCTTTTACACAAGAACATCAAATCTGATGTAGAAAACAGGTGGCAAAACAAGCTAGTTAGGAGGATTCCAGAAGAACTCCAGGCACCCAAATGCTCAGGAACATTATCTGCCAGTGACCACAGTTGTGCCAAAATTAATATTTTAAGTATCCATTTCCCTCAGATATGACAAATGTCTAAAGTGATTTGCATGTGTGTGATATTAGCTACTTAAACTATATCTCAAAAGCATTGCAATGGCAAGAACTATAAAGATCCTTTGTGGTGTATAACATTAGTGTCCAGATTATAAAAGTTTCTGTAGGGACAATTTCCTTGTGAATCTACTGTGGTGGTGGCTGTTTTTGGTCAAATTCTATCAATCTAAATAAAAATTATGAAATGAGGACTGGCAGCATTCCATGAAATATTCAGATTGCACCTGGCATTTATTTAGAAGTGGTACTTCTTAACTCATTTTAAAATATTCTGCCTAATACACAACACATAATATCCATATATCAAGTATGGAACATATTCTATTTAGTGCACCCACGGGCATGGAACTGCAAAGGTGTGTTTTGATGTCATTTGTAATGAATGAGTAATAGGGTCAAACCACTAAGGGAAAGAGCCCATTTTTGAATTCAAATGTGATATATAGTATGGTTGTTGCACAAATCACATAGAGAAACATAGTTTGGCTTGGTGTACTTTGTAATAAAAAGTTCTTCCCTCTCTGGTTTCAGATTTCATCGGGTTCCTCTTCTTCCACCTGTGATGTAAGGGTATCTCTGGAACAGGGTCCTCTTCTTCCACCCACTCACTAAATGTCAGTTTCACCAAATTATTGTGTTTGCAAGCCTAGCTCCATGTCAACACCACCCACCAGATTTCAACTATCAGCCATGGTGGAGAGAGGGGATTCCCAAGATTTTATCTCCATCAGAGACATTTCCTTAGGATTTCTGTCTCAGTGCCAAGCTGACCAGTGTACGTGTCAAGCTGGATGTCTCCAATAAGTACTTCCAAACCACAAACACAACAGTGAACTCACAACTTCCCACCCAACACGTCAAGTTTTCCAGTATTCTCTTTCTCAATAAATGCATTCAAATGAACTGTTAAGAGTGTACTGAAATGTGCTAATAGTTTACTTTTTAAAAAACAAATCAGAACACATTCAAAATGATCTGTATAATAATATCAGTCTCTAACATTTGCATTTCAAGGTTTCCTTGAGTGGGAGCAAAAGGGTGAGGTTCCATCTACGGAGCTGATGTGCAAATAGTACCAAGCTTAGCTCATCTATGCTATAGCCTATAACACACAACTTCTAAGGGCTGTGGAGATTGCAATATTTATGATGCTTTGGTTTTCCATAAGATTCCTGTGGGTTTTGTCACAGTCTGAGTACACACATGGAGCTAATCGGCACACGAGCATCAGCCTTTTCTTTGATACCAGTGAAGAATCCAAAAGTGCAGAGGCCTCACCACATTCATATAGAAGAGATTACTTCAATTTTAGCCAATAATTTCAATAGTCTATTTTTAAAAAGCCTTCATAAAAGCATAGAAGGAGTTTTACTTCCTCTTTCTACCCTTGCCTGTCTTCTGATGAATAGGTTATCAAGCAAGGAAAAAAACAAAAAAGATAAAACATCATTGTGAGGGAAAGAAGAAGAAGCTATTCCAGTTCAGTAATCCAGTTTTTTTCCATCTTTATGGTTCATTTTCCCAAGAAACAGAGAAACACAAGGATGAAGAATAAAATGAAGAGGTACAGTCTTCCCAAAATGAATACTCATGGGCATACTTCGTGTAGGAAACATGGTTTGGGGAGAGAATGAATTTTGAGGAAAGGAGTGCTTTTCTTGAAATGTATGGCTAGCTCTCTTCTCTGAGTTTCCAGTTGTTTTCTGGGTCATTTTGTTAATGGCCTATACTTCATCTCCCACTAAATAGGCAATGGCAATTCTAGTTACCATTTCTTCAACTGACTGTGTTTGGACAGAAGAAGAGAGAGGGTGATCTAATTATAAATTTTTAAAGTCATTATTAAACACTTTGTTTCTCCAAGAGGGAAAAAAATGGAGTTGAGAGTTTTCAAGTGCAACTCATGAAAGAAGGGTTTTGTTCCTGGCTCTTCTTACTAGAGGATATGGACATTTTTTTTTTTTACTTCTCTGAGCCTCAGTTTCCTTATCTCTAAAATTAGAAGGCCAGACTAGATGATTTTGAACATGCCTTCTGGGTTCTGTGACTCAGGAGAGGCCGTATTAAACACAGGGACTCTGAAGTCATACTTCCTGGACTCAAATCCAATGTTCCCCTTCTAGATATGCAACCTTGGCCAATTCACAGCACCTATGTGCCTGGTTTCTCCACTGTAAAATATTGCAATAATAATACTATCTACCTCTTTGGTGTATCGTATTAAATACATTGATATATGCAAATAATGTAAACAATCCTTATCTTATAATTGCTACTTTAAAATTATTAACCTGTAACCTATAAAGAATATTGCAATTCCTTAGATGTGTTTCCACTGTAAATGAAATAAGATTCTTTTTGCTAGAATATAAAGTTAGTAAATTTTATCCTTGCTCCTGTGCCCTCAAATTGTAAAAGAGAACTCAACAATTGTGGATTCTACCCATACATTCTTTGAGAAGTCTGCTTACAGGAGTCTCCAAAGCATGTTAACCTGCAGATTCCCTGCTCTCTCTCCTCTGCCTTATTCTAGGTCCTCCTTTCAGGTCAATGACTTAAGAAATAGCCTTTCTCAAGTCACCTTTTCTAAGAAATTGTCCATTTCTTTTTGAACTGTTCTGTATTTTTATGGGCTACTTGATTACTTGTAAAATATCTATATCTATACGTATTTTAAAGTCTTTTTTACCTAGTCACCAAAATATGATGAAAAATAGTGAAAAATTACCAGAAAATGTCTAGTTCCCAGATTATAGCCTTTAACTGTAATAGATCCAGCATATATAGAAATCGTATTACTGGAAGAATTGCACAATCTGCAGTAGCCAATTGTTAGCAAGGCTTCCAGAAAGCAATGTGTTCCCTTCTGAAATTACATGCTTATTGCTCATGTTGTTTTATTTGTTCTAAAGGTTAAACTTCTTGCTGCCCTTAAAATGTTGTGTGTCATTCTTTGAAAATCATACTAGAAAAATGCTGAATTCAGGGTTTCATTTCCATATAAGTTACCAGTGGAAAGAGAACGACAGTCATTCTTTACATTCTGTTCTTTCAGTGAAAAAGGATCATTTAGAAACAAGTGAGTTACTTCCAACCTGGGGCTCATATGTTTGAGAATAAGCCAAAAATTTAATGGTCTTTCATAGAGCCAAGAACCACTGGAAGTGCAGTCTAAAACCAAAGGACAGCAGAAAAGAGTAAAAGAGAACTTCTGCAATTGACTTTAACTAGAAAGAAAAAGAAAAGGTGCTCAAACCGTGGCCTTTTGAAAGTTATTTCACATCTGCCCAAACAACAAATGCTTTTCAAGGGGCATGTAAGAACCTGCTGAATTCAGAATTTATCCAACCAGCCCTTTGGGCTGAAGCAAACGGGTAGACTCGTTTCAACTCGTCTTTCTTGAGAGCATTTCTGAAAACATACCTCCAGAAATAATGACATATTTTAGCAAGCACCATCCTTCCCTTTTCTGAAACTATTAAGTTAATATAAGCTAAGTACATATTCTCTGAATTAATAATATGCTATTTTCAAAGTCAACAGTCTCATTAATTTGCATGAGTTTCTGTTTTCCCTTGGAATAAACACATCCTGGATGTTTCCCAGCCCTCTCCTGCAAACATATCTCCTTCTAATTACCCTTACTATAGAATTGGTGGTTCAGCAGGCTCGATGCAGGGAAAAGAAAGCTGCTATTATTCCAGGGGTGGGGAGGTAGGGAACTATTGGAGCTTGCCTTAAGATATTTCTGCTTTTTAGAGTACTAATTTTTCAGCTGAGGAACAGCTTCTTTATTTTTCCTCTGCCTGGAAAATTTGGAATGTCAGTATTTTGTATCCAACTATATAAGTCACATCATTATAGAATAAAATCATAGAATATTAACGAACAAAGGAGAGTCAGATAATCTGGTCCATATGTCTAATTTTACAGATAAGAAAACAGAGTTATAATTAGATATTTTAAAGCTTAATAACGAATAAGTCTGGAACTCGGGCCTCCTGACTTTCTCTCCTGTTGTCTTTCCGCTGTGTCACAGAGCCACTTATATCTTGGTATTTGTGACAAAGATTTAATTATGTGTCAAATTTGTTTTGTCCCTGTTTTTCCAGGTAAAACTAACTCTCAATGTCTGTGATGAATCCATTCACTATGGTGATTCTGTTTCCCTAATAGACAAGATTACAAAGGAGGTAGTTGAATAATACATTTCAATCCTTTAATTTAAATATGACTCTGCTAATCTGTAGTGTGGCACTGCAGTTCAAAATATCAATGGAGGATTACATTATTTTGGATAATTTTGACTTCAAGATTTGGTTAAATATAAATGACACAGGGACCCTATTTGGGGAGATAAATCAGGTAAAGCAGAACCTCCAGTAACCACTGGGTTCATCAAAATGGAATGGCCTTGTGGATCACAAAGCAGTTCCAGATGTAGTTAAGAAAAAGATATAAAAGAGAATAAGGCAGATAGGAGGGAGAAGCTTATTTTTCTCAATCCTTTTCTCCTTGTGAGCAAGAAATAGCAGTCCCCAGAGCTGTGTGTCAGTCCTGGCCTCTTTTCCAAGTTTTGGACAGCTATGCCTGATAGAGATCACCTAGTCATGTACTGGCATCCCTTCCCCCATTCCAGAAGCACTGCTCCAAGAAGGCTATAAAGAACTGTCTGGAGCATCAAAGGTCAGCTCCCACTCTGTGTTGGATGCAAAAGCAACTCTAGCATCTTAATAAAACACTCAGATGGTGACATGGTGGAGAGCAGACATTAGATGGATGAGGAAGGGAATCTTGCCAGTCTGCCTGTCTCTTCTCTTACGACAAAGACTACTGGGAACCTGGGATGTCTTGTTGCTACCTCTGTGCCTGGTTCTTTAGCATCTAGAATTGAAGGGAGCCATATCTTCCTCTCTAGTAGTGCATCCATGTCCTGTTTTCCTGCCATAGACCTTTCTCAACTTCCTATACCTGCTTCCAAACCTCCTTGCTCCAAATTTCGCTGGAGACTTTAACATTTGTGATGCCTCTTGACCTCACACACTCTTGTTGTCACACTCCTGCCCATCGTTGAAGTGAACTAGAGTGGCCATGCCTTTGTGTTCTACTTGTCAAATTCTCCTTGAGACTGCTGTTTCTGCATCTCTGTTTACCCAGAACTGTTCTTCTCCCCATTGTCTTTCACACGCAGTATACCTTGGAGCCAATGTGTTAACACCTGGTGAGAGTCTGGAAACAGGAAACTGGGTTGAGCTTCAAGTTCACCCAGATGGGCTTTGCACTCTTCACAAATGAAGTTTTTCTTTGTTTGAGATTATAGATTCCCTTGGCTGCTGTCCAGAACTTTTTTTTTTTTTTTTTTTTTTTTTTAACCTATGGACAGTTATACCATTCCTTTACACCAGTGGTCCTCAAAGTGTAGTCTAAGCACCAATCTGGTATGCAATCTGATCCACTGGGCAAGATGTGGGAAGGAAATATTAAAATTGCTATTTCCATTTATTTTTATTGCCTATGTAAAAAAAAAAAAAAAAACACTGAACACTGCACGTAGTATATTAGTGCAATCATGAGGTTATTTATAAATAAATATTCATATATTGAGGGTGAAGGCCAACAACATTTTTTCTGATAGAGGTGCAGGATGGAAAACTTCATAAGCCACTACCTTACTGGAACAAGCACTCTCTGACCCAGAGTAAATGATCAATAAATCATTTTTGAGTGATTAATTAATGGTCAAGCAAAATGAAGCTACTGCTATGTGCTATGGTGCACTCTTAAAGTCTTGATTCATCACCACCCCACTTGCCCCAAATTCAATTCTTAGCATCTTTCATTCTCACAAGTGTCCAGGAAAGGGAAATTTTGTAATCAAGAGCAAAGTGCATCAGTTGGTTGGGTCCATTAGGGTTATTAAGTGACACTGATGAAACTAATGAAAAAGTCAAATTAGGCGGGCAAAGGACTCAGCCATAAACCTCAGAATATATTTTCATTGATTCCAGGGACTTTGATTTTCTCTCAGAATTATAAAGAAACCCAATTTTCCATACTCCAAACTACTCCTTTTTGATTAAGAAGAAATCGTATCAAAGTAGTTTGTTCCCTATCATGATATTTTGGAACGTTTTGCTAGATTTAGAAATATCCAAATATATTCAGGGGTAAACAATGAAATTCTCAGTCCATAATTCAAATGAGGACTAAAATAACAGATTGATTGTCCTGTACAGTTATAGAGGGTTTGAAGTTGTCTTAATTATGTTCTGTGCTCAAAGCTGACTAGACTCATGGGATGCACATATTTGTGATATGCTTTTGACAATTACTACAAACCAAGGGTATTTAGTGCAAAATAACTTGGAATTTGACTAAGGCCTGAATTCTGAACACACAGTCCATAGGACAGTCTAAGAGAACTCTGACCAGCCAGCCTCTTTAATTCAACATAGCTTTGTTGCTTTCTTTTCACCATTTAAATCAGAGTACCTCTAATTTTATTGTGAGAAAAAAAACATCCAATGAGAGGCAAAATTTTAATGAAAGACATCTATAGAAAACTCATACCTTTTTGTGGAAATTAGCTTTTGGAGAAACAGCAGTGTTTGTAGAAATATTCCTGATATAAAGATCTGTGAACTCATGTAGATTTCCAGGAAATACCCCACATTTAGTATTAATATAAATAATCCTATTTACTGAGTGCCTACTAAGTGGTAAGTTTTTCCTAGGTGCTTTAATGGATTTTCTCATGAAATCCTCACAATATTTCAACGGGAATGGAAACTGATTTTGAGATTTTAAGTCACAAATCTTGGAAATAGCGAGGCCAGGTTTTAAAGGTAGGCTTATCTGATTCCAAATCCTCTGCTCTTTCAAAGTAAATCTTTTTCCCTGACAATTTTTTAATCATTGAAAACCTGAGAACTACTGCAATAATATATGCACTTTGTCCCATATATCTTTCATAAATATGGGCATTTCCAGGAAAAAAAGGGAGGTTATAAGCCTGTGAAAAGTTGTAAAATTGCACTAACATTTCCCTTCCATCTACAGCATAAAATTGCCTCTCTCTCTAGAAAAACTTACAAAGTGAAGTTTATTTCAAGGTGTTTGGTAGTAACCTTTCTATGACAGGTAATGGCAAGGACTGAATAATAGATATGAAAGTATCTAGGGGAAAAAAACAGTTACGAATCTCTCATCGTAATGAAGGGTGATCTTTTTGGAAGGCTGGGGAGGGAAATGATTTACTTTCCCATCATAATGAAAGAAGCCTGGGTTTCAGTGCATGAGAAAAGGAAAACACAAGTGACCAAGGCTGTGGGAGACATGCTTATTCAATAACTCCTCCTGATAGAGGAGACCAGGTCAAGATGGAATAAAAGCAAAGGAGATGAAACCAGTGTTAGGAAAGATGGTGAGGTCTGAGGAGAGCCAGCTCTGAAAAGCAAGGACAAAAGACCCCCTAAGGCTGGCCAATCCTCCTAAGAAAAAACCACCACTCGATAATGTTTAGTGAACATCTGACTATCCTTCCTATTTGAGGGAAATCTCAAGATAGGTGGTGGTAAGGTGGCTAGCCCCTCTGCTGCTACAGCGTGGCATGTGGCACGTGGCCCCAGCACAGCAAATTGGAGTCCCTGCCAGTACTTCACACCTATAGGGAGTGCTAAAAATGTTTGGGATCAATTAGAGATTACTCACAGTAGCTACAAGGCAAAAGCTGCACTTTTCAAGGGCAATGGAACCAGCAGTGGCATCCTTAAACAGACAATCCTTGTGGCAAGGATTTGCTTGTGAATGCTCCTTTGGCTCCTGCCAATCCTGGCTCTCTAGCCTTCCTACTGATTCAGTGAAGTAGCAGATATCCTTCCAATAAATTCCTTAGCCAGAACTGGTTTCTGTTGCTTGCAACAAGAACTGTGATTACTACACATTAAAATAGATGTTCGTGTCCAAAATGATGTCTGGGAGATATAAAATTAAAGCTTCTACTGAGAAGTATTTGGGGTAACTTGTATGAAGAATGAATCCCATTCCGAAGCACTATTTGAACAAAGGTGAGCCAGGGTCTGTAGAGGGGAAAGGAAGAGGTGGGAGAGGGCCTAGCCAAACAGCCCGCTGAAATTAAAGGGATATGCACTGTCTAGCAGTGTGGAGAAGAAGAGGTTTGTACAGATGATATTAACTTGGAAAGGAGAGGAATTCCTTCTTCTGTACCTTCTGGTCACTTCCTTAATCACTGCATGCTCAGTCTGTACCTGATCTTACTCTTCCATATCACCTCTGTGTATGCGAAGAGTCAAGACCCCCAAAGTGACTGAAATCTACACAGATCTAGAGAGACAGAGACAGAAATGGATAGAAAGTGGATCTGGAACTCTCGAAGCATTGTTCACGACGTGCTCCCGTGAAGATGGTCTTGGGAAGTTACCTTATTCGCATGACTCTGTAGAAATCCATAACTCAGATCCCCAAAATAAGACTACACAACTGAATTCTACAATTAATCCACATTGAGACAGTTTGTGAATTCCAAGTTATAAAGTCAATGTAGAGTTCTGCTTTTTCCAGAATGCTGAATTTCATGGCTCGACCCTATAGAAATCCTTCCATTTCCTAATCACCTGTATTCCTCACAATCAAGCCTTGCTCGGAAATGTAAAACTTTGTAAGCCGGTATGTCATTTGACCCCCAGAATAACCCTGGGGTATAAAAATTATTCTCATTAAAGATGAGGGACTAGCTAGTGAATGGCAGTTCCAGAAAAAAAATTCACCACCTTTCTACTTAGAGCTTACTGATATTGTTAAAATACCATGGTTCCTCTATAAATTTGTGCATTTTGATGATTGTCTTCCAAGGCAAGCATAGGGCATCATTTTGGTAGAAAGGGAGTTCCAAAGTCCTGTTGACTAAAAGTATTTCTCCTACAGAGGACTGAAAATGCTCTCTTAGCAATAATTGCTTTGTGTTAAGCAGTTTTTTTTTCCCTCTCTGTCCAACCTTCTTTTTAAATGAAATGCCCCTGGAAGAATTACACACTGTATCAATGATTTTTATCTTGTGGCTTTTTGCAATACCTGGTTAGTCAACAACAAAGAAACAAAACAAAACAAAAAAACAACAAAAAAGATGGGGGTTATAAGAGGATGCTTAAAGGTTGAAAGACAAAGAGGGGATTGGAAAGCAAGTATCTGCTATTCACACCTTGGCACACCTAAGGGGCTTTCCTGCTGTCCACCTCCTGCCTAAGCGCTCCTAGTCTCCTGCCCATAACCCCCAAAATGGAGATGCCAGGGCGCAGAAGATTATGGTGCTTAGCTTCACACATCAAGGGATGACTCTTTCCTAATTGTGGAGCAGAGAATAAAAAAGACAGATGAGCACGCTGAGTTCCATAGTTGAGTCAAGGTATGGGGTGGCCCCATGGTCCTCAGAACTTTGCCCAAAGCAGCCCCTGAAGCTACCACAGAAGACCAGATGTGGCTAATTCACAGGTATTATCTGCAGATAATCCTTCCTGAGCAATCTCCTAAGACCCAACTCCCTGTTTCACAAAGCAATGAAGATACAGAGCGAAAACAAGTCCCTAATTTTCAGCAAAGCTGAAACCCAGAAAGGTTGAGGTTACTTTCAATGGAGCACTGAAAGAGTTCAGCCTCTCTTAGTGGGACCCTTGAGCATTAGCGCTTCTGAGGTCAAGTATATCCCCTGCTATTACTTCTGCATATTTTTTTAAAACAGTTTTATTCACACACAGTATAATCCATCTGAAGTGTACACTCAGTGGTTCTCGGTATAATCACAGAGTTGTGTGTGCATCACCACAATCAATTTGAGAACATTTCCACAGCTCCATAAAGAAAAATCCCATACCCCTTATACCTTCCATTATTGACACACTTTAACATTGGTGTGGTAACTTTGTTACAACTGATGAAACAATATTACAATACTATTAACTATCGTAAATATAATTATATTAACTATAGTCCATAGTTGGCATTAGTTGTATTTTTCCCATGTCTATCACCCTGTAATTAACACCTTGTCATAGGGAGTTAGTATATTTGTTGAATGAAGACTGGTAAACAAGGAAAATGAAGCAAAGGTAAAAGACGGAATAGGAAAAATAAGTGAAATCTTTTTTTTAAAAAAATTTTCTATTATGAAATAATTTCAAACAAACAGGCAGGACAGTTTCAAAAATTATACAAAACCCAGAGAGAACATACTCCCCAACCGGATACCTAGATCCACCAACTTTTAACATTTTGCCACATTTTCCCTAACTTTTATCCATCTATCTATCTCTTCTAAACGTCTGAAAGTAATTATATAAATCACACTCCTTAAACACTTAATGTTATGTCTGTTTCTTAAGAACAAGGATAATCACTTATGTAACCACCTGAAGTACAGTTATCGAGTTCAAGCAGTTTAACATTGATACAAAGCTTACAGTCTATACTCTGATTTTTTTCATATGTCCCAATAATGTCCTTTCGGGCCTTTCTCAATTAATAAATCCAGTCCAGGATCATGCACGCCATTTCATTGCCATTGCCTCTTTAGTCACAACTTGTAACCCACTTCCTGTCTCTGTGATGTCAAAACTGACTTTTAAAAACTCTTTGATAGTGCATGGCTGAGTGCTTCTTCTAGGAGGTAGGTACCACTAGGTGAGTCCAGTGAGGAAGGGGCAATCAGAATGACTTGAGGGTCTTTTCAAACTTTACGTGCATGCCCATACCCTTCCCCTCTCCCAAAAAATTAAGATTCTTTGACATAATGAGCCACTGATATCCCTGAGGTGGTGAAAAGATGGTCAGCATTTTTAATGCACTGTGGTTGCTGGTTTTGGAGGTTGGTTGGTTTTTTTTTTGGCAACATTTTTTTTTTTTTTTTTATTAATTAAATTCAGTTTTATTGAAATACATTCACACACCATACAATCATCAATGGTATATAATCCACTGTCCGCAGTATAACAACATAGTTATGTATTCATCACCACAATCTATCTCGGAACATTTTCCTTACATCAGAAAGAACCAGAACAAGAATAAAAAATAAAAGTGAAAAAAGAACACCCAAATCATCCCCCCATCCCACCCCATTTGTCCTTTAGTTTTTATCCCCATTTTTCTACTCATCCATACACTAGATAAAGGGGGTGTGATTCACAAGGTCTTCACAATCACACTGTCACCCCTTGTAATCTACATTATTATATAATTGTCTTCAGGAGTCCAGACTGATGGCTTGGAGTTTGGTAGTTTCAGGTATTTACTTCTAGCTATTCCAATACATTAAAACCTAAGAGGTGTTATCTATACAGTGCATAAGAATGTCCACCAGAGTGACCTCTCGACTCCATTTGAAATCTCTCAGCCACTGAAACTATTTCGTCTCATTTTGCATCCCCCTTTTGGTTAAGAAGATACTCTCAGTCCCACGATGCCGGGTCCATATTCATCCCCGGGAGTCATATTCTGCATTGCCAGGGAGATTTACACCCCTGGGAGTCGGGTCCCGTGTAGTGGGGAGGGCAGCGAGTTCACCTGTTGAGATGGCTCAGTTAGAGAGAGAGAGGGCCACATCTGAGCAACAAAGAGGTACTCAGGGGAGACTCTTAGGCACCATTACATGCAAGTTTAGACTCTCCTTTGTGGTAATGAGCTTCATAAGGGCAAGTCCCATGGCAACAGTTTTGAGACGTAACTCACATACCATACAATTCACACATTTAAAGTGTACAATTCAGTGACTTTTGGTATATTCGGAGTTGTGTGACCACCACAATCAATTTTAGAACATTTTCATCACCCCAAAAGAAACCCCATATCCTTTAGCCATCACCCCTAAATACTCCATCCCTAGGCAACTACTAATCTACTTTGTCTCTATGGATTTGCCCATTCTGGACAGTTCACACAAAAGAAACATCGGTAGTCTGAATTCTTTCACTTAGCATACCGTTTTCAAGGTTCATCCATGTTGGAGCATGTATCAGGTCTTCATTCTGTTCCAAGGTAAATAATACTCCAATGCAGGATGATGCATTCTTTTTACGAATTCTACGTCCATCCAGCCAGGAGGTATTAACCAACACCTCTGTCTCTGTTTCAGGTTAATTGCCAACCAAAGAGGCACTTCCACTGGTAAACGAGGGTTAAAAGGCCCCAGATCCACCCCCTCCCTCCCTCCCAATAAGGTAGATCTTGTTCAGGCTAAAGTTAGGGATGATGGTGACCAGCTCCTTCCCAGCCAGAAACTCTACCTCGGCCACCTCCATAGCAGGACCCGCGGCCTCCACGGAGCCCTCAGCGTCCCGGGAAAGACGCCATGGCTGCCACTTTCTCGCAACTACGCGGGCCCCTGCATATTTTTTAAATATCAAAAGTGAATCCTCCTTCTGGACAACCCTGAGAAATGGGTAAGATTTCCATGCTATAAAGAAACATTTTCTGACATAGAGGACTCTGGTAATAGTTAATACAGTTTTAGATCCAAGATCATTTTGTATCTTTCCCTATGTCACATGTTAATTTGCACACCATACAGTCCATCCAAAGTGTACAACCAATGGCTTTTGTTGTAATCACGGAGTTGTGCTTTCATCACCAAATCAGTGTTAATCGGTATAATCACAGAGTTGTGCGTGCATCACCACAATCAATTTGAGAACATTTCCACAGCTCCACAAAGAAAAATCCCATACCCCTATGTCACATGTTAAAAAGAAAGAAGGGTTTACTTTAGATAATTCCATAAAATAGGAATAATTATTTCTTTAAAGAGGAAAAAATCTGGACCCTGAGAGAAATCATTAGAAAACAAAAATTTTACTTACAATCATATTTTAATAAATTTTTAAATAATTTCGACACTACAAAATTATGGGAAGGATGCATTTCCCAAATATAATAAATAAAGGACAAAAAAGTAAAACAAACAGACTAAGAAGCCAAAAGTCAAAGCACATCTAATATTTTCATTAATGCAAGAGAACAAATGATATTGTGTTTGGAAGATCTGTGTAAAATCGTCTAGTCTGGAGCCTGTGGTTCCAGGACTGTTGGCCAGTGCAGTTAGACCCCTCCTCTCCATAACATCTATTTCCATTGCAGTTTGGATCCTTAGCTAATCCTGCTGAGTATTGATTTTCAATCACTGATTTATAAGGGTCCTTGGAGCCCCCCAAGGAAAAAGGCTATGTCTCAAGACTCCATGGAGACAGGCATGCATAAAAATGCATGACTAATAGAGTGGCTGTTAGATGGAGGCCAGATTGCAGAAACAGAGTAATAAGTTCATAAAGGGGAAAGAAGTAGGAACCAATGAATCAAAAATAGCCCCCAGGATATGGGGTATGGGATTTTACATTTTGGACCAATGAGAATGTTCTCAAATTGATTTGGTGATGAAAGCAGAACTCCAGGATTACAACAAAAGCCATTGGTTGTACACTTTGGATGGACTGTATGGTGTGCAAATAAAATTGTTAAAAAAAATTCAGTAATACAAAGTCACTGAGCTTAAATCTAGTGTAGAAGATTGGCAAATAAATAATAATTGGAAAAAAAAACAGCCCCCAGAATGAGGGAGTCAGAGGAGTGTGGGTGCTGAGCTCCCCATTTGGCTTAAAAAGAAACATCCCAATCCTGTCACGAGGAGTCTCAGCTTCTCCTTGGGAAAAAAGAGCTGTGTGTAGATGTGTGTATGTGTATGAGAAAGAAAGAGAGAGAGAGAGAGAGGGAGAGAGAGCGCTCAAGAGCATTATCACTGAAAAGCTATAGCACTTTGCACCCCAGGCATGTTTGCTATAGGACACTCCTTAATAAAGACAGAAGTAGCAGTTGGCCCTTACTTTGTAAAAACATTGCTGAATGAGCAAACAGTTGGAATATCTCTTCTGATATTTGTATCAGGATGGCAGGACATAACCCAACAGGTCAGCAACCACCCACCAGCGCTGTCAGGAAGAGGCAGCCTTGGCTCCTACAGCAGCAGGACAGAGGACTTTGATTATGCAACCAAGGTTAACAAGCTTGGGCCACACAATGCTCTGGCGTCTCCAAGTAGCTCTCAAAAACCAGCTCAGGCTTCAGGATTTCATCTCAGCTTCCATAAGCTTAGCAGTTGAGTTAGTGAGCTGGTGAGCTAGTTCAGAGAACCTTTGTGGACTCAAGTTTCAAGTCCTGGAAGTCTTGAAAAATTTGGAAAAAGAATTGAAAATCTCATTACTAAATTAGGTGAGGATTTGAAACCATTATCATTTAGACATAAATGTAAATGTGACCTTGTTTATCATATACTCTTTGGGACCTGTAGCGTGGTAGCTACTTGCTGATATTGTTTTCTAATTTGTCCCATTCCCTGCTATAAGAAAAGCAAGAGTGAATGAGACAACTCAGTCACACAAATCACATAGTATCCAAGACAGTTTTTCTTTTTCAATGACAATATTCTTCTCCATAAAGAAGTTCATTTTATTTTTATTTTTTTTTTGCTATGCTGAAAATGCCACTATTCATGTTGCAATATTTCTCTGAGACCAGAACATTTAATTACGACTCAGTATATATAGGTTTTAGATCACAGATTTTGGAAATATGATGAAAGTTACAGACTTTTTCTCCAGAAAAAAGACTGATGCATAGAACCCTGGAGTATCCCAATTTATAGTCCCCTTCAACATTTCCTCTCCAACAACTTTCTCCCACCTTGCAATCTCCCACTTGGACCCTCCAAAATTCTTCCTGACACTCAGTCTCCCCAGCTTCCCTGCCTCTTTTACCCCTTCCCTCCACTTCTAACCCGGCTCAGTCTCTCTGCCGTATGATTTACACTAATCTAGCACAAAGGAAAAGTCAAGAACTGGCTTTGCAAGCAAGAATCCTCTTTCTTTCTTTCAATCTATTCAGTTTCATTCATCCCTTCCCATTTATCTGACTCTGCACCCTAATACCAGATACAAGGCTGAAAAACACAGACCTCTCCTGAGAGCATGGAGGACAGAGAGAAGTCAAGCAGGCAAATGCCTAATTACCTTATTACAGTAGAGAAACACCTGGTCATTTCCAGACGACAATACAATTACCCCAATCATATTTCAGTGCACGCACTCTTTTGAAAACAAAATTGACTATGATGTCTCTTCTGAAGTTGTGGGGAAATCCAATCCAAGGAATCTAGATAAAAAACCCCTCCGCGAAGAATGAGGTTTGGCTTGAGTCTCCTTCTCTCTGATTGGCTACTGGACAAAAGATTATTTTTATTAAAGATAAAGTGATTGAGAAAAATGATCATAGTCCAGCATCCCAAGTAATCACATTTATAGATTGCTGTGAAACTCTAGAATACTCCAAAGATATCTCCTACACTCCTGGCATAAAATCCATAAATGTGAAGAAAAAGATCAATGATATAATAATCTGCATCTCAAAGGCAAGTATAAAGCCAGACAATTTTGCACATTCCAGGTAGCATAGATTGACATCACCTAGATCAAACACAGAAGAAGTTGAACAAAGTGTCCTTCTAACTACAGGGGCAGATATTTCTTTAGTTTATTTTCTTCTCAGTGATTGAAACTATTTGACTGATTTAGGATTTATGAGAAACCATTTCCTCTTGGAGTCTGTATTGCTGGCTGTGCCATTTTATTTAGCAACACCATACCCATGCAATATTTCATTCATCCTTTCATTTAACAAATACTCATTAACCATCTTTAGGCACCATATTTGCTGCTGGGGCTATAGGAATAAACATGATTTGGTCTCTGTCCTCAAGTGGCAGGATAATCTAATGGGAGTTACAGTCCAAAAACAGGCAATTAAGTGAACCCTTAGGCGGAACCCCTAGCCCTGCCTTGGGACATCAAGAAAGGCTTCCTGGACAAAGTATTTCTAAGTTGAATTAGATGATTAGAAGTCATCTGGGTAAGGTAAAGAGAGACTGCCAGGCAGAGCTTATTCTCTGTAAAGGTGTGTTTTAATGGAGATCATTCAATCAGAGAATTTAGTCTAAAATACAGTCTGTGAAGCAAGAAAATACAGCATAGCAGAGAGAAAAACAAATGTGGATCAAATCAGAGTGATTTAATGATGGGCTAATATTTGGTACCTTGAATTTAATGCTTGTTATGGTCATAAAATTGGCCCAGCATGGAAGACATGTGAAAGCATAGAGTAGACACCCAGCACATTTTTTAACTGCTGTAAGAAGGAATAAAAGAGAGATTTTCTGTATAGCTAATTTCCAAGCAGTTTTGAATAGCATGTCATTATGAGAAAGTTAACAATTTTATGGATTGTCTTCCTTGTAAAGCTTCATTATTTTGCTTAAAATATTATACAATCCACGATTCAAATTGTAAGAATCAATTTAGATTCTGTTGCCAAGGATAAATATATTTAAATTATCAACAGCCTCGGATTATCCATTCAGTTTTCCAACCTCCTCCTTCCATTAATGAGTATAATTGGAAGACGATAATAATGAGAGTCAACTGTATGATTAAAAGTCTTTTTGAGAAATAGAACTTTTCATTTCAAAAGTACTCAGGAATACCAAGACATAACATCTTCAAGCTGATCATCAAGGAATATTTTCTATTGGAGAAGTCAAAGTCCAGGACTCAGGAGTCAATGAGTTTTATGATTGGTTTCCTGCATAACCTCAAGGATATTATCAATATCTTATGATTTTGAGAAAACACCACTTTTATAGCAATATGTTTATTCTTCATAGTCAATACTGGAAGAATTTACAGTGCTCAAAGTTATGTATACTCCACAACTGGAATTTCTCTGCCATTGCCTTAATTTTCTATACTGAAATCTTTACTGGAAAACCAAGAGGTATATAAGTTTTATTAATTTGTTCCAAAGCCAGGATCTTTCTAGAAGGTAGCAGAATGATTGCAAGTTCTTGCTCTACTCTTTGGAGTTTAAAATGATCACTTAGAAACAACTTTAGTAAGTAAAAGCCCCCTACAAAATGGGATTAAGCGTGAATGATGTTTCTGTATACTCTATAATAAAGACACTTAATTACATCACAGTTTTTAAGGTGACATCCGTTCAGATGTAAACCAGGCCTTAAAAACTTATACCATTGTGCCAAGTACAAAGCTTTAACCCAGTGACTACTTTCTGGATTTAAGGGCTTATTTTGGGTAAAGTATTTGCAGCCAGTGCTTTGTCTAAATCAGAACAGTAAAACCCTTATATTGGTGGCCTCAGAAGGATATGACCTCCTCCTTTTCTTAACCTCAGTGCCCTCATCTAGAAGTTATGGAATTGGGGGCAAGGGAATTGAACTTAAATTTAGAAAGCTCATTTTGAGTCTTTGTTGTACTACCTACCAACTGCATGTTCTCAAAAAAATTATTGAACCTAGATATTATTCCTATTTTATTGACGGGGAAACTAACATCTACTTCACAGGTTTATAAGGATTATCAAGATAAAGTAAAACAAAATGTTTCACAAAGTAGCCATGTATAGTTTTATCAGATAATTCCCATTTCCAAAGACAGAATATGTAAGCATGCTTTCAAATGAGTAAAGGAGGCTTGGGATTATTAAATTAGTCCTCTGATTTTGCAACACAAACACATATTTATTTTTTCATTCAATAAATACGTATTATATACATAATTCTAACTTTTAAGCAATCAAGGGGAGAATTTTAGGTGCTTGTAATAGTGTTACTCAAATCACACAGGCCGTGTTTTTGGTGACATGCTGTGGCAACTCAGACACAGATGGTGAGCCAAGTATCTTCATGACATTAAGGGTCAATTTACACATCAAACTTTGATTAGTTTAAGCCTTCCAAACCACACACTGAGCCCAATTTCTAAATTAAATTAACTGTTATATCTGTATAACATTCAAAGCATGCTTCGTAGAGTAGCACTCTTATGTAAAAATAACTTTGACTTATATTTTTTTAAAAAACCTGAAAGATCCCGGAATGCCATTTCTTTCCAAAAGAGTAGCCATATTTGAATTTTCTTAGCAGCTTGCTGAGAGAGTGAAAAGCTAACAAGAATCAAAACAGACTCTTTACATAGTTTGTTTGGGTCTAGAAGAAATCTGTCCATGAGCTTTTGTGAAGGGGCCAACATGTCAGCATATGCCTGCCTACAAGTGAGTTTATCTTTCAGTTGATTTAGTCCATTCTGGGGAACCAAGATGATGCAAAAGTGTGGCGCATGGCCAAGCTCTTTCTCTTTTTATTGACAGAGTTGATAGAAATGTCCTTATTCTTGTGGATCACTTGATCAGAAATAATAGAGTCAGATGTTTCAATTCCTATTTTAGTTCATGCTTTAAGATGTTATTAACATATCGCATAATTCTTGCAGCAGTAATACTACCTCATGATTTCCACACAACTTCACAGAATATATGTTCTATTAACAGAGTTTGATATAAGGCTCTGGCCTTCTAGAAATGCTTGCAATTGAGCAGCAAAGATGCCAAACATGTGAGGTGTTTTCACAGATAGATCTCAATTTGGGGGAGAAAATTTTCTTTCCCTATTAGATTGCTCCATTTCTTTGAAGTTGACTAACATCGTGTATACAGCAGGGGTGTGAATTAAAGTTAAATTGAAATCAAGCAGTTGAGTTTGGGACACCCTAGGCTGCTATTTCTCTAGGCAATATGCACAAAGAAAAGAAGGCTTATGAGCAAGTTTCCTCCTGAGGCCAGAGAAAATCAACAAAGGGCCACATGACAACTGGTCCTCAGTTCATCCTGTAGTAGTGAAATATTGTTATAATTGCCTTTGTAATCTTTTTCCTACCCACAGGCTGGGGAAACTCAGTGGCATATGGTGATACATAAAATTAAAAAATGTTATTTGAGAATTTAAAAAGCCCAGTGTGTGCACGTTGGTATGTAATTTAATTGAAGTAGATACTCATATAACAAAGCTTAGTGATAGAAATAGTATTTTTAAACAGGGGGTGGGGGGCAAATAAGAGTCTAACAACCTTCCACATGCCGATCTTTTTCTGATTGAGCATCTGCCAAATGATGTTGGAACTCTGAATAAAACAAATAAAAAGCCCCAGGTTTTAACTTCCATGTTTCTTAACCTTTCTTGGATACGGTTGTGTTTTCCTCTTCACATATGGTACACTCCTCAGCTATAAAATGGAATCATTTCTGGAAAAGGAAGGCTGAAGAGGACATGTCCAGCTTCACCCTGAAAATCAGGAAACCGAACATCGCTGGCCCCACACCCCGTCTCCTCTGTTGTGTTCAACTTTTTCTCTCCAGACAAGTACTACGTCTGATAAGCATTCAAGGAAACCACTTAATATCGGCAGAACCTCCACTGACTGCTCTCTCCTTAGCACCTGAAGAGTCTTGGCTCTTCATCATGTCCTCTGCTTACCTGCTCCCAAATGTGTTCCTCCCATATCTTCTTTATCCCTAAGTCCCATTTACTATCATTTTTGTCTAAGGCACAGTCCCCCCTACTATCTCTGCTTCCTCCATCACATTATTCTAAAGGTCATTTTTCTCTCCTAACCAAGGAAGTAGAGTTTTGTACACCATGGAAATTATGAGGTGGAGTTATGAGGTGGAAAAGAACTTAACGTGTTCAAGACCTCTAGAAGCTGAATGTGGCTGGTGCATGGTCATGAAGAGATTTGCACAGGATGAATTGGAGAAATGGGTTTTAGGTGAGATAAAATCTTATGGGGTGGTGGTGAGAAGCTTGAATTTTTGTCCCCAACATTGTATTCTGAACATTCATAAAATAAAGAGATCATTATCACTTGGGATGTTAGGGAAGATTTTGTAGAGAAGAGAGGCTTTAAGGGTGGGTAAAATATGCATTGGCGAAAAGGAGGCAGGGTTGTCAGGGATGTAAAAGTCATGTCTGCATGATTCTAAGTTGGTAATTCTGGTTGGAATGAAAGAAGTGTTCGTGGAGAGCAATAAAAGATAGGAATGGAAAGCCAGAATGGAGCCATGCTATGAAATGCCTCAAAGGTTAGGCTGATGAACTTGTCTGTATCTTTCGGAACTGGCCATCTCCTGTGTCTTTTACTTGCTTGCCTTCCAGAATCAGCTTCAGGTCCTGTTTGCTCTCCCTATCCATCTGCCTCATGGTGAAGGGGTGCCTGCATCTGTTCCGAGTCTCGTCACTTTTTCCATGAAGCAGATGGTCTGTTTCTGTTTCCAGACTTTGCCAGACCCCCTGAATTTTTCATCCTCTGTCCCTGGGTATTTATTGCCAGTGCAGCAACAGATACTATGTGG
Source organism: Choloepus didactylus (assembly GCF_015220235.1). NCBI lineage: Eukaryota > Metazoa > Chordata > Mammalia > Pilosa > Megalonychidae > Choloepus > Choloepus didactylus. The sequence goes on from NC_051315.1 coordinate 35,212,588, forward strand.
CAGATGAGTTTAGGGAATATGTTTTAATAGAGGTATTCACCAAGAGCCGTCCCAGCACATTAGCTAGTATCTTTTCAATACTGTAGCATGTTCTGACCATAAGACAGAATGGCTAACAGGAAGGCCAACACAGTTTAGATTGAGATTAAGGCAAATCACTTTTTACTAGTTGTCCTTGGATTTTTATTGCTTTGTTTACCTCCCCTGCAATGATTTCATTATTATATTTATCTTTTTGGATGGATTGAGAGACAAAGAAAGTTAAGGTATTAGATGTGTCTCATATTTTAAATCGGGGCTTATTACTATGTGCCATATCCTTATGTGTCTAAAACAAATATGATTAACATTAGCTACCAAATGCTTCTAGGCTGCCTCTTAACCACAGCCAAAGCAGTATAGGAGGACTCCTTCCTCCTTAAGATTCAGCCGGAGCCAGAAACTCCTTTTGGCCCACTCACATTATTAATTTTAATCAGAGATCTCCTATATCAATATGGCAGATTGTCCCTTGCTAAGAGTAATATTTTATCTTACTTTCATACTTTCATCACCTAAACTAGCCATGGCATGTCCTTGAGTTCCATAGCAACAAACTGCTTTCAGGTTCCTAATCAACCATGACAAACTATATACCCACAATCACCAGCCAAGGGGACCAGCCAAAACTGGGTTGAATCAATATAAATTCATTCTCCACTTGAATGAAGCCTTTCACTAGAGATAGTAAGTCAATGACACTTCCACATGCAAAAGGATTGTAGGTATATTTTGGCCCCAGGATTAGATTTTCTCCAGCTGTAGGCAGCCCCATGACCTGGGTACTGGCATAATGTCAATTTCTCACTTTGTATTGTGAAGTCTACAGATACTAAAAAATCACTTAAGTAGGATGCATTCAAACCTGGTCCGAAAGACACGGAGATATCACTGATGTGCCAAGACAGATTTCCCTCCAGCTGGAATGGGATCTTTGCCTGTAACCAGGCACAAGAGTTTCAGGACTCGTATCTGAGTGTTGAGAACAAATAACGTTCCTTCTAATTTTTTCAGACTACTTTGAGCTTTGGCCTTTCCATCGTTATTAGGTTTAGTTGGAAGGCAGACTAAGGACAAGCTAGGGGATAAGAAAGGAATGGGAGGAAAGGAATTATTATACTTAAAACTCGTATCTGTGCTCATTTACAACTGAGAATATCATCTTGGGGAAAAATGAAAATCTTTTTCTTCTCTTTTTAAAGCCTAGAATCTTTCTTCTTTTCAGAGTTCAGTAAGATATCCACCAGTTTATCCTACAGCTTTTGAGATCTTTCCTTCAAACATACCACTAAAGAACTAAGTATTCTTAAATATTATAATACTACTTAAAAACCCAAGAAAAGGATTTTTTCTTTGAGGATAATATTTTTAAAGCAGATCAAAAGATTGACCTAGAGCCCTGATAGCTCACCTTTATAAAACTTACTTCTCAGAGCGGATTTTCTTTCATCCTCCATATAGTATTAGAATCCTGATTTTCTCATATAAATAGTTTTTAGTGGAATGCTTGCTGATTTACAGTTAAAATGGAAAAAAAATGTCGAAACAGTGATGCAGGCCTTCCTTCTTTTCATTTTCAGACTTGCTTAAAAAAGGTATCAGGCAGAGAATACACACGAGTGATCATATACACATGCACATAGATTTTTTCCTTTTGAATGTCTCACACTCATGACCTAAGGAAGTTTATTTAACATTTATGGAGTTCCAGAGTTAATCTCATCTTTGTATCAGGTTTCTACTGAGGGGAACATAAAAAAAAAAAAAAAAAAAAAAAAAACAGAATAGAAAACAAGAATAGAAAGAATAGAAAGAGCTAATTGCAGAAAGTTGAATTAATAAAAACTAGCCTAAAGCTATACAAGTGTCTGTGGGGCTTTGAATGAAAAGAGAAGCCACATTTTGATTCCCCTTGGTTAGCCAATTTCCTTGGTCCCCCAAAACCTGGCAAGGTGCCCCCCAGAATTATTTCTAAAAAGATCATCATCCAGCACATTTATCAGTGTCCAGGCAAGACCTCTTGAGAGTTAAGTGAGGCTTTTCCTTACTAGAGATTGAGAAATCTTGGCCTCACCTTTGCCAGATCCCAGCCCCTCAACTTCTTGCGTGTGCTCCCCTCTGGTTTCAACCACAATGTTTGAGAAGTGGAGCCTCCTTTGATTTTGAAGTTTTGTTTACTTGTTTTTGCTTTTGTTTGGTTTTTGTGAGAGTGGAAATGAAAGTGGTGAGTTGGTTTCATACTCTTTTGTCCCCATCAGAGACAACAATCCACATGGGAAGAGTGGGCTGAGGCTACCATGAACTGTCACGGAAATTGCTCTTGATGGAACCTTACAATACATTCATCCAGGATATACTTGAAATGAAGATGGCTTGGGCTTCTCGGGAGCCGAAGTCTAGACTAGTTTATGATACTGTTTGTTCACAAACTCTTGCTCTCTGTTTTATCTTAAAGAGTACTCACCCTTGCAAATGAGACCACTGACATGACAGTACTGAAAGCCAGAGGATAAAGCCTCCCAGAAGCACAACTAGCAGCAAGAATATGCCCTTGCACTTGACACAGCACATTTTTAGAACTAAGCAACTGATTTTATTTTCTGATGAAAAAAAATCTGTAAGTTTTAATTGTGCTGTGAGGGAAAAAACCCATTTGCAACTGAATCCAATTACAACTCATTTGTGATTAAGATTTGGTATTTAATATTGATGGGATTTGCATTGTTTTCTTATTGCTGTCTGCAGAGAATTCAGTATGAACAATATATTGAACACAAAATACATAAATGCCCATTGTTTCTTTCCTCTATAAATATTGGATTTGGTTTACATTGTAAACATAAAAGAATCACGTGTTAAGAGTATTTTAAATAGAAACATGAATATGCATAAATGAAAAGCACCAGAGTTCCTGCCTAATGAAACGCCTTAAGAAGATGTTACACAGCATTTAACATAGAGACAGCAAATGAAACATAGGGTTTACCTTCAGATATTAAACCGCTCCATTCTCAAACTTCCTCTTGGCAAAACATGTAAAGAAAGATAATTTTCTACATGATTTGTAGAAAATTGGGCTTGACAACAGATGTCTGATTTAATAGCTAAGCACTTCAGTTTCCAACTTTGAACTTTATTATGGACAAACAGAAATTTGTTTTCTCACCTCTTCCTGCACTGGCTTCAGTCCAAGTTAACGGCCCCACAGGATGGGAGAAGATACCTTCAGCTTTAGAAGTTACACTTAGTTTGCATAAGGGAGAGAAAATTAAACATAATTGCAAGTAACCACAACCAGGATGCCTAACAAAGGGGATGATTAAGTAAATTATAGTCTATTTATATAAGGGAAATCATAAAGATAAACAATTTATGTAAACTATGCTCAAAGAACATTTAAAAGAAGAATGGAAAAACATTTATACTGCATTTTTCAGTGGTAAAAGGCAGGACAGCATGATGACAAATAACTTAAAAGATTCACAGAGAAAGGACTGAAAAGAAATAAACCAAAAATTTAACAATTACTATTTCTAGTTTGGGAATTATAATTTTCTTTATGCTTTTGAAATTTCCCAATTTGTATAATGGGCATGTATTATTTTTTTTAATTGGGAAAATATGTATTGTTTTTGTAATAATAAATATGAAATAACAGTCTTCTCTGTGCAAAAGAAAGCACTTTCCTCTCAAACCTGAGGGAGAAAAAAATGGCTTTCAGGTTTTCATTTATTGTAATCCATTTCCTTACAAATCTAAAAGGCAGGGAAAGCTAAAGGAACAAGTTAACTAAGACTTTGTTCCAACAAAGCTGAAGCCATGGATATTGTGTTCCCTCTGTCCAAGAGTGGTGTGTTTTCCTGGCCAATACCAATTTCATAGGAATTGCTTCATTCCACTCAAATGTTCTCAGCCAATCCCTAGTGCCCATGATTCAGCTGAGAACTGGCCTTTCCCAGTTCTCTTCCCAGCAACCTCCAGTATTAGGCCTTCAACTCAGATCCAGCACTATTGGGAATGAGCTTCCCAAAATATTTTGGCACATAAGATACATTAGACCAAATGGATTTTGTAAATCTATAATTTACTGAACTCCCAACACTGAACCTGCTAGGGCACCTTGCACAACATATGGTAACAGTTTTTCAAGCCACATAAAAGTATATTTCCATTCTATTAATGGGATTGAGGCAGAGACGCTGTTGTTTTGGGTGACTGCTTCTTAAATCAGCAATGGAGATTAGGTTCTCAAGGGGCTGGAGGTGGTGGGAGGAAGATAAATTATACCCTTAAAAACTGGGAACATTTAGAACACTTAGAATGAGGCAGCTTCTGCCAGGGGTTCTTGCGGAGGAAACTAATATCTCAGATTCGAACTTCCTGTCACAACTTCACTTGGAAGGGCCAAAGGCAGAACTCAGTTTAAGGGTAACAGATACAAGAGCCCAGAACAAGGTGAAGTGAGATTAAAGCAAAAAAATATTGGGGGAGGGAAAAGCAAGAGTAAAGCACTACTGGGACATAATTTCAAGTAACATCTGCTGTGCCAAATCTCATTTATGGGATAGCAAAGCTGAGAAGTCAGAAAGCATGTAAGGGCCAGAGGGTACAATGTGGAATATATGGGCCACTTTAGGAATCCTGAGTGGCTTATAATATGAAGAGACTCACTTATAAATATATGCTTTATAATCTACGCAAGTTTCCCCATTTAAGTGTTAAAGGAAAAGGTCTTTGATTTAACATTATCTAGGCTACTTAACTACCTACCTTGAAATGCTACCAAGTAAATAATGCTAAGACTTATGGAATAATCAACATAAGTCTAAAGGCATTTCTTTATGTAGTAAAAATTAAACTTCTATACCTTTACTAAGATTTTAATGCATTTATCAGTAAATCCCAATTAATATCAACACCCACACAAAATAAAATATGATTTGAAATTATTAAACATCTGATATCCCCAAATTAACAATTTATAATGAAACTGAAAAAGACATCTTATTCATTTATTCATTTGTCAATCATATTTTGAAAACCTACTTCATGTGTAAGTTGGTGTTAAGATATAGCAAGAGACTAAAAAGAAAAAAAGACCAAGTTCTTGCCTTTAAGAAACTTGAAATTTAATGGGCAAGCAATGTATATAAAACATTTTAATAATGGTAATAGAGGTGGCCAAGCTAATTCCTTCAGCTTGAATGGCCTTGCCACCATTACTTACCCCTCATCACTGCCTGGTGAAGCACATCCTTCCATCCCTAGTACCAGCAAAACATCATGCACACTGAAAAGGGAAATAGACCCAACCCTTGCTATCTTCTTTGTCACTGTAAAACCCCTATCTGCTTCTAATAAAGTGCAAAGAAGTAGCTCTTCTGACAGTCCTACAATGGGAATAATAATTACCTACACAGTTGATCATTTATTATACGCTCAGCTATGTGCTAAATGCTTCCTGCTCATTGGACAGAGTGTTTCCTGAACTCAGGGCCCAGCTCTGTGAGGGAAAAATTGGTTGGCAAAAGGGCAGGACAACGTAGGCTATTAAACATTTTGATCTGCAAGATGCTAGTATGCAGGCAAAGGCAATATTAGAAAGTGGAGAGCCTGCCTCTCCACAGCTATTTAATTAAGAAGTAGAAGGACAGGAGATCTCACTGTCATCTGTCCTAAAGCTAGCGAAAGAAGTCCCCCCAGCCCCTGTGAGCCTGTGTGAGAGAGAAACAGCACAAACTACTTAGAAGAACTACATTAACAGAAACATTTCAAAAACTGGGGTAGTGAGCAACAGAGTCTGAAAAGTCAGGTGAAAGGAAGAAATAATTCAAATCTAAAATAGCTGTAGGGGGAAAATGCATCTTTGTCTCATTTGGTTTATTACAATCCAACATATTCTGTGTCTTTCATCAATCTTTATATTTTCTTCGAGTTTCGATTCTAATTAACTGCTGGCTGCTTTCTTTTCTTTGTTTGCCCAAGAAATATAAAAGTGTGTTGATAATCACTGGAGAACACCTTTCAAACACTGCCCCTCTGAAGTCCATTTTTCTTTCATTTTTGTGTGCTTGTTTCGAATGCAAGGGCTGGGATAACAGAAACTGTGGCTTGACAAAATTGGACAGCTGTCTTTACCCCAGAACTGCATGGGAGACAGTCTGGCTATGGACTCAGCACATCTTAGACTCAGAACTTCTGGCAAGGAATAATGGGACAATGATCCGAGATTTGGTACTTCCCATGGCCATGCAGAGTTAAAAACAAATCTATGAATAGTAATTAAAGCACAACAGCACATATTTCTCAAAGGATCTATATTCCAAATGATTCCAATAATTATAATGGGATTTGCTATTATACTCTCCTTTTGTTGGCTTGCATTACAGTGAATCAACAATCACAAATGGTGGGACTTAAGTCTAAGTGGCAACCCATGGATGTATCCAGGGACCTAAATGATTGTTTACAAAATTAGTGAATATACATAAGAGCTCAGATTTCTGACTTCTGTTGGACATTCTCACTGTCCAACAACCAGGTGCTCGTTAGTAGAGTCTGCTCTTTTTAGAGATTTTTTTTAGATTTTCACTTTGCCACAGTCCCATAATGTCTTACTTTATTACATCAGGTACACTTTTCTCTTTTAAATGATCTCCTTATCTCTGTTGCATTTAAGTTTGCAATTCTAGGTGTAGATTCTGACATAAAATTCACAAAATTCACGGTTTCTGAAAGTGGTAAACACCTTGCAAATTAAATGACATGGTGCCTGAAGCATAGAGGTGACAAAGAAATACAACACTAACTTGCAAATGAATGATTAAAAAAATAAAACCTGGAATATTCTGGATCTTGGTTTGGCAAATCATGTGAGTTAATTCCATTGTGTGCTGCTCTGAATGGTTACATTGTACTTTAATTTATTTGCATGGTGAAATCATAATATCCTGGGAATGTTAAAATTGTGTATACTATAAAACTAAGAGCCAATTTCCCCAAGCCATTTCATTTAGAGGCTGGTATTTGATCTAAGTTCTATAGCTTTCATCTATTCTGAATTGATCTGTGCTTAAAAACTTGCAGCTTTTGTCCAACAAAGCAAGCTGCAGTTTGCATTGTTTCCATTAGATGGCGCAGAAGATTTTTAAGGTACCAAACAAATAGCATTGTCAAGTTCTGCATGTAATCAGCTATGTGTAAACATCGGCAATGCCAGTGCCACCACAAACACTTTCATAGCAGGAATCTAATTTAAAGTATTTCCAGAAAGGAGTTATTTTATAAGTGACGGACATTTTCTTTCTTTCTTTTTTAATACACTAAGAAGAAAGAAACCATTCCTTTTGTAATTGAGCTGTGTTGTTCCTTGGTTTATAAACCTATTCCTTACCAAACTTCAGAAAAATAGCTAGACCAAGTATTGCAAAGATAAAGGAAAAATGACACTTTTACACAATGATGAGCAAGTCTCAAAGCTAAAGCCCTGGATATATCAACCAAATATTTCCCCAAACTTGTCAGTTGTGTATAATTATCAGAGAGCTTATTGTGAATATATTCATAGTCATTTTTGTCCAACTACCCCCTGAGTCTTCCCACTACACTTCTCTTTTCCTTTTAAGAAGTGTGAATAGCAAATGGCATTCAATACTTTGGACAAATCTGAATTTAGTTATATCCGAGTTCTATTATTCTAGGTGCCAATCATCCTGAACTTTGCACATCCTCATTTTCATTTTTTAGGTTTACTTGGGGGTTCTGAAGGGCTTTAGCATTTTTTTTAGATTCCAGGGTAAAATGTCCCACATTAATGTCCTTAGAAATTAAAGGAATTCAAATGAGTTCTGTACTTGGTGTGGGTCCATGTGTGGAGAAAGAAACTGAGACAACCATCGAGATGTTTGGTGACCTGGTTTGGATATCCTTAATTCTTCACTTCACATGTGCTGACAGACTAAGAAACATCCCACAAGACTCCATGCACTGGCCAAAATGAAAGTACAATGTTTTTAAAAAACAGGAGGAAAGCTTTCTTGGCACACTTGAAACAAATTCTGCTGGGCTGCTGGTAAATGTGCACAATATGACAATTTGTAAATTGTCCACCATCTAATGCCCAGCTATGCACTCAATCTCTTCCCCACATTTCTGTTATCCTGTTCTATACAGAAGACTAAACTTTGCTCTCTCCGAGTCAGGCACATCCTGGAAAACAACAGTTTGAACTTAACATAGAGTCATGGTAGCAGTGCCAAAAGGGGACTGTGGCCCAGGAAGCAAAGGGAAATCGTAAGGACCTGATGGAGGGTGAGGGGTTATATTTAATTCTATATCCTTTCTGTCCCCTTTGAGGAAGCTTGGCAGTACTGAAAAATGTAAAGTTACTATTTATACAATATGGAGCCACATTTCAGAAGAAATGAAATCGTTCTAAGGTGAATTAAGGACTCAAGGTAAAATCTGTGCACCTTGGGAAAACAGTACATTCAACAATGAGTCATTGTTCCAGAGGATGTCTTGGATGCAGAACAATTAGAAAGAAGAGGATTGTAAGCTTAATTGAGGTGCTGCACTGAAAGTTGTAAAAATAGAAAGAGCAGACCACATGAGGTCTTTTTCATGTAAACTGTGCTATGTGAAATTTCTCTGATGATGATGCTAATGGCAGATTTCACTTAGCACAATTATCTAGCTTACCAATTGGGAAGAACTAAAAATTTAACATTAAAGAAATCAGATTATGATAAGGAAGAATATTATGACATTCTTTTAGAAGACTGGACAAGGCAGACATCAATAGCTAGGTTCATTCCCTATTTTTACTGACACTGAGTTAAAATGCATCTCACTTAAGTTTCCTTTAATTGATTCTGTTTTTAGTCATATGTACAACTGTAAGAACAGACAATCCAATATAGTGGCTTTTCTGCCCTTTGGGAGAAATTTGTATTTTTTTTTCATTTTCATGGCTTCAATGCTGTAACACACACACACACCTATAAATCTTATGTTTGCCGAGAACTTATTTCTCTTTGAACATTTACATGGCATAGACATTCTGGGTTCATCTTTCTAAAATTCTTTGACCTTTTTTTATTTTATAAATACTTGATAATTAGTATTGCACTCTTTTGACTATATACCCTTGTTCAAATCTGAATAACACATTTTCGTTCGATGATAAGACAACAACACTCATATTAACCCCCAAATCAGGACAATAGTTCAAAAATTTAAAAACAAAAACAAAAACAAAAACAGACCCACAAAGTAATGGGCAAGAAGGAAGAAGACAGGAGCAGCAATATGATAAGGAAATGAAAGCTTGAAATTATTTGGTTATTGGAACTAACCAGTCTAATTTTCACTGCTTGTCTTTTTGTTACTATTCTTTATTCAACTCTGAAAAGAAAGTATTTAGTTGGGTCAACAAAATCAGATACTGCTCTCCATCTTCTACTCTTAAGTTCCTGTGAAGATTCTGCTCTTTTTCAATGGAGAAAAAGGTTATGGGGTGAGACATTTAAGAGAAAGACTAAATAAACATTCTCCTGTATGGTGAATTCTTCTGGATGTGAAGGGTACAGTCATCAATCCAATTTAGGGTTCTATTTATGCAGTGGGTTTTCAGTTCCAACACTGATGATACAGTATTCATCAGACGAACTGATGACACAGGACAATCTCTTCTGATCCGACCTGTAAACGGTGGTGGAAAGGGGGACAGGAGCTAGATAAAAGTTTGTGTTTTTAGAGAAGAGCAAAGTTAGCTGTTCCATATAAAGGCTGAAAACCCGACTCTGGAATTAGTGGCAACAGCACAGCTTTCCTTTTACTGTTAAAGACAATCCCTCATCTTGTCTTCTGAGACATACCTGTCCCTGTCATACAATCTATAAATAGGTGTTCTGGAAGAAAGAAAATGATTCTGTATCCAAATGAGTTTGGAACTCTCTGGATACATTATATCCCTCTTTGAAAGTCACAGTAGGCATTAACATAGTAAAGGTTCTGAGAAGGGCTGCTCCAAACGCCCCTGGCTAACAGCCTTGCTAGATGTAAATGGTCAACTCAGTATCTAATGTGATATTTGTGTAACCCTGGCTTGAAGCTCTAAGGGGGGAGTAGAAGAGAATTAAAATATTAGTGCTAAAAGTTAATAATATAAAGGATGGTTTTCAACCAAAAACATACTACTAATATAAAGAGTGATTTTCAATCAAAGAAAATGTGAGCATGTTCTGAAGAAAAGTCCACTGACTTTCCATAAGTTCAAATCATCCTTTAGGCAATCTGTAGGAGAGCATATGGCAATTACCACAAAACAGGGAAAGCCAATTTGGCCAATCTTTTCAGCCCATTAACAAATGATTTCAGTTGGAATAAATAGTTACAGGTTATTGGCTGTGTCATAGACCAAAGTATTAAAAAAAACACAATTTCGCCATGAAAACTGAAGTTTCTGTTTGACTTCTTGAAGACTCCCTTTTCTACTTCTTTCTGTGGGTCTCCACCGTCATGCCCACTATTAAACTTACTTCAAAGGGAAGGAATTTTAATTGCCATTAAACCTTAGTGTGAAGAGTTTTGTATTACCTTTCTTACAGTTACTTGTACATTAAGCCTTTTACCAATTATTGTAAAATAAGATGTTCTCTCCCCATTAAAGGAATTTTAAGCATCCATTAAAAGTAGGAGAAGGGTCTGGAAATGAGAAACTACATCATACATAGGTCTCCTACTAATCTGATTATTTCTGTTTTACAATCATCTTGTAATAAGAAGTTAAGACACATATTATTCCTTAGAGTTTATATTTTTAAAGAAATGGACTTATCCCATGATTAAGGATTGCCAATATGGGGCATCTACAATTCATATGTGTAAATTTACATACTCTCTTGAAGCAACATTGACTGCAAATGAACAAGGTCTTGTCATAAACAGATGTTACTTAGTGAGAAAAACTTGCCTAGACAAGCTTTGGCAGTTCTGTTCAAATACGTGTATGAGTGACACAGATTTCTCAATTCACCTCACAAGATTACTTTAGAGCAAATTATGGTGGATGTACAACAAAAGACCAAGATTATATTTGGTTTTTATTTTCAGCTAGCACCAGCACATTTGAGATCTTTCATTCACCATTTTGCAAAATTTGATCAGAATGTGAGAGGGAGAAATATATCAGAAGTAAAGATGAACGCAGGACAAATGCAAGGACAAAGGATGAAATGAATGATCCAAAACGTGAAAGTCCACATAAAACTTGCAGCCCTGAAATGAGAATTCGTCCAACAATTTATTCTCTAGAATGATTCACCTTCTCTCTCATCAACCCCCTCTTAATAATCATTTGAAAATCATTGTGTAAAGCAAAAGGTATGCTACTTAGAAGCAAAAATCATGATCAAAGGGAGGAGAAGGCAGACACTTAAAAGGAAGAGCAGAAGAAACATGAGAAACATACGAGGTTTCAACTAGCATTGTTTGCTCTGGGAAAGTTTCTCTCAGAGGGGAATTACACTTGGATACGTGGGAGGAGCAAAGTGTGAAAGGCTAAGTATAGGTAGAGCTAGCTCTGAGCAAGGTAAGTAAGAGATTTTGCCTTTTCTATTCTTTTATCTTTCTCTTTCCCTTCTGCAATTTAGGGAAATTTTAGTCACAAGCAACAGAAAGCGCAACCTGGACAGGCTTCATTAAAAAGAAAAGAAATTTACTGGCTCATCTAACTAGAGTCCTGAGGTAGGTTAGACATTATTTAGGGCCAAACTGTGCTCAGAATGCTTTTCCTGTTTTGCTGCTGCTTTTGTGATTGTCTATACTCCACCTCCTTGACATTGACCATACTCTCAGGCAGGTTCTTGCTTTTTGGTCCCCAGATGGCTGCCAACAACCACCAGAGCTACATGCCTCCTAGTTTGTATCCATCAAGGAACAGAAGGGTCTATGTCTTGGAATTCTCAGCAAATCATCTAGGTTCATTCTGACTGGACCGACTTAGAAGAAGGGTCAATATTCTTAGACCAATTACCATGTCCATGGGCTGCTTGGCCTGGGCCTTGGGATATATACCCATCCTAAACTCTTCAATTCGGCCATGGTACAGGGTACTCAGATTGGCTTAATGCAATCAGGGTCTATCCCTGGAATTAGGGATGGGGTCATTCCCATCCCGACTATATGACTAATAGTGATGGCAAGGAGAGGAGGATGGTGGTACTAAGAAAACAAAGATTCTGTTCCAGGAAGGAGGGGAGACGGTGTCAGGCAGCAAACCAGAGATTCCCATTATAGAACTTTCTTCCTATATCCCTGGTCCTTGGCTACATGTATTTAACCAAAATCCCATTTCATGAGGTCTTAAATTCAGTAAACCTCTGGATTGCTGTCTTTGGCTTTATTTAAATCTGAATTTATTTAATTTCAAAAAAGCTCAGAAGTGACTTGAAGCCTTATCTGAAGAAATATTTTGAGGAAAAAAAAAAACAAACAAACCCTTGAAACCTTATTTACCTACATCTGAATGAGTACATATACAGCATATATACTCATATGTATTTATCAAAATGTAGTATAAAGTACTAAAAATTAATATATTGTAACATGATCTCTTTAAATGTAAAGCAAGAAATTGGGGACATCATCAATATGGTGATGTAAACAGCTACTGAAAACTCTTCTTCAGAAATTCAATGAAAAAAAAGGACAATTCTGAATTGTTTGAAACTCCAGAGGAGGATATAGACCGGAACAGGACCCTTCAGATGCCAAATTAAAGACAGAGAAGAAATATCAGGTAGGAATCTTCCACCCCAGACTAGCCAATCCTCACCCCTCCCAGCAGACAGGACCCCTCCCACCAGGGACACAGATTTTAAAACCTCTCACAGCAATGAGACATCCCCCACTGTTTGGATACCTGGTGGACAGGGAGGACATTTTAAGGCCCAGGTCAGGGAGGGACAAAGAAACTGAGAAAACATGGAAAGAGAAGCATTTCCAAAGCAAAGCAGCCTCTGAGGACAATTAAGTTACCGAACAGCGTGCCATCTGCTGGACAGTCCAGAAAGTGCAAGGGAACGGAAACACTTTGAAAAAGATGCCCCAGACCCTTTATTAGGACCACAGGAGCTGGTCTACATACCCTGCTCAGAAACCCAGCCCTGTTTTGGCTGAGAAATATGGACAACCCAACTGTTAAAGCAGGGCTCTAAAACAAACCCAGGACTTGCTGGCCAGCGGAAAACAGAGCACCACTGGAAGACAGCAGATCTATATTACCACACATAGTGAACTTGCTGGGGTTCCCATTTTCATCTCCCATCCCTATGGAAGGCCACAATGGGTGCCTGATTTGGGGGGAAAACTGAGGGGCAAAGCCAATCTGGCAACTGGCCAGTGAGAGAAACAAAGAAATATAGAGATCAAAGAAAGCCAACAAGAAAACCCAAGCAAAAGAGAGAAAACAACCTCTCCAATAAACTAATCAGGAAAATAAGATGCCTAGACAGAAAAAAATCATGAGCCACACCAGGAAACACAAAGATATGGCCCAGTCAAAAGAACAAACTAACACCTCAACTGAGATTCAAGAGTTGAAACAACTAATTAAAGATGTTCAAACAAATCTTCTAAATCAATCAACAAGTTGAAGGAAAATGTGACAGAAGAGATGAGGGATATAAAGAAGACACTTGGTGACCATAAGGAAGAATTAGTAAGCTTGAAAAAACAAATGGCAGAACTTATGGGAATGAAAGGCACAATAGAACAGATGAAAAATACAATGGAGACATACAACAGCAGACTTGGAGAGGCAAAAGAAAGGATTACTGAACTAGAGAAAAGCACATCTGAAATCCTACACACAAAAGTTCAGATAGTGCAAAGAATGGAAAAATATGATCGGGGGCTCAGGGAACTGAATGACAACATGAAGCATGCAAATATACATGTTATAGGTGTCCCAGAAGGAGAAGAGAAGGGAAAAGGGGCAGAAACAATAATAGAGGAAATAATCAATGAAAACTTCCCAACTCTTATGAAAGACATAAAATTACAGGTCCAAGAAGCACAGTGTACCCCAAACAGAATTGATCCAAACAGACTTACTCCAAGACACTTGCTAATCAGATTGTCAATGTCAAAGACAAAGAGAGAATTCTGAAAGCAGTAAGGGAAAAGTGATCCATCACATACAAGGGAAGAACAATAAGACTACATGCGGATTTCTCAGTAGATACCATGGGGGTGAGAAGGCAGTGGCATGATATATTCAAGATACTGATAGAGAAAAACTGCCTACCAAGAATCTTGTATCTGGCAAAACTGTACTTCAAAAATGAGGGAGAGTTTAAAATACCTACAGATAAACAGTCTCATGAACAGGAGACCTCCTTCCACAAGAAATACTAAAGGGAATGCCACAGACAGATAGGAAAAGACAGGAGAGAAGTTTGGAGAAGAGTGTAGAAAAGAAGATGCCAGGAGATAGAAAGAGGGTAAAGATTGGAAATTTGATGCTAAAGGAGAACAGAATGTTCAACAGGATTGAGTGTACAGATCCAGAAATGAATAGCACAATACTAGGTGACAGCAGCACAATATTATAAATACACTGAACAAAGATGATTGTGAGTACGGTTGAAAGAGGAAGGTTAGGGGCATGTGGGACACCAGAAGGAAAGACAGAAGATAAAGACTGGGACTGTACAATTTAGTGAAACCAAGAGCAGTGATTAAGATTAAATGAACAAATAAAATAATTTTTTTACATGAGGAAGAACAAATGCATGTCAACTTTGCAAGGTGTTGAAAATGGGATGGTATTGGGGAAAAATACAATCAATGCAAACTAGAGTCTATAGTTAATAAAATATAATATGCTTCCATTATCCGTAACAAACACAATATGCCAAAGCTAAATGTCTATAAGAGGGGATATAGAGGGGTATGTGATTCTTGGCATTGGTGTCTAATCTTTTTATTGTATTTTACTTTAAATTTTATTTTTTCTTCTTTTTTTGTAGTTGTCTTTTTTCTTTTTCCTTCTTTCACCTCTTCCTTTTTCTTTGTGGAAGAAACGGAAACGTTCTCACATAGATAGTGGTGGTGAATGCATAATTATGTGATTATACAGGGAGCCATTGATTGTTTACTTAGGAGGGAATGTATGGTGTGTGAATAAAACCGTCTAAAAAATAAACAGAGGAATACAAGGACTGGAGAAAATGTGGAGAATGGGATGTACCTAATCACCTTTTGTAGGGAAGTAGAGTGGTGTAGCCCATCTGAAGGGCAGTGTGGTGATGCCACAGAAGCTAAGCAGGAGGTTGCAATATGGTCCTGCAACACTTTTATTGGGTATATACTTGGAAGAACTGAGAAGAGGGACATGAATGGACATTTGCACAGTGGGGTTTATGGTGGCAGTATTCATGATTCTCAGTGGTTGGAGGTGGCCTAAGCGTACATCAACTCTTGAACAGAATGGCAAACTGGTATATACATACACTGGAATATTGAGCTGCTACAAGAAGGGGTAAAGTTGTGAGGTGAATAGACATTGAGTACAGTATGTTGAGTGGAATAAACCAGAACTTAAAAGACAACAACTGCAATGCCTTACTAATACAGGTGAACCATAATGTGCAAACTCGAGAATTGAATCTTAGTGCATAGGTTATCAGGGGAAGGCTTATGGTAAAGGTTCCTAGACTGAAAGCTCTTGCAGCAGTTATATCTATTCCTGAGTTGTAATGGCTATTTCTAAATTCTGAGACATTGAGTTCTTTGCGTATACCCTGGTTGGTCCCTGGTACTTTGGGTGTCTATGTGATACCTGAGATTAGAGCCAGAGTCTGGCAGCTACGAATGTCAGCATTGCCCCATAAAATAAATGTTAGAGTGTGAAAAAGAGATCAAACTTCAATTAGAGATTTGAACGGAATGGACCTGGTTAGGACTACAGACTAAAGGGTAAAGGACAATACTGACAGTGTTTTAAAATTTCAATTTCTGTGTGAGACCAAAGGAAGAAACGTTTATTAGGTGCAACATCTACATTTTTTGTAGCACACTATATAACTTAACCTGTGTTGTCAGTTTATTCAAACACCATAATTATATGGAACTTTGAATAGGGAGCAAAATCTGGTTGGTTTGTACAGGTTAGTGTGAAGCCCCAATACATCCCAGAGGAATTTGGGCAGAGAATAAAAATGTATTTGCAAAGAGCCCTTGAGTAACTGGGGGAAAATGTGGAAATATTAAACTTTCCCACCTGGGGAATTACTGATATTCTCAAGAATTGGGAACTACCAATTTAGAAGGCCGAGCCCTCAATCTTGGGGCTTGTCCTTATGAAGCTTGTTACTGTAAAGGAGAGGCTAAGTCTACTTATAATTGCGCCTAAGGCTCACCCCCAGAGAACCTCTTTTGTTGCTCATATTTGGCCTGTCTCTCTAAGCCAACTCTGCATGCAAACTCACTGCTCTCCTCTCTACATGGGACACGACTCCCAGGGTTGTAAATCTCCTTGGAAATGAGGGACATGACTCATGGGGATGAGCTTGACCCTGGCATTGTGGGATTGAGAAAGCCTGCCTGACCAAAAGGGGGAAGAGAAATGAAACAAAATAAAGTATCAGTGGCTGAGAGATTTCAAATAGATTCAAGAGGTCATTCTGGAGGTTATTCTTATGCATTATATAGATATCTCTTTTTAGTTTTTAGTGTATTGGATTGGCTAGAAGGAAATACCTGAAACTGTTGAACTGCAACCCAGTAGCCTTGATCTTTGAAGACGATTATATAAGTATATAACTTATACTGTGTGACTGTGTGATTGTGAAAATTTTGTGGCTCCCACTCCTTTTATCTAGTGTATGGACAGAAAAATAGAAATATGAGGACAAAAAGTAAATGAATAATAGGGAAGGATGGGGAGTATGGGATGTTTTGGGTGTTCTATTTTAGTTTAATTTGTATTCTTTTTTTTGTGGTAATGAAAATGTTCAAAAATTGACTGTGTCGATGAATGCACAACTATATAATGGTACTGTGAACAATTAATTGTACACTGTGGATGACTGTATGGTTTGTGAATATATCTCAATAAAGTTGAATTAAAAAAATTGATTAAATTCTGGATGTTTTAGTTTTTATTGCTGCAGGAATAAATCAATACAATCTTAACAACTGAAAACAACACACTTTGGTTGTCCACAGTCTCTGTAGCTCAGAAATGAGGCACAGCAAGACTGGATTCTCTGCTTAAGGTCTTACCAGCAGAAAATCAACGCATTGGCAGCAGCTGTGGTTCTCATGCGGAGCTCAAGATCTTCTTTGAAGCTCATTGGTTATTGACAGATTTCAGTTCCTTGGGGTTGTAGGACTGTGTTTCTTTGACACATGGTTCCCTTCATCTTCAAGCTAACAATCATATGTTGAATCTTCTCATGCTTTGAATCTCTGCTTCTCTTCTGATCTTAAGGACTTCTGTGATTGCACTCGGCCCACCAGGATAATCCAAAATAATCTCCCTATTGTAAGGTCAGCTGATTAGTAACCTTATATCTTCCAAGTTCCTTTTCCCATGTAACATAATCATGGGACTCACACTGGAGGTGAAGATCATGGGGGCAAAAATTCTGCCCTATACACTGGCTAAGTTGTATTTTCCACGTTGGTGAAATGAAGTCAAAGTGGAGGAAACATCCTAAGAAGGAACCTGTGTAAGTTCTTCAGTTTTCACACTTTGGCTAAAAACATCCTTACATCTACTGATATATGTGCATACATATGTAAATTACAGAAAGATAAAAGATGCTGAAACTTTTTATTTGTTCTGACTTAGGCTTCTAAAATCTCTGTTCTGCAGACTAGAATCAGTAATAAGGACAACTTTGAAAGAATATGCCTGCATTTATCTTGTGTTTCTTTTTTGTCAGACAGTACAAAGAAAATTAAGGTTTTTCTTCTTTGCTATACATATAATACTCAGAAGTGAAAGCTTAATTAACTTGTCAGAATTGTGGCATCTCTTCTCTTGAACTGCTGTATCTACCTTCCCAACTGATTCAAAAAAAGGAAGAATAAACCCCACCCCCACCCCCCAACACCTTAACTGGAGGAACTGCACATCCACAGCAATCTTGCCCTCTAATATGGCGGCCTGTCATTACTGGTGGCATTTTCATCCATCTGGGTGAGCACATGCTTTCACCATTTGTCAAGAAATGTCTATGGTTGCAGAACACCCATTGTTCCATGAGGTAGGGCCCATCAGGTTGCAAAGAGGAAGCAAAGCAGAGCAGCTAATTACCATGTACCAAATTCATCTTTTTCAGGAAGACAAAAAAAAATAAAAAAAAAGTAGTAGTTGACAATTCCAGTGTTGCCTGTAAGTTAATTTTCACTTTCTTTCACTTGACTTCTTAGTATTCTACTGCCTCAGAAAATGATGTCCCCAGAAGCATCTCAAATATTGGACCAGATCCTCTCAATGTGTAAGCTTCCCCTGGATCTAAATTATTCACCTTTGAAAACTGCATAAACTCCTTTCAAAGACCAAGAGACCAAGTGTAAATTGCTTCTTTAGCATACCAAGGAGAATTCTAGTGATTTAAGGTAATTCTTTCCGATGAAAAAGATTGGCATGCTCTTTTTCAATCTTTGACATTTTCTTTCTTAAACTCCCCATGACCAATCCCAGAATTAGCTTTCCTAGGAACTGCTTCCTGATAGAACCCAATACCTCCATGATAACCCCTCTATTCGGGATCTCATGGATTTGATTTTCCCAGTATTTATAAGCTGTGTTGCTGAGTGATTTGGTAAAGTTTCTTATGTCACCTTGTTCCAGTGTGTTCCATCTTTCCAACTGAACCACAATATGTACAAGAACAGACACCACACTTTGTTACTAGTTATTGCCAATTAGTGTTATTGGCTTAATGATAGTTCTGGCATCTTGTTTTATAAAAGATAAAATCAATATGATTTCAAAGATTCTCCAAAATGAATGAGTAAGAAAACTGAAGAGAAGCCACTTCCTCATTATGAATTCATATCTTTTTCAGCATCTACTGGATTTGAGTTATTCCTCTGGACTCTCTTGGCTTCTACTTTGCTCCAACCAACCCCAACTGGCTAATTTCAGGATTTGTTTTCCAGACTATCCAGGAAGCTTATACTCTCTTCTAGAAAACAAATTCTTTTTAAAAAATCACTTGTGTTGATTTGCACCAGAGGGAATGTTATGGTCTATTGGATATGCGACCCCTTTCAAAAAGGATAAATAGTACTTTTAAGCAAAGTGTTATCGTTTGAGAAAGTAGGGAGATAAAATACATGTTAAATAGGGAAGGAGAATGACGATTGACAAAACTGAACAGAGATAAATGCTTAGCAGGGAAGAAATATTAGCTAATATATAAATTAAGTTGGATTTACATTTATTTCTACTATGGAAAAAAGAAAATCTTGAGTAACTTAAGATGGATCACCCCTCTAAAGAAGCTTCTCCATAAATGCACAGGTTAAGTTCTTAAAGGCTGCTGGTAGGTTCACGTATCGTAGATCCAAAGAGCTACCCTATACTGGACACAGCATACCACCTGTTGCTCCAATGCAAAGTTGACACATTTTTTTTTTCCTTTGGAATGTATCATTTCTTTCATCTATGTACATTTTTAAGTGGAAGTTTCATAAGTAGAGGGGCTTCTGTACCATGCTTGAAAGAGTCAATGTATGTAAATGTTTACTAACTTTATTACTTATCTTTGCAACAACAACATTGGATAATAAGCAAACACAAATCTGTGTGGTCCAACAACTCAGTTTTGCTCATGAGTCTGAGTGTTGTCTGAATAGTTCTAAATTGGCTGATCTGGAATGAGCTTGTTCACGCACCTGTGATCAGCTGCAGGTCAACTGGGAGGGGGGTGTCTGGGAAAGCCTCAGCTGGGATATCTTATCTTTTTTCTACATGTTCTCTCTTCCTCCAGCAGACAAGCCTGAGCTTGTCCTGGAGAAAGGAGAAAGAGCAGGAGTATGTGAGACTTCTTGAGGCCTAAGGATAGAACTGCCACATCATACTTTCTGCCATATTCTATTGGGCAAGGCAAACAAAAACCAGCCCGACTTCAAGGGGCTGGGGGAAAAAAGAGACTCTTATCAAGGAAGAAGCTGCAAAGTCACATGACAAGGGGTGAAGATATGGGGGTGGGAGGCAAAATTGGGGCCATTTTAGTAATCAATCTACCACACCAATCTTGTGGGTAGTATTCCAACATTCTTGAAGCAATTGAAATACATTTTCTTCTACTATATCAAATGAAGTAAGAAAGATTTAATTCAAATGAATAATTTTTAAAACTAAAGAAAAGACATAAAGTTCATTACATAATAAATATGCCAGTGAGGCTTATTTGGTACACAGTGCTAGCCCAGTTTTCTCTGTTCTATTCTCCAAATATAAATAACTTTTAAAAGCTCATGACGTTCAACCAAGTAAGTTTTTGTTTTTGTTTTTGTTTTGGCATAAGAGAAAAATTCCTCGGCTAGTGTCTTGTATATTTGTTGTTGAAGCTAATTTAGCAATATCTTCATGAAGGGAAAAGAAAATTTTCCTTCTTAGATGGTACTTAGGGTATTTTGTTTTTTCTATGCAAACCTAGTAAAACTTAAATCCATCTTGGATTTCAATGAGCCCTGGGACTAGCCAGTAGTTCTATCTGCTCATAAACTCCAGGGCTACTCCATGTAATTGCTTATTCACAGACCCCTCCTTGTACCCTATTGAGAAATTCTATTCCCTATTCTCATTATGAATAATGCACAAAATCTTAAATTACTGAGTCCCACATGTATTTCTACACATGTAACTAATTAGATTTAGCATTTTTTAATGCAGTACTTCAGGGAAATGGGCTGGAAATATTGTATCCCAGACATTTTCTTAACCATATGAATATCTGGGAGCGAGTTTTGAGACAGCGTCTTTTGTTGTTAGCAAACATGCCCTCCCCAAAGAAGAAGATCTCTCCCTGGGGAATCAGAATAGAGTATACCACTTACATTGTAATTGAGAAAGACATTACCTTCCAAGTCACTGGGGCTCCTGTTTAGTACACCAAAAGAGTAACTTATGAAATGAGTGTGGCCTTTAAAATGTTCACACAGTGCCATATGGTATTATGCAGAACCCTGGTCCTGTAAACGGGAATGAAATGTGACCTATCCACACTGGGTATGCACCTTAAAAACACTACTTGATCTCTGCTTCCCAATAAAAAGTCCCTTTAGGGAAATAAGTGTTAACAAAAAACACCTTTCTTTAGCGTTTACTACAGTAAAAAGCTTTCTAATTCATGGCAATCAAATAGCGCTGCCAGATAAACAAAAATTCTGATTAAGAAAGAGAGAATTCACAATGCCACAGGTGGTCTCCTGTCCACAGCCTCCTTAACTTTAACTCCCAAGACATATGTGTGAAAGGACAGTATTAAATCATCCACATAATTAGAATCTCTACAGAGAGAATTCTAATTTTTTTTTCTAAAACTTCAGGAAGAATAAATAACTCAAGCAAGGGTCAGCATCGATTAACTGACTTCTTTCTGTTGCTTGGATAACCATGTCTGAGAGCTAACAAGGTATACTATATGGCTGGGTGGTCTGGTAGTGGAAGCATAAGCACTAGTCAGAGGTTCTTTCAATGAATGGCTTAGAGACTTGGAATAATTCACTTAATCGCCTCAATTTGGTCATCTCTAACGGGACCAATGAGACCCCCTCTCCCTAGTTCGGATGAATGGGGTAAGCATGAAATAAACAAATAAAGGTCTAAATATTACTACAAAATGTAAAAGATCACTATAGTCATTAGATGGGAGACAACGTGGTAGGAAAAGCAATGGATTAGAAATCAGGTGACCTGGTTTCTAATTCCAGCTCTGCTCCAAACCAGCTGCATATCCTTGGGCAAGTCATTGTAATGTTCTGGGCACAGTATGCTCACTGGGCAACCATGTGTGATTGTAGCAAGAACAATATGAGGTGCTTGGAAACATGAATGAATAAAAGAGCTATTGTCCTGGAAAAGCTCATAGTCAAATGAGAGAGAGGGAGGTGAAAAGAGGTGAAGATGATATGATGTGATGGATTCTGAAGGGCACTATATACTCTGCTTGGAGAGCATGGTGGAGGAGTGATTCGTCTGGCCTAGGGGAATCAGACAAGGTGACACTCTGGTTGCGTCTTGAAGGATGACTAGGCCTTTGCCAGATAGCAGGAAGGAAAGTGACAGGAGAAGGGGGCTGGAAAGGTTGAGCTGTGAAAGACTTTTCTTGTCCTGCTGAGGACAGGTAACAGCACATATGTCTGTTGATTGCAGGGAGCAGAGAGCTAAAGACCTGATGTTGCTAATGGATCATTTCATGTCCAGCTTTCGGGAGACACATGTGAAGGTTATAATCTGCCCCCTGTTAAGCACACCCTGGCTATCCTCTGGAGCCTTTTATCCCTTCTCTACTGGGTTACCCACCTTCTGTGTGCAGAGTTTTCATGTGCTAGAACCCACAATGACTTTAGGTTTGTGTGTGCATGTTGGTGGAGAGGATGATGGGCAACCAGGATTGCAAACACAATGTTCTGAGGCCCAGCATCTTGTCTTGCTGCCAAATCAGCCCTGATTCAACATGTTCTGTCTTACGACAAGACCTTATCCTCCCCTTTCATCTAATTTTCCCATGCTTTGGTTCTCATCATAACTACCTGTATTTTGCACTTTATACCCTCTGGAATTTGGGGGTCCTTCTTATTGCTGTTAAGCCCCTCTGGTCCAAAAGCTTGTTTTTTGCTGATGAACATCCTTGATAATAGCTACTTAGTTATCTGATTAAATGTAGAGTATCACCCTCCCTAGGATTTCTGCTACTATCCTTACTGTGTGCTTGTCAAAGCTCTCGTACACTTCCTGCTGGGCCTCCATGACCTGTGCTGCTTACTGAGAGTCTTTTATTGCACTCTGTAAGTATTGTCATACTTATAGACTGGACCTTGTCCCAGTATCTAAAGGTGTGTTTATCACCGATAACCTGCTTCATTCCCACAGGTAGGTCTATCCCCAGGTCTTGGAGCCTGCAGTGCTGCTTCCTTTCCAGTTAATCATGCCCTGCCAGTCCAGGCCACAGGATATGACACACACTCCAAAACAAAAACAAAAATCTCTCACAATGGCTATAAAGCCCTCCAAACTCAGGCACTTAGGACAACTAATAAAACTGAAAATATTTCCCAGCAGAAAAGCTGATATACAAAATCATTATTATGAACATATCTGCCAATATCTGCATACCGTTTATTTCTTCAGTCACAATTAATCTATCACATACCAAGACTTTGAAGGCAAGAAACACAAAATAACAACTATTGAGGGATCTACAACAATCTTGAAAGATAATGTCATTAGAAACATTTTACAAACATGGAAACTGAGAGAGAATCTAATTTTCCCAAGAAAAGCAAGCAGAAAATGAAAAATCTTAATCCACCCTCCCTTCCTCCATTCACTCTTTGTTTTGTGTGATAACAACTTTTACTGAAGGTTATATGAACCATTACTATGATGTGGAAAAAAAAGTCAATGTAAGACCATCACTATTCCTATTATCCATGAGGAATTTCTGACTAATTTCGTCCTTCCATACATGTTATGTGCCTTGGAAAACTCTACTTTCTAAACTCTTCCTCATGCTCTCTCTCTCTCTTTCCCTTTGATCCCATGATACTTTATAAATAGGCTGGTTTCGGTAGAAGTATCAGAAGACAGGGAGAAATGCCCCATGTGGGGCATATCAGATCATAGGCCACATGAGTAACCTCAATCGTGAATGTACTTGCTTTGTGGGGGTTGGGGAAGATGTACAGGCAAGGAGATGGAAAGGTAGAGTAAACAATCTACATGGGTTTCACAGCTGTGTTGGGAGTCAGTACTGGGCTATCTGTGGGTGGGTGGATGCCTGGCAAACACCAGATCAATCTCTCCTTCTATTTTTTGACACCCTTCTTGCCTGCCTGGCAACACTGAAGAAAATTACAAGGCCATCCTGTTTGGCATTGTTACAGATAATGTGAATCTCATCTTCAACTAGCTCCTTTTCCTTTCATGTAGCTCCCCACTTTTCCATCCATATTGCAGGCTCTATAACCACTCACCTCATGCTCCTTTCCGCACCTCCTCTTCTTTATGTTTGGCAGAAAGCCTTGCTTCCTACACCAAGATCATATCGACATATGAGATCTGCATCAAAACGCCTCCTTTCTACCCCCATTGTGTTCATCCTAATACTTGCACCTTCAATATCAGAGAAAGCCTCATCTCTTCTCCTTCCCAAGGCTAACAATTCCACCTGTACTTAAGATTTCAATCCTTCCATATAGTCTGAAATCTTGGTCTTTCAATAAGTCCTTTTTTTGGTTTCTATCTTTCTGTCTCCACCTACTCTTTCTCCTCAACCAACAAACATATTCAGGTGTCTCCTGCCTTCCAAATTTCCTCATTTCTTGTTTTGCTTTAAGTAGTCATGCTCTCCTATTACTTTACTTTCCCAATATTTTCTGAAAGAGGAATTTATATTCTCAGCCTCTGCTTCCTTATTCTGCATCAGTCAGGTTTCTCGTTCCACTGTAGCTCTTTGCACAAACTGCTCCTGACAGTATCATCAATTGTCTAAACTCAGGTAGGGTCTCAGGCCTACTTGGTTCTCAGACACACAAAACCGGAGAAGTCAGGGAGAGAGAGTGTGATCGAGCTAACCTGAGCCCATGACTGAGGCTAGACCAGTGAGACTGGCAAAGTAGCCCAGACTCTGACACAAACCAAATGGCTAACAGTAAAAAAATATTTACAGATATATAACTACATCTATAAGATCAGAAATTATACATCCATTCAAATAGTATTTTTGAAGAAGTTAAAAATAAAATGCAAAAAAATGCATGTGACACGTGGAGTAAGAAAAGCAGGCAACAAATTGTATGTGTTATAGAGGAAAAAAAAACCTCTGGAGAAAAAAGACTAAAAGATCTTTTACCAAAATAATTTTGTCGTCTCTCTGTGCGTAAAATTTGGGGTGATTTTACTGTCATACTTAGAAATGTTTATTTTCTAATAGTCTCCAATAAATCTGCATTCAATTTGTTTTCAGAAAAAAAATGTTATGAAGGAAATATCATATTTAACTTTTCAATCTCCCACTTTTTAAAATAATCCAGTTTCCATTGCAGGTTTCTTTTCTTCTTATTTTAAATCTGTGGTTCACAATTTAGGAGTATGCATAAGAATCATGATGTTGCTTATTTAAAAAATGCAGATTCTGGACTCTACTCCTGAGAGATTCTGCTTCTATAGATATGCATTGCAGCACAGAGATGCACATTGTTTAACAATCTCCCTCATTGGTTCTGATGCAGGAGACAGTCCACGCATCACACTAGAAACACTCATAGGATATCAACAATTATTCTCAATATATAATACAAGCTCTTGTTCCCTTACAAGTAGAAGCCTAGCAATAATACAGTGGGTATAAGGGCAGAGTAGCTTTCAGCTTTGTGGAGATCAAGACCACCAACAGACACTAAGAATGGAATCTTAGGTAGAACAGGCTCCAAGCCAGAGGCCAAGCAGAAGTCTAGGTTGTTAAATTCAAGAAGTAAGAAAAGAAGAGGAACTGACACATTGAGTAGCCAATGCAAAAGCTGTTTTCCAAACCCAGGATGTGAGAATATCAGGCAAAGATTCTCCATAGAAAATCTGAGGTGCATGGGTAGCCAGGACTGTTAATGAATAGAAAATGTGATGACATAAATGGACAAAGGGAATGGGTCTAGAGAAATTCTCAAGCTTTATAAAAGATAACTGCAATGGTTTCATTCAGCTCCCATGGTTACTAATAGAAGTGTGGATGGAATATTCCAAACAGTTTTCTGAACTCTAGATACACATCTCCAGGTGCTGATTAAATACTGTTACCTGATTATCACATAGGAACCATGACCCCAAAGTTTCCAAATCTGAACTCACCAACTTCCCTGCTAATCAGATGCCTACTCTTTAATCTCTGCCTCTATTGAAAATATCACTCTTTGCTGATTTGCCCCAACAAGAGGCTTAATCATTCTACACTCCTCCTCTGATTTCCCTTACTCATCCTACACTCCTCCTTTGATTTCTCGTCTTCTGCCTCCTCCATAACAAGTTTTTAGTAGGTTATGCTATGGATCAAATAAGATAGAGACTTGAAAGCATCGAACTTAAGGACTGGAGCAGAGTACATGCTTCAAAAATGTTGGTTCCTAATTCTCTCCCCGGGTCACACTGGTCTACTTCCAACTTTCCCTCTCAAGCCCACATCCCTTTGCTCATACTGTTCTGTCAAAAGACATTTTCCTGATTGAGCTTTAGAGTAACTCTTCCAGAAGACCCAGCTCAAACATCAACTTCTCTATTATTCATTCTAAGATCTCACCATATACCTCTATCATAGCACTTAATGTATTGAATTATAGCTATTTATCTGTCTTTCTGTTTCTCTGTTGGACCAAGAAAGACAGACTGCACACATTTAGGGACAAAGTCACATTTGTCTCTGTTCAACAGGTATTTCTCCAAGCCACTTTAGCCTGGGGCTAGGAGCAAGTGCCCAATTATCACAAATCTGTCATTGGGGCTTGGCTTCTCTAAAACTTCAGGTCTTGTCTAAAGTCCCCATCTAGTTTTAGTGTATGTGCATGACCTTAGAAGCAGCTCACAACATAGTCAGTCCCTCCTACTTTCAGTTTCTTGGCCACCAAGCCACTGAGGTGCGGCCCAACCCAATGACGCTGCATTTTTAGTGTTGTGAGGCTGCCCAGAGGTGGCCACATCTGTTGGTCTGCTACCCCATACCAATACCACCTCTCCACCACTGATGCACTGAAGTGGTGTCTTTATCTGCCTAAAACCCTGTCTATTCTCTGGTTTTCCATTTCAGAACCTATTCCTCATGGTGATCCAGATTTGCTAATCAGAATCCTCTATTTTCTACTCAGCCTCAACAAGTACTTCAGGAATGAGCATGTAAACCGTGCCAAGAAAATCAGGGCCCTCACTGGAACTCGTCTCATTTTAAAAAACTAGAAGACTATGATTCTGCTGCTGGCAGCCGTCTTACCTGCCACATGGAGATAGCATGCTCACGGAGTGAACTTGCACAGATCAGTCAATTCTAGAGACCGAGCCAATAAATTTCCAAGTTTAAGTCTGAGTAGGATTTCTATCACTTGTAGCAGCAGAATTCAAATAATTTCTAATACTGTTTCAGCATAGAACCCAGACTTCTTGTTCCTCGGACAATTGGCATTAATATATTGCCAGGACTGAGCCCTGGGAATGCTTCATCCCTCCCCTACCACAGCTCTTTTCCTTGCTTCCCTTCTCACCACCTAATGGAAACCTAATCTACTAACACTTGAGCCTTAGCTCACAGACATCCTAACACAGGCTAGTGCTCTACACTGGGTTGTTTCATTTCAGTTCCAAAATGGGTCCCTCCTTCTTAGCTCTTTTTCAGAAGTCAGGGGTCAGAAAACTTTTTCTGTAAAGGGACAGATGGTAAATATTTTAGGCTTTGCAGGCCATAACTGTCAAAACTACTCAACACTATCATTGTAGCACAAACATAGACAATACATAAACAAATAAGTGTTAGCTACCACGTTCCAGTAAAACTATTTAAGAACACCAAAGTTTGAATTTCGTTAGAATTTTCATGTGCGACGGGATTGTATTATTCCTTTGATTTCAACTGTTTAAAAATGCAAAAACGTTCTCAACTTGCAGACTGCATCCAAACCCACAGTGCAGATGGTGGTTTGCCCACCCCTGCCCGAGGTCACAGAGGGGCCCCCAGTGATGCACTACTTCCCAGAAGTCATTCTTCACCCCTTCTATGCCCAACCAACTCTCTCTGTCAGAGTTCAGTCAGTGAACTCAAACAAACTCTTTGAGTCTATCCCAAATCTCTGTCTCTAGGACATAGCAACACGTCTGGCATATAAGAAAACATTCCACACAGGATTGTTGAATGACTGCATGAACAAGAGCTAATAGAAGAAGTGACAAAATAAGAGAGAGAGTGTTAATTCCTGGTTCTTTCTTAGATTAAGCAATTTCATGAATTCCCAATTTTATGGTCTAAGATAATTTCATCAGAAAGTGAAAAGGTCATGTTGAATGGTACTTTGGAGAGGTCCCCAAAGCTGTCATCTCACTAAGGGTAGGATTCTCCCACTCAGCCAACTGCAAGAGCCAAATGTGGATGCTAAAAGAAAAGGCCGTCTAGCTGCATCCATGTACTTTGAATGTGAACTCCGGGGAGCTCACTCTGGAGAACAGGAGGAAAGTTCTGAACAGGCAGCATATTCATGGTTGAATGAAGCCAGACACAAGCTGAAAAACGACTAATTTATCATTTTCATTTAATCTAAGGTTTTCTGATATTCAAACATTATCATAATTACCAAATCAATTTCCCTACGGAGTTTAAGCATTCATGTAAGAAATGAAGTGATTTCTCACATTTAAGTTCAAATATCTTGTGTTTTAACATAATAAAGATAAAATGATAATATGTTAATGCCAAGAAGAAAAGCCATGAACTCCATCCCAAGCCTTGCAGTCCCCAGCTGTCCTCGTGAACATGCTGCAGCCACCGGAACTCATATTTCAAGCATGGATATGTGTCATCGGTACAAGCAAGCCTCTAAGGGTGTCTGGTATTTTAAACAATTACAACTCTAAAAGCCTGGAAAACCACATCTGGCACTCAAAAGTGAGAGTCTTGGGACTGACAATGTTAACAAAGGTAGAAAATCTCTATTTTCAGTTTGTGTGAAAAAGCATGTCAGAGGCTCCCATGCACGTGGCCTCAGGAATTCTCTCACTCTCTCCTGAGCTTGAGCTCCCCTCTGCCTCTCCATCTTTTCCTATGTCCTTCTCGCGCGCTCATTTCCTGATTCTTTGCCTTCAAAGGTCAAAGCACCAGCACTGCTTTGCATTCAGATACACCCAAATTGGAAGAATTCAAGAATGTTCCAAATGTAATAGGCAAATAGCCCACTCTGTGCAAATACAGCCTCTAGCTCAGGTGCCCACTGCTATACATGTGTTCACCTCTACTCTGTGACAGGAAGGCACAGTTCTTAGGGCTTGGGAGGGGTAGTAGGCAGAATTTTTGCCCCCATGACTTTCACCCCTAGTGTTTTCTGGTGAATATTGTATATCACATGGCAAAAGGAATTTGCAGATACAATTCAGGTTACGAGTTAGTTGACCTTAAACTATGAAGATTATTTTGGATTATCCAGGTGGATGTATCATATGAGCCCATAAAAAGAGAAGCAAGGGCAGAAGGGGAAGTCAGAGAGATTTGAAGCATAACAAGGACTTGATGTGCCATTGCAGGTTGGAAGGTGGAAGAACCACATATGAGAAGGAATGCAGGCGGCCTTAAGGTGCCGAAGGGACTCTGGCCGATAGCCAGTGAGGAACAGAGACCACAGTCCTACAACTGCAAGGAAAGGAATTCTGCCAAGAAGGTGAATGAGCTTGGGTGTGGATTCTTCCCCAGAGCCTCCTGACAGGAGTCTAGCCTGGCTAACACCATGATTTCAGCCTTATGAGAACCCACTGGACCATGGCAGACATCTGAGCTATAAAATTGTGAGCAATAAATGTTTGCTATTTTAAGTCACTACTTTTGTTTGTGGTTTATTATGTAGCAATAGAGAACAAATGTGGGAAGCATCCAGGAATAAAACAAGGAAAGAGCTCTATCCTTACAGAGCTTACATCACATTCAAGACAGATAATGAACAAGAGATAGCATTAAAAAGTAAGTGATGCAGTCTGTTAGAAGTTGATAAGGGCTATGAAAGGAAGAAAATATAGGAATAATGCAGGTAATTGGTAACAACAAAAAATAAAATGCAGAGGTAATGTAGGAAAATAGTCAAGAAGAATCAGAATGCTAATTAGTCAGGGTGGTGTAGATCGCAATGGATTAAAGAGTGGTCAGAGCCTCACTGCAAACATGGTGTTTGAGCAAAGAGCTTTAAGAGGTGAGACACTGAGTCAAGCAAACATCTGGGGCGAGATCATTTCACACAGAAGAAAAGCAACAGTGAAGGCTCTAGAACAGGACAGTGCTGGTCAAACTCTAAGTATAGAGCAGGAGCCCAGGCGTTCAGTCTTGGGCAGTGTAAGTTTGAGGCGGGCTGTTAGACATCCAAGTGGAGATTTCGATCAGGCAGTTGCATAAACTTGGTCTGCAGTTACTGAGAGAACTCTGGATTAAAGATTTAAATTGTCGAGTTGCAAGCATATTGATGATATTTAAAGACACTGGAATGGATGAGATCACACAGCTATAATTAGATAAAAGAAAAGAACCTTTCACTTAGCCACGAGACACTCCAACATTAAGATGCCTGTGAGAAGAGAGATCCACAAAGGGGACCTCGAGAGAGCTACTAGTGAGGCCACCAACCTCATATCTTTCCCTCCAATCTTGGGAATGAATTCTTTCCTTCAAAGTCACTCCCCCTTCATCCCTTCCCAGCACCTAAAAGCAAATGATGGAAAAGCAACATTTCAAAATCCCCAATATGCAAGTTGGATGAATAAGGGACATCTGGAGAGGGCCATTTTTCATTAAGCTCTATTGGCTAAACTGATCAACTTTGTGTCTGCCAGAATATACTCCATATTTTCCCAATTATTCTTCAGGTCCTGCCCTATTTGACTATTTTAATTTTCCATTCTCTAAACTCCAAAAGAATGTTTGCTTATGCTAACTTTCACACACATTGTCAGATTTCCTGCACTCTCTTTACTCACCAAATCTTCTCTTGCCACTGCATTAAAAATGCCTTGAGAATTGGAACTATGCTCTCTACTTCTTAGAATCTCATAGCTGATAGCAACAAGAATAACACCGTATTTACTGAACACATAGGTATGCGTTCATCTTCTTTGTATTTCCATATTCCTAATTTATAGAGGTATAAATTTTGCTATCAAATGACAGGTTAGAATGATAAACATTATTGTGTATCTTCTTGCATCAGATTTTAAAACTGAGTTTATAATTGAGCCAAGTGTTTTCAAACTCTGTTCAAAATGTTTTCAGACCTCAAATACCCCTTAAGAAGACAGCAGAGGCAGACATTTTCAACTAGTAGAAAAGGTGAGACAGGAAAAAAAAATCACAATTCTGCCCCTCACCTGCATCCCATCTAATGTACTTTCAACCTCATCAGCATGTTCACAAATTTGGAGAGTTTTTTTTTCCTGTTTTCACATATCACAGAAAAACATAATAACCATTTCAATGTAATTATTCTGCCTTCAGTAAATTAATTGCAATGAGTAAATTCTACTCAGAAAACTTTGGGATGACCAAAGATTTCTCACTAAGATCTTGGGTGTGGATCCCCCAAAAGAAGACCCCAAGACAATGAGGTGAAAAAACCAATTCATTTGAGAGGTTATCTTAGGGAGAAGGGAAATGAAGAAGTGACTCAGGGAAGTTAAGGAAGTCAATAATAAATAGTATATCATCAAGTGGGTCACTATAATGGCAACTGACAATCCTGCTAGGGAAATAAGGGAGACGGTGAAAAACATGCCAACAGAGTGTAGAGGGAGTTTAGTATGTATCCACCAAGCTCTCATTGGTAAAGGGATGCTTCCAGGGGCATTGACTCTCTGGTACTGCTCACTCGCCCTGCTGGCAATCCAAGAGAAAGCTCTTGGGCAAAGGTAATAGGATGCTATAGGATGCTGTCAACACATTACTGGAACAGAAAATGCTCAAAGTATATGAGTGAGGTAGCAAGAGCAGCTGTTACCCCAGTGCTAGAATGCTTGTGTTCATTCTACCTCACTTATCTTTAGGAATACTACCCGTTATTTAATATTTGTTTTCCATCCCTTCTCCTCTGGAAGTGGTGACTCTGTCAGTCAAAGTCTCTGCTTCTTCTACCAAACTTTGGGTCCCCAAGGCAATCAGAGGGGTCCTAGCAGTTGTTTAAGGGGTGGGTGTGTTACCCAAGAAAGGCCAGTAAGAGTCCTTGGAGCTGATGTACATGCTGCAAAGAGACTCTCATGTGAGGACAACTGGTGTGAAGGATTGAATTGTGTACATGAGTTGGGACATGTTCTTGGTCTTGGTCTGCATTCTGGTAGGTTTAGACCCATTGTAAATAGGATCTCTTGAAGATGTTACTCCATTTAAGGTATGACTCAACTGAATCAGGTTAGGCTCTAATCCTGATTAGTACTACTAGAGTCCTTTATCAAATGAAATTCAGACATAGAGAGAGAGAGAGCTATGGAAAGAAGCTGGAAGTCAACAGGATCCAGAAGAGAAAGGAGAGGACATTGCCAGTATATGGCCATATGACAGGAAAGTCAAGAACCCAATGATCTTTGGCAGCCAACCCCAGAATGCCTCAGTCTTTGGCAGAAAGCATCACCTTGCTGATGCCTCAATTTTGTTCTTTTCCTAGTCTCAAAACCATTAGCCATTAAATTCTTGTTGATAAGCCAACCCATTGTAATGTATTTGTTTTAGCAGCCAGGAAACTAAAGCACTTGTTAAAAGGGCTACATATTCTCAGTGCTGATTATGGCCTTACTGCCTATACTTGGAGACAAACTGCCTAAGAATAAAGCCAACACAGGGGGAAAGAAGAGATGGAGAGAGAAAGGCAGAGGCCTGGTGACATTAACTGTGCACTGGA
This sequence comes from Choloepus didactylus, assembly GCF_015220235.1. Classification (NCBI taxonomy): domain Eukaryota; kingdom Metazoa; phylum Chordata; class Mammalia; order Pilosa; family Megalonychidae; genus Choloepus; species Choloepus didactylus. The sequence goes on from NC_051315.1 coordinate 35,245,486, forward strand.
TCCAGATATGTCTAAAGCAAACCTTGAGACTTTGAGATTACTTCAGCCCATGAATAATTCTCTTTTCTCTCTTGATCACTCACTCACATTATTTAAAGTTCTTTTTCTTATGCTAGTTTGTGTTAGGTTTTGAATGTGTGCATCCATAAAAGCCCTAATATAAATACAATGAGCATTTGAGCAATTGGGATACTTTTGCTAGATATTGTTTATCTGAGTAATACCCAAGAGTAAGTAACAATTAGGGGTGAAGTTTAAATAAATATAAAACTAATAGAATTTTGTGTCAATCTTTTCTGTACATTTTTTATTTGTTCACAAAATATTGGAGGTGGAAACAAAAACACTAACATATATTGACTCTCCGGTAGAATATAATATCCATGTTATATTCATCTATAATGTTATATAACCCTCACAGATATTCCAAGTTATATTTGCCCTGGGTCCCATAGCTAAGAAGTTGCATGCAGTGGGATTTCAATGCAAGTTTCCTGAATTCCTTCTCTGTAGTACGTTTCTACTGGGTTCCTACTGTATGTAAGCCAAGTGCCATGGGAAAGTGGGGTAGAGAGATGTAAATGAGGAAGTTTCTGACCACAAAGGACAGAGAAGAGGCAGAAACACTGACAAATATCTTCAGAAAAATCTTTAATCAACACCATGTCAGTGTATGACTAAAGATGTTCAGAAGAGGGCTAATCAGGAAAGGTTTTGTGAAGGAAAGGCTACTTAAGTTGGGGCTTAACAGTAATATTTCAGCAAGAAATTGGACAAGGGGGGCATTATAGATGAAGAAGGCAGCATCGAGGCACAGGGACAGCTCAAGTTAAATATTGAATGAAGACTACCAGGGGGAAGTTGGTGGAACTATAAAGCAACTAGTCAGATATAGTATTCATCAACTTTCATCACTGAATACTGGCTTCACATTTTTTTCCATATCCACAGATCACCTATAGTATTATTTAATTAACAATTTATTTCCAAACCATTAATTTTTTTCAAATTTTTTTTCAACTTAAGCAATCATATCTATAAAATCACAGGTGTGTTATACTATATATTTTTTAAATGCATGCAATAATAAATACATAACTACTAAAAAATTTAAAAGCCTGCTTAAACATCACCTAAAATGACCTCACATGCTGGTGGAGTGGGAAGAGCACGAAATTTGGAGTGGGCTTGACCTGGTTTTCTGTCTCAGCCCTGCCTCTTAATTTTGGCCATGGGAAATTTACTGAACCTTTCTGAAGTTCTGCTTTCTCATCTATCAAGTCTATTTAATAGTATCTATACTTTGCGGTGTTGTGAAGAATAATCAAGATAAGGTACATGTGACACAAGACGAAATGATTTGTGATTCATACTGCCACTGTCCCCACCCCCACCCAAGATGGATGTTGAGGCAAATGCTTTGTTTTGCCGAGCCACAGTGAAGAAGTGCAAACACCATGAAGAAGAGAGATCAAGCTTTCTAAGAACAGGAACGGATGAGGTTGTGCCTAGGAAAAGATGGACTTCAGGAGAAGGTACTTAGAGGTTATTTGGGGGCAGTTGTACTACGTGGACTCAATATAGCTTTATAGTCTCTCTTCATGAAAAAAAAAACTTCAGTGAAATCTATATTATTTGCCAACATTTTTAGAGTCCAGTATGTGTTTTGAAGGAAATAAAATAATGGGCTGAGATGGGCCTAAGAGCAAGAAGGAGGTCATTGGTGACATTTTTGAAGGAGAGCAACATCATAAGGAAAAAAAAAAATTCATTGATAGGAGTAATTGGCATGGGTAGGAAGGATAAGATTGTGGAGGCAAAGAGAAAAGTATGAAATCCAGTAGTCTATGCAATGGCAATGGAGAAAAAGAATAAAAGTTAGCCCAACTGAAAAGAAATACTGATTTGTTGCCAAATCTTGTCCTGCAGATTATTTTCCTGTAGGCGTAAAGACAAAAGGTAAAGAAAATAAAAGAATAGTAAAGATTTCATGAGTATCACAGAAAAGGACTAATAATACTAACCAAATGATCGCCAAACTGAGTTTCAGTACTTCTTTTAGAACTTACTTTACCTGTTGCTTGTGAAGTTTAAACCAACACGATAGGACCTTCCATTTCCTTCATTTGAACTGTTATTGGTCCAGATTTCCCACTGGTGATTATGGATATACCTAAGGGTCAAGTGAAAAACAAGAATAAAAAATAAATAAACTGATACACCATGGCTCTCCACTCTTCTAGTGCTGAGTTTAGGGTTATTCTTTGAAAAGCAATTCATTATGAAATAAGTCATATTGGAATCTTAGGCTGCATTTGATATTCCTGTATTAATGTAGTTAATTACAACAATAGAAATATAGCAAAATGTGTTGGCAAAACTTTAGAAGATGTTCCTTTAAACCTTGGTGATTAATAATGAATGCTGAACTGTTCAAGAAGCTGAATAAGAAATCAGACTCCAATTAGTTATGAATGAAATGGACGTCATTAGGACTAAGGTAAATCAGAATACAGAGTAAAAGATGATTTTGCCTGTATTTTAAAACTTCAACTTCAGTGTGAGACCAAAGGAAGAGAAGTCTATTTGGTCCAAAATTTAAATTTTCTGTAGCACGCTATCTAATTTAACCTGTCTGGTCTGTTTATTTAAACAACCCAAATACACGGAACCTAGAATAGAGAATGAGATCCTATTATTCTGTACGGGTTAATGTAATACCCAGATACATTCCAGAGTATTTTGGGCAGAAAATAAAAAAAGTATTTGCAAAGTCTACATGAGGGACTGGGAAAAATGTAGAACCATTAAACTTCCCCACCTGGGGAATTCCTGATATTCTCTCAGGCACTAGGGATTCACAATTGAGTAAGCCAAGCTCTCGATCTTGAGGCTTGTCTTTATGAAACTTATTTCTGCAATGGCAAAGCTAGGCCTTCCTGTAATTACGCCTAAGTGTCACCCCCAGAGGGCCTCTGTGGTTGCTTATATGAGGCCTCTCTCTTAAAGCCAACTCTGCAAACAAACTCACTACACTCCCCTTATATGGGACATGACTCCCAGGGTGAGACTGGCCCTGGCATCGTGGGATTGAATATGCCTTCTTGACCAAAAGGGGGAAAAGAAATGGAACAAAATAAAGTTTCAGTGGTGAAGAGATTTCAAATAGAGTCAAGAGGTCATTCTGGAGGTTACTCTTACGCAAAATTTAGCCAGATATTGCAAACCACCACAGTATGCCAAGCCCCAACCAACAGTATTCCTGAAAACCTTAGGGAGTGCACTGGGCTCTAAGTCTCCATAAAGTTTTTCTTAGTTTATTTTTTCAGAAACTTAAGGCTTCTAGATTAATCCTATGCCAGTTATGCTCTGAAACCCAGAGGTACCAGTCTCTCCAAGAACATCAACCAGTTTCATGCCTCTACCCCATAAGGTCAACACCCCTTTCCAGCACGAAGAAGTTAAAATGGTCATTGCCCAGATATCCCTGAAGATTGAGAGGAAGCTCAAATAAGAAGGAGGACACGTAACAGAGAAATTTGGATTTAACATATGACTGCAAATACTGACTTATTACATAGATATTTCTTTTTAGTGTCTAATGTTTTGGCATGACCAGAAGGAAATACCTGAAATTCTTGAACTATAATCAAGGACCCTTGATCTTTAATAATGATTGTATAACTATGTAGCAAAAAAAAAAAAAAGTCAGTTGCCCATGTTTGTATGCATCTACTTCTAGATGTTTTATGTTTTGTTCTGTTCCACTGATCTATATGTCTATCTCTGACAGTGCTACACTGTCTTAGTTAACCTACCTCTATTGTAAGTCTTAAAATTGGGTGAAGTGCAATACTAGTGGTCAATAAGAGGGAGGGGTAAGGGATATGGGATGTTTGGGGTCTTCTTTTTTCTTTTTATTTCTTTTCCTGGAGTAATGCAAATGTTCTAAAAATGATCATGGTGATGAATACACAAATATGTGATGATACTGTGAACCACTGATTGTATACTTTGGATGGACTGTACGGTGTGTGAATATACCTCAGCAAAATTACATTTTAGAAAAATAATGAATGCTGAGCATGGCCAGTTCCCTTGACTTGGAGTGATGCATTACGAATAACGATAGATAAGTGGGTATGTCACAATGGACCACAAAATGGATAAATGAAATTCTGAGTATGTTTTTGTAAATGATGACTGAACCTAACTTAAGCCATCTGACTCATGAATGGTAATGGGTGTCACAGACTCTCCACTAGTGGTATTCAAATACATACTAGTCCTGCATTTGGAGCTGGTGCAGGTGGGGATTCACACAACACATAGGATTCTGCACAGTCAAGGGAACAAGGAGATTTGCTCTGTCATGTCTTTCACTATTATCAGGAAGGCGTTTTGCATTCATCAGATTCTAGGTGTTTAACTTGCAGAGGAAAGGGGAGAGATTTTCATTAATCTCAGCATTTGTAAGCATCCAACTTTCAGATTTGAAAATGCTTACATTTTCAGGTCCTTTATGCATTCACCTCACAGAGATCAAGGAACTAACATTAGTCAGAAACATTAGCTTGAGTTTTTTGGGGGAAACTTGATTCAATTTAATTAATTCATTGTGTATTTGCATTTTGTATGAAGAAAGGATAGTGGCATAAAGGAAAATATTATAATCATTCCAACTCAGAAACCCATTAATGAAACTCAGGGACTCAAATAAATGCCTATAAGCAATGCATTTTGATAACTAGTAAGACTCATCAAGTGTTGCTGCACAGATTTGGATGCTTATGTCATTATACTAGATATTGTGATACATGTTGATAAAAGCAAAGATACTAATTCACATCAAGTCTGTGAGGTTTCCAGTGGGATATAGAAATCTGGTAAGAGAAAAAGGAACACGTGTTTAGTGTTTACTATATCCCATGCCCCTATGCCAACCCCTTTAACATGTGCAGTTAATCACTGCAACAGCACTACCAGAAGATATTTTTATCCCCTTTTTCAAAAAAGGGAAAGCTGAGGCTCAAAAAAATTTTTAAAGCTTCCAATGATCACACAGATCATGGCACAGTCAGTTTTCAAGTTAAAGTCCGTCTCCAAAGCTCATATTCATTCTATAATGCTCAGGAAAAAAAAGAATAAACAAATATCACAACAAATAAACCAGATGAGGCAAGTTTGGGAGAAAATTAATATAGTAAGCAAACAAATACAAATACATTTTAACATATTGGAAACATCTTCTTACCCATGTGCTGTTTCCTCTAGCAACGCATTTTAAAATCTCTCGTTGTAAATGTGCAATTAGAAATTCAGACAACTAGCAGGTAGACAATGACATCTTATAGATACGTATACCTATCTATATCTTACATCTAATATAAATAATGTTCACAAGATGTCACAAAATGACAAAAATCAGTCTGGAACTTCTTTGTCTTGGTTTTGGGTTTTCAAAGATGAAGCTTAATTATTCTTAACCTCAGGTTTTATTTAAAGGACAATTAGACTTTGATAATGTTCAATTGCATGCCACATAGCACTTAGTTTTAATGTCCAGTCATAAAGAAGACCAAGAGCAGAATAATTCTATGAAAGAGATAAAAAAACATTTCCCCTTTGAAAAAGGCAACAGATATTCCATGCAGAGCCTGTGGAAACAGTTATTGTTTCTAAATGCAAGTCTGGCTGAATATTCACTTCAGGAAGACAAAATCTAAAAAGGAGTATGAGGAGCAGGTGAAGCTTTTAAGTTCATTATTTACTGTGGGCTCTTAAAGAAACGTGCAGTTCACGAAGGGTTATTGGAGCCAGTTTCAGAATTCTGAACGAAGCTCCACCAACAGCTTTCTAATTGAATCTCAAAAGACTGTAATTGTGTTCCACTCTGTAGTCAGCCTCCATTCCATGCGGCTACAGTCAGTTGTAGGTAATCAGATTACTCATGGGTTACTGCCTGCAGCCAGCATGAGAGTGCCAAGAGTAAGAAGGCAACGTGTTGTAGGGTTAATGAAGCTTAATATGGTGCCAATGTCACACTGAGCCATTGCCTACAGAGTGAGAAAGGATTATATCCCATGTTAATATGCCATTTGACCTGTGCCAGAGAGGCAATCTAAATCACTGAATAAGTATGTAAGTCACCACAGAGAAGTGTTTGTCATGCCAGCTCTCAGTGCTGTGAAAACAAGTTGTTCCCTAGCCTGTGAATTTTAACTTTCGTGCTCTTTAAAGTACAGTTTCAACATTGGCTCCTTACATCCTTGGAAAGGCCATACAGACATGAGATTCTGTAAGTTGGAGCCAATGCAAAGAAACTCACATGCTTGTCTTTAGTGTGATCTAAACTTCTCTGGAGAATAAATCTACAGTCTGTGTGCTACAATTTCCCAACATCCATCAATGAGTTCAGTTTTTCAAAGTTGTCTTGAATAGAGAAGTTTAGGTCATCCTGAGCCTGAGATACTTAACACTAATTAATTTTTGGCCAAATTAATTGCCTAAATTTTGGGCTCATAGCCTATGCAAAAAGTGGACGAGACTCAAAGAAATGACAGAGATCAGCAAAAGCTGTTCTAATTTGGACTGAAACAGCCCAGCCTCGTACCTCCAGGAGCCCTACTGCATCTTCTTGAACAATGGAAACCCCACTCTAAAATCCTCTTATACCTTATTATATTCTTATTATATTTTTTCTCATTGGGAAAAAATTCCATTAGAAACCTTGGTTGTGTTCTTAAATTCATAAGTATTTAGGATTAAAAGCCAACTCCAAACATCAGAGAATTCTAAACAATTTTCTACATGTTAAATTAGGTCATTTAAAAATATCGTTTGAAATATTTAAACCCCTAAGTTACAGAAACAAAGATCAATGAAAATTAAGCAGATTCCAGAGCAGGAGTTTAATATTTTGTTTATATTTCTGCTAATTATTTGTTAATACATGTTAAATATTTACTAATACAATTAACATATTAGAAATATGTATTAAATATTTTTAATATTGGTAAGCTTTTCTTCCTGTCATCCCCCTTTATTTCCTGTTTAGAATAGGACACACATGGACAGGGTATAAGTTTCATAAAATGCAAAAGATATAAAATGAAAAGCAAGAATAACTTCCATTCCTTACTGTAATCAGTTGCCTGTGTATTCTTCCAGAAATATTCTATTTACACTTGCATATATCTACCTCTCTATGAATCGACCTAAATATGTATGCATATATGCATATGTCTAAATTCAGTCTTTGAGCACTTTAAATTTGCAGGGATTTAAACAGTTTTTCTTCTTAAATTAGGTAACTTACAGAAAGTAAAGGGCAAAAAATATTAAATGCACAGTTGATGACATTTTATGTAAATTATAGCCATATAGAGACAGAATATTTTCTGAATCCTAGAAGGTTCTATTATATCTTTTTCCAGCCAAAAGCTCTCAAAAACTTCGCATGAATGGAATAACATAGTGTCTTAAGTTTCCCAGGCTGCTATGATAAATACCTCACAATGAGTTGGCTTAAATGATTGTCTCACAGTTTTGAAGTCTTGAAGTCCAACAGCAAGATGTCTGCAAAGCCATGATTTTTCTCCTAAGTCTTTGGCATTCTGGTGTGGTCTTGCTGCAATCCTTGGGGTTCCTTGGCTTGTGTCCCTGTAACAGGGCAATCTTTCTACTTGCATCTGCTATTCTGGTTTCTGCTATCTTCTGACTTCTTCCTGTGACTTTCCTTGACTAACTGTCCAAGTTTCCTCTTTATAGAAGGCTTCAGTCATGGATTAAGGCTCACTGTGATTCAGTTTGGCCATACCTAAGTAGGATCTTCAAAGATCCTATTCACAAATGAGTCCCCACACTGACTACTCTTCAACATATTCAAAGACATTATTTACAGATGGGTCCACAACCGCAGGAACCCAAGATTAAGATTCAAACATGTCTTTTGTTGGGTTATATGATTCAATCTACCACATATACATGGACTTTTTGTATCTGTCTTCCTTTACTCAACATTATACCTAAGAAACTCATACATGCCCTTGTGTGAACACTAATTCATTAGTTCATTCTGTTTTATTGCCATGTAATATTCCATTCTATGCCCATCCTAACATTAATTGGGCATTTGTATAGTTCCCAGATTGGGGCTATTATGAATAAAACTGCTATGAACATTATTTTACTTGTCTCTTGATAAACATCAGCACTTACTTCTGTTGGTTATTTGCCCAGAACTAAAATTACTGGGAGATAGGGTGTATGAGTATGTTTAGCCTTCATAGATTATTTTTCAAATGGCTTTCCAAAATGATCATAACATATCAAACCAGCACTTTCCCAGTTCTCCCACATGCTTGCCAAGACTTGGTGTTACCGGTTCTTTTGATTTAGTCGTCTTGATGGGTATATCTTTGTAGTTTCAATTTACATTTCTCTGATAATTTCTGATACTAAGCAACTTTTTACATTTATTAGCAATTTGTGTATCTTCTTTTTTGGTGTGCTTATTTAAATCTTTGCCCATTCCTCTAAAAAATTGAGTTATCTGAATTTTGCCTTACTTGTTTTTAGGAACACATTATATATCCTTTGTACAAGTCCATGGTTAAATATATGTGTGGCAAATACCCTCACTCAGTCTGTAGCTTTTCCTTTTAACTCTTTTAATGTTGTCTTTTGTTAAATAGAAATTCTTTTTACAAATTTATTGAGGTAGAATAATCTGATAGTATTTAAGATGTACAACTTGATAAGCTTTGTCATATGTTAATACTCATGAAGCCATCACTAAAATCAAGATAATGAACATATCCATCACCCCCAAAAGTTTCCTCATGCTCCTTTGTAATCCATTCTTCCCTTCCATCACTCATGTCCACAGGCAAACACTGATGTGCTATCTTCTTACTAAACTTTGCATTTTCTAGAATTTTATAGAAATAGAATCATGGAGTATGTACTCTTTTATGTTGGGTTTCTTCCATGCAACATAATTATTTTGAGATTCATCCACACTATTGCGTGTAGCAATAATTATTTCCTTTTTATTGCCGAAAGGTATTCCACCGTGTGGATATGCCACTATTTGTTTAACTATTTACCTGTTGATGGATATTTAGGTTGTTTCCAGTGTTTGACTATTATAAATAAAGTTGCTATGACTATTCAGTAATGGCCAGTTCCCTGTGTGAGGTGCTTGACAGAAATGACCTAGATTGCTTTGAAGAGACTGCTGGAAGAAATATGGACGTTAAATGTATTACCGATGAGACCTTAGATGGAAATGATAAATGTGTTACCGGAAACTGGAAGAAAGGTAATTCTTGTTTTAAAGTGGCAGAGAACTTGGCAAAATTGAGTACTGATGTCAGATGGAAGGCAGAATTTAAAAATGACAAGCTTGGGTATTTAGCTATTTCCAATCGAAATGTGGAAATTGGAGCCTGGCGTCTCCCTGCAACTTACAGTAAAATGAGAGCGGAAAGGAATAAGCTGAGAACTGGACTCCTGGGCACAAAGAAACCAGAAATTGATGGTTTAGAAAATTCTGAGCTTATGGAAAGTGAGTCCCCAGAGAATAGTGCTTCATGTGAGGGTTTGACTGAACAGGGATCCATTCAGCCATTTCAGTGCAAATTAGGATTGGAAATGCAGTTACCTACAAAGGATTTGTGGAAAGTTCTTTTGTCTGATGGTTTAGACCCTTGTGTTCCACACGTGAAACCAAGTTTTTTGTGAGATGTATATGAATAGAACCACTTCCAGCCTTGAATAAAAAGGACAAGAAAGGGACAGATTGAAGGAAAAATGACTTCAAAGGCAGAACCATGGAAGCTGATGTCTGGACCAAAGTCATCTTCTTGGGCAAAGAGAGTGAGCCCACCCATGTGTGTGGAAAAGCTGAGCCTGCCCTGGAACCTGGAGAGGGAAGGCCTTCCATCTTGTTGCCCAGGAAGAGTGTTACCACCCCAGTTTTCTCAGACACCTGGGGGACTGCAGAGAGTCTAGCCACCACCCCAATTTTTGACAGAGGTGGGGCCTGAAGTCTGGCCACCACCCCAATGCTTTATGGGGGTGGAACAATCACACCAGCGTTTGGGGAGAACAGTACCCTCAACTTCAGGGAAAGCATAGCCACTACGCAAGCACTTGGAAAGGCGGGGCTGCTGCTCCATCAGGCCTGTAGGACAAAACATCATTCTATAGCTGTCTCTGAGATCTTGAAATCTAATGGAGTATACCCTTCAGAATTGTTTGGGACCCGTGACCTCTGTTTTCCTTCCAATTTCTCCCCTCTAGAATGGGAATATTAACCCTACAATGGTCCCTCCTTTGTATATTGTAAACAGAAAACTTCTCTAGTTTTCAGAGGTCCACAGGTGGAGGGGAATTGTGCACCAGGACAGACCACACCTATAACTGATTTTGATGAGACTTTATACTTCAAATTGTGACTGAAATACTGAAGGCTTTTGTGATATTGTTATGGAATAAATATATTTTGTACGTGGAAAGAACATGTCTTTGTGGGGTACAGAGGATGAAGTGTGGTGGTATGAAACTGTATGTTCCCCAGAAAATCGTGTTCTTAAAGTTAATCCATTCCTGTGGGTATAAACCTATCATAAGTAGGACATTTTCATGAGGTTTTTCAGTTAAACCATAGCTGGGGATGGGTCTTAATCCACTCAATGAAGTCCTTTATAAATAGTATGAATACAGAGAGAGAGAGAGAAAGTCACAGAAGCAAGAAGCTGAAATCAATGAAACTCAGAAGAGGAGAGAGAGACCAGCAGATGCCACCATGCGCCTTGTCATGTGGCAAAGGAACCAAGGATTGCTGGCAACTGGTCTTTGAGAAGAAAGCATTGCCTTGATTTGAACATTTTCTCAGACTCTAACCATAAGTGAATAATTTTCCATTACTCAAGCCAAACCATTTCCTGATATATTACTATCAGCAGCCTAGGAACTAAAACCTGTGGTTTCCAAATATTTTCTCCCATTGAGTAGGTAGTCATTTCACTTTCATGACACAGTCCTTTGATGCAAAAAATTTTTAATTTTGAGGAGGTCCTATTTCTCTATTTTTTCTTTCACTACTTGTGCTTTGGGCGTAAAGTCTAAGAAATCATTGTCTAACAAAAATTCCTGAAGATGCTTCCCTATATTTACCTCTAGGAGTGTTATAGTCTTGGTTATGATATTTAGGTCTTTGATCTATTTTGAGTTAATTTTTGGATATGGTATGAGATAGAGGTCCTCTTTCATTCTTTTGCATATGTTTATCCAGTTCTCCTAGCACCATTTGTTGAAGAGACTATTCTTTCCTAATTGAATGGATTTGGCAGCCTTGTCAAAAATCAATTGATCATATTTCTCTCTAAGCCAAACTCTGCAAATAAACTCACTACCTTACCCTCTACATGGGAAATGACTCCCAGGGGTATAAGTCTCCCTGGAAACATGGGACGTGACTCCCAGGGATGAGCCTGGCACAGCCACTGTAGGATTGACAATGCCTTCTTGACCAAAGAGGGGAAAAGAAATAAAGTTTCAGTAAATAAGAGATTTCAAATAAAGTCGAGAAGTCATTCTGGAGGTTATTCTTATGCAAGTTTCAGCCAGATATTAAAATTTGCCACAGTATAACAAGACCCAAACAACAATATTTCTGAAAATCCTAAAGAATACCCTGGGCTCTATCTAAGACTCTGTAAGTTTTCGGTAGAGTTTAAAACTATAAGTTTTGAATAGGTTTTAAAGTTTTACTTATTAAGTTTATTTGTTTGTTTCTTTCTTTGTTTTTTCAGAAACTTAAAGCCTCCAGATTGTTCCTATGCTGGATAATCCCTGAAACCCAGAGGTACCATTCTTTCCAAGAACATCAACCAGTTTCATGCTTCTACCCCATAAGGTTGAAACCTCTTTTCAGCACGAAGAAGTTAACAATGGTCATTGCCAGATATCCCTGAAGATTAGGAGAAAGATCAAATGAGAGGGAGGAGTTGTAACTGAAAAGTTGGGATTTAACAAATGATTATGACTACTGACATTATACAGATACTTCTTTTTAGTTTCTAGTGTGTTAGAGAAGCCAGAAGGAAATACCTGATAATGCTGAACTGTAATCCAGTAGCCTTGATCTTCAGTAATGATTGTTTAACTATATAGCCTTTATCTTGTGACCATGTGAATATAAAAACCTTGGGACTGACTTCCCCTTTATCCAGTGTATGGGTAGATGAGTAATAAAATAAAGACATGCATGAAAAAAAAAATCAGTTGGCCATAGATGTGAGGGTCTATTTCTGAACTCTCAATTTGACTTCATTGCTTTATATATCTATCCTTGGGCCAGTACCATGCTACTTTAACCACTCTAGCTTTGTAATAAGTTTTTAAGTCAGAAGTGTGAGTTCTACAACTTTGTTCTTCTTTTTCAAGGTATTTTTTGTCTATTCAGGGCTCCTTGCCCTTCCAGATAAATTTGATAATTGGGTTTTTCATTTCCTCAAAGAAGGCTGTTGGAATTTTGATTTGGATTGCATTGAATCTGTAAGTCATTTTAGGTAGAATTGACATCTTAATGATATCAATATTCCAATCAGTCTTCCAATCCATGAATATGGAATGTCCTTCCATTTAAGTCTTTTTTTCATTTCATTTGGCAATTTTTTTTTAGTTTTTTATGTAGAAGTCTTCTACATTCTTCATTAGTTTTATTCCTACATAATAAAACTCTTTTCTTGAGTTCCTCCTCAGATTGCTCATTAGTAATTGTATAGAAACAATATTTATTTTTATATGTTGATTTGTACCACACCACTTTACTGAATTAGTTTATTAGCTCTAGTAGCTTTGTCATAGATTTTTCAGGACTTTCTTTATGCAGGATCATGCAATCTGCAAATAGTGAAAGTTTTACTTCTTCCTTTTCAATTTGCATGCCTTTTATTTATTTTTCTTACCTAACCACTCTAGCTAGAACTTCAAGCACAATGTTGAATAAGAGTGGTGAAAGGGGGCATCCTCATCTTGTTCCAGATATTAACATGAAAGCTTTTGATCTTTCACCATTGACTGCATTGTTAGCCGTGGAATTTTCATATATGCCTTTTATCATGTTGAGGCAGTTTCCTTTTATTCCTGGTTTTCAAATTGTTTTTTTAAAGAAAAAATGCTGGATTTTGTCACACGTCTTTTCTGCATCAATTTTTTCTCTGTGAATTTGTTAATATGGTATATTAAAGGAATTGATTTTCTTGTGATGTACCACCCTTGCATTCCTGGGATAAAATCCTCTTGGTTATGGTGTGTAATTCTTTTAATATGCTGTTGGATATGATTTGCAAATATTTTGTTTAGGTGTTTGCATCTATATTCATAAGAGAAATTGGGCTGTAATTTTCTTTTCTTGTAGTATCTTTATCTGGCTTTGGTATTAAGATGCTGTTGGCCTCATAGAATGAGTTAAGTTGTGTTCCCTTCTCTTCCATTTTTTGGAAGAGTTTGAGCAGGGCTGGTATTAATTTTTCTTGGAACGATTGGTAGAATTCACCCATGAAGCCATCTGGTCCTGGGCTTTCTTTGTCAGGAGGTGTTTTGATTACTGAGTAATTTTTGCTGGTTTCTACACATCTGATTATCTCAATGAGTTAGGTCAGTTTCTCCCTCTTCTCTATGATTTTATTATTGATTGGTTTTGTGTTCAGACTCTTCTTTGACACTTGTTTCAACTTATTCTAGGTCTTTAGAGTAGCCCATGTTTAACTGTTCAGATTTTCTTGGCTCTTCATCTGATTCTTGCCCTGGATATGTGGTACAATTTCTAAGACTGCATTTTTGTGCAATTGTTTCACCTCCAAAAGAAGTCTTCTTTTCCTGTTCCTTCTCCAGGATCTTGATCTTTTCTATTTGTCTTTGTGCAGAATTCTCTCCCCAGTGCCTATGATTTGCTTAATTTCTCTCCCTTCCTCACTGCCCCATCTTCCTTACACTTTTCAATTCTGAGACCTTCCTGTCTTACAGCTGTTCAGTTTAAACGCTCCCCTCCCCATCTTTTTTTTTCCTCTGTGAGGCTTTTCTGCTTCTAGTTTCTTCCCTGTTTAGAGTATCTCATCCTGAGGAGCCAGATGGGATCATTCCAGAAAGTTGGGTCACTCCAGAAAAGTCCTTTTTGAGTTTAGGATTGAGTGTGCACATCTCTTGCCAACTGTTCTCTGTCTTTTTTATTTTCCCCTGGGGACCCTTTTGTATGCAGTATTCCTCAGTGGTTTGAATCTTTGCAGACCTGAGTCCTTGTACCTGGGTGTTTCTGGGATTCTACCTTGCTGCTACGAGTGGCTCTATTATCTGTGTCCACAGTGGGAGGGACCTGGGCCTCTGCCTCTGAGCAATGCCCAAGCTGCACAGGACCAGGAGGTAGGAGAATGGGCTGGCAGGTACGGGACAGAAATTTCTACCTGATATTTTTCTTTTTCTTCATTCGGCATTTGTGGAGTCCTTTGGTTTCGACATCCTCCTGAGTTTTAAGCAAGTGGGATTTGTCCTTTTAGCCACTCATTCTCTGGAGAGTCTTTTTCAGGGGATATCTTACATTGCAGTGTTGAGGATGTCACTCCCCTAGTAGCTTTTTCTGTACATGACATAGGATTTTATTCACAGACAACAGTATCTTTTGAGAATAAGGACTACTGGCTTAATTCTTTCTTTCCAAGCTGGATGTCTGTTATTCTTTTTCTTGTCTTATTACACTGGCTAGAATATCTAGCATAGTGTTGAACAGAAGTGTAATAGTGAACATCCTTGTCTTGTTCCTGATCTTAGTAGGGCGGGGGGTGGGGGTGGGGGGAACACCCAGATTTCACTTAAGTACGATGTTAGCTATAGGTTTTTCATAGATGCTCTTTACCAGATTAAGGAGTTCCTTTCAATTTCTACTTTTTTTGAGAGCTCTTTTCATGAATGGATCCTGTATTCTGTGAAATAATTGATGTATTTTCCACAATTATTGAGATGACCATATGGTTTTTGTTTTTCAGTCTGTTAATACGGTGAATTACATTGACTGATTTTTCAAACATTAAACCAAACTTGTATTCCAGGAATAAGTCCCACTTTGTCACCATGTATTATCCTTTTTATATATGATTGGAGTTCATTTAAAATTTATTAAGTTTTTTTCATCTCTGTCCATGAGGGACGCTGGTCTATGGTTTTCTTTCACTGTAACATTGTTTCCTGTTTTTTGTATCAAAATTATATAATTCTGGCTTCATAAAATGAGATGGGAAGTGTTCCCACCTCTTCAATTTTCTGAAAGAGTATTATAGAATTTTTATTATTTCTTTATTAAATTTTCAGTATAGTTCACCTGTGAAGTTCTTTGGGGTTGGAGAATCTTTGTTTAACCAAAAAATTACATTCCTTTAATAAATATGGGCTATTCAGGTTATCTTTATCTTTTTGTGTGATGTATCATGTCTGTTTCATCTAAGTTATTACACTCATGAGAATAAAGTTGTGTATATTTCCTTATCTTTCTCATCTTTTAAATTTCTGTAGGAGGTGTAGAGTCTGCCCCTTTCTCATCTCTGATATTAGTAATTGTTATCTTTCCTCTTTCTGATTATTCTGGATCAAGATTTATCAATTCTATTGATCTGTCCAAAAATATGCTTGTGGTATCAAATTTTTTCTTTTTTCTGTTTCCTATTTGATTGATTTCTCCCCTTATATTTATTATTTCCTGTCTTGTGCCTACTTTGAGTTTAATTTGTTCATCTGTTTCTAGTTTCTTATGATACAAGCTTAGGCCTTTGGGTTAAGAAGTTTATCTTTTTCTAATATAGTTCTACCAAATTTTACTCTAGTACAGTTTTACCTACACCTCACATATTTCAAGGTCATGTTTTCTTTTTCATTTAGTTCAAAACAGTTTGTAACTTTCCTTTTGATTTTTACTCTCTTCCATGGATTTTTTTAGAAGTGTGTCATTTAGTTTCCAAATACTTTGCAAATTTTCAGATATCATTCATGTGTTCTTTTATAGTTTAATCCCATTGTGATCAGCAAAAGTACCTTGTACTACCTGAAATGTTCAAGCATTTATTGAGATTTGTTTCATGGTCCACAATACAGTCAATCCTGAAAAAAGTTTTATTTGCACTTGGAAAAATGTGTACTTTGCTGCTATTGGGTGGAGTTCTCTATAGATGTCAATTAGGTCAAGTTATTGGTAGCGCATTTTGTGATTTCAATATCTTTAATTTTCTGTCTACATGTTCTATTCATCATTGAGAGAAAGCTTTTGAAATATCCAAATATAGTTGTAGATTTATTTCTCTTTGAAGTTCTACTATGTTTTCTTCATATATTCTAAAACTTTGATATTAGATACATAAACTATTAGGGTATTTATATCCTCTGGATGAAGTAATCCATTTATCATTATTAAATGAGCCTCCTATCTCTGGCAGTATTCTTTACCCTGACACATACTTTGTCTTTTATTAACATGGCTACTCCAATTTTCTCTCCTTCGGTATTAGCATGGTATATAGCCATATGTTTAGATCAGGGTCACTTTTTCTGTGAAGTACCAGATAATAAATATTTTAGGCTGCTTGTTTCTCTGGCTTCACTGGCTGTCTGTGGAAGACCTCTGTATGGCAAATGCTTTGCCATTGGCTCTTTTATTGGTTACGTTTGTGATTTGTGTTGGGGAAGGTGGTGCCCACATGTTCTCCAGGGGGAGTTCATTCCCAGTTTTGCAGTGTGAATACCACATCAATCTGAATTCTTCCAGATCTCCTTCACTTTCCATCCTACAATATATTCAATATTTTCTTACTACTGGAGTTCCCTCCTTCAGTGAAGGGAGCACCAGTAAGATTTTTCACCTTTCTATATGTCTATTTTACCAGTGGTCTTTTTGCACATCCCTACCATGAAAAACACTAGAGAACAGACTAAACTGCTGTCTCATCTTCCTAATCCTCTATCTCTCCCAAAAAGTCTTCTCCTCTTATCCAAATAGTCCCAGAGTTCAGATCAGAAACTCCATTGCATAAGTAGATTGCCCAATTTGTGAAAACATGCTAATCATCCTTTCTTGCTGGCCACTCAACTTTAACAAGTAAAACTCTTTGAGATCTTCTCAATTGGATTGGGGAAGGAATTTGAGGAGGGACCCTTTTTCTCCATGAGAAAGAATGCAGAAGGTCCAATACTCCGCTTCTAACTTTACAAAGCAGAACGCAGATGATTTTTTTTTAAATGCCTCCTAAACTCTTCCAATCATCACCAGTTCAGCTGTCCCTGGAGAAGCCCTTAGGAGGGTATGACCCAATTGTTTTCAGCTTTATTCCCAATGTGGATAAAACTTCCTTTTTCTTGGCTTTACATTCTAGTACCAAATTTGTGGTAAATGAAAAAGTCTCAAGCCAGATATTTTAAAAAGAAAGAAAGAGCCAACAGCTTTCCTACTATAAACACAATTTTATCCTTGTTTTTTAAAAAATAATACATGTTGGAGACTGTCCCTGTCCCCTATCAGTATGTGTGTGTGTGTGCACAATACCGATATTATATATTGATATATACATAAATATGTATTTAAATGTGTGGCATAAAACAATCATTTATTACTTGCATCTCTTACTCTTCTGGAGGTTAACTGTGTTCAGTTAAATGGTTCTCTCTTGGGCTCTCTCATGTTGATGTCAGATGGTAAGTGTGACTTCATCTCGACTATATCCTCACTATGTGTCTGATGGTTGCTGACTGGGACCTTGGCTGGAGCACCTGCAAGTGACTTTTCTGTGTCCCTTGGGCTTCCTCACAGCAGGGTAGCTAGATTCCAAGAGCAAGTATCTCAAGTGAGACTGTGGGCAAAGGAGCACCACGTTTTATGTCCTTGCCTTGGAAATCATGCAACTAGCTCATCAAGACTAACCATTTAAGGTGGGGATAATTTTAGACTCCACCTCTTTTAGGTACTGTCTCTTCCCCATTTAATCCAAATTGGCTGTGTTTCTATTAGTACAGCTATCTTTAAAACTTTTATGGGAGTCCTCTTAATTATTTTGGGGTTCATTCCATTAAACAAAAGCCACACACACAAATAGTTTTGAGGTATTCTCTTCTCTACCTTAAAGTCCCTGTAATGTTACTGTGGGAAAATGCCCTCCAAATTATTAGAAGCCCTAGTTTTTAATGCAGAGGAATTGTGAAGCATGATCTTAAGTTCCTTAGGAGGTCTTTTTATCTGTTTGAAAAGGTACTTGAGGTACCACCTTAAATCTTTCTGAAGTCTTAGCAAAGGAATTTAAAGTCATTTTTAGACCATGTTTTCCTGACAGTGCTCTGGATTTGATCTTTGCCTGAAAGCTATTTCCTAATTTGAGAATAGTTTGCCATCTGGAGAGAAACTGTTTTATTTTCGAACCCATGTCCTGGCTCCTTTACATTTAACATTTTTTAAAGCTCTTAATTCTTTAGTTCCAATCTCATTTTATTATAGGCAACTAGCATAAATCAAGTGGAAACTTCAGCACTATGCATGGTCTTCCAGTTCATTAGGTGTAGTTATTTACATTATAACAAGCGACGGTGGCTGCTAAACTTTCCACTTCTAAATAATAAGGATCTTCTTTCCTCCAGCTTTTTAGTAACATTTTGCTCATATTTACTTAAGTTCTCATTGACAAACTCCTCACGGTCCTTGAAACATTGCTAACAAACTTTAGCTTTAGCTACTGCTCACTTCTCAATGCCAAAGTCAGTGCCCCATGTTTTAGGTTTGGTTATGAGAACACTTGCATGACACTAAAATATTTTCTGGTTATCTATAGGGGCATAACAGATCACCCCCAATTTAATACCATATACCAACAGCAATCATTTATCAGTATTATCTCAGAGTTCTGAGGGTCGACTTGACTCAGCTGGTTTTCACTGAGAATCTCTCTGAGGTTGTAGGTCAGTGACTGGGTCTAGCACCAGCTCCCAGACTTCCTCATGAGGCTGGGGGTTGATGGGGGCTGCTGCCTGGGACCTCAGCTAGTGGACCTGTGTCAAAACACCTATATAAGCCCTCTCCATGTGGGCATGGGCTTCCTCACAGTCTGGTGTCGTGGTTGCTAGGGTAAGTCTCCACAAAGAGAGCCAGGCCGAAATAGCCCTGCCTTTAGGACCTAGCCTCAGACATCTTGGTGCAGGACTTAACACTGCATTTATTCCCATTCAAAGGGAAAGGAATTAGACTCCACCTCTGCCTGGGAGTGGTGTCAAAGAATTTGCAGACACATTGTAAAACCTCCACAGACTCCCTCTCTTTAACGGACACATGGATGTATCATACCTTTAGTAATGGTATACTTAAAAATTTATCAATTTCAAGAAAATCAAAAAACAAGAAGATACAAAGCAAATATGGGATGTTTTCTCTTAAGTAGGTTTGGAAGATCTTCTTAGAAAAGCATCAGTGATACACCAAGGGGGCACACCCATACATGTGGGTGTGGCACACGGCCACATCAGAACACTAATTAGGAGACAGAAAATCACTGTCCTACAAATGTGAAAACACAGGAAAATGTCATTTCATATCGCTGTATATGAAAAAGATCCAAGGAGGGCAGTGATATCTTATGAAATTTCAGAGACCAAAAAAAGGGTCAGCCCTTGGTTCATTGCTATCCTTACGGTACCATGTCCCGTATTATTTTTAAGGCATTTTAAGAAGATGTTACACTTGTGTGACTTTGGAGAGAAAACTAGAACCAAGGTATGGAGATATGGAGAGGCCAATTTTGACTCCATATAAAGAAACAGTTTTAAAACAGTTTTAAGCTGTTAATGGGATGGGCTGCTTTATGTTGGAGCGTGTTGCCCATGACTAAAACTATTCATGCAGAATATGGAAAAAACTGTCTCAAGGGGTTCATTCATTAGGGAAACTATTTCTAACTCAGAGATTCCATGACAGTGCAATTACTTAAGGATAAAGGAAAAAGATAAGGAATTATAAATGCTTATGACCACAAACTTTGGGACTTTTTCTGCATTCAAAATTGGTTTGACTAGGATTCAGGAATGTCTAGGCAATTCTACTGTCCACACTGAATGAAGCCCATATAGGACCCTAATTAAGTCAGTGACGTTACTTTTTTTTTTTATTGTGAATTTTAACACATATACATAACAGTGATAAACCTCAGAGTACTATTTCACAAGTAGTTAGAGAGCAAATTTCAAAGAATTTCATGGGTCACAGTTCCACTTCAGCCATGTCCACTATTGTAAAATATAACAGACATGCAGAAAAGTGTCAATTCTTGCTGTACAGCTCAACAAGCAGTCATACAGGTAATTTCAAAAATTGTTATGGGCCAAAGTTCCACAGTTTCAGTTCCTCCCTTGTTATGCAATGCAAAGTATATACAGAAAGGTGAAGACTTTCAGAGCACAATTCAATGAGCAGCTATAGAGCAAATCCCAAAGGATGCTATAGGCTACACTTGCACGTCATTTACCTCCTTCCAGCCATTCCAACACCCCAACATCCAAAAAAAAAAAAAAAAAGTACATATATATATATATATATATATATATATATATATATATATATAAAAATTATATAAAGTTTCAGTATTCATAGACCTTTGTTAAATCTTATCTTGTTTGTTGCTACCACTTCCTCTCACTTAATCTCTTTCTCCATCTTCAGGGGTGTCTAGATAGTGAGCACCCTAACTTGTTCATATTGAAAGGGGGTGTGTGACACTACTTTTATCGAAAGTCACAAAAACTACCAAATTAACTTTAACCAACTGAGAATGATAGGTGTGGTGCTGATTTTAGTTAAATTGCTTTAACAATCCCCTAACATATATCTCTATGAGGAATATATCTTGGAAATGGCTGGGAGAGGAATACTCCTACTGAATACATCCTAGCAGACTGGTACATTTTTATGCTCATATGTTGGTATAATAGTTTTTAAAACTATGATTAAAAAAGGAAGCATTTTGAAATCAAATTCATCTTTAACATTAAAACTTTATTATTTCTTTGGATATTCCCCCATCCTTTCAACACATATTAAACAGGTACTGTAAGGGATACAAAGAGGAGTAAGACATGAGCCCTTTCCTTAAGAACCTTGAGGCTAATATGAAAAGCAAAATATGTACAGTGATATTGACAAATTACAATACAAAGCAGAAAAGTAATGTCACCTGCCCTACTTAAATAGCTATATCTCGCTGTAATACAAGGTACAAAATGACATTATAATGGCAGCACTTCCAATTTTATAATAAACAGTTATTTGATATACACTTTCTCTAACTAAAAATCAGGTGTCATAGTCCAAAAAATGCTTGTTCTGTCACAAACGTGAGAGCATCTGGTATATATATTTTAGATACTGAAAAATTGGAATTTTTAGGATAGTAGTTGGCTTGGGGGAAAATGGGAATGAATATTTGAAAATGGGAACAATTTTTTGAAATTGAGATGAAATGATCCAGAAAATCTAGTATGCTAAGGTCCCTATAACCAACAAAATATACAGATAAAATTATGAAGTATTTTAGGGAAGAAATCCATATTCTGACTAAGAGTGGGTTAGGCACAAATATCATTTATTGAGTACCTGAGAGGTGCTAGGAGCTATACTACATGCCTTTAGTTGCATTATCTAAATTAGCTTTCATAACAGCAGTATGAGGAAGGTATTATCATAAATGGGACTAAGCATTTGGAAAGAGAGAAGACAGATAAGTTCTGAGAGTTAAATTTTGAAATTAATTTATAGTGCAAATATGCAAGTCAGGTTAAAAAAAAATGACTCCCTGTCCTTGGAAATATGACTACAACTTGAACGAATGCCTTACTGTAGCTGACAAGAAAGTGTCAACTGTAACGGTCAGCCATTGAACAGAGAAACAGACGAGTCATGTAGTACATTAAGAGACTACAGCCAAGCCCTGCCCTTGGGAGACAAGAGCCAAAAATCTTGGCCACCGCTCATTCTTATTGACAAAGTCCTTATTAATATGGGGAGAAACACAAAGGATTGTGGTCATTGTATCCACGGTACTCCTACCTCATGGTAAAAACCGTCACTATTTTGAGATGGATGTATGAGGCTATTGCAGAGTAAAACCATTATATTTTCACAGCAACCAATTGCCTTTATTTCAATCTTATGCTCCTTAAAGAATTTTCTGATTAAGTCTTAACTCTGCATAAGGCTTGATTGCCAGGGACTGCCAGTATTCCTACTTTTCTTATTATCAATTATTTCATTGCCATCCCTTATTTACAAAATACATGGGTCTTGGTTAGTGTAAGTACTGTCCCAAGAGATGGAGCCACTCTTCCTGTGTCAACTCAGTCAGGTTTCTGAGGCTCATATACCAACCCCTGAACTGTGGATTATTTACTGGCCTGCCTCAGGGTTGAGTACACAGCCCAACACCTTACAACGCAAGAGTGCTCGGGCACAAGCATGCACGGTCCTATTTAGCACTTCTGTGATAGTCATTATTATTCCCAGTTTACAGATGAGCTAGTCACACAGCTAGAAGAGGCAGTAGATCTGAGAGCAGTTTCTCTGACGAAAGTCAAAGATTCCTTCCAATTAGTTAAGAGGTCTCACCAATGCTTCAAGAAAGAGTCTTAACTTTGCTATGAAAACCTACATTTACTAGCAATTAACAGTTCATATTCACACTAGTAATTGCATAAAATTGAAGGATATTACTGTTTTCCCCAATACCTCATTAAAAGAAAATACTCAAGTGATGTTAGAAATAAGTCACAGAAGGATAAACATAGAAAGTTTATTATACAGTTGCTATTGTGGTTTTAAAGATACTGTGGGCACCTTTTGCTTCCAAGGTTGAATTTCTGTTAAAAATAAATATTCTTAAGCAAACTCATAAAGTTAGAATCTAGAATATAGATTACTAGGGGATGGAGTGGTGACAAGGAACAGGAAGTTAAGGCTTAAAATGTACAGGATTCGTATTAAGAATGATGGAAATGTTCTGGTAATGGTTGGTGGTGATGGTAGCACAACATTGTGAATGCAATTAACAGCACTGAAATATAATCTGAACATGATTAAAAGGGGAAATGTTAGATGGTATATATGGTAACAGAATAAAATTTTTAAAAAGTATCCATGGACCTACACTACCCAAGCAGTAAACCTTAAGTTAAACCATGGACTTTCATTACTAAATTGTTGTCATAAATTGTAACAAATGTTCCACACCAATGCAAGGTACTGATGGTGGGGTGGTGTATGGGAGTCCTGTATCTTACGTATGATTGTTCTGTGAGCCTACAACTTCTGTAATAAAAATAAAAATACATACATACATAAATAAAAAATAAATGAACATTCTTAAAAAAAGATGACTACATAGTTGTTGTCACTTAAAGCCATTATGAAATACTAATAATACTACCACCAAGTCTTGCAGGACTACAACCACCTGCTTCTCTTGCCACTGACCACTTGTTTCCGATTAAGAGTGGGTTAGGCATTTCCAGGGAAGGGATAAACAGCCTGTAGAAAAGGACTTATAAGGCAGGTGAGTATGCAAGCTCCATTTATACTTCTCTGTTGGGGCTGCTAGTATTTACATTTTTAATTCTATATAATCTTGACTATTCACAGAGTGAGCCCGGCATACTCCAAGGTATCAATCTTGGGTGGAGGAGGCAAAAATTTCACGATAATGTCATCAGATTGAAGCAAAGAGCATAACAGAAAAACTCTGAACTTATCAAAAGATCCCGTTAACAAGCATTCATCTATCCCGCAAACCCTCTAATTTATTGAACTTTTGTCGCTTGAAAATAATATCATTGGATATTGCAACTTCTATAACTGCAAAGTAAAAATTTTTCATGCCCTTGGCCCTTTTCTTATACATCCAAATTAGTAACTAGGTTTACAAACCTGTTGCTACATTACCAATCTTACTACCTTGTAATCCAATTTATAATTGAGCTCTATTTCGAACCATGTCATCATGAAAACTACGTGAGAGGATAGAGGAGCTTCAAAGATACACCAATTTGTTATGTTTTAAAATAAAGATACATGTGGGCTTATATAGTTTAAGTTTTTCTGTGAAATGTCTATTTGGGATGGATTCAATTCTAATTAAAATTTTTAAAATTAAGGAAGGGAACAGCTACTGAAGAAATGAATATTTGTATTTAAGAACTATGCAAATTAGCTACTCTGAAAGGGGCCGTGAAGTGGTTATATCACATGAAGATAGGAATGATAAGGCACAACAGATTTTCAACATGTTTCCAAGCCTTGTTTTACTTAGTTTCATCCTCCTTCAATTATTAAGTTTCCAAAGCAAGAATTGGTGAGTTATATAGATTATGGGGTAGAAAAAGAAGACGAAGGAGTTTGATGGCAGCTCATTTTCTATTCCTATTTCTCATTTTCTTTTTTCTTAAGGCTGAGAAAAATTGAATTACAAGAGAAGGAGACATTTTGTAGGCAACCTGTGGTATTAAAGTGCAACAATTAAGGCATGATTAAGAGTGCCAGCTTCGGACCAGACTGTTCAAATTCTTTACAACATTAGCTCTGTGACCATGGGGAAGATATTTAACCTCTCTGATCCTCAGTTTTCTTAATAATAAGATGGAACTCAAAATAGGCCTTACTGAGATTTGTAACTGGTAAATTAAATAATGTATGCAAAATACCTCTCAAATAGAAAATGGCCAACAATTATAGCTATTGGATTACCATTATTATAAATTCCCCTCCTGCTCAATGAGGTCCATAAAGGATCCACAGGGCAACAGGCTTTATTTTTTAATCCTGCAAGCACTTATTCATGTCAAGGAATTACTCAACCTCTTAAACAAATAAATTTCCCCAAGAAACATAAGAAAAAAAATTTTCGGTTAACACCAAATCAAAAACTTTAATATCTTAATAAATATTCTTCATTAAGACTAACCAAACTTTAATTCTGGATTTTTTTTTTTTTTTATCACCAATTTTCCCTTAACCTGTCTTCTGTAGAAACAAAAACAATGATCTTATTCATTAAAGTCATGCAAGATCAACCTGGAAACGGAAAAATCAGGGGAAGATTCAATTGAGAAAAAAAATCCAAGAAGAGTAGGTTTTCACAGTGTTCCTGGCTCTTGCAGAGTGCCAGGCCAAGCTGGGGTTAACTCCTACATGGGAAGAATTGAGCCTTGCCATCCACTCATTGGCACGTGTCTGTAAGGGGTATTTTAAATGTAAGCAGCAGAAGAGTTGTTATACCACCTGCTGCCATTCAAATAAAACTTTAGCCACCCGCATCATTGACACCAGCTGTTCCTATTAAGGAAAAAGTGTAATCATTTTCTTGAAAGAATCCTTGCATAAATTTATGACTCTGACGTGTAGATTATGTCTTTACTCATTCTAGTTGACCACAGTCATGGCTGTCAGAGTTAAAAATACATATATATATGGAGTCAGCCCTGTTTTCTGGATAACTTGACAATCTTCAAGTTACATCTAGACACATCCTGAGGAGGCCTGAAGGTGTTTTGAAAACTCTGTATCTATGTAAAAAAAAATCAATCTAAATATATTTAAGAACTGACCTTAAAGGGAAATTAAAGGGAGCAGGCAGTCGTCATGTGTGAATAGGTTATAATCAACTTTTTTTTCTATTATTTAATGAATTAGCAATCAAATATACAAACACCCAGGCCAGCACAAGAAAGCCATTTTAACCAATCACATATCTGAAAAAGAAAATGTGTAATCTAGAAGAAACTGATCATGACATAGAAAACTACTTCCATGTCAAAACTGGTTTCCAATTCGGGATGCCTGAACCAGCTCTACACATCAGCGACTCCCTTATACCTCCAGTCTTCTGTCTCCTTCTCCATCCTGCAGGATCTAACTCTCCTACCCCAACTCAGCAGGAGCTAGAACTTCAGGGGTTTGAGGGCTGTTTGTTGAGACCGCAGCACCAAGTCCAAAGAGGGGAAGGGCTGGGGGTCCCAGGCAGAGACTGTTCTTTCTGAGAATGTGAATTTCCTTTTGATATTGAAAAACTTCCCAAACTCCCACATGGTATCTGCTGATAAATAAAACACTGAATTTCAAAAGACTACTATGCTTTCAGTAACGTTGTTTAAATGATACTGAATATTGGGAATCCTGGTAACATCCATAGGCAAGTAGTATGACCCACTTTACAACTTGGTGTACAAATACAGTCACAACTGTTTTATTTTTCAGTTAACCACCCAGTTCCTATAGGCCCCACTAGCAAACTTCCTGCCAACCCTACTGAATAATGCTGGGGCCTAATTGCATGAAAGATGTCAAAGTCCTACTTCTAAACACAAGGTGGAGAGAGAACTTTAACTCCCATCAGTTCATGGCCATCGACACATTGTTATCGGGTGGTTGCTACTGAACAATGATAGTCACGGTACCAAGAATGCTAATGTACTATGCGGTGGTCCCCCTGTTTCTTCTCAGTACCTCGGTGACTCCTCACACTAGACTCTACACTAGCCCATTCAATCCTTCTTCCCCAAACGGTGGTGGGATGTGTTTGTGCATCCTACCTCAAACATGCTGTGCAACCACTAATCTTTCATAAAAACACTTGGCTCTGAATTTAGGCCAGGTGTCCAGCCATTTTTCTCATGGGGGGCTACCCTTCTAGGGCTTTTGGTGTCCTTTATCACCCACAGTCTTTGGATGGAGCCACTCCTGTACATCCTGATAAGTTTTCCTCATTTTGAATCTCAGGGTGATGAGATTAGGATCTCAGATTCACCCTTCAGAGGCAATATCATGGCTTCTGGTCACCCTTCTCCCTAGAGACCAGCTCTGAAAACCAAGACCTAAGGGACCACACGTTTCTGCTACAAGATTTCCCCAGGACAACAGGACTTTCTTATATTTCAATTGCTTAACTAAGAGGAATCACCAAACAAATTCTCCCTTATTGAGAGAACTCTGCTCCAAGATGATTTGCAATTTTCACCTCTGCACAGAGAAGCTGTTAATTTTTAATGTATTGTTTTGCCCACTGCAAACAGATATTTGAAAATGGTATGTGAAAATAATTTTTACATCATAAACATAATTTATTATGTCCTGATAGACATTTTAGTCCTCTAGTCACCACACCTACTTGGTGCATATGTGATACCCCTGGCTGGGAGCCACTGATTCAGGTCCTGTAGGTAAAGGACAGATGACATTAATAGACATTCAAGCTGACCATCAAAGGGAAACTTTGTTTCTCTGAGGTTTTTTGTTTTTTTCTTTTTTTTTTTTGCTTATTTGGTCAAAATAACAGGATGGGAAGGGTAAGTACAAAGAGGGTTTGTGAAAATATTATGGGATTGAAGAGGGTGGGCTGCAACAGCTACCAGGCAAGGTTGGAGCAGGGCACTGGTAGTAGTGTTAGGAAAAAAAGCATATTCACTGGCCTTTCACCATCTCTACCATTTTTCCCCCCATATAATTTATAAGATGCTCTAGACCCAGCAAAGAGTAGGGTCTATCAAAGGTAGAAAGAAGGATGGTGGAATATAAGGAAAATCCAGAGAGATTTTAATTTGGCTGCAGCGGTCCCCACAGTGAGTCCCCCACTATTCACAGGCAGCCATTCCTTTATAAGCTTGAGGCTGCCAGTATGGCATCTGTTCCCTGACCTTAAAGAGCTTCATCAGAGCACAAGCACACGTGGAAAAGACAGGGATTAAGTACTTATCAAAAGTTTAATAGAGAATGGGGAGATGTGTTATCTTACTTTTTTGTAATTTACCATTTCCCTCAGGTAATTCTTCCCCTTGCAAGCTTCCCAGTATTTTACAGAATCAGGTGGCATTTTATTTGAAAGCATTTGGTAAGTGTTCTTTGAGTCTAGGAGGTTGTAATTTAACAAACAGCTTCCTCACTCAGACTGCAAGCATGATACAGAATGACTGACAACTATGCCAACATTTGAAAAGCAGCTAAGAGCTTTAAAGCATACAGTAGCTGAGACCACACCAGAGTTTATCATCAGCCTTGGAGATTGTGGTTTATGTTGGCAATATGAAATATCCGTCATTTTAATACAGCTCTTACAAAGACTTCTAAACATGTCATTAAACAAACATACCAGAAGAATGGGCCCAGAAGAAACTAGTTTTAAGATAATAATAATAGAATCGAAATACACTATCACCAGTAATAGTCGCCTACCATTTGATAAAGGACTCGGCTTCTAAAGCCAAAACAAACACAGAAGCCTGGTGAAGATGTTTGTTTTAGAAGTGGAAGATATTGATCTTATGACATGACTTTGTTAGAGTCAGAGCACATTATACTTGCAATTATGCTAACTCAGAGATATTGAGCAGAAGGAAAGTTATTCTGTGCATCTTAGTGTATTTCTCAACTGGTCTGTAGGCCTAGCAAAGTCCTTCCCTTTCTACCCACTCACCATTCCCGTAGATTCCCACAAAGCAGGAACCACACAAATAAGGTGAAAACCACAGACACCTGGGTCAATACGTGGAGGCGGTATATGAGGGGTGGAGGAATGTACAGAAGTGGCATTTTGTTCTACGGCATTTTGCAAATTCAGTTTTTAAGCTGAGGTCCAGCAACTATCTATTCAGCAGAGCTTGGAACTTGCTTAGAGATGTCATTAAAAGTGCCTGAAGGTTATTTTCAGTTCCATTGCTTTAGATATTTAAATGTATTCACAGTATGGAAGAGGTCTGGCCTACATCCCTGGGGTGTAGGAATACAGTATCAAGTAGTGATTGAAATCCTGGCACTGGAGTTAGATGGACCTGGATGTGGTCTCACTCTTCACTGCCTGAAAGTGCAACTGTGGGCAAGGTTCTTAACCTCCCAGCTTCACTTTCATCATCTTCAAAATGAGGGGAAAAAAAATTCCCACCTTGAGTAGATAACTAGATAGCTCTCATAAAATGCTTTCTTAGCACAGACTGGGACATAATAATCCCTCAGTGAATGGAAACCACACATATCAGTTTTGATTAAAGAATTGAAAAAAAAAACTACAAAACAACTAAACAGTCAATTGATCCATTAACCTGAAGATACAAAAAAGTAGTCAGGAAAATCAAAGCAGCTGTTTTCTAGACAGCGGGATGGTAGGCAGTCAAATATGCCAACTGTTTTCAGCCAATGATCGCCCAATAGGGAGTGCATGCTGAGTAACTAATCTCACTGCTTACTGTTTTGGTAGTGTGCCATGTGCTGGTAAGTATCCTGAGTGCTCCAACAGGCCTGCTAGAGGCCTTACAGCTGTGACACCTGTCCAAAGCAAAGGCAAAGAAACTTAGAAGAAAATTTTTTTGCCAACTCATTTTACTGGGTCAAAGGAAAGAGATATTAGTACCCTACTTCCATTTTGCTGCCCTTCAGTATATTCCACTAGAAAGGAAACATTGATATCCTTTTATGTATTTTCCAAAGGAGTCCTTCACACCTTTTTCATACTCTCAATTTTAGTTTGCCTCTTTTCCTTTCAAATATGCAGAAAATTATTTTTTAATCCCTCATATTCTCATTCTGATATTAGACCAACTCTCTCCTCCTCTCCAATCCCCATGCTTCACATCCAATATCATGAAGGAGACACCACTCCTTTCTTTCAACCAAACCTAAATGAATTCTGGTTTTTGCATCAAGTTATATCTTTGCATCTTCCTAATTCTTATAATCAGAGCCAATCTTAAGAGTGGGTGGATAGCATTAATCAGGGCTGTGAGATGAATTAACCTGTTCAAAATACTCCCCTCATTCAACATTCCTTTTGCCTGTCATAACTTTGTACGTGTTTTATTCATTTCTCCTATGTGACCACTTAGCACTGGAAGTGCCAAGTCATCCAGTCCTCCAACAAATGCCAGGTAGTAAACACAGTGTAAGCACTATCAAGGGCTAAGCAGTGAGCATGACAATGGTGATACGGAAGACGAGTGAGGCAGAGACTCAGACATAAAGAAGCTCACCGTCATGATGGGAGACAGCCAAACTAAACACCGCACTACACATTGCAACACCACTATCCCAGGGAGCAACGAATGAAATTGAAGAAACGTCCCTCGGATTGGTGATTAGACCTTAATGATGCTGACCTTTAGGAGAGCAGTGTCAGGAGAGAACAGCCAGATGACACTGGAGCTATAGTGATGGGGAAGTTACTAGAAGGGGCAATGGACTATTCAATGAAAAATTTTGCATGAAAATTGGTAGACACTGGATCTCAGGTGTCAGGAAGTATGTTTATTTGCTTTGAGGATGGGAAAGTCATGAGCATATTTGTGGGCTATAGTGAAGCAACCTTATGCCTTGAATCTCAGAGGATCTTTTAAAAATTTTTTAAGTCAACTTTTAAAATGAAAATACTACTGGGAAGAGTAGGCTCTTGGTAAAATCTGTCAGTTGTCAGTTAACACCTTAGCAGGGCACAGGATGCTAAGGGAGCCAAGAGCAGACAGGAGAAACGCTGCTCCTGACGAGGTGGGAGAGCACCCAATATCCGCTTATTCACAGTTGCACCTGGGAGCCAGCCAAAGAATCCCAGCTGGTCCCGGCTTGACAAACAATCCTCATTCTCGCTCAATAGCTTGGAATATGGGAACACAAACAGGGCTCAAATTAATGCTTTTGCAAATTGCTCTTCCTTGCCGGTATTAGTTTTTAAGTAAATGATGCTTTAAATTATAGAAGCAAACCAGGGATTACATAAGTATAATTTTGATTATTTTAAATAGTACCAAAAGAAGGCATATTTGTAAAAAGCTAAAAAGAATACAGTAGGTGGAATAAAAATGGAGATCACCTTCATCCCCTCCCCACCCTCTCAGCCTCCCAGTGGTAACCACGGTTACCAGCTTAGTGAGGGTCCTTATAGACTTGCTCTGTGCATTTACAGCCATGCATATAAACCTAATACTTATATGTAATCTAGTTACCTGGCTTTCTTATCAAGCACAATTTTCTCTAGCCTCATGTATACACATTGGTAGGAATCTGACTTGGAAAGTTCCAACTTACCCTTAATGATGATAATAATATTAATAAAAATAATAATTGCTAATATTCACTAAGTCCTCAATATATTCTAGATATAGTGCTAAGCAATTTATCATTTTTTAGCTTTGGAAATAATTACTTGAATACACTCTAATAGCAATAAAAACACAAATAAAGCAAAAGTTTCCATAATCAGTCCCCCTAATCCTAGACCCTCACCTCTGTTATAGTTTCCAGATAGATGGCTATCCTGTTTGACATTTTACAATGCACAAATATTATACACTCACAACACATACATACACATACACACATGCAGAAACATAATTTGTTTGCTTTTTTGCAACTATTATTATATTGTAGATATTGTACAGAACTTACATTTCTCATAGTGGTTAGTCAGATCTTTCTATTTCAAACCATGGGAACATAATTCATTCTTTTTTACATTTGTATAGGAATGTGCTAATCCATTCTATGGTTTTTTCACATATTAGCCAGTCACAATTTTTCACTATAACAAAGAATGGCTTATAAAAAAGCTCACATGGGTTCTTCGGACACATACGTCCACATTTCCTTCAATTAGTGAGGAGAGTGGCTGCAGGTCAAAGAACAGAAAAAGCCTTTACCTGGCACCCATTCCTTGCTCCCCACTTTGGAATGTCCTCATATTCCATTCAAGCCCTTTTTATTCTGGGGCATGAGACTCTGCTAGAAGCGGAGCTTGTGATTTAGGTCAAGGCAATGATCCCATTTAATACCTCTGGTCACAACAAAGATGGATTCATAGGAGGGTCTACGTGTGTCTTAACTCTTCTAACCAGAATGAATATCGATAATTTTGATGGGAATTCTGAGCTACTTATTCTTTCTTGCCAGACACGTACATGAACGATGTAGCCCTTGGAGGTATCAGATGCCATTTCAAGATCACAAAGGGAGGCAACCATTGCATGAAAGCAACTGAGAATCACAGGAAGCTGAGTGCTTGCTGACCAAGTCTGCCTTGAAGCCAAAACTTCCTTGCTGCATTGCTTTCAAATGGATTTCTCAGTTGAAAGATTTAGTCAATAATTTGCTTGAATTGCATAAAGCAAGCTTAAATAGGGCATTTTTCTTGTGACCAAAGGAATTCTGAATGATAGGGAAGAAACGAAAATGTTAAAATTTGATAAATAGTTAACTTCCTAAAAGACAGTTTATAAACATACTTTCCACCAACAGTGTAGAAAAGTGCTCAGCTCCTTACACTCTGTTTGAAAATTGCCATTTTTATAAGTGAAAACCAAAATCTCATGGTTGTTTTAATTTTTTTTATTTTTTGGATTACCAGGAGGGTAGACACCTTTTCCTTTGTTTATTGGCCCTTTCACTTCTTCTGTGAATTGCCAGTTACATCTTTGGCCAACACTTTTATTCAGTTTTTTAGTCATTTTCTTACTGATATGTGAAATCCTACAGAGAAAACAAATATTTTCTCTTATCCTGTCATTGTTTTTTAAACTCCATGGTGTTTTATGTTAAACAAAAGTTTTTGAAAATTTTAACTGTTATTTTGTTAAGACTGTAAGTCTTTTTCTTTGTAGTGTATGAGTATTGTGTCTTCCTTAGAAAGGGTGTTCCTGTGCCATGATTACAAAAACAATCTATGAAATTATAGGATTCCATATGTATAATACCTTTAATGTTAGTTTTTCTTACATTTAGATCTTTAGTATATTTGGAATCTATTGATGTGAATGTTATGATGCAAAAAATGAAATTTATTGTTCTATTAGCCAATTGCCAAAAATCTTTTGGTAAATAATTTATGTGTCTACTGATTTGAATTCTATTTTATCATGTATCAAATTCTCATATTTATAGAAATCAATTATTTCCATTTATGTGTGTGCTTAATTCTGTACCAAAATCACATTATTTCAATTAAGGTATTTATAATATACTAAACTATTATTATAGTTTATAATATACTAAATTATTATTAATAATACAATAATGTGATTTGTATAATATTTTGAAAGAAAATCCTACCTTATTGTTATTTTTAAATATCTTGTTGGCTATTCTTTTCTGGAAGAACTTTGAAATCAGCTTCTCTGGTTTCTTAGAAAAGTCAATGGCATAATCCCAGCTTCCACCCAGTCAAAGTGAGGTGAAAAGATCACTACACTCAACCTTACAATGGAAAGGAGCTGTACTACCTGCAAATTTATACTTTTTTTAAAAGCACTTCAGATTGCAGTGGTCCAACATATAGTTCCAAACATCTAAGGAGAGATAGTGTCTGCAGGGAGAAAGGAGATGCCAGCATTCATTCCTTTGGTGTCAACAGCAAACAAACATGGCAAGAATAAACTAGAAGAACTGAAAAATTAGTAAAAGCTGAGTGTGAGCTGGCAGCACAGTGTGAAACCCAAGGCAGCTGTGGAAACGGGAGTCCACATCCCCTTACAGGCTCTCCACAGCTCCATGCGGCAGGCTCACCAGATCTTAAAGATCCCTACAAAGTCTTCACTGTTGGGAAAAGCAGCTGTGTGGGAGGGGCAGGGAACCCTGCCTGATCCTTCTCCCCTACCTCACTAAGAGCAAAAATACCAATATGTGGGAGGGGGTGGGAAACAAGCATGGCTGTCATTAAGATATTGGTCAAAACTCATTCATTTTTTCATAAACAAGCTAATTATAAAGTATATAAATGGAAAGACCAAAGACTAGCATAGCCAAAAGAATTTTAAAAGAGAATAATAAAGTTGGAGGCACACTACTGAATTTGAAGACTCACTATAAAGTTAGGTAATCAGGACAGCATGGCATTGGCGAAAGGACAGACACATAAATCAATAAAGC
Source organism: Choloepus didactylus (assembly GCF_015220235.1). Taxonomy (NCBI): domain Eukaryota; kingdom Metazoa; phylum Chordata; class Mammalia; order Pilosa; family Megalonychidae; genus Choloepus; species Choloepus didactylus. Next base: position 35,279,444 of record NC_051315.1, read on the forward strand.
AGAAGAGACAACCAGAAATAAATGCACACAGGTATATTCAACTGATCTTAACTAAGGTGCCAAGGCAATTCAATGAGGTAAGGATAAACTTTTCAGCAAATGGTGCTGGAAAAATTCAATATCCACATGTAAAAAGAGGAACTTAAACTTGTATCTTACACGTTATACAAAAACTCACTCAGTATGGACCATAGACTTACAGCATTAAAAAAAAAGACCTAGAAAATCATCCATGACATTGAGTTAGGCAAATCATGTTAGAGATAACAACAAAAATTTGGTCAACAAAAGAAAAAAGTGATAAATTGGACTTCATTAAAATTAAAAACTTTCTACATGAAACACCCTGTTAAGAGAATAAAATTATAAACCACACACTGGAGAATATATATATCCAAATCACATTTCTGAGAAAAAACCTATATCCAGAATATGAAAACTTTCAAAACTTAATGGTAAGAAAACAATCTAATAAAAAAAGTGAGCAAAAGATCTGAACAGAAACTTCAGCAAAGGAGGTAGATGGATGCCAAGTAAGCAAACAGAAAAATGCTCAACATCGTTGAGCATTAGGGAAACAAAAGTACCACAATGTGATAGCACTACAAATCCGTTAGAATGTTTTAAAGCATGCACACACACACACACACACACACACACACCCCAAAACCAAAACCAAACCAAAACAAAAAACTCAAGCTGACAATACCATGTGCTGACAAGGATGTAGAACAACTGGAACTTTCATTAGTTGCTGGTGGAAATGCAAAATTCTACAGCAAATTTGAAAACAGAATGGCAGTTTCTTATGAAATTAAATGTTTACCTACCCCATTCCTACATACCTATGTTAAAGAAATACTTTCTTCTTCCAAAAGGTTGTACACATCTATTTACAGTAGTTTTATTCATAAGCATAAAAATAGGAAAAAATAGGATCTATTTCAACTGCTGAATAGATAAGCGAACCGTGGAACATCCATACAAAGGAATACTACTCAGCAATAAAAATAGCAAACTATTGATTCACACAATGATATCATGAATCATAAATGCATTTTGCTAAGTGTAAGAAGCCAGACCCAAAAGACTATATAGGGTAAAATCACATTTATATGAAACTCTGGAAAAGACAAAAATTTAGGGATGAAACCAGATCAGTGGTGTCCCTGGGTTGGGGACTGGGAGAATACTATAGTTTGTAAATTTGTTTTTTACAGGCATATGAGTAGAAGTTCTGGTTCTATAATTTTTGTATACCTGGGTTGAACAAATAAGAAAACATTCTATTGAAAATGAGAGCCAAAATAAGTAGTTACAATTAAGGAAAGGAAAAAGAGTAGAATGAGCCTGGGGTGCAGGATTTGAGGTGAAGATATCAATACAGACTCACATTTTTTTCAATATCCATGGATAAACAGATACAGAAATAAATGTAGGTAAGGGTGTGTGCATCAGTTACTTTGTGTACATAAAATATTGTATTTATATATGCATGTATACATATTTATACACATATACACACATATTCCAGCTCTATTGGCTATTAAGAGGGGCTGAAAATAGTGACTTCCCAGTAGTAATGAGAATACCTAGTATCCAGATCTTGGTTTCTAAATACCATTCCCAATAAAAGGAACCAGGGCTCTTTAGAGAACTGGTTCATTTCAAAGCTGGGACAGAATAAATACAAGATAAACCTAGAGCATCTTGAGGTAAAAAGAAGTAACAGAAGTGTAACCCTTTCAAAAAAGATAGGAGCATATCAGAAGGCCATATGACCAACCTGAAAGTTTCTAATGGTCAACTGCAGAACATCTTGAGCAACAAAATAAATACTGTTGTATTATATTGTAATATGTAACATTGCACTATAACCCAAAGAATGAAATATCCATTAACTCATACTGACATAAAGGAATGAATGAATGAATGAATGAATACATAAACAAGAAGTGACAACACTTCCTCGCAGAAGAATTCCAATTAATAAATGTAATAGGAGTAAAGGAAATATAAAACCACCACTAGAACACCACAATAATAATTACCGAAGGCAAGATCCACTGATGGATGCTCAAATTAGTGGATGAAAGTGGAAATAAACAAGTGTTTTGAGGTAGAAACAAATGTATCACATGATCATACTGATCAAGTAACTTTAAGGAGTTGATGAAGGAATTTTGGAAAACTGGGTTTTAGTTTCCTTGGCTGCTCAAACATATGCCAACAACAGGGATCTATTTGTTCATGGTTTTGAGACTAGGAAAAATCCAAATCAAGGCATCATTGAGGTGACCCTTTCTTCCCAAAGATGGGCATCCTGGAGTTGGCTGCTGGTGATCCTGGCTCCTCTGTCACACGGCAATGCACATGAAAGCCTCTCCTGGCCTCTCCATTCTCTTCTGGATTCTGCTGACATTCAGCTTCTTGCTTCCCATGGCTTTCTCTCTCTATGCCTGAGTTTCATTCTGCTTATAAAGGACTCCAGTAATAGGATTAAGACCCATCCTGATTGGGCTGGGCCACACCTTAACTGAAGTAACCTCATCAAACTATCCTATGTACAATGGATTTACACCCACAGGAATGGATTATGTTTAAGAACATGTTTTTCTGGGCTACAAAGCTCCAAACACCATACAATGTTTTGAGCAGGTACTATAAGGCTTAAAAAATGAAATAAAATAAAATAAGAACTACTTCAAACATGTACCCAAGTTGGTAAATTTGTAATTGCAAAGGGGGAAGTTATCTTACAATGCCGAATCCTGGCAGATACCATTTTAACCAAGTGATAAAAATTAACATCACCAGTAAGACACATCAACATAAGGTACCCCCAGAGAGGAGGAGGTACTAGGAGAAAGGCACATTACCTCTGTGCTTCTTCCCAATAATGTATTACCATGATCTAACAAAGAAAAAAAAAAAAAAGAAAAAAAGGAAACTCCCTAACAACCCAGATTGAGGAGCAATCCACAAAAGTGACCACTATTCTTCAAAAGTGTCAAAGTTATGAAAAGAACAAATGAGGAACTATCACAGATTGGAGGAGACTAAGGAGATCCTGGATTAGATCCTGGAACAGGTGAAATCCAAAAAAGTTCTCTATTTAAGTTAATAGTATTCACCAAGGTGAATTTCCTAGTCGTGATGCAAGGTCTAAGATTATGTAAGAGGTTAACATAAGGGGAAACTGGGTGAAAGTCATATGGAACTCTTCTATAAATTTAAAAATTATCTCAACATAAAATATCTTTTAAAAAAACACAAAACTCCCAGTAAGATGTTGGTTAAAGCTGACTACAATCACACATTAATTTGAGCATTGATATTTGTATAATATTGGACCCTCCATCTAGATATATTTCTTTCCAGGTTTTTTTGCTCTTCATTTGTTTTGTATTTTAGTTGCGTTTTATCGATACCTTTAATGTAAAATTTCTATTATCTTATGTTCTTTCTTATATAATTTATAGTTTTATTGCCATTAGAATTATATTTTTGTATCAGTTTTTAATTGCTAATTGCTCATTTATAGTAAACCTATGGATTTTTATAAATGGATCTAATAGTTGGGAAGTTTACTGAAATCTCCTATTATAGTCTCAATGTTTTTCAATTAAAATCCAGGATTGTCTATGGACAATCATAAACTTCACAAATATTGATAGATTATGTTTTCTTTTGAATATTTATGCTCTATAAATTTACATTGGTTAGGTCCTATGGAATAAATATAATAATAACTGTGATACCAGGCATTTTGTCTTATCTCTGTCTATAATGTGAAGTGCCTTACTAGGATTGGGTAATTTTCACTCTTTGATGCCCATAGGTTATTGAACTCATTTTTTTCTTAGTACTATTACTTACATTTTAAAAAAGAATCATACTTAATGCACTTCTCATCTCTATTAAAAAGTTTTCAATATTTAATCTTCAACTTAAACAAAACAAATCTTTCAGCAGGTTTTCATTTCTGCTTTACACTAGTCCCATCCCTATTTCTTGGAATAAGATTGAAATTGAATCACTCAATTTTTATCATGCTAGAGCATATCCCTCAGTAACTCATTTATATAGATATTGTGAGTGATAAACTCTGAGTTCTTTTATGACTAAATGTATCTTCCATGGTCTTTTAAATGGTAGTTCAACTTAATATAAAAACAGCTCTATGTTCTAAATTATGTTTCCTCAGTACTTTGAAGAAAATACTTCCTTGTCCTTTAGCATCTGTAGATGAAAAGTCTGATGCCAGTGTGAGGATCCTCTTTTATAGTAAACCAGAACTTTATTCTCTGGATGGTTAGGGTTTTCTTTATATCACTGGCATCTTGAAATTTCACCAGGGAGTATCCCAAAATTCTCTTTTTGTTTCCCTTATTGCCATCCAGAAAACCCTTTAAATTTTAAGAGGAGTTGTTCTTCAACTCAGGAATATTTTCTTGCAGTATATTATCAAGTATTGCTTTCTCTATCTTCTGAAATTCTTTTTAGACTGATGATGAAACTACTGTGTCTATTTCCCATGCCTCCTACATGTATTTTCATGTATTTTTCATCTCTTTGTCTTTTGTGTTGTATTCTGGGAGAAGTCGTTGGTGCCATTTTCATTTCACCAATTCATACTTCAGCTGTGTCCATTCTAGTATTGAGCTTATATTTTAGCTTATTTCCAGTGACTGTGGCTTAAGTTCCGTGAATTCTGAGTGCTGCCCTTTCATAGCAATCTGTTGTTGTTTTTCAACAGACTTGCTGTATTTCCTCATATGACTCCAAAATTTATTTAGTGGAAATAATTCCATTTGTATCATTTGAACTATTTTCCCATCAACAGTTTTAGTATTTATATTCCTTTTGCTGCATGAAGAGTCTCTGCTTTTAGATTTCTTCATTTCTTATATTATTTTAATTAATGCAGTCTGAAATTGATCAATATTAGTACATAAAGCATATATCCTAAGCCTAAGACAAAAATATCTGTTTTACTAGCAGTGACTAAAGAGTCTAATTGTAAGAACCCAGATTATGCTATATTTGTGTGGAAGGTAGAAAGAAGTACATAAATTCAGAGCATTTTTGTTAACAAGTGTTGGTAATAAATCCATTTCTCTTTCCTTCTCTTTGCAGCTGTAAATGGGCTAGAAAACTGTTCTGTTTTACTGCCGAAGTACCCATTCCAGGAATCTCTTGCATCAGAATTACCAAATGTATTTGGCAAGTGAGGTGTATGCCTGTCTATAACCAACAAAGAATGGAACCAGATAACCAGGTAAGAGATAACGTAGCTTAGATATTCCACAGCCAACCCTCTACAACCTTCTCTTTTTCCTTGTCTCCACTTTTTATGACCTTGGATTACTTCAGAGTTCTACTAGAAAAACATATATTCCGGCACTGATTTCATTTGCTTATATCTTCCAGAAATTATTCAATTGTTTTGGTCTGAGAATCACACCCTATCTAGCTTTCCAGTGATGCTACAGAAATATTTTTAGATTTTTATGTTATTTTATTAAAATTTGGGTAAGAACAAGAAGTAACGTGTTCAGACAGTTATTTTGAACTGGAAATCATCTTTGTTTTTTCCTAAATAGGGAAAATACAACATATGCATATTGTACTTCAGTTCTATGATCTCATGATCAGAAGTAGAACAAAAAGATGATATGAGATAGGCTAATAAAGTACAAAATTAGAGAGCTGCTGCCAACACAAAGAGAGAGAGAGAGAGGGAGATTTAGAGGAAAGGACCTAGAAACAATTCTTAAATATAAATATATTCTGATATTCACAAGGAGGATGATTGCTAGAAAGAGACAAATAGGAAAAACTGTAGGCATAAACAGAAAATTGAAAAAGGCAATTACAGATACCAATGAAAAGGCAATGGTAAAAGAACACACACACACATGTACCATTACATGCACACCTGTCTACATGAGGTAATTACCAAGACTATCAGTAATGTCTTGGGCAAGAAGGTCATTTCATTCTTCCTCCAATTCAGGAGTTCCATAAAGTTCAATACTAGCTTTACTTTTGTGTTTATTCTCTAAGCTAAACTGTGTGGAACATTTTTTTTAACTTCACTTCAAGTTGCCAGTGTGATAGAAAATGCAAAAGAAAACAGAATTTGTTAAAATTAATGAAAATAACATACTAGCAGAGGTAAGGAATTGCTAACGCAGTTGCCCAGCAGTGTTTCCAGATGTCCATGGTACATCTAACAGGGATCCATCCGGTTCCCATGCACTCCCCATTGGTAAAAGACAGTTCCATCAGGGTTTGGTACCCTACTTCTGTAGCACAGCCACAGGATATAGGGGATGCTGCACCTCTGATGGTTACACAAATTATGTGCCCCTGTCCCTGGCAATACAACAGTAAGTACAACTCCAACACTTTTGAGAGGCTTGGGTTTTATAATTTCTAGGAGGTGGGGATTATTAAGTTCATTAATGTCTGGTGATCTGGATAGTGTCAAAAATGGATAACAAATCAAGTGTTGGCTGCAGATGTATTCTTGAACAGCACTGCACATGGAAGTTAAATAAGACAAATGGGAGATTGTTGTAGAAAATAGATGTAGTCCTTGATTTTCCTAGCTATTCGAATGCAATCAAAATATAAGTAAAGTGCCCAAAAGCAAGTTTATGTGCCAGGCATCCAGAAAGTAGGGTCACAAGCCAATACCTCAACCACAAAAGCTGCCTTTATTCTACATTTGGTACCAATCCATCAAATCACTCTTCTTAGTATGACAATAGCAAGTATTAAAAAGAGTCTTTCATATGTGATTAAAGGAAAAATTGCAGCCTCTCCTAGACTAATAAAACATAATTTTATCTTTTGGCTACTATGCTTCAGTTTTCAATCAAAGGCAAGAAAGTTGTATATAAAAGAAAACTTAAAAATGGCTTACATAAGGTATATGTTTATTTCTCATGCACATGAAAGAACTCAGGATTTAGACAGTTCAAGGCTGATACAACAGCTCTGTGATTCTTGGAGACATAGGTCTCCCTCTCTCATTCTTTTCAATCATCCTCAGTATGTGACTTCCAATCTCAATGATAGTCTGCTGAAGTTCCATCTATCACATCCACATACCAAGCCACAGGAACAAGTTATAGGATGGGGGTGGGGTGTGTGTGTGTGCAAAAGCTTCCCTTTGTTTTCTGTTCCCCTTTTTATTAACCTTCCTGGAAGCCTCACCCAATAATTCTCTCTTTAATCTTCACGGTCAGACTTGGTGATATGACCAGTACCTATTGCAAGGTAGGCTGGGAAACAGTCTAAAAGGTTATTCTGGGTTTTTCTTCCTGAGGAAGAAAGGGAGCTGAAAGTCACTGCTATAACACCTAATCCAAAAGCTTTTTTAGGTTCATAATCAGTCTGAGGTATAGCAGTGCAAATTTCCTCAAACATCAATTTAGCATTTCAGTTGAGTTTTGGCTTGGAAAACAGAGATCACTCATCCAGTAGAAATTCGATTTATTATCAAAGGCTCATAAATGTAGTGCAAGTGGGGAGGTCACAAGAGCAAGAGTAGTTGGGCCAAATCAGTGCCACATCCTTGGGTGGACCCCACCAGGCCTACCAGAAGGCACATGGCATCAGTAAGACTATCGGTACAGGTTGTGGTGAGGCTTAATTTTGTACTTTACTGTAAGCCTTTTATCCTTGCAGCTTATGTCACCATTGTAGAAGAATTTTTATAATCTAAGTGCTTGATGCCTTTGTGTAAGAGAAAGTTTACATACCTGAAGCTGATCCTTGAAGACTGCTCTTTGAACCAAATTCATCATCCTTGGGGTCACACCCTTATTGGGAATGGGGAAGGAAAAATCATCATCTAGTTGGCCTGATCCCTTTCTCAGCCTCCAGTTAACCTGTATCCTTGGGAAAGCATCTTTCCTACAACAAGTGGCCCAAACATTTTTGCTGGATTTAAGGCTTTTGGAGTATGATATCAGGGATGATAGGATGTTGGATACTATCTCTGTGAGGATTCTGCATTCACTAATCTATCATTCAGCCAATCCAAGATTATATGAGAGGCAAAGGTCAAATTAGAGACACATGTACTGGCTTCTGATAGAATTTGATGAATATTTCATCATGACGGAATTCACGTATTTCTTCATTGAGAAATGAAGCCACTGCATAATGGCAGAAGAGTGAGAGTGTTGTTCAGTAATGACCACCTCTAACTGGTTGTCAGTTCAGCAGCCTTTAGTGTCTTCAGATTTAAAAGTAAATGGAAGGCTAACATATAAATAATAAGAAATGGTGATAATGAACATTAGAAATCCTATTAACACATTAGACTAAAAATCATTAATGTTTGGCTCAATAAGAACTTTTCGTTTGTTCCTAAAAACATATCACTCTCTAGGAGCTTTGAATTCTTCAATTATGTTATAAATCATTTGTCACACCATCTGACAGATAGTCATAAGCTTTTAGGATTAATGAACTCTGAACTTTTCCTAAAGTTCTCTAGACAAATAAAAGAAAACCCCCAATTATGCCACTAACAATATAAAGAATGTTATGCAGGACACCTGCATTAACCAATCAATTAACCTGCATTAACCATTCAATTATTCTGAATATGTATTATTTAGATAGCTTTTATGGTAATCTCAGCTTGGATAATTGTGATATTGTTCATGCTAGAGATTAGTCTATGTTATTAGTAAGACCTAAAATGACAAGAGAGGGAAAAAGCCGGAAAGAAAATATGAGCAAATATATGACAAAGGATAAATAGCTGTAAAACATAAAGAATGCCTACAAATAAAAAAGACACATTTATAATGTTTTTCCTTGCAGCATTGTTTGTGGTAATAAAAATTGTAAACAATCTAAATATTTACCAGTAGAGGATGGGTTTTAAAAACACACAATGATTAGTACATTCATACTGTGTACAATGTAGGCAATCATTGACAACTTGGGTGTTTCTTTCAGTATTTCAATAGATGTTAATCGAATCAATGACACTCTGAAAATGGAATAGAAAATTCGAGCTTTCAAATAAAATTAGAAGTACATTAATCTGTTATTTACATTAACAGTTACTGTAAATCTTTAGAATAAATAAGTATTGGACCCAGGTTGGGTCATAAATGTCCATTTGTTCTGGTAAGCAAGGAACAAGGGACTTAAGAATATGACATCAACCACAAAGTAAAGTACGTAAGTTTTCTTTTAGTCTCAGTGAGAAACAAAAAACAATAATTCCTTCCTAAGAGGAAATGCTAGTAAATAAAATCTTAAAAATCACCCATAGCACTCTCTGACAGCTGTCAAGGGAACAGCCAAGTAAGGATTTCTGCCCTATCAGTATCGATTATCCCAATTACCACAAGTTTCCACCCTTCTGCCCCACCTCACAGATTAAAAAGACTGATAATAAATGTTGACTGAAGGGACAAATATTTCCTGGATAGCTGAATCGGGAACTAGTAAAAGCAAAAGACCTGGTCTTTGTCCCAAACAGTTTATAATCTGGTGGAGACTCAAACATATATATGGCAACACATCCCTAAACTTCAATCTGTTCAATGAGCAAAGCCTGGCTTTAATTCTGAAATTAGAAAAGGGGCTCATCAATGGTCTATGAGGGTCACTTACCACCTCAATGAAGAAGTAGTAAGTCCTCAAACCCAATAATGCCTGCCTTCCTAGAGAGCATCTGATCTTCCTTTAGCATATACATATATCTATTACCTACCCACCAGCTCTTCACTCATCAATTTTTGGGAGCATAGTAATAATCACTAGCCTTAGATTACAATTTTAATTCAGAGTCTCCTTCCACTAACAGATTCAACACTTTATTCTAAGCTCTTATTCTAATGATTCTTCAATGACCTGCCTGCAAACACCATATCATGATACTAGCTTATCAGGCTCCACAGCAGCACCAGTCCTTGTTTTGATGACCAGTTTAGACTCTATTCTATGGAAAACTGATTTTCACTCCCCATGTCTATCTGAGGCAACCCAATGGTAGACTGGTTGATGTCTTTCTGTAAAAGCAAGTTCTACAGCCACCCCCCACCATAAAGTGATCAATCCACAACATAACACCTCCATTTAGGGTAGAATAACGACATGAACAATTAAAATGTGCCTTCATCCATTGTGATTACAATGGAACAAAATGAATATACTGTCTAATCCATGAAAACCTCAGAAAGATGTGTCATATGAACTGATCAAGCGGTAAAGCTCAAACTCCCCAGTCTCACATACACTTTCCCTGGTCTCTCTAGATAAAGATCTTTAAATGCTAGAAGATTACCTCTGATTCCCCTTGCTGCCTCCAAATCTTCCTCTTCCATTCATTCTTATCTACACTCTAATCCTGCTTTGTTTCCCCCCAAACATGCACTCATATACCTACTTTCTCAAATGCTTCCTTTCAAGATTACCAGTCAACTCTATGTTAAATCCAATGGTCAATTATCAGTCTTTATTTTGATCAATGGCAACATTTTGTCACAGTTGATCCCTCCCTCCTCTTTAATAGACATTTTCCACTTGGCTCAAAGGCCAACACAATGCTTTCTTTTTCTTCCTATCCCATCAGAACTCTTTCTGGTTCTTCTTCTTCACCCCACCTTCTAAGAGGCATGACCCAAGGCTCTGCCCTTGTTCATCTTCTCTTTTCTACCTTCTCTTTTCACTCCCAGGGTGATTTCTTATAGTCTTGTGTCTTTAAAAATATCTATGTGCCTAAGAGACTGGAATTTCTATCTCCATCCAAGACTTCTCTACTGAACTTTAGACCACCTACTTCACACCTCCACTTGGGTGGTTAAATACACATCTCCAATTTAACAGGTCTCAAACTGAACTCCTAGTTTTCCCTCTCTAAACCAGTTCTCCCCTGAAACCTTCCCCATCTCAGCTGTGGCAATTTTATCTTTCTATTTGATCAAGCCAACAAACTTGGAGCCTCTTTTGATTCCTTACTTTCTCTCCTTACCTAGATCTATTCTTTCAGGAATTTTATTAGTTCTATCTTCAAAATATATCCAAGATCTGACAATTTCTTACCATCTCAACTCCTTCCACCTTCATCTAAGCCACCATCACTTCTCATCTGGACTGCTGCTGTCACCTTCTAACTGGTTTCAGTGATTTCATTCTTTCCTAAAGGGATCCTTTTTAATCTAAATCAGATCATAGGATCTTGGAGCAAATAATATAATTTCTCCAAGCAGCACATAAGCCATATGAAAACAATGATTCTAATAATATTTATCTTTTATTAGGTTGACCTAAGGGATCAATGAGATAGACGCAAACTGCTATACCACACAGCAGATAGTAAGCACTAAGTTATATTAGCATGGCAGAAGGAATTTTTATGCCGTTTCTGAAATTTTTTGTTTCCATGAATTTTTAGGCCCTTGTTATTTTCCAATTATGGGAGAGTTCAATTCAAAGTTCTCTTTATCTGCAAATTCTAAACTACTAAGAGTTTGAAGAGGTCCTGGACCCCATGCATACCATGAGCAGCCTAGAACCTGACTTAATCCAATGGGGTAAAGAATTGGCAGATCCTGGCTACTCCCTTCCTCTGTTCCTTTCTGTATTGCATTCCCACCCATACCAAAATAAGAATTCCCCTGGACAGTATGAACTGTCAGCCTAAAATTCTCATGTTACAATGTTCATGACTCTTTCTTCACCCCATCATCTTCCAGGAAACAATTTCATATGTCACACCCCAAACTCGCTTTTGTGATTTGTGAATCCACTTCTCCAGCCTAGTGATTCTACCTCAGTGGCTCAGCATGGCACGTTGCCTTGTATCCAATACACCCGCGATTCTCAGTACAAGACGCTCCTTCCTCTTGCTGCAGCTCTGCAGATGCCAGTTTAACCCCCATTCCTCTTTCAGGTCAGGGTGATCCACCATATAGATCGCTTTGAGGATCTAGAACCAAATACTAGTAGGACAGAGATTAGAGTTTGAATATGGCTCTTCCCTGGGAGAGGAGTGGCCATATTTTATATGCCAAACTTTAAGAAAAACAACTAATGCTACTATTTGACTTATTATGTCTCAGGCTTTGTCTTCAGTGCTTTACATGCAACTCCTTTAATCCATATATGTACTCTGTGAAGATGGAGGGTTTAAGGAACTTTCTAATCTTAAGGATTAGAACCTTGTCAACTGCTCCAGCATTTATCCTTTTAACCACTATACTGTGCTAAATATATCCTCTTTAAAATAAGGTAGTTGTTAGTAAAATACATCACTTCACAACTAAACTTTTTGGTCAAATATACTAGGAAGTTTAGAGTTTGGGAGCCAATTAATTAATTCAGGATTGGAAATGACAGAAGTTGTTGCTTAAAATTGAACAATTATATTTCACAGTTGGGAAACTAAGAACCAGTGGACAGAACATCACAGAGCTGATGAATGAAGTCACAACATGAAGTCAGTAAACACCTAGAGAAACTTAAGATATATTCACATGGTAAGAAACAAAGTTCTTCATAATGAGCTCAGGGAACGTGGTGACATATAGTTCCAAGCTTGAACAAGCATCTGAGGGTCTATTTGTTAAGTCACCCAAAATCAACTGAGGCAAAGAGAGCGGGCAACTCCACCTTTTACAATGAGACCCTAGCATCAGCCCTGATGAGGTTCAAAGGCAGGACATTGATCAGACCTTGCCATTTCCTCAGATCATTTGCCAACGCTCATGTTTTCCCCTCTAATATTTTCTAGGGAACAAAACCTGGTTCAATGTTTCTCTAAAGGTTCCCATCCAGCAAAAGCAATAAAACCTGGGTAAAGCTGAAAAAGCAAGTAGACAGACCCGAGGTAAGGCAGTACTTTCCATATAGAATTATATTACAAATTACTATTAAGGGAGCAATCACCATACCATCTACTGACATTGGTACTTTATTTTAATGCATTTAATCCTCATAAGAAACATGCAAGCGATATTTAATCATCCCTGTTACACGTGAGGAAGCTCAGGCTCTTAAGGGACTAAGTCAGCCAAGACCCCACAGTTAGTTAGCATTAAAGTTTGGATGCAAACCCAGTTTTTCATGACACTCTTAACCACAAGCTATTGAGAAATTAAAAAAAAAAAAGTTGATATTTAGTGTGATTCCTTTACTTTATGTGTCTAGAATGCTGAGGCAACAGGGTCAAGAATTTGTTTTAAAATATCCATATCATTGACTCCATTCACTGCCATGGCAACATTTTTGTACCTTCTTTAAATATAATCACCTCTCCTTACCTCTCCCGTTTATAACACAAGTCACATAGCATAGACACACCCTGAGAAGGATTGTAGAATTGAAATACTTCCTGAAATGTGATTGCTTAAGCTTTACTGTGAGCTGCCTTCATGTGACTCTGGCTATAACAATGCAGCCTCTCTGTTCTTTCATGCCATTGACATGTTTCCTACCAGGCTAGAGAACAGGCAGATTGACCAGCCTAGCACAATCAGGGCTTGGGGGGGAAAGGGGAGTCTTGACCTTTAGGCAGTCCGAGACTACATTGACGTCATGCCTCCCCCCCAAGTGCACCCTGAGTAACACTTTCCCAGGCTAGGTACCGTGGGAAGAAACTAAATTTTGATAGGTGACATTTAGAAGTGTCCCAAAAACTATGCACAGAGAAAATGGCATCTTGACAGCTCCAGTGTCTCTGTACATCTTAGTCAGAACATGCGTGAGAGCCCGAGGCTATGGCAAGCTTATTGTGCAGCTTGGAACAATGCCGTGATTGTGTGGGTATTGCCCCTTTAAGATTCATATCACAAGCAGGATATGAATGTGTCCCAAGCAGGGTTAGACAGCTATTTCTGAGCTTTCTAGATCAGAGATATAAGCAGATATGATCTGCACAACCTCCTTCTTGCTTTACATTTCAGGATGGGTGGGTTGCGTTTCATGTTACACAACCGATCCCTAGTTGTTGCCCAGGCTCCAACCTCACTTGACTTTCCCCAGCCCCACCTTGCTAGCCGCTTCCATCTATCCATAACCATTATCCAAGATACTCAGAACCATGGCAATATTGAGAAGACTGGACAAACCCTAGAGGCTGTAGGGCTGAATCACTTACAAAGAACAAATATCAGTCTTGGATTAACAGAAGGAACTCAGGCTCCCAGAAACTGAACATGTTTCAGCAAATTCAAAAAATAATCCAGTCATGTTGCAGGCCATTCATTTACTCAACAAATATTGCAGAGTATCTGCTATGAGTTGGGCCCAATATTAGATGCCTGAGATACTGCATTAAGCATTCACAAGTCTGTTCCTTAGAGAGCTTGCAGTTTGGTGATTAGTTACAGACTTATACAGAAGCAAACTCAATAGAACATAATGAGTTAAGCAGAGAGGGCCACAGCCAATAAATGACCATGAACCCAGAAATGCATATGAGGCACATGTATAAAAAATGTTCCCCCCCTCAGGGGTTAAAACAGACAAGAAAAATAAACACTGGATGGGAGTCTCAAAAGCAAAAACTAGTCAAAGGGTTCCCTTCTTGCACCTACATGACTTTTATAAAACATGAATCCACCTCCCAAGGAACAGGTTGTACCAGAAGGTTGGGCAACTGAGACAAAGAGAACTTTCTAGTCTACAGTAAACTAGAAAGGGGAATAATGTCTTATACAGCATGACTCCAAAAGTTTATTTGGGCCAATCTAATTCTGTCTCTCTCAACCCTCTATAGAATTTTAATTGAGAAAATTGGGAAGGAATTGGTAGTGGGTCAGAAATAGAAGACATCACATGGAATGTGGCTGCAGGATGTTAATTGTGAGTGCAAGAATGAGTCTCACATGGTTTTTCTGGAGTTCCAAAAGTCTTCTTGCAGCAGTGTCACCCTCTGACTCAAGTTCCCATGAAGCCAGGGATCCTGACCCCAGACAAAATGAAATCCCTGCTCCCTTATCAATATTCACAACAAATCTCCTTTACTTGGGCTGCCCTGGTCATCTCTGTTCCTTTTAATAAAAGAGCTGAAGAGATGGGCCTGGGTAGAAATAATGTGTTCAAATGTCAAATTCCATCAGTCATAATTTTTTTATTAATTTTGTGTGAAATCACACAAATATCAGTTAGAAAGTCAATAATCTCCAAACGAAATTTCCTCTAATTCTACCACTCTCCTCCCAAGGTAGCCAACATAGAGTGATCTTCCTCACCTTTTCCATAATCATAAAAACATATACATTCTCTACACACAGAGAGTCTTTTTGGTTTGCTTGTGCACAAAGCTTTATTAAACATTTTTTTGACATATTTGTTCTAAGCACTCTCTGAGATTATTCAAGAGATTATTCAAAGTTCTTAGAGCTTAAAAAACCTAAAACCTAACTTCTAATTCCAACTTTGTCACTGATTCCCCATAAGATTGTAAAGAAATCACTTTAGCTCATCCTGATTTAGGGTTTTCATCTCTTCATCAGAGACAAAAGGCAATCAAATAGCCATGTACCCAGTGCTGTGTTAAATAAATTTTTTAATATTCTGTCCTCAATCTGTATGAACCAACACAGTAAAAGCCAATGATGGGGAATATCTTGGGAGTGACAGCACACTCATAGCAACACAATTAGAACGTATACCACTCCAGTCCCACCCCACCCTCATGTACCTCAGATAAAGAGGTAGAGAGGAATACATACCCCAAAGACAAATACATACTATATTATTAATTACAAGTAGGAGAAATCTTTCCTGGTCCTTGCTATGAAACCACCTGTGACTTGAGCACATTACTTAACATCTTGGGCCTTAGATTAGTCATATAAAAGATCAATTAAATAAATTTTGGTAACTACATGTTCCTCTGTATTAGGTAATAGGTATTAGGACAGGATTCCTTCCCTTAAATAGCTTGCAGTCCCAATCATGATGGGGGGGAGGTAGAATTGTGAACAGTAATAAAGCTTAATAAAATACAGCCATACTCTCACAGCCATAGTGGGGAGAATGCTGTAGCACTCCAAAAGAAGAGAAACTCCTGCCTGGGGCCTTGGAGTTGGGAAAGGCTTGGCAGAGGAGGGTTCTGTTCAGCCTGGAATTGAGTTTGGAGGTTAGAATAAAAGAGCTGGGGGGCACAGGGTCTTTGCAGACCTTTCCAGCTCTGACTGTCTCTGAGGTTATAAGACAAGAGACCTACGTGACACAAGTCACAAATGCTTCCCCCCGCCCCCCACCACAGATTCAGGATACAGGTACCTGGGTAGAATCTTAGGTTGTGGATATTATCTGATGAGCAGGACAAGCTCTGTTCACACTTTCCCCACAGTGTGTCAATCCTTTCCCCACATCCTG
This sequence comes from Choloepus didactylus, assembly GCF_015220235.1. NCBI lineage: Eukaryota > Metazoa > Chordata > Mammalia > Pilosa > Megalonychidae > Choloepus > Choloepus didactylus. The sequence continues at coordinate 35,295,815 of NC_051315.1, forward strand.
CTACTCTCCATCTATCAACATCAACTATGACTGTCTGAGACTAGAGGTAAGGTAGGCTTCTTTTTGGTTTCATGCAGCTCCTGCTGCATTTTATCCTCTCTGATAATAATGGGGAAGAGAAACTATTAGAAGCAGAGTGCCCCACTGTTAAGAGCACACTGTAGATTCAGGCCAGACTGGGGTTGAATGTCTTCTTCATTATTTGCTCTCTGTATGTTTTTGTGCAAATTATCTAACTTCTCTAAGTCACAGATATATTATTTTTTTTCTGAAAGTGAGATAATAATATTAAAGATATAGAGGTGTTAAGAGGATAAAACAATATATATAGATTTCTTGATCCTGGAACATAAATAAGCTGCCAATGTATGGTGGAGATGATTATGGTGATGGTAGTGATGGTGATGGTGATGGTGATGATCATGATGGTGATGAAGGTGCTATGGTGGTGACAATGATGACAGCCCAGTTTTTGCCTATGGTATCATAGTTCTGCAAAAGCTCCAGAAAAGCAGAGGAGATTTCAATGGATATAGCCAATGGCACCTCCATCTTGAGTGTTTTGCCTGCCTTCTCAGAATCTGCTTCCAGCTTTTCTGACACATAATACCCACTCCTAGTCTTTTATCTGCAGCTAAGCCTCGATTATACTTTGCTTCTTCACCTCAATTTCTCAGTCCCAGTTCTGTTATCCATCAACATTATGTTCGGCTCATTCTTGATTTCTGTTAGTCAATGTAGACTTCTATCATGATCCCTCTCTTCTCATGGATCCCTGAACTTACCCAAGATCACCTCTGATTCAGCTTCATTCCTTCCTCTCAGGCACCTTCCTAACCAACACTCATTCATCTGTGCTTCTGTTCTGGCTGCTTCCCTATCTGCTGCTTTTGGCTTACTAATGCCAACTTTCATTTATGGGGTGCCTCCTTATGTACTCCAGTAGTAGTTAGCCTAGAAGTAGAACTCCAAGGCCTAATCTCTTCTAAATCTAACTGTAATAATCCTCCCAGGGTCTAGCACCTTACATTGACTTCATACAACGTGTTACCAATAATCTCACAGGAAAACCAAGGGCAAAGGAAGAACTTGGATCACAGTGCTGAATCAGTACCTACAACCTCCATAGTGATTAGAGTCTACTCAGTTCTTTGAACTTGAATGTCAATTTTAGATTTTAGAAGCTTTCAACGTGTCTTCAGTTGATTTCCATATCATAAAAGACCAATTATCCTACTGGACATAATACTTTTCAAATTAATACCTATCTCATAGAGACATACATATATATATATACACACACACACATACATATCCATAGTTCCCACAGTGTTTGTATCAAATTATCTATGAAATGTTACATATTAATAGCAATTTCTTCAAAAAGTGAATCAACTAAAAACTAGAAAAATAATTCCACTATAAATTAAATTTTTAACTAAAGAAAGAACTCAGAAATATTTAGGAAAAAACTTAAAGAGCTCAAAAACAAACATACACTTGGAACCAAACCACAACATCAAAATAGTGTCCAAAACATTTTTCAAATGAACTTGTATTTTCATGCTGCTGAAGTACATGCTGACTGCTGGGGAAGCAGAGTAACCCCAAGGCAAAAGCCAGAGAAGTGTGTGGTCCACCTCAAGGTCGGTGGCAAGCAGACCTACATTTAGTTCTTGATTTCTCCCTTCTCCCAGCCCCACCCCAGTTTCCTTCAGGGTCCACCATCATACTGGCAGATTTTCTTGCCAAGTCCTTTCTTGCTCCCAGATACCATAGAAGGTGTTAGAAATTGGAACACACAGTTTTATACTCCCAAGATAGGAATCATATTAAGATGCCAGAAAAAAAGAAATTTCTTTTTTGGACAGCCTGAACTTGACCTAGTTTTCCTTAATGAGCCTGGCTCATGGAATTAAATCCTCTCGGTCTTTGAGAATATGTAATGTGAAATGGGTATAAGAGAAAATAGATACCAAACAAAAGGTGTAGCTTGTTCAGTCCTGTTATCTACTGAGATAAACCTGTTTTCATTTCTGCCCTTGACAAGCCTCATTCCAGATGTGGTTGAAAGGGTTTACATTGCGAAATGTATGCAAAACTATACTTAAGCAATAAAAGCCATTAGTGAAACACATGAGGGGTTGAGAAAGAGAAACCATTTTAATAACTTATGTAAGTACTCTATTGAAATTACAATTTTCCTAATAGAAAATGAATACTGCTATTTATTGGGTCACTAGGCTGTTTCCTGAACCAAAGTTTCCCTGTACAAGAGCTAACAGCAAAACTCTCATGTGAATTATTTTAAGAGCAACTTTATTGAGATTTAATTCACATATCATAAACTTCATACGTTTAAAGTGTACAATTAAGTGAGGTTTGCAGTTTTGTTTCACTGTATTTTTTTTTTATTATTATTAAGTACACTTAGGGTAGTGTAATCTCCACTACTATCTAATTTCAGGATATTTTCACCACCACAAATAGAAGCTCCATACCCATTACCAATCACTCTCCATTCCCTCTTCCCTCAAGCCCTTGGCAACAATTAATCCACCTTCCATCTCCATGGATTTGCCTATTCTGGACATTTAATATAAATGGAATCATACAATATGTGATATTTTGTGACTAGCTTCTTTCACTTAATGTTTTTAAGGTTCATCCTTATCATAGCACTTGTCAGTACTTTATTTTATATGCCTGAATTCCACTGCATAGCTATACCACACACTGTTTACTTATTGCATGATGGATTTTTGAGTTGTTTCCATTTGGGGGCTATTAGGAATAATATTACTATGAACATTTGTGCACAGGTTTCTAAGTAAACATATGTTTTAAATTCTCTTGACCATATTACTAGGAGTAGAATTGCTGGGTCATACAATAAATGTATGTTTAACATTTTGAGGTGCTACCAAACTGTTTCCCAAAGTGGCTGCATCATTTTACAATTCCACCAGCAATCTATGGGGATTCCAATTTCTCCACATCCTCAGCAACACTTGTCATTATCTGTTATGGATTGAACTGTCCTCCAAAAGACTTCTTCAAGTCCTAACTCCTGGTCCTGTGCATGTGTGATCCTATTAATTAAGGTGAGGTCAAACTGAATCAGAGTGGAAATTAATTTAATATGAGTGGAGTCCTTACAAGCAGAGGAAATTTGGCTAGAGTGGCAGGGGACAGGAGGAGACATAAGGAGATGGCCATGTGTCAGAGGCAGACCTGGAGTTATACTGGCAAGCCACCACCAGAATGCTTCGGATTTCAGTAAAAGCATGACCCTGCCTACACCTTGATTTTGTTTTACCCTCCCAAACTGTGAGAAAATAAATTCTTCTTAATTAGGCCAAACAGACTGTGGTGTTTGTTACAGCTGCCCTGGCAAATAAGACATCATGGGTTTTATTTTACTTTTATTTTTATTTTACCCATTCTAGTAGGTGTAAAGTGCTTCAAGTGGTTTTGATTTGTATTTCCTTGAAAACTAATGATGTTGAGCATCCTTTTATTTGACCCTCTGATGAGTAGTTTATTCATTACTGCAAGTGAGGTATTGACACTACTGTTTTTGAATTATCCATTTCTCTCTTTAATTCTGTCAGTTTTTACTTCATGTATTTTGGGGTTCAGTTGTTAGAAGCATAAACATTTATAATTATTTTCTATTAAAAATGGATTGACACTTTTACCATTATAAAATGTCCTTCTCTGTCTCAAGTAATAATTTCTGTCATAAAGTCTATTTTGTCTGATAATATTATAGCCACCCCAGCTCTATTTTGGTTGCTATTTGCATGAAATATCTTCTTCCATCCATTTTCTTTCAACCTATTTTTATCTTTGAATAAAAAGTGTTTCTCTTGTAGACAGCACATAGTTGAATATTGTTTTAATCCATTCTGCCCATCTCTGCGTTTTGATTGCAATGCTTAACCCATTTATATTTGATGGAATTACTGATAAGGTAGGCGTTCTAGTTTGCTAATGCTACCAGAATGCAAAACACCAGGGATGGATTGGCTTTTATAAAAGGGGGTTTATTTGGTTACACAGTTACAGTCTTAAGGCCATAAAGTGTCCAAGGTAACAAATCAGTAATCGGGTACCATCACTGGAGGATGGCCAATGGTGTCCGGAAAACCTCTGTTAGCTGGGAAGGCACATGGCTGGCGTCTGCTCCAAAGTTCTGGTTTCAAAATGGCTTTCTTCCAGGACGTTCCTCTCTAGGCTGCAGTTCCTCAAAAATGTCACTCTTAGGGAAGGGTATTTGTCCTCTCTTAACTTCTCCAGAGCAAGAGTCTGCTTTCAATGGCCGTCTTCAAAATGTCTCTCATCTACTTCCCGTGCTTTCTTCAAAGTGTCCCTCTTGGCTGTGTCAAGCTCACTCCTTCTGTCTGATCTTATACAGTAAGCCAGTAATTTAATTCAGACCCACCAAATGGGTGGGCCAACACCTCCATGGAAATTATCCAATCAGAGTCATTACCCACAGGTGGGTGGGGTGCATCTCCATGGAAACACTCAAAGAATTACAATCTAATTAACACTGATAGGTCTGCCCACACAAGATTATATCAAAGATAATGGCATTTGGGGGTCATAATACATTCAAACTAGCACAGTAAGATCTATATATGCCATTTTACTGTTTCTTGTCTATGTCATGTCTTTTTTATTCCACTATTTCTCCATTATTTGCTTCCTTTTGTGTTAAATAGATATCTTTTAGTGTATATTTTAATTCCATTCTCACTTAATTTGCTGTAATTTTGAGTTATTTTCTTAATGGCTGTCCTGGGAATTAAAATTACCACCTGAACTTTCAGCAATCTAGTTCACATTAATACCAACTGAATTTCAATAGTATACAAAAATTTTGCTCCTATGTAGTTCCATTCCCTCCCTCCTCCTTACTGTTATTAAACTATTATTCTTGTCAATGATGAGTCCCTTTTGCTGGTTTCAAGACTCTGTCTTTGTCTTTCAATAATTTGATTATGATGTGTCTAGGTATGGATTTCTTTGTGTTTATCCTACTTGGAGTTCATTGAGCTTTTTGGATATGTTGATTAATGTTCTTCAAATTTTAGATGTTTTCCACTTCAAATATGCTGTTGATCCCCTGTTGTGACTTTTTCCTTTCATGTATTATGCTTTTTAAGGGTAGAATTTCTATTCGGTTCTTTTTTACAGTTTCTATTTCCTTTTAGATATTCTCTATTTGGTGACACAACATTCTCTTTCCTTTAGTTTAGATATGTTTCCTTTAATTCTTTGGATTTATTTATAATAGTTGATTTAAAGTGTTTGTCAATAAATACAACATTTACACTTCCTCAGGAACATTTATTTATCAACTGTTTTTCTCCTGTTTATGGGCTACACATTCTTGTTTCCTTACATATTTCATAATTTTTTGTTGAAAACTAGAAATAGAAAATAATATAATGTGGGAACTCTGGAAATAAGATCCCCAAACCCCAGGGTTTGTTTTTGTTGTTGATGATGGTGATGATTTTGTGTTGCTGTTTGTTTACTTAGTGACTTTGCTGAACTGATTCTATAAAGTCTATGATCTATTTTTTGTGACCACTGAAGTCCCTGTGGTTAGCTTAGTGATCAGATAATGATTGGACAGATTTCCTTAAATGTCTAGAACTGTTAAGTCTTTCAGCCTTCACCAAGGGACTTTGTGTGTATGTACTGAAAAAATGTCATCAATATTCCAACAGGAGGTTCTAACTCTGCCTTAGTCTCCACTTCCTACTTGTTTATAACCTCAAGGTTAGCCAGAGTTGAGAAATTAGGAATTTATCAGATATTTCCTGAAAATACATACAGTCCTGCACATGTTTGTGGTCTTCCACTGAGAACTAGGTTGGAATTTTGCAAAGGCCCCTACGGATGTTTCATTCCTTAGCTTTTATTTTCATTTTTTTGGTCAGCTTCTTGTTTGTAGAACTGTTACCAGCAGCTCAGGAAGCCCCAGTGTTAAACCACTGTCTTTGATTATTTTGACAAACATCTTGAGGTAAAAGTTGCTTGAGTCTTTTCAAATAATACAAGCCCTGCAAGTGATGGTTTCCAGGCAACTTTCAGGCAGGACAAATAATGGAAATTATCTGGAAATGGGGTTGTTGTGGGGGGGGGGGGGGGGGCTCTCCAAACCCATTCATTCACCTCTTGTGGCTGTTAGGCTATTGGTTTTCATAACTGCAGTGATTGCTAGGCTGTTTGTTCTAAAGGCTACCACGTAGTTGGGAAGAGGGAGATTGAAATAAAGCACATTATTTCACAAAGTTCACTGTTTTTATCAAGATTTAGTCAGTTTATTTGAATAAACTCTCCTCCAATTATTTCAAGTGTTCAGTTAATTTCCAGAGTTCTGAAAAAGTTGATGATGACAATTTTTGAAATGCTATTGTTGCTTTTATGGCGGAGCAGATTTTTGGAGGTCCTTACTCCACCTTTCAGAAAGTCTGATTCTTATCACTTGAACCTTACTAAGATCACAGCCTTCAATAGCTTGATTCAAAACCCCACCCACAAGTTACTAAGTAATTCCTTGTACAACCTGGTTTTGATATTCATTAGCATTCTCTAAATCAAAGCTGAAACATCCTATCCTAAGCACTGACACAAAAAATTCACTCAAATGGAAAGAACAGAGAAGGCCCCATCTGAGTTAGCATAAGACTGCCTCAGATTCACCAGTTTTAAAGTGATTTTTATACTATTTACTTCAATCCAATAGTAGCTCCACAATTTCTGTTGAGAAGACCAGTGGAATAGCTATCAGGTTGCAACTGGAGGACTAGAGAACCTGTCTTGAAAACAGGTTTGCATGCCTAGGACACACCAGTTTTTATTTAGATTCAGTGTTTATTTGGGGTGACTTGGGGAGAGAGCTTGATTGAACATTGAATTTGAACTGCAAGTGCACTTTTTTACTAAGAACTCATGTTTAAGGGGCTTTGTGCTGCATGCAGCTGATACTCTCTCACAAACAACCCCTTGGCATAGCTGCTGCCTCTATTTGCCTGACATTGTTAGTATAGGTATGAAGGATGAAAGGTAGAGCACAAGGTATTAAAATGACAAAACTATACAAAATAAGATATAGCTTGAGCGCAACATCTCTAATGTGCAACATCTAAGACTAAACATTCACTGTAGTAAAAGACAAGGGCTAACTGAAGCTCATGTTGTGCTCTTTATGTAGATTGCTTCCAAACACACCAGCCACCCAATAACCCACCTCTTCTATGCTGAGTTATCTTTACAAGGAAACAGTAGTTGGTTATCACATGATTTCCTAAGGATATTCTCAATTGACATTTCTATATTAATTAGCTGAAGAGTCTGTCTTCAAAAGTACATGAGTAAACATGGTCAGTCAGTAAAGTTATTAACTTTTCCTTTCATATAGCATCATGTATTCAGAAGATGGAGGAGTAGATCACCAGTAGTACATGAAAACACATTAAGCAAGACAAGGCTGATAACTAATGATGAAGATAGATGCAAAGACTTCTCCTCATCTTTCATTCCGTCATTCCCAAAGATCCTGAAGTCCTGCAAAGGGTCAGTATGGTCCTGTCATTAATCCTAAGAGAATGTCATGACAAAATTATGTGATTTAGCCAAGGAAAGTGCCCATAGTGCCAAGCCAGATAAAGTGTTTTGATGACTGGGTAAATGAGTGAACTACTCCTTTAATTCACATTCAGAGAAAAAAAAAATTTCTCAAGCTGAGTTTTATGGGGGTTGTGGAAACTACTTTGGGTGTTAATAATTCAATATTGCTTTATTCTGTGGCTTCAACTTTCTACTAGGAGATTATTTCCTTTAATAAATCTTTTATGATTAGTACTAGCTACTGTGATTTCTTCACAATTGTTGATCTCATTATTAGTTTATGGAAGGCCTTTTGCCCTTGTTTCTGGTTGAGTCCATATCAGTTGTTTGTTTGCCCAAATGTCCGAGTTCTCAAGGACATGGTGAAGTCCATGACAAGAGAGGTCAGTTTGGCTGTGTATCTACTTTTAGATTCAGGACTGTATTGAGCTTTTACTGAGTGCCTAGATAAAGTTATTGGCCCAATCAAATTCAATTCTGATGGTGCTTTATTATTTCAAAAACATTTTCACCTCAGCCATTTTGTTTGATTAGATTCCAAGCAATACTAATACTGCTAAGCCCTATAGCTGGTGGTATAAATTACCAAGGTTGTGGGCATCCATACCCTGTCTTATAAAAGACCCTCAAATTTCCTCTGGGGAATTATCCCTCTCATTCTCCATCCTTGTGGTTTATATGGGAGAAGAATCCATCCCAGTTTTTAGAGAAGACATATGACTCAGGTCTGGCCAGCCAGTGTATTCCACCCTCCAAACATAGAAATAAGGCTCATGGATGGCATAAAGCAATAATAATATTATCTAAAATATATCAATTGGCACATATATAAAACTTATGTAATACCCCAACAAGCCTACAAAACAGGGACCATTAGTATCTCCAATTTGTGGATGAGGAAACTAAACTGAGGCATAAAGGATAAGTTCCTGCCAGAATTCAAATAGCTGGTAGGGGGTGGAGCCAGGTTGCAAAGCTAGGCAGTCTACTCCAGTCTGTGCTCTGAACACAGTACTGAGAGTCCATCCCTCTGCTAGAATCACTGGAAGAGAGCTGTTGTAAAGCTTCTAAGCTAATAAGCTAATGAATTGAAGTAGATGTTTGACACTACCATGCAGAAAGGGCATGCCTGAGAAAAAGTCAATGTGGAAGAAAGCATGTCAAAGGGTGGACTAAGTTCTGACAACACCGACTGAGGCCTTAGGTCTAGCGATTTCTGCAGCCTTTAACCTGGGACTTGGCAGTTTTTTTGGCCAATAAATTTCCTGTTTCTTCTTAACCTGCTTTTCACTGGATTCCTCTTGCTTAAAAGTATAATGCTACGACTAAGAAAACCTGGAAATGACAATCCAAGGGCCTAAAGAAAACCAGGTTGGAAGCCAAATTTTAAACTCAATTTTAAATTAAATTTGCACCAGAAGCTATCACTCACTGCCCTCAGAACAATCTTCTCAGAACTGGTAAGTTTTGAAAGAATTAGCAATATGTATATTAATTCTATAAATATTTCTTTAGTTGAGGAAGCTGGGAGAACCATGCTCTATTTACATTATAGATTAGATAGAACAAAATTAATCTTCTTAAGAGCTAGGATGTCCTAGCAATCACAAACAAACAAACAAACAAAAAATGGCCACTCTTGAGGGAAAACAAACAAAAAATAATTAAAAATTATGAAACTCTATGAAATACTATGCTGGATACAACACATAAATACCGAAAGCCACAATGAAAGATGTGTTAAAAGAGTATGAGATGGGAGAAGGAATAAGAAGGGACTTTCCTTTTTTCTCTTAATGGCTAAATCTCCAAAAGTGAGTGTTGAATTGTCCGAAAATTTCCAAGGTAGAGATAAACATTCCAGGTTTGATACATGATGTAAGATTCTGTATTCCTAGGCAAGAAGCACATGAAAAGATGTTTAACTAACTATTAGGAAAATGCAAACCAAAACCACAATGAGACACCATTTCAAACCCAGCAGAATGGTGACTAGTAAAAAAAATAAAAAATAAAAAAATAAAATTACAAGTGTTGGGTGGATGCAGAGAAATAGGAATACTCATTCATTGTTGGTGGGAATGTAAAATGGGGCAACCACTATGGAAAACAGTTTGGCTGTTCCTTGGAAAGTTAAGTATGGAATTCCCATATGACCCAGCAATCCCACTTCTAGCCATGTACCCAAAAGGTCTGAAAGCAGGGGCTAGAACATATATTTGCCATTCATAGCAGCATTATTCACAATTGCCAAAAGATGGAAGCAAACCAAGTACTCATCAACCAATGAATGGATAAACAGAATGTATATATGTATATTATTCAGCTGTAAAAAGAAAAGGAGTTCTGATACATGCAACAGATGAACCTTGAAGACATCATGTTGCGTGAAATAATCCAGAAACAAAAGGACAAATATTGTATGACCTCATTGATATGAAGTAATTAGAATCTGCGATCTCAGAGTCAGAATCTAGAATGTAAGTTATTCTACCCCATGGGATTGGGTGGGGGTAGGGAATGAGGAGCTATTTCTTTTCTTTTTCTTTTTTTTTTTTTTTTTTTTTGTTCTCACTGCCCCTTCTTTTTAAGAGAAAATCTTCCCAGGGGTGCATGTTATCATCTCCTGACTTTTGGAACAAGTTGCTGCCCCCAGGATTTGCCACCTTGTTCTACCTTCAGATTAAATTAGGTGAACGTGTGTAGCTTCTTCTTCATTAGTGGTTCTCTCTCCATCCCTCTTGCCCCAGAGCTCTGTATTTGCATTCAGAGGCCATGAAAACATTCCTTGAATTTAAGAAATGAACACATTCCCTACAGAGAATGGATGATTTCATTCCCAAACCTTCTCTCCCAGAGACCCAGGGAGACTAGAACTTAGTGCATTTACCCACCCCACCCCCTGTTTTTTATTTTATTTTTAAAATGCATTAAAAATTGTGCTAGTCTCCTTTGCTGCATGGACATCAAACCACATGACTGCAATAAATCTCATTTTAGATTAAAAAAAGAGTACAACACACAGTGAACTTTATTTTAAATGATTGACTATACTTAACAGTACAATTTAAAAAAATGTTCTTTCATGAATTGTAACAAATATACCAAATTAATGCAAGGTGTTAATAATGGGGTAGTACATGGGAACTCTGTATTTTATGCACAATATTTCTGCAAACTTACAACTACTCTAATTTACAAAAAAAAAAAAAAAAAAAGATGTATTCCATTCCCTAATGTAAAGAGTCAGATTTCTGTCTGCACAGATCCTATCATGTAGAAAGACAAACTCCTTGCTTCCTCAACTAAGCTAATATTCTATGTCCACTCTTCAGAGGGCGAATGAGTGACCCCAACCAGTAACAGAAGTGTCCAGAAACAATCTTACTAGTATCAGATAATTCATCCTCTCACACTGCCCAGCAATCGCCCTCTGTACCTGCTATTTGAAAGCACCTCTCTTGTAATCAGCTTGTCTGATATGCTTGGGCTTTCACAGACTGTGCTCCTAAAGGCACTTAAGCAACTTCTTGAAAGGTGTATGTTTACAGAATCAGTTTCATATCTGAAGGATTTGTAACTGCCATTATGCTGGTGTTTGGAGAGGGGAAAAATCCCCAATTTACCAGCATTTATGAAAACTAAAGGAAGGCTATCCTCCGCCCCAACCCCAACCCAACCTTAAGCAGTTTATGCAGTATTAATGTCTACAACCTGCCTTCTGAGTATGTTTATCACTTGGCTTTTTTCCCCCCATTCTGAATAGACAGTTTTATCTAGGCTACTTATAACAGCCAGCACAGCATCAGGCCCTCTAATTTATGTGTTAATTTGATGTACTGGAAGTTTGATGCTCAAATGATGAATATCACCTGGGAAGAAGACTGGACGCGCGCAAAAGAACTGGCAAGTTGCCTTGTGGAAATAGCTTTCGACTTTATCAAACCGTAGGATAACATGTCAGATTATATTACGTACAATTAATTATTAATGCAGGCTGGGCTTTATTTTGCAAAGCGCAAACATGCATTCCAATAATCTCCTTCCCATGGAAAATCTGTCATGTCCCTCAAATTGAGCAGCAAAATGCCCCTCACAAAATACCTTAAGGCTTCCATTTCTCCAGATTTAGCATGCATCTGAGACAAGAAAGCTTTCACAAGCCTCCTTGCCACGGACAAAACAGAGATGTGTTTTTGCTTAATTAAAATTCTTTTTTGGCAACAGATGTCCTTGCAAAAATAGCTCAGAGTGCGGTGAAGCATTTTTATGGGCTGGAGTTCAGCAACGAGGAGCCCGTCATCTGCCTTCTCTGCTCTGAGAGCAACACAAGAGACCAGGTGGCTGGTCACAGTTTGAAAAGTGAACAAATGTATTTATTCACTCTGAGCAATTTGCAACCCACTGGGAGAGCAGGAGCCCTCTCCCAACCCCTAGCTTCTGAGAGCTAGGACTGTGGGAGAAGGGGGCTGTTTAATTGCTTTGCACAGTCCCTCTCACCAAAGCAATTAGCACCCAGAGGAAAGTCCAGGAGAGGAACACAGCCAGGCCTTACATGCATATGGTGGCCTGAAATCTGCCTGCCTGCTGTCCCAGGCACAGGGGCAGTTCAATCAGTGATGCAGGCACTGGCCAGTGTTCTGTGTCCCAGGCTGGCTGCTGTCTTCCTATTCCCCAGGCTTCTAATCCATTTGAAGAACTAGTGTGTAGTGGGTGGAAGCTCATCAATGTCACACCTAGCTAACTCTACTGGAAAAAAGAGGGAGTGGGGAGGAAGGAGAAGAATTTCTTAATAAGCTTGGGAATGAAAAGAACACAACTTAAATCTGTATCAGGAGTGAATGGCTGGTGAACATCAAGTGAGAAATCAGATAAACTAACACAGGTCAAGTGGCCAAGGACCTGAATAGGATCGGCTTCTGTATCTATAAAGAAATCAGACAGGAGGACATGGCGTTTATAAAAAATAAAAAAGATTTTGCTAAGGCTCCTGTGGAAATCCACCCGACTCCTATGTATGACAATATTCAAACATTCACTGGAAATTATGTGAATTGAGTTTGTGTGCTTTTGTTTTTTAACCTAGCTGCAAAGCTAAATTAGAGCAAAGGCATTCTGTTTATTTTTAGTATGTATTGGCAAGGACTGAATCAGATAATTCAATAGAGCACAGCCCATTAATTAATTAACCAAGATAATCACAAAGTTTTAGTTCACATTAGTAAATTTTCCTGATAATGGAAGCATTTTTCTTTGATATGCAAGACTTTCTAAAATATTTGGAACACTTCTGTTGGAAGTCATTCCAAAATGACACTGTTCTCTGTCACCCGGGGTCCAGAAAACACTCATCATTCACAGCAGGACGGTTTAACAAATTATTCTCTTCTTTTGTGCAAATTTTATGCACTAAGGCTCCTTTTATGTTTTAGCTATTTTTTTATATTAAAAGAATATAATTAGAAGCTTACATTTTAATAGGGCAGATAGCCAATAGAGCATTGAACATATAAATGATATAATATCAGATAGAACTAAGTGCAACAGAGAAGAAAAGAAAGGGTTAAGGGGAGAAAAAGGAGGGTCGGAAGAGGACTCCCTGATCGGGTGGCACTTGAACACACACCTGAATGAAATGAGGGAGAAAGCCATGTAAAACTCTTGTGACAACTTTTGCTCAAAACTATCTTTACAAGGATGTTGTACAGCAAATAACCTTGGAAGCTAGAGACAGTGTTTCCCTCTGGTACAGAGGGCAGGTTCGTTTCCTCTCCAAATCATATCTGCCTGCAGAGCAAAGGTTGGGCAGATATGCCTGTAGTTGCTTTCAAGCACGGAGAGTTTTCTAAGCTCAGTGGACCCATACCTTCATGTGTAAAGTAGCCTTTTGGTCCTGCCTTTGCATCACCCCCACAGGACTTGGGAGACAAGGAGAACAAGTACAAATGTGAAGCTTGTCTTAGTTTGCCTGAGCTACTATCACAAATATCTCAAACTGGCTTTGGCTTAACAACAGGGATTTATTTGCCCATGTATTTTGGAGCTAGAAGCAGTCCCAAATCAAGATATCATCAAGGCGTTTTTCTTCTGCACCCTGTAACATTCTGGTGCTGGTTGTTGGCAATCCTTGGAGTCTCTTCGTTTGTATCTCTGCCTCCCATTCATATGGCAATCTCTCTCTCTCCTAGTGTTTGCTATCCTTGTATACTCTGACTTCTTGCTTCTCTACTGTCTGGCTTCAGTTTCTTCTCCTTATTAGGCCTCCAGTAATATGGATTAAGACCCACCCCCATTCAGTCAAGCCATACCTTAACTAAAAAACAACATCTTCAAGAAATCCTATTTACCATGGGTTCACACCCACAGGAATGCAGATTAAGATTAAGAACAAGTCTAAATTGTGATACATAATTCAATCTACTGGAGTCTACACTTTGGACCCCCAAAAAATATGTTCCTCCCACATGCAGAATGCATTCACCCTATCCCAATATCTCAAAAGCCATGAGTCATTTCAGTAACAACTCTAAATCCAAAATTTCATCAAATTCAGTTATAGGTGTGGCCTATCTGGGAGCAAAATCCCTCTCCATCAGATGGACCTGTGAAATCTAGAAAGCAAGTTGTCTACTTCCAAAATACAATGGCAGAACAGGCATGCAACAGGCATTGCCATTCTAGAAGGCAGAGATTAGAAGAAAAACAGGGGTCCTATCCCAAGCAGGTCCAAAACCCAACAAGGCAACCTCCATCAGATTTCAAGATCTGAGAATCATCTGTTGATTGATGCTTTATCCTCTAGGCCTGCTGGAGTGGCAGCTACATGCTTTCCAAACACTGAGGCAGTGATCAGAGTCTTCTGAATACCCAAAAAGGGTGTAGGCCCTACCCTCTCAGAGAACCAGGGCAGCAGGTAGTCTTTCCCCAAATCCAAGGCATAGCCCTCACCCTCTCGAAGCACTGCAGCATCAGCCAAACTCTTTCCAAATTTTGTAGTGGAAACCCCAACCCCTCCAAATAAAAGGGTGATGGGCCCTCCATGCACGGGTGGCGTCTTTCTTGGCCTGAGGGGGTCTCTTCAGTCCAGACCACTGCTTCTTTGATTCCAATAATCCTTTCTTTGTCCTTTACAGTCCAGAATTAGAGCACTTAATTTCCCTAGTAAAGAATATTTCAGCTAAACCCTGCTGCAGAGCCCCATTCTCAGGGAACTTACCCCTTGGAGCTCAGGGAGGGCCTTGATAGAACCACTTCCATCCATTGTCTCAGAGTATACTTTCTGGATAAGTGGAGAATTTTCCAAATTATCAACTGCTTGTTGCTTGGTGCTTAAGAGTTCAGTCCTCATTTTATCCTTTAATCTGTATTAGGCTTCTCCAGAGAAACAGAACCAACAGGGAATTGTGTATATATAATATATACACATATATTATATATAATGCATTATATATATATATATTTGTTCTAGAAATTGGCTCCCACAACTGTGGGGATTGGCAAGTCTGAATTCCATTGGCCAGGTCACAAGCTGGAAACTCCAGTAAAGGTGACTCTGCCATCCGGACATCCATACACCATACAGCAGGCTGCAAATGGGAAACTCTGACAAATATGAAGTTGAATCCCCTAGAAGAAGCTGGCTGACACAAATAGAGACAGAAATTATCCTTTCTGACTTCTGAAGCCCTCAATTCTTGCTTTAAGACCTCCAACTGATCAGGTGAGGCATCCTGAGAGTGCTGAGGGCAATTTCCTTTGTTGATTGTTGATGCAATCAGTCATAGATGCAATCAGCTGTCTATTCATGCAAATCCATCTACAAAATACTTCACAGTAACAATCAAGCCAGTGCTTACTTGACCAAACCTCTGGACACCATAACCTAGCTGTGTGGTTTGAAGATGTATGTTCTCCAGAAAGGCATGTTCTTAAATTTAATCCATTCCTGTGGGTATAAACCTATTGCGTAAGGAGGACCTTTTGATGAGGTTACTTCAGTTAAGGCGTGGCCTAGGGTGGTTCTTTATAAAAGAATGTAATTCAAACAAAGAAAGAAAAAAGCCATAGAAGTGAGAAGCTTAAAGCAAGGAAACCCAGAAGAGAAAGGAAAGACCAGCAGATGCCCCATGTGCCTTGCCATATGGCAGAGGAGCCAAGGATCACTGGCAGCTGGTGTTGGGGAAGAAAGCATCATTTTAATGATACCTTGATTTTAACATTTTCCCAGACTCTAACCATAAGCATAAAAATTCCCATTGTTCAAGCTGAACCATTTCATGGTATATTGCTTTAAGCAGCCTAGGCAACTAAAACACTAGCCAAGTTGACACATCAAATTAACCATCATGAAGTTCATCCTACCTGCTGTACCAGGAATAATAAACTGTCTGCATGCATTTGGGATCATTGTGAAAAAGAAAGCTTTTCAAGGAAGAGGGAGTGATCCACTGGGTCAAATGCTGGGTAAGCATAAAATAAGGACTAAGAATTGATTGTTGGATTTGTCAGTGTTGAGGTCCTGTTTCCAAATAAGAGCAGTGTCTGAGGGGAAAAATCCTGATTGGACTGGGTTATAGAGAGAATTAAAGGAGACAATGAATGTAGAAAAACCATTCAAGAAGTTTTGCTGTAAAGCAGAGTAGAGAAAATGGGTGCTAGCTGGAAGGCAATATGGGAGTCAAGGGAGGTTTTTAAAATGAATATATGAGATACTATACTCTGTTTGTATATTGGGAAATAATCTTGTAGAGAGTGAGAAATTAAAGATTCAGGAGAGAAATATCATCTCTGCAGAAGCAAAATTCTCAAGAAGCTCAAAAGGGCTGGGCTCCAATCAGTGTGGGCAGTTGGTTCACTGTCACAGGAGAGAAGCAACATATATGGTACAGGTGCAAATAACTTGTTAAATTTGGCGATGAGAGGATAGAGACATTTTCTTGTGTTTGCTTCTATTTTCTTAGTAAAATATGAATCAGGTTAACAGTACAAAGTGAGCAAAGTGGAAGGCTGTTAGAGGTTTGAAGAGAGAGATGATAGGGTGACACATTCCCCTACAAGAGTGAGAGAGACAATGATCAAGAAAAATAGTAGTATCCCAAGAAAACACCAGGAAGTATTAAATCAGTGTTTCCCCACCAGTAATCTGCAAGATATTAACAGATGTTAAAAGGTAATTCTATGGGGAAAAATATGATTCCATGGTCCATTAAGTTTGGCTATGTTTGATTAAAAAAAACTAATCATGTATTTTTACTGCAGAACTTGTAAGAGCCTTTAAAATGTTACACATATGGTGACTTTGCAAAAACGGCTAAGCTATGCAGTCTTTCCTAAATTTAGTTGATTGTAGAACATTAACAGGGTTCTATGGAACATGACTTGAAAAAATACTGGGTTAAATCTTTTCAGAAGTAGAAGTAGAAACATCAAGTACAGTTCCTCAGAGAACAGGGTTGTAAAGAATAGTAACTGATACATTTGATGAGATGCTCTAGTCATTATGGAAAATGGCAGGGCCAGGGTCTTGGGGACTCCCTGATTTTTAAAGAGCCAAAGACTAGATGTTGATTTAAAATAAGTGAAAACACCTGAACAATATTATAAGACAAAACCGGCTTCAGCAATACACTAGAGAAATTACACCAGCACAAAGGCCTGGGCCAAGGAACATCTCTAGCAGGATTTCCAAAGGTGACCTGGGGGAGGTACCTTTGGAACCAGAGAGGAAACAGTCTTTCCCACCCTGAGGGATCAAGGAGAGTTGAAGTGGATGTCTGCAAAACTGACTATGGAATTCCTTGTAACCGTGAGAGGTGAGACTTCAGTACACAAGTAGAAAAGTGACTTCCTCACTTCAGGAACCCAGAAGGGGCAACCTAAGGAGCTCAAGCTCAAGGGGAAGATTAGTGAACAGGTTTATCAGAGATAGAGTATTCCATTAGGAAGAGCAGCAATTCTAATCCAGTTCTACTTTGAGCTGAAGTCTACGTAGCTTAGGCTAACAAGATCTAAAATAAAACCCTAATTGCATTCTTCAAAGCTTTCAGTACTATATAGAGTGGAAATTCTGAAAAGCCTGGCTAGAATTAAAATAAAATTTTAATTTATTCTAGTAGCATGATTTCTGTTTTGGCTAGTTTTGTCATTATCCCTTATATGCTTTTTTGGGGAAATTATAAATGAATTCACATACACACATATGTATATACAGGCACCATGTGTCGATAAAATGAAAGTTGTCCACTGTGAAGGACAGTAAGAGAAGGTCAATTGGGAAGACTCCTCACTCGGATTTGGGATGGGTCAAGAAACAGTTTTAGAAAATAAAGGAAGGATTCTTATGTAGGAAAAGGAAGTCAATTAGCATAAGACACAGTCTTGTCCAACGCTGGAAGGTGAAGTGCCCAACAAAGGGGTCGCAAAGATCTCTACAAATCAAAATGTAAGTTGGCATTTACTTCTTCACATACTTAGCTCTGCAGAGGCCTCTCTATTTTAAAGCCCCTTCCATTTTGTTGATGGTAGATTGCCTTTACTGTTTCCCATAATGCTCTTTAACACTAGGGTTGCAAATTAAAATGACTTCAAAAGTCAGGCATGTCATCTAAATAAGGAAAGTCAGCCTGGTATTTCAACAGGACTAGGCAAACAGAGGGGCATTGACTTCATACCATTTAAAAGCACTGTAGCTGGGCCTGCCCCCTGACAAATGAAGACCTCTTCTTTAACATATGCCCCCTCCTTTGGGAAAATGTGACGCAATCTCTGTGTAGACTCTCAAGAAGACATCAGGAGCAGGTAGTAAAAGGTAAGGGCCAGCGTTAGACCTTCAAATGGAAAAAGGAAAAGCATTAACTCATGGGCTTTTAGCTTGTTCCAAAACAAGCACATTTCTAGACTGTTCATTTTGGGAGTTCCATACAGAAAAGGAAAATATAATTGACCTGACTCAGGGCCACTGCTGTACACATCACTTGGTACACAATTTGCAGTACAGCCTCAGAGTGAAGCTGTCGAGGACGGCAGGCATAGCTGTTTCTATCCTTGATCATCAAGATGACTGTATTTATGCCTGTTGTTCTGTAGCTGCCTGCTGTCCCTAGCTGCAACACCTTTCCACTGTGCTGCTGCTAATGTGTTACTTTATTTCATAAGAAGACACATCATCTTTCTTTCTAGAGAAAGTACAGGGTTTTTCCCCCAGCTTTTAATACTTCTTCCCAAGTTCACAATCATATTTTAAATGTTTGGGTTGCAAATATTTGTTTTCTGAATTAAGGATGGGGAGAAGTATTGCAAATAGCTGTATACTTCAAATAATTGGTAAGTATATTATTAGTTATGTATGATAGTTCTTACATGATACATACAAATATAATATGACCTATACACTTGTTATATGATATACAAGCATATATTATGTAATATAATGTATTTAACCATATATATGGTTAAATGGCAGAGAAAATCCTCTGTTATTTTAGAAGAGCAAGAAGACAGAGAGAGACAAGAAAACAAGGCAAAGAAAATCAAGGAAAAGTTGTTTTAGAAGAATGAGCGCATTCTTTTAATAAAAATTTGTAGTACATTCACACTGTCATCACACTTCACCCATACCTAAAAGAAAGAACAGCCTGTAAATGATTGATCATAAATGAGAGGACCATGGGCCAAATCCAGTTTGCAGTATTTGGCCCACATTTTTGTTTGATCCACATTTAAAAAAAAAAAAATAAGTTTGGTTTGTAAATCTTGTTCTTAAATTGGAAATTTCACACAAATGTCCATATTTTCCTAGCTCTTTTCTGATGGAAAACATGCTCAGGCCTGCCACAACCATTTACATTATGTACTTGGTCCTGTCAGGCACTTGAGTTTACAAACATTCCAATTACATTGGGTATAATATTCAGAGATCTATCAGTTTTCAATGACACAACTGCGGATGAAGTTCGGAGAGTGGCATAGGAGTAGAGAAGCCTAGAAGCTTGGAGCTAGGTCTCCAAAGAACCGAGGAACCAGTTGAGCACTTGCTACTTTCCTTTTAAAACAAGCATGAGAAATTAAAACCAATAAATATGAACATATAAAATGTTCAGGGCATTCAAAGAAGATGTCTCCTGTCTTTAGGACAAGGGATCATTTTTATGTGTGAAAGAAAGCATCGAGAAAAATTGATCCCAATCTAGGTCTGGGCCATGTGGCCAAAATGGGGCTACCTGTATTTCACTCCTCCAGGTAATTCTATCTCAAGCTTAGAGGTATTAAG